>NC_143554.1:16139000-16788750 GCF_054136105.1 Typopeltis vanoorti
TATGCAATGGCACCATCCTACCTTCTTTCCACTCCTTGGATACCTTGGCCAGACTTTCATTGAAAAGTTCAGTTCTTTAGTACATTCTCTCAAATTTCAGTTCAGTTCTCTAAAGTTCAGTTCAGTTCAGTTCTTTAGTACATTCTCTCAAATTTCAGTTCAGTTCTCTAAAGTTCAGTTCAGTTCAGTTCAGTTCTTTAGTACATTCTCTCAAAATCCGTAGTGAAATTCCATCCAGTCCCACTGCTCTATTGACATCCAGAGTACTCAGTATTTTAAACACACTCTCTCCTCTTGCACTTCTAAACTTCAAGCATGTCCTATTCCTCTAGTATTAAAAATTACTTCTCCATGATGAAATACTCCAATGAAGTTTTTACTGAACATCAGTCACTCTATTCCCATTTTTATCCACAATGTCATTCTTCCACAATCCTTTCTCCTCCTACTGGCCACATAGCTAAAAAATTCCATAGGATATTCATTGGATCTTAGTGCCAATCTCTTCTCATATTCCAGTTTTGCTTTCCTTACCATACTAGTCACTCTCCTGGCCTGAGTCTTATATTTTTCATGCATCTGCTCTCCACCCCTCTCCTTATATCTATTTCATAACCTCTTTTTCACCTGCAGTTCATGTTTGATATCGTTTGCCATCCACTTTACACCAAATTGTATCCTCTTGTTCACTCGTGGAATACAGCTTACTATTGCTGCTAACAAATATTCCTTCACAATTTCCCAAGCACTAATGATATCCTAGCCTTCCAATTCAGCCCTCCATGGAACTGCCCCTAGTTGATATCTAAGACTATTATAATCACCTGCCTCATAATTCTACGTACATTTCCTTTTCTTTGATATTACTGCATGTCTATTCATCTTCCAAGTCAAAATCGCATGGTCTCTCTCTCTCTCTCCCCAACTGGGGGGAGGAATGTCATCTCGGTTATTATCAACTTTTCTGATGCTATCACCAAATCAAAAACCCTTGAACCTCTTGTTCCCTCTATTACATGTTGCCCAAGACATTTGTCCCTCAAGAATTCTAAAATTCCATTCCCTCTTATCAGATAAGTAGTAAATAGTATTTTTTCTTCATAACTGTCATCTCTAGATCAATTTTGGTGCATGTATGCATATATGAAAATGTATGAATACAAATGCACAGCGCATCTGTGTTCAATAGTGAGGAAGGTGCATGCGTGTACTACATAAACTGTCCGGCCTGCAGACGACCACTGTTAGATAGCATGCAAATATCATACATGCAGGTAAAACTTTTATAACTCAAATTTTTTTCATGACCCTTTCAGAATAATTTGCTTACATTAGAATTTATAAGCAGCGGACAGTCTGTGTAGAGTTTCTTCAAATAAAAAGATAAGTTGAATATACAGTTTACCTTATCACTTTAATGAAAGCAAAGATGCATTAAGAAAATTATTGCCACTATATGTTCCAGTATGTCATATTACTCACCTCTACCAAAATCTTTATCAACAAAGTCTGTGTTGTAATAGATGGACTTCTTTTTTCCCCAGGCCTTGACATTAGGAAGCACTAAAAGAATATTAAACATGTAAAATAATTACCAGTATCGGAATAGTAATAGCCTTTTTTTTTTTATTAAATTTAATGTTTTACAATTTCATTATTTTTAGCACTTTAACAAAACTAGAATGAATTATTTTTTATTTTATTTTATTTTTTTTGCAGAAGCATACTCAATTTTGTTTTTATTTGTATATTATTTTTTATAGTAATTTCTTCCGCCTCCATTCTCCCATAGAATGTTGGAAGACCTATAGCATATTAGCATTATGAGTGGGTCAATGATCACATAAATATGAAACTGCTTTGAACACTAAATGTTCCCCACCTCCCACCACCAGCATACCCATGTCAAGTCTCTAATAAGTTGTGGTGTCATCATAAGGAAATAAAAATAATAAAAATAACAAAACAGGTTTTCAAGGCGATTACTAGAACACAAATAAATAAATAAAAAAATAATTTTGAAAAGTTTAATTCTTTTGTCTTGTTTTTAAAATTACATCCCACTGTCTACTATACCACATTATACTAGTGCATGGCTAGTATATATATATTTTTTTATTATTATTTTATTAATTTCTTGTGATTACATGTTTCAGCAATCACTGAAAAATACGTGACAATTAAAATATAATTTTCCACAAACATTGTGAAGACTTACAAAATATCCATATCCCTATTAAAATTACCTAAAACAGTAACCTGAATGGCGCCAAATCAGTTTACTTTTTTTACACACTCAATTAATGATGCAAGTGAAATATATGTGGACTACTTGGCTATCGTGACCCAGCTACACACTCCCTCATCTTAATCATCACTATGTAAGTCAAATGGATTTTATAAATCTATCAGACCTACACAGTAATGATTAACCTTTTCACTGTTGAATAAATAGAAGCAAACCATCTCGCCTGGCATGCTATCATTAAGGAAATGCAGTATTGCATTTCCCTAATGTGTATATCCCTATGTGTTTTCAAATCAAGGTTAACCAAAATTGTTATCCTTATTCACAATCTTGTTCAATATTTTTATGCAATACTGAACATTCTACATCATCTTCATCTCCTTTCAGAATCACTGTTTGATATTTTTCAAAATAGCAGTATACACATTAGGGAAACACAACTTTTGTCACACATCTGCTCCCTCTTTCTCTCTCCTTTTTTCAAGTGATGTGTGTAAATAGATATGGCAATACCTCGTGGGATTTTTTTTTTTTTTTTTTGGGTGCAGGAAGAACCAGAATTTCAGTACCATAATTCAGTACCATGTTTTTATTTAAAAGACTAAGCATACACATATGTGTCAGTATCTTTAAAGAGGCTAATTATATGTTGGTATCTATCAAAAAAGCACCTTTTTGCTAACAATTATTTTGGAGAAATTTATCAGGTCTACCCCGACATGTTTTCTTTCTAGACTGTGACTGAACAAAATCAGCACAGGTATCTAATTCAGATAAAGGAATGCATTTATTGCCTTCTTGCATAAAGTACAGTCATAATACAGCAATATATTTCCTTGCTTCCTGGTTAGTCACTCACTCATGTTCAGGTGTGTCATCCTCATTACTTTCCATGTCTTCCGGGGTCTTTAGGTGTTTTGTTGCAATTTGTTCAACAACTGCATCCTCACAATCTTAATTTTCATTGTAACATTGAAGGCTATTGTCAATGCATAAAATCTCTTCATAATTTCTGATGTGTTGCAGTTCCAAAATGATTTCATTTTCATTAGCAGTCATATTTGGTCTTTCTTAGTCTGAATTCTTAAACCCACAATGAACAAAGCAGTTTTGAATTGCTTTGTTGCTTATTTCTCACCAATGATCTGCAACAGATTATACTACCTGTAAAATGGTAACCTCTGCACTGATTTCTTTGGCCACTGAAGATGACGTCAGTAGATTTTCTTCAATTGTTTCAAGGATACAATGTACCATCCTTCCTCGATACAATGTCTTAAAATTTTTTATGATTCTCATGTCCAATGGCTGTACCAGGGACATGGTGTTAGTGGGAAGAAATTCACGTTAAATGTTTTTCAAACAATCTAATCAGGGTGTGCCACACGGTTGTCCAGAAGCAGAAGAATTTTTCTTGAATTTCATGGCAATTCTGCATCCCAACTCATTAGCCATTCCTGAAAAATAACAGAAGTCATCCATGCATTCTTGTTGGCATAATACAGAACTGACAAACTGCCCATTCTAAGCCTTTTAAAGCAGCGCTTCTCAAACTGCGGGCAGTGGTCCCTTTGGGGGCCATAGGTTTTGTTGAGAGGGGCAGTGAAATAATGAAAACAAATTAAATGTTTTAAGACTATTTAGATTTTTTTATCTTAAAAGAAACGTGTTTAATTTTTATTATTTATTATTTCCTACATTTTAATGGAAAAAAATCACACATTGGTGAGGGTTCACAAATTTTGCTTCCTGAGTATTTTGGCACTTAATTAATTTCGGCACTTAGTAAATATATGCTTATTCATATAAGTTTCATTTTAAAGCAGAAATCTAAGAATTCCAGTTTGAAATATTTCACCTGATATTGACTTTTTGTGTAGCACTATTGAACCACATCCATCACATTAAATTGTTATTAAAGTTCTTTTATGTTTTTAATTCTTTCTTTATTACTAATCGTTTTATGTTTCATGTGCTTGTACTGCAAATGTACAATAACAATATATCTGTCTATATAAAAATATGAGATAATGTGCCATGTCAAATGTGTATGCAAGATGCTAAAAATGTAACACTAGCATTTGATTTTTGCAATATTTGCTGTGTATGTTTTGCACTGAATATAAATAGAATAAATATTATAATAATATATGTCTATATTGCGATTTTTTTTCCAGGAGGGGGGAGCGTGAAATATTTTAATCTTTCCAAAGGGGGCCCTGACATCCAGAAGTTTGGGAAGCACTGCTTTAAAGCATCGAGGCTTGGTGCCTTTTTCCAATAACCAACAGCATCCATTTGTCACTTCCTGACATGTTACAGCAGCACAACACAGTAACATGATCCATTGCTTTATTTGAACCTGACAGCACTGCAAGTCTATAGCTCAGGAAAACGTCTGGTGTGGAATGGTAAAACAGACCTGTTTCATCAGCATCATAGATTTTATCAGGACTAAACTTCTGCAGCAATTCAGGTAGTTTAGTTGATTTCCACTAGTCAGTGCTCGCAGTATTAGCACTGTCCATCTCACCACATGCCATTTTAAATTTTATTTCATGTCTGGTTTTCTATTGCAATAACCAATTATCTGTAGTTTTAAAGCTCACATGGCCAAGCTTTCTAGCTAACTCTTTTGATTTGGTTTTTAACATTTGACTATTAAGAAACATGCCTCATCCAATTACAATGGAGAACCATTGACTGAGAACCTCCTGAACATCTGGATCCTTGCCTTCTTGCTTCCATTTTTGGGATTTTCTCTGTTGTCCAACGTGCGATGCCCATTCTTCTTGCAATTTGTCCTGCTGGCCTAACAAACATGTGACTGTAGATTTTGGCACACCAGTTATCTCTGCCAGCTGATGATGTGGTGTGAGGGAGTTGGCTTCTTATTTGGTCAAGTAAGGCAATATTATCTGCTAATGTTAGTTGGCATTGGACTTTACTTGGCATTGGACATGGGCCTTATAAAAATAAAAAAATAAAAAAAATAAAAAATAAAAATAAAAAATTAAATCAGAACACTGTTTGTTACACTTTTTACTAAAACATGAACACACCTGTTTTAATCAACAGTATGCTACCTAGCAGTCACTGTAAGTAGAATCATTACACTGCCAAAATACGTGCATCCTCTCTACTCTGTATCCTGGCATTGACTGACAGCAACATTCTCTCTATACAATTCGCTACACATGTGCCATCTACAGCCACTGTCTGATAAAGTGGCATGGTGGCCCAAATATTCTTTATTTGTTTCTGTTCTTCAATATTTGTCCCAAATAAATGGCTGCCTCAAGATGCCCCAATTAACCAGAGTCTACTGTATTTATATAAAGTAGCCCAATACTATTTCTTGGTAAAGATTTTTTTTTGTTTTTTGTGGCTAGTAGATCTAAGTTGTATTTCTGGATCCCTGTCAAGAACAACAGAGAAGAACCCACGTAATACTTGACCACTGCAGGATAAAACACCTTTAGTTGCTGAGCGTGATTAAATAACGACATTAAGTCTACTCATGATGAAATGGTCTCAACTTTGTCTTCTGATTTTTTTTTAAGTTGTATACCATATCTCTATTGTTTCTCACAGATCATCTAGTTGAGTATTATAAGCCATTTTCTCAACTGCTAGGAAGCCTAGTTAGGAAAGTGATTAATATTTAGGGCCAATCTCTCTCTCTAATGAAAAAATAAATAAATAAATAAAAATGGAGATTATCCTCTGAGATCGCTCTACCTACACCCCGCTAGAACACGACCCCACAAAAACACAAGTTAAAAAACTAAAAAAACTTACTTAAAAAAAGCGTCTTCCTGGCCCCCGGAAATCACAAAAAAACTCAAACCCTTCTGTTCCCGTTCCCCCCGAATATACGGTTTACCAAAAATCCACAAATTCAATTCCCCACTAAGACCTATAGTAGATGCCACAAACTCACCTTGCTACAAACTGTCAAAACAGCTGGCCAACTCTCTGACCCCCCTCATTGGACTTTCCACATCCTATATAAAAAACTCTACCCATTTCAAAATCCGCATAGAAAATTTAACCTTAAATAACACAGACATATTGGTAAGCTTTGACATCTCCTCATTGTTTATCAATATTCCCTTAATTGATACCTTAACACTCTTAAAAAACGTTTTTCCTTCTGCCATCTTAGATCTGTTTTCCTTTGCCATCTATTCTGGTTATTTTTCTTGGAAGAACAAAATCTATAAGCAGATAGAAGGAACTGCCATGGGTTCTCTATTTGGCCTCATCGCCCAGACACATTAGAAGCCTTCCTCAGTCACCTCAACAGCCTACATCCAAGAATCCAGTTCATGATGGAAAAGGAAAAGAACAATTGCTTACCCTTCCTAGACACCTTAGTTACACGCCTCCCCAACGGTACGCTTTCCTTCACGGTATATAGAAAACCCATGCACACAAGCAGATACATCCACAAACGCTGCCCCCACCACCCTGCTCGACAATATGGCATTATTAAAACTCTTACCAAGAGAGCCCACAATCTTTGTTCCAGTGGAACCGCCCTTACAACTTAGCTTGACCACATACACAACACTTTCCTCTCCAATGTTTACAGTGATCACAGCATTAGAAAAATTATCAGTTCCTCCCCCATTCCCCGGTCTTCTCTTCAAAAAGAGTTTAGAAATGCCGTCACCATACCCTACATCCGTAGCACATCTGAAAAAATACCCAAGATTTAAAAAAAAAAAACACAACCTACACACAGCATTTAAGCCCCACTGCAAACTTGCTACCCTCATCCACTCTACAAAAGATCAGCTCCCTCCTCTCTCACTGCCTGGAGTCTATAAAGTACCCTGTTCCTGTAAACTGGCATACTTTGGACAGACAGGCAGATCAGCTACTATCCGCCTGGAGGAACATAGGTCATACATCTGCAAGCACGACTATGGTCAGTCAGGCCTGGCTGACCATGTCTTGGATACAACCCACAGGATCTCATAGGAAAAAAAACCACCATGCTCCACCACAGCAAATTCAAAAGAGAAAGACTATTCTTAGAATCAGCAGCAGCTCTCAGGAATCAACCAAATCTTAACAAATATGGTTGCATTAAGCTTCCTAAGATTTGGGAAACACTTATCACCGGAGGTCCCACTTTACATTCCAGACCACCTACAACCGCCCTTAGAGGACGCTCCACCCAGATAGGACTTTAGTGTCTCCCATGTGGTTGGGCTTAGTATTGTTTGTTATTTGTTTTTATGTTACATTAGTTTTTTTTTGTAATCACTGAAGATGTCTCATTAACTGAGATGAAATATAGGAAGAATTAAATTCTCTTTTTAATCCTTTCTGAGTGCTGTATACAATCCATTAAGCCTCCAACATGAAGAAATAAATGACTTCTCTAAGGTTTGGTATTTGCTATAGCTTCAAATGTTCCCTTTTTTTTTTTATCTCTCCAAGCTTTAGATAAAGTGCTGTATGTTGTCCCTTCAGATACAGCTAACCACTTTCATTTTCATATCATATATTGCTTTCAAGTAAAGGTGTGCACCTTCATATCTGTCTTGCATAGAAATTAAGGTCTGCTCTCTGTCTTTCTCTCTCTATCTAAAGGAAAAGCACTAAAGATAAAGACCTCTCTTTTTCTAAAGATAAAGACCAGAAGGAACATTAAAGAAAAATTAATGCTCCAGGACTATGCAATATATCATCTTCTTTCTAATGATCCTACTTATAACCAAATTAAAAGACTGAATACACTCACTGATAACAGTTGGTATGAATAAAACAAAAAGAAACTTAAGATTTATCAAGGGAGATCCTCCTCAACTGTATCGACTTCCTATAGTCCACACAACAAATATTCCATTACATCCTGTCATAAATTGGTTCTCTTTGCTTCTAAACAGCAAACCACCTTCCTAAATTACTTATGATGCTCACGCTTAAAAGAAAGCATCTCAGAGCATAATCTTATCCTTCAGCTAGGACAGACACAGTATCCTGGCTGATCTCTTATTCTGCTTGGATACTGTGTCTCTAATTATTAATTTTTTCAGACTTGTCGACTCACTCTTGCCTCTACCATACACCACTTTTTGATATCTTTGTACAGATTCTCTTTCCACCTATTTTTGTATGCAATCTCTTACCAACTTTTCCAAAATCTTCATCACTGCTTCAGAAATAACAATAGGTCAATAAAATAATTAAACATGTCAACCTTTGCACCACCCTTGTGCAATGGTATTATTATACATTCTTTCCACTCCTGTGAAATCTTTTCTATGCTAAGACTCGTATTATATAGCCAGATCAAAGCCACAGAGCCAGTTCAGCTGAACACTTAGCATTCATGATATTATCCTATCATGTCCTACTGCTGAATTCTTATTCAAGTTATGCAACAGCTCTAGTACCCCCTCATACACTCATGTTTCATCATTCAGTATAGAGGTAGTAGTGAATTCCACATTGCATACACCAGATTGATAGAATATAGCTATCAATCTAGTGTTTGCATGCTATCAAAGAAACTTAAGATTTATCATTTGGGGGGGGGGGGGGATCCTTCTCAACTGTATGGACTTCCTATGGTCCACACACACACACAACAAATATTCTATTACATCTTGTCATAGGGTCATTGGTTCTCCTTACTT
The DNA here is from genome assembly GCF_054136105.1 of Typopeltis vanoorti. NCBI lineage: Eukaryota > Metazoa > Arthropoda > Arachnida > Uropygi > Thelyphonidae > Typopeltis > Typopeltis vanoorti. The sequence goes on from NC_143554.1 coordinate 16,147,905, forward strand.
CTAAATAACAAAATACTTTTCTAAATTATTTTCAATATTCACATGTAATTAATTAGAATTAATACCTATACATTCAACTTGCATACATCTAATATTACCTTCTCATCAAATGACATATTTGTCCAAATTAAACTTTAAACTCCACTTTCCTCTCTGCTCCTTCAAGCATAAGTTTAAGATCATCCTACCATGAAACATCATCTAAAGCAATTTACTCTACTGTACACAACTTCATGTTATCAATAAGGAGGGAAATTTTACTGAATTTACTATTTATGCCCAAATCATTTAGTAGGTTCAAATTCCACTTGGCCTGAATGCGTGTGAATGTCATTAGGTGGCAGATTTTCACTGCTAAGAAGGAATTACTAACCTCCTTACCAGAGACCTGAAGTGGCTTGAAAATCCATTATGTCCGATCTTCAGATCAAGGTTTCTGGAGATGATATAACTCTTAGTCCACTCACAACTTACACTGGATTAGACTTAAACCCCTCACTGGTGAGATATTTGTTTAAAAAAAAAAAAAAACGTATAGCAGAGAAATAACTTTTGAAGCTTATATATAGATAATTAACACATATTAGGAAAAAAAACTAATAAAGAATAATACCATTTTCTTCGTGATCTTCTAAATCACTTGCCATTTCATCCTTTTTCAGTACACTTTCAAATTCATCTTCACTGCTGTTAGTAGAATCATCACTCCTCTCAGTAATAGGTAGCACCTCCTATAATGTAAATCATCCATTGATAAAATGGCAAATGTCCAATACAATTAAACAAATACATTTCATGTTTAAAGTACTACACAAATAGCTTAAGATATATAAGTGGCCAATTTTTTAGGTATCCCAACTCATCAGTCAGTAGTGGTCCTCAAAACATCATGAACTCACTAGAGACATGATTCCACAAGCTACCACAAGGATCTTAGCGCACAGAGACTCAATCACATTCCCAGGCTATCTCAGATGGAACCGCAACACATCTTTGTTATAACAGTATTTCCAGGTAATACTTGGAATGGATGTATTACCAGGTAATACATCAATTGAAGCATAGTAAAGTTATACTGATACTCTGAAATAATGATGCATTATCCTGCATGAAAGGATGCTTATAGTTTATTGACCTGATTAATAATAGCACATAGCTGATCAAGCATCATTCAATTGCCACATTACCCAGTAACAGGGAAGTATTTTCTATACTAAGATAACTAATTCACATTACAGTTGTCATATTCCCAGCCCTGCCTTCACAGCACAGAACAGGCAACCATTTTGCTTTCCATAGGTGCTGTGTCAGTGTTTTTATAACATATACCCATAGCTGTTTGCTTGTAAGTCACAGCAGTGGGACTCACTAAGGTCAATTGATGTACCCTATACATTTTAAACACTACAAAGACTTTTTATGAACTATATAAATAATCTGAGTTAAACTTGTACATTTTTAACAACTAAATTTTTTTAGATGTTTCACTGTCTTTTGGCTGACAGCATCTTCAGGAAGGTTTAACATACCAAAGATCTAAATGTTTCAAAAAAAGTCATTATTTCACAAATTGAAAGACAGCAAACAGTCACTCAATCAATCATACATATTATTTTTCAAACTTGTAGTGATGGATAATGTAACAGAGGTCTTGAATGCCACCTGAACATCTAGACTTCCAGATGTAATGAAGTATAATTTCTTGGTTTCTATTTAATGTACCACATGAGCATATTATTTCAGAAGATTCTGAACATTTTGAAAATGTTTTCCTATAAGTAAAGCATGGAAGCAGATAGCCAGCCTATAGAATGATGTTCTGTGAGAATGTGTGCAACTAGACCATTCTTTTCTCCTCTCTTGTTTTCCATTTTGCCTAAAATTCTCGTATACATGCTTACTAAATAACTTAAGGAAATTACAACGTACAATAAGATATACATTAAAATAAACTTTAATATATTTCCAATATTTTGGCAACGTCACGTTGCCATCTTCAAAAGAAACTTACAATAAAGACATGTGCACGCAGGCACTAAACGCAGAAATGAGAAGGAAGCGAGGTAGCTATGGTTTTCCTAAAAGTCCTGATAGTACCCCCTAGCAGGCTATGTAGGGATTCTTGGCAGTTTGGCTGAAGGTCTCCTGATGTAAGCCTTCCAAATTTGGGGCACTCTCATGCAACCAAACTTGTTGAGGTGTGGTATGTTTCTTAGGCTGATTCCATGAACAGTCTTTCATATTTGAATTTGCTACAGTATATTACTGTGGCTTTCTTCCACCGTATTCTGTGGCATGTGTCCAAAGCATGGTCTGCAAGACTAGAGTGGCTGTACTGGTGAAACTGGATGTAGTCCTTGTGTTCTGAAATTCTGATATTCACTGTCCTGCCTGTTTAGCCAAAGTAGGACAACTTACAGCTGCAAGGGACCTGGTATACACCAGGTAGGTCTAAGGACAGTGGTTGGTCTTTAGTGGAGCGGATAAGGGATGCCAATTTTCTATATGGTCTGTAACATGAGGTTATGTTTTTTTAAGATTTTGGTGCCTCGGATGTAGGGAATAGTGATGGATTTAGAGTAATCCTTGTTGTGAACTAAACAGATTAGTTTAGCCCTGTTGTATAGTGTCTTAACAACTCCATGTTGTTGAGAAGGGGAGGGGAGATTGTTGGTGAATGAATTGAGTTGTTCAGACTCTATACAACAGGGCTAAACTAATCTGTTCAAATGACAATGCCCTAACCAATGAACTAAATCACATCCTCAATACTTTCTCAGCCAATGGCTATGCCCCCCAAAAAATCCACAAAATATTAAACCAGTAAACCACAACCCCCCCCCCTCCCCTTCACAACAAGGATTAGCTCTAAATCCATCACCATTCCCTACATCTGAGGCACCTCAGATGTAGGGAATGGTGATGGATTTAGAGATAATCGGAAGACTGCAAGTTGAATCTGCCAAATAAGGGCATTTGTTGTTGCTAAATGGCCAGAGGCATGGCTTAATTTGTAAGTTCTGGATTGTCCAACAATCGGAAATTAGGTAGGGATGGTGGACGTTGATTGAATTTTCATCGCATTTTATGTCAATAGTTTCGGATATTCTAAGCATTGTTTCGTTGTCTTGTTTGTCTATGATTATGGCCTGGTCGATTTGGGGGATATGTTTCAGTTCAAGGGAATGAGCTGCAATTTCTGTCTTCCCTGTACTCTGTGTTTTATTTTTCTTTTTGATGTTGTGATATGTTTTTGTGTTCAGATATTCCAGAATGGGAATATTGCAATCTCTGAAGTGCTCTTGTAGTCTAGTCCATAAAGACCTAATTGTAGAGCCATTATAGATGACATCACAGTCTTTTTGACAAGGAAATTTGTAGACTACGTTGTGGTGTTCGAATATTTCTTTGTATGTGAGAGATTTAGTGGATTTTAGGAGAGTTGTTAATTTTTGGTTCGTGGTGAATACTAGCTTATAGTCCGTGTGTTTGAAAATGTTTGTAGACTTTGTATGTGCTTTGGATGTATGGCAATTTGATAGGTGTAGGGAAGTCTGTTTTGGTTGTATTATTGTTATGAATACTTTAATTCCGTGTTAAGATAATTACTGTTGGTTGAGAATTTGTAAGCATTGATAAATTGTGATAGGATGACCGATTTTTTCACAGAATATGGGTGGTATGAATTGAAATGGAGGTAGTTTCCGATATGTGTGGGTTTGTGGAATATCTTCGTAGCTATTTTGTTATTGCTTCTGATTAATGTCAGGTTTAAGCAATTGATGGATTTGTTCTGTTTCCATCGTGAATTGTAGTCTCTGTTGCTATAATCGTTGAGGGACTTTTGTAAGGCGGTGATGTGTAAGGGGGTTTACCAATGTATAGAATATCGTGTATACGTATCTGCCATAAAAGGTGATGTGTGTGGGGAGGAGTAATTGGAGGGGGAAGTTATTTCTCCCATGTCAACCCCCCCCCCCCCGCTATAAACAACCTTCAACAGGATCATGAAATTGGAAGACATCCTGGTATCGTAATACGGTATGTACAAAATTTTTCCACCTCTTTTATTCTGCTATAATTGCCTTCTATACTCACCCATAATGCACTAAAATATATATACCCTTTTTTGAGTAATAATAGCCAATGTATTTAAAATAAGGGACACTCCTAAACAAAAACAGGCTATAATAGCCATAATTATAATAATAGTATTTAAGAGGTATAGCATGGGAATTTTCCCAGAAACTATACCTATTTTTCTTTTCTTAATCAAAATCTCACACATGAAAGATTTCAAACCTATAGCACATTACTACCATGGATGAGCTGAAAACTTAGCAATAATATTTCTATTTTTACTGAAATGTGAAACATTTCATTATTAAGGTCTTCAAGGCCTTAAAAACTAGATACCAAAACATTAAAGCTATTTATTGAATCAAAAAGCATCCTTCAAAAAGTAGTTGTTTCCATTTCAGATATAGAAACAAATAAAGTCTTATGACAATAAACAAATTTTCTAGGTACTTTTTAATCTACTCACTTCTTCAGATCCAGAATCCTCCACATCCAACTTATTTTCATCTTCTAATAATATCTAAAAGAAAATTTTATAAAAGTTATAATATGCATTTAAAACTAAACGAAAATGTATATGTAGGCATAGTTTTCATATATATAATTATAATTATACAAAACACATCAAAAAATTCAAAATGGTTATGTGCAGCAAAAAGTAAGTTGCAAAATATACCATAATCTTGGTAATACTTCATCATCATCAAATTCCTGACATGTACTCTCAAGGGGTGTACACGATATGATAGTATCTACATGAAAGGATATTTACTACATGAAAAATTTACATCATTACTAACTTCCTATATACAATTTTCCTCCAAATCAGTCTGTAACTTGTCAAGACTCCAACATTATCAGATTTTATTTTTCTATCGTCTAAGGCACTTTGTACCATATCAATCCACCTATATCTTGGTCTTCCTCTGGGCCGTTTTCCTGCCAACCTGGCAGAGAACTTGTTTTGCTAATCTTTCCTCACCCATTCTGTTTAAGTGATCATACCACCTGAGATGAGCTCTGCTAATGCATTTCTGGATGCTAACAACGTCAAGTTTTTTCCTAATATACTTGTTTTTAATATGATATTGCCATTGATGCCATCTGTTCATGCCTCTAATCTTTTTCAGGACTCTCATATCTGCAGTCTCTAGTCTTTGGTCAAGTGTTTCACTTCTCACCCAGCTCTCAGATCCATAAGTTAAAACTGGTTTGAACACTGTCTTGTATACAGCTAATTTAGTGTTCTGACTAATTTCTCTCTTATTCCATATGAATTTATTCAATTGACTTCCTACCATACCAGCTTTGTTGATTCTGTTGTCTATTTCCACATTTAATTTACCATCTTCACTAAAAATCGTGCCTAAGTAGCTGAAATGTTTTACTTGTTCCACAGGTTCTCCGTTCACAATGTAGTTCACTTTTTCAACGATTCTACCTATTTTCATTGTCTTTTTATTGCTGACCTTCATACCATATCTATTACAATAGTTATTCAATTTAGTCAGGGAATCTTGCAGACTTGTAGCAGATTTATTTAGAAGTATAACATCGTCCGCATAAAGCAAAGAGCTGGCATTAACATCTCCAATTCTGATATCATGTTTAATACCACTTTCCTTCATAATGTGATCCATAAAGATAATGAATAACAGAGGGGATAATGTACATCTTTGTCTCAACACCAGATTTAACATTAAACCATCTTCCTATACTTCAATTCTAACTGCTGACTTACAACTCAAATAAAGACCAAGTATTGCTTGATATAATGCTCCATTGACACCATATAACTGTAGCGTATTGAATAGCTTCTCTCTTGGCACCTTGTCATATGCCTTTTCCAAATCGACAAAACTTAAATACAGATCTTTGTTATATTCCCATGATTTCTCAACTATTTGTCGTAAAGTGAAGATCTGATCCTGACAACCTCTATTTGGCCTGAATCCAGCTTGTTCTTCACCAAGCTTTCTTTCCATATTCCTCTCAACCGTTTCTCAAGTATACTTGCATAAATCTTGCCAGGAGCACTCAGTAGGGAAATACCTCTGTATTGGTAATACTTGGTAACATAAAATGGAATCACATTCCATGTCACTTATAATAGTCAAGAAAAGAACTTTCCTGCAAAATATTATTTTGCTTCAGTGTAAAACCCAGTCTGAAAATGTCAATCAATATTCATTAATTGTTGTTAATAACACTAGTTTTCAAATGTCACTGACAACCAAGATTTTAGAAAAGGTATCAAAATTCTGCAATGAGATGCAGATAATACTGTAAAATCTCGCATTGTTCAGTATTTTGTTTTTATAAAAAAAAGTTACAAAAAAAAGTTGACAAAGTTAAAAGAAACATATTATTTAACATATTAAAAGAAAGACAAATACCAAATAATATCCTAAAAGCTGTCACAAGTATATATGAAAATAATCAAATACAAATAAGATTAAATCATGAGCTATCATATACAAGAGAGATAAACCAAGGGGTCCGACAGGGATGTCCCCTCTCAGCAACTCTTTTTAATATCTACTTAAATGAAATAATAATAAAATGGAGTAAAAATTTACATCAAGGAATTAAACTTTCACCTACAGTTAACTTAAACACTCTCCTCTTTGCAGATGACCAAATAATTACAAATTCTGAAGATAACTTACAGAAAGCTATTTTAAATCTAAATGAGATATCCAAAGATTATGGTATGATAATATCAACGGAAAAATCAAAAACCATGGCCTTTAAAGGACAAGATCCAGCAAGAACTAAAATAGTATTAGATAATAAGATCTTAGAACAGGTGAATTCATTTAACTACCTAGGATGTATGATCACTTATGAAAATGAAAAAGATATAAACATAAAAATTGCAAAATATTTAAAAATAACAGGAGTAATTAACTCTATATTTAAACCAAACTTAGTTCAAAAACAAACCAGGCTAAAAGTATACAATACATTAGCCCTACCGGTCTTAATGTATGGAAGCGAAATCTGGACAATAAAACAAAAAGACAAACAAAGATTAATAACAGCAGAAAGAAAGTTTATGAGAAAAACTGCAAAGTATACCCTATTTGATCACAAAAGAAACGAAGATATTATGAAAGAATTAAACCAAGAACCAGTAATTGAAAAAATTAAAAAATATAAACATAGATGGATGGAACACGTTCAAAGAATGAAAACAGAAAGATTACCAAAACAAGCCTTAAACTACAAGCCATTAGGAAAAAGAAAACCAGGACGTCCTCTTAAACGATTCAACGATGACTTCTGAGGCCGGAACAGGCCATATTAGGCCTAAATCCTTGATACGTATGATGATGATAATAAAAAAAAAAAAGAAATTGTGCATACTACCATACAATGAAAATAAATAACATGACACAGATATCTTATTAGTTCATGTCTTTTTTTTTGTTATATGCTTCCATTTTCAATTATAATTCTGAAACATTCCAAAGAGCAATAATATTACTTCAGAACTGTCAATCCACCTTTAAAACATGTCCAACCTGCCATAAAAATGGTACACATGTTTACTAGCTTCAAAGTGTCTTTAGAACAAACAATATTGTTGAGATACAATAGTTGCAAAGTGTAAACGATCTTCATCTCTGTATAGGTGATCCAATGCACATGACTAAAACTAATCAGATTATCAACCAAAGCACTGTTTTTCTCCTCTTGTTAGGAATCACTCATTGAGTTTAAGTGAAAGGAAAGAAAATAAGGATACTTTAAAAAAATATATATATAACATTTTTTCTGGATGAAAGCAGACAAAATAATGAAATTTGGATCACCATTTTAGCAAGAAGAATCAAAATATAAGAAACCTTGAAAATGCAATACATCTTCTTTAGCAACCTAATCAGCCATTAAGCAGGCCTCTCAGATCATGCCCTTAACACACTACACCAAACTGATTGGAAAGGTATTTTTTCCCAATATCACACAAAAAACTGGTATCGATACAAATATAAGAAAGCCTGTGAAATTTTGATCAATCATCCTAATCTAAACAATAATGGTGGCATAAAAATCCCAAGAATTTGGATGGCACACATTTAGCACTGAGCAACAATTTCAGTCCTTATTGGCCACCATCAATACTGCTTTTGTTCTAATTTGAAAGTAATTATGTGAGAGCATATTGTTCTTTGGCTGAATATATCTCTTAGTGATATGTAACTAAAATGATAAAGGACTAGCTTTGATGTAGTAAGGTTGTTATTTATTTATTTTTTTCACCAGAGATCAGTCCAATAGTGTTAATGGTTGATTAAATTAGTGCGACTTTGGCATTACTGTGTAGATTGTAACATAGCTTGTTTCTTTGCATATATGTGTAAACTTCAAACGATGACTTTGATATAAAGGGAAAAACATCAGGTGATTATTTTGTTCATATTAAACTGAAGTTTTACTATAACACAGTAGATGTTTCCATATTTTTTTTTAAAATGACTTGCACTATATACAAATACCTTAGTCATGAACATACTTCACACACAAACTTTGTTTGCTTACCATTTGGTAAAGGATTAAAAGAGAATACAATTTCTTGGCAAATATAATGTACCTCGTAACCAAGTGAAAGGACTATCTACATTATTTTCATTAAACATAAGGATTTTCTTATTAGTGAATTTAACTTCATAATTTAAGGGACAGGAAAGAAATGATAGAGATGTTTGATCTACTGAGAAGATATTACAGAATTAATATGGAAGCAATTATATGTAAAGTGGAAGACATGAGATGATGTACAGTAATGATAATAATAAAGTAATATCATTAAAAAAAATGTCAATAAGAAGCTATACCTGAAAATTGTGTCAGATGCCGGCCTGGTTGACCAAGTGGATATCAAACCTGCTCTCTAACCAACCAACAGCATGCTAGTGGAACCAGAAATGTTAACTTCTTGTGTCTAGAAGTGTTAATGAGTTTATGTTCATCCTTATACAGATATGTTGCAGGTTGAGAACAAACTCCTACAATCATATTTACGAATTTACACACATGTTGAAATGATTATTTTACTTATTATTAATAAAATAACACTTGACGTTTCGACCCCTGTATTGAGGTCATCATCAGAAAGATACATGTGTATAGGAAATCAAGCTACATGCTCTTGCACTCTATAAAGGTAAATTAAATCTATGCTGTTAATTAATCTTTTTCTTAGCCTGCCCTCTAGTGATAAAAAAAATAAAATAAAATAAAAATAAATTTTTTATAAATAAATAAATAAATAAAATAAATAAAAAACTACAATAAACTCTGCTAAAGTCCTCCTGTACTAAGACTCTTCTGGATTTGTACAAAGAAAAATTTCAATACAAGACTTAGTGAAGTGTTTGTTTTTTTCCCCTTAACATTCAATAGCAACTTAAACTGTACAAGTCCAGAAGAAAATCTTAGTATAACAATTCAAATTGCTACTGAATGTTAAGGAGAAAAAAAAAAAAAAACACTTCACCAAGTCTTCTTGTATTGAGATTTTTCTTTGTCTTGTTCTGGTTGCTATAAAGGTTGCAAATGGATCTTCCACATTCTTGGAATGGTTAGACCATCATTTTTGTTCAGATTTGTATAATGTTTGAGCATTTCACACTTCTTTAAATTTCCTCTCAAACCAAGTTTTAGTGCGGTGTAAGGACTTGGTACCTTTCCAATCAATTCTGTGGTATGTTTGGAGTACATGGTCAGAAAGGCCAGTTTTTCCAAAATGGAGGTATTTAATGTGTCGTTTGTGTTTGTCCTTCCTAATGGGATGGTTTGCCCAGTTTCCCCTATGTATGGTAGGTTACATGTGCATTGTAATTTGTAAACCCATGGGTGGGCTATGTGTGGAAGAGGATCTTTGGAACAACTGAGTAGGTGTCTTTTGATGTTGTATTTGTGTAGTGTTTTGTCTCTTTTTTTCGGAAATGCCTCTAACATAAGGAATGGCAATAGCATTCTTGAAATCTTTATTGTTTTTAGTGGTATCTCTGTGGAGGATCTTGTGAATAGTTTTTTTACCGTATCCATTTTTTTTTATAAATGTATGGTTGATGATCTTGCATTCCTGGTTTAGCGCTTGTTCATGTGAACAAATAGTTTGAGCTCTGTGTTTAAGGGTGCTTATTGACCTCTAGTTTTTGTGTTGGATAGTGATAAGAATTTTTGTGTATGTACTGGCTTGTGTGTGTATGTATTGTTTTGTGTCCCTGAATTCATAAATATGAATGCTGATCACCGTGTAACCTTAAAAGAAAAAAAACTCCTACAATGACAACACCATGGATGTATAGCAATGATAATAATAAAGCAATAGCATTAAAAAAATGTCAATCAAGTTATCATTCAGGAGGAGACCCCCCCTTCTCACACACACACACACACACACACACACACATCATTTGCAATTTTTCATATAAGAAATTTGTATTCAATTACCATGTTAACTTATGCAAGGGAGGAGGATGATTGAGTGGGAGAGAGTGTTCAGTGGATTACGATGTGTTCTTCAGGATTATCAGTGATTGGCGTTGTAAATTAGTGATTGATTGAAGATGAAAAGACTCATCTGATCACTGATAGTGGAGCACAAGGTAAAACTTTGACTTTTGATTTTTGATGCAATTTAATTGCTATTGCTTTGCGTATTTAGCCAACACTTGGTATTGCTGGCAGTCCTCTGCGGCTGCAGGATTTTCTGCTGGCAGGTCTCTAGACCTGCGAGATTTCTACTTGCGCTCACACGCAATTAAATTGATACGAGCATGCCTAACATAGACACTGTCACTAATTTGCTCGATGAAGAGCCGGCTCTTGTACTCTTTAATAAACTTCAAAAGAAGTTCAATCTGAAATGGTCTACTAGCATGATCGACCCCGACATCATTATCGAGTCACTCGACAAAGGGCTAGCACTCAGTTTTGTTAAAAAGCTTCTCAAACAATTTGAACGAGAATGGCCCGGCTACTTAAACTTATATTCTTCACTCGAGGTTGATGATGAGGAAAATGAACTCTCCTCATATGTAGGAAAAACTCAATCTAGTTGTCTCTGCCTCTAATTCTTCTGATCAAGGAGAGATCCACGTTCATAAGAAGCAAAAAACTCTCGTTGCTGAGCCAACAAATGATGTTGGTATGGACGAAGACGCTCCCATTTCAGACCCCTCTGCCTCCTCCAATGAGGTTATCCTAAGGGAAAAGCAGAGATGGACAACACTAAGAACCACCATGGCTAACTTACAAATAATTTATAGATCGGCTAAAAATGTAGATGAGGGCATAAAAATTCAGCCCACCATGGTGGCTGATTATAGAAATCTTACAAAGGAGCTGGATGCAAGAGGAACACCATATCACACATTTTCACTTGCCTCTGAAAAAAATCTGAAAGTGGTCCTATGAGGAGTCTACGAGGATATTGACACGGATGAAATAGTCACTGACCTCAACTTACAGGATCTACCTCCCATAAAGGTCAGTAGAATGTTCAGATCAAATAAGCCACCTGTGCCTCTAGTTTTAGTAGAGATTCATAATATTTACAAAGACATATACAATCTAAAATCAATCTGTGGACTTAAAATCACCCCAGAACCATTGAGGAAGAGAGCATTTTCTGGGCAGTGCCACAGATGCCAAAAATTTGGCCATGCCCAGAAGCTATGCAAAACTCAGTACAGATGCTTAAAATGTGGCGAGAATCACCCCACAAATACCTGCACCAAGCCAAGCCAAGCCAAACTCCACTCCGGCTAAGTGCGCTAATTGTGGCGGTCCTCACTCCCACTAATTATAGAGAGTATATACATCACCCCAAAAACAGATGGAACGATCCAAATAATCAACCTACCTCGTCATCTAGTGCGAGAGTTCCTGAAATTCAAGCTCCTCAGTCCTCCAAGAGTGAGAACATGACAACAGGTGCTCACCCACCGTTAACTGAGCCCCTTAAGAAAATGAATCTTCAACATCAAGCGAGAACATATGCTGATGTGGCCCGCTTCAAACAGATAGTATAAAACCAGAACCTAGCTAATCCACATTCAAATTCATCAGCTATTATCACCTCTTCTCTTGCAAATATGCTGCAGATTTCAATCAAATCCATTACTAAGTGTTACAAAAAGATTCTTACAGCAAACCCAATCCATATTATTGAATTCTCTGATGCATAGGAAAAAAAACACCCCAGATTCGCTTAGGATTATCACTTGGAATGCCAACGATATCAAAAACAAAGTGTTGGAAATCCAGGAATTCAATAATAGATATAACCCAGATATATTTCTAATCAATGAAACTCACCTGAGGCCTGCTGACAACCTAAAAATCAGAGGGTATCAGATTTACAGAAATGACAAACTTGGGTATAGAGGTGAGGAACAGCCACCCTTATGAAAAATTATATCAACCATCATTCAATAACCAACCCTACAACCACCAACCTTGAAATCACGGGCATTAATGTCCTCACAAACTCAATTGGAAACCTAAAAATGTTTGCTGCTCACAACCCTCCATCAAAAACATTGTTGACCTCAGATCTGGATGCCATCCTTGGAGTAAAAGGACTGGTCATCATCACTGGAGACCTCAATGCAAAACATCCTGCCTGGAACAGTAAATCTACCAACAAAAATAGCCGCATACTGTTTAACTACTCAAGTTCCAATTGCATAGCTGTGGCTGGTCCTTCAATACCAACTCATCTCAGTCCAATTGGCTCCTCCGACGTCCTAGATATAGTTGTCCTCCAAAATGTCAAATTGCAATACAACTTGGATTCACTTGACGAATTAATCTCTGACCACAACCCTATTCTGCTCCAATTAGGCAATCAGAAGGGACTGTTCCCCATACCTCACACCTTCATACCCTGGGAAAAATTATCCAATGTGCTCCCAAACTACTTTGGTCCTGTTCCTCATATTAACTATAAAGAAGAAATTGATTCTGCAATCAATAAATTTACTCAACAAATCAATGCAGCCTTATTATCTATCACCTCAAATATGCCTACTTCTAAGCTAAATGACTTCCAGAAGATATTATGAACTTAATCAGGGAAAAAAAATACGGCAAGAAAAAGATACTTTAATATGAGGGCTCTCCAGGATTCTCCAGTTACTCAACTGGTTGAATAGTGCAGTGAGAGATACACTGAAGGCCCACAGAAATAAACTATGGGAAGATAAATTAGCTTCCATTTCACTCCATGATCAAACTGTTTGGAAACTGTTAAGAAATATCAAAAATAAAAATAAAACTCTTGGTCCTCTCAAATCGGATTTAAGCATAGTTCACTCAGATGCTGAAAAAGCCAAAACTATAGTCAAAAACTTAGAAAAGCAGTGCAGCCCTTCTTATGATAACCTAAACTTCAATCATATTTAAAAAATCTACCGCCACATTAGATACGTACTAAAAAAGTGTGATGCTTGTACCAACCAACTCATACCTACTTCTCCAGCCAAAATCTACAACATCATACAAAATTTAAAAAATAAAAACGCTCCTGGACCTAACGGCATCCCTAATAAAGTTATTAAACTGCTACCCCGAAAGGTCATTGTACATCTTACAACAATAATAAATGCCATGCTTAGATTCAAATACTTTCCCTATGCTTGGAAGTTGGCAGATGTGGTCCCTATTTATAAGCCTGGTAAGGACCCAACAGCTGCCACAAAATTATCACCCCATCTATAGAATAGTTTGGTTTAAACAAACTCCACAGCACTACTCAACAGATCGATACACAAGTTGAATACATTACCACCAACTTCAACTGGCATCAATACTCCGGAGAAATCTTTCTTGACTTAGAAAAGGCCTTTGACTAATTATGGCACTTTGGACTCCTATAAAAGCTGATTTTAGCTGGCATTCCATTGGATCTGATCCACCTCATTAAGTCCTTTCTTTCTGGTAGACGCATGCAAGTTAAACTAAATGGGACGGTTTCTACCCAGCGGCAGATCTTGGCTGGAGTGCCTCAAGGATCCCTCCTGGCACCGATACTTTTTTCGATTTACATGGCGGACATCCCACATAACCCGATGTCATCTATCATTGCTCTCTATGCCGACGATACAGCAATACTGGCCAGATCATCTCTTAAACCGCATCTTGTTACAAAGAAACTACAAGATAACCTGCTGAAACTGGAACACTGGTTCTCCATTTGGAGACTGCAAGTAAATCTTCAAAAAAGCAATGCGTTTCTGTTCACAAAAAATTCAACATCTCCCAAAGAAGACATCTTTCTATTTAACATCAGGATTCTCTGGAAAACAGAAGCCAAATATCTCGGCATACTGCTAGACAGAAAACTTACCTTCAGCTCGCATACAAAATCCTTATGTGCAAAGGCATCAAAAGTCATAGCATAGCTTTACCCTGTTATCAATAGGAACAGCAAACTAGATATATAAAAATCAAATTGCTCCTCTACTAGTTGATGATTTGTCCCATTATCACTTATGCATCCCCTGCCTGGAGCCATACTTCAAGCTCAAATATCCTTAAACTGCAAAACAAATGCTTACGCATGATCTTAAATGCACCATGGTGCAGAAATGTCAACTTCATTGAGACACAAATACCCTTCAAATCTACTCTTTCCTGCAATTTTTCGCAGTAAAGTACTTCTCAAAATCGTCCTCCCATCCAAATGAATTAGTCCAACAAGCAGCAAATTATGATGAATCGGAATTATGCAAATATAGATGACCTAAGGCCATCCTAGTTCCCTTTCAAGATCTATAACTTGCCCAACTCAGGCTGAGCACATAGCTCATAAATTTTTCCCTACACAGTAACCTATCAGATAGCAGGGATTAAAAGCATTATGCTTCACCCTTATAGACAGTAACGTTCTGCATTCTGATTATGCAAATTTTGTTACAAATGCATATTGTCAAGAATTGGTTATATTTCTTTCATACAAAAATTTCATACTGCTTGCAAAATGCAGTTAGTAGATTTTAATTTTGGTACATAAAAAAATTACAAAAAGTTATTTTTAAGCAGATATTTCACCAAAGTTATGAATGGTTCTTATTTCTTATCAATATTTCTGACTAGCTTCTAATTTTAAGAACTTTTATCATATCAGCTTTGGAAAATCATCACTACTGTCATGCACTCAAGCATACTTACCTTTTCCCTGTTGGAATGAAAGCGGTCAATTTCATCATGATAATAGCTGTCTGAATGTGGATCAGGTTGCAAACCTTCATATAATGTTTCATCATCAGAGCCAAGGATACCACCAGCTCGAGGTCTTGACAATTTTCCTCTGCTGTGTAGATAAAGTGAAAAAAAAGAAAAAAAAAGAATCTAAGATAAAATAACAAATCTGCTAAAATCATCTAATACATATTTCACATATCATACTTATCCATATTATAGTAAAGATAAGGATGTCATTTTGCCTCTTTACAAGGCCTTGATAAGACCTCACTTGGACTGTTGTGAGTGGTCTCCTGTTTCTGTTGTGATTCTGATATAGTGGAGAGAGTGTAAAGGAGAGTGTTAAAAATAATATCAGGATTGTGGAATACTGTTATGAAGACAGACTGAGAATTTTTAGACCGCAGACACTAGCAAACAGGAGAAAGAGGGGGTGATATGATTAAGACCTGCAAACTTTTGAAAGGGTCATACAGTATTTCAGTTGATGGAATTTTTCATTTTATAGAGTAAGGAAATAACAAGAGGGTATCCTTAGAAACTGAGAATGAATACCACTATGAAGGAGGTGGGGGCTAGATTTTTCTCTCATAGAGTAGTGCATGATTAGAATGGATTGCCATTAAATGTTGTGTGTGGAAACAGAGTGAATGAATTCAAGAACAAGTATGACAGCTGGTGTATGTAGTATATGGCCTCCCTCAATGAGTCCCTGACACTCTGGAAGTCTCTCTTAATAATAAAAATAATATTTAGTGATTGTTAATGTGATACTACATAGTATTACTGTGATTATCACCATTAATAATGTCATTTTCTGATAATAATAATAACTATGACAATGATCGAATGGGTATACAGAAAATGGAGTCTACTGACTCCATAGAGATGCCTGTATAATAATAATATCTGCTTTCCAGTTCCAAAACCCTCATTTCTCTCACATCAATATTATAGGATTCTTTTCACTACATGCATGCTCCAACACTCAACACATTTCCAATTTTCATTCCACTCATGAAGTGATAAAAATAAGTTGTCATTAAATATACTGCCAGAGCAAAAATTAAAAATATAGTGCAAGCAATTGAAAAACAGAGAAAGCAAACCAAAAGAGGTCATAATTCTGGTAGGTAGCAATGACTTAACTAGCAATAACTTCAGTATAAGGATATGAAGAGGTTATTGGATGATCAAAAGTGAAGAGTGAGAAAATCATTAATATAGTATCTAGATACGATGGAAATTAATTAAAAAGTAGTGTCATGATGACAGATGATTTGATGCATAGGTAGAAGAAATCAATGTAAATTTTTGGATGATGAAGTGAGTTTGAGGGGAGAATGGATTTGTATAAGCAAGACAGTCTACACTTGAATGTGATTGGCCTCAGGAGTCTTGAAAATTAATAATTGATAAGAGACCTAACACAGTGAGTCAGGGAAACTAAATTATGATGGGAGGAATAGTGAAAATCTGTGTCTGGGAGTGACAATGTTAGGTAACTGTGCAAATGATGAAAATGGTTATTATTATGGAAATGATTATGAAGAGAAAACAATTCTGTGTTTGTCTGGTTTGGACCTATCAAGCATGTGCAAAAATGTCTGCATAAGTAAGGAACGAGATAAGAACAGAGATATGCAAGTTGTCAAACTGTGTCACCCAGACCACAGACAAGATTATAGAAAAATGCAGGCAGGTAACTTATGTCTGTACAGGAATGCTAGGAGTATCAGAAACAAAGGAGTAGAGTTTTTGGTGGCTTGGTAATATATTGGGACCTCATACTGTAGGCATCAGTGAGACATGGCTATCAGAATTAGACATACTAACTGGTATCGAGTGTAAAAGGTCCAGTCTTTTTAGGAAGATAGACAGGATAGGAGAGGAGAGGGTATGCTGCTAATGATATCAGATGACTTTAATGCAGCTAGTGTAACTGTTGAGACCTATGAATGCAATACTAGTAAGATTTTCATGTGGCAGTGAATTTGGAGTGTGAGATAGAATCTAACAAGATCAAATATAGTGTGGTGCTATTACAGATCTGGTGAATTTGTTGCTTGTGACGAAAAAATGCATCACAAAATAAAGACGATGGATGCAAAAAGAGTAATCATAATGGGAACTTTTAATTATCTGAAACATTGATTGGTTAGCTGTGAAATCACATGGTAAGAATAAAACTGAATTTATTGAGCTGCTGCAAGGCAACCTCCACAAGCAGCATGTGGCAGAAGGAACTAATGGTGAAAGAGTGTTAGATCTGATTATAATGTGTGTGGAGGGGGGCTCAGTTAAAGCTGTAACTGTACTGCCTACGGTTGATGACAGTGATCATGTGGTATTCACTTGGGAATTGACTAAGTTTATGAATGTTCATTCAGAAAACATTACATGCTGAACTACAAAGCACGAAATTGTAACAACCTGAGGAGTATGCAGGGTTCTGCACAGTGGTATCAGGTGTTGGATGGGTAGGATATTGACAGCATGTGCTTAATAAAAATACTTAAATGATGTGATATCAGAATGTGTTCCTAGAGTTTGAAGAATAAATAAGGTAGGAGTGAAATAGATGTTAATCTAATTAAGCAAAAGATTCTTAAGAAAAAGATGATGTGAAGAAATACCATGTGCATAAGGATTACGTAACTATAAGCAGAAGGCCAGGAAAGTCACACAAGTGTTGTACGGAGAGCTAAACTGAGTATGAAAAGAAACTAGCTCTGCAAGTTACAGACAACCCAAAAGAATTCTTTATGCTGCAAGTAAAAAGAAAGAATGAATATGAAAGAATAACTCTACTGAATGCAGATGGTGTGAGGGGTTACAACTGCAGAAGAGGTTGTTCAACTAATGAGTGCCAATTATGCTAAAAGCTATCAACCTGGTATATGCAACATTGAGATAACTGCTACCTCTTCACTGAGCAAAGAAACTCAGGTATATGAAGAGAAGGTGTTAGAGCTGTTGCACGAACTGAATAAGAATTCATCAACAGGGACTGATGGGATATCAGTAGAGGTGCTAAAAGAAAGTTCAGATGAACTGGCTGATATAAGAATGTATGATAATCCCATTGCACCAAGGTGGTGCAAAGACCAGTGTATCCAATTATCGACCAATCAGTATCACAGGAGTGATGAAGATTTTGGAAAAGTTAGTTTAGGGCTGACATTCAGAAATGACATTCAGAACATCTTTACTTTGCAACGAATAGCATGGGTTTACTTAGGGAAGGTCTTGTTTTAGAAACTTGCTCACATTCTATAATAATGTTACCACTGAGTTAGACAAAAGGAATGGATACACTATGATACTTTTGGATTTTGCTTTGGCTATTGACAGAATAAAGCGTGGAAAAATGTTCCATAAATTGGAGAATATGGGACTGGATAATATAAACTATTGGCATGGATAAGAGGATGGCTGATTGACAGATATCAAAAAAGTGGTATTTGGGATGTAAATCTGCAAGATTTAAGGTAACCAGTAGTGAACCACAAGGATCAGTGCTTGGTCCACTGTTATTCAATCTGTACATTAATGATATTGAGAAGGATGTGACAAGCGACATACAGCTATTTGCTGATGATGTGATTACCCTAACAAAAATTGGTAGGGTAATCAGGAATGCTACTAATATGCAGTATTTGCAGAATGATTTGAATAGGCTGGAATTGTGGGCATGGGAAAATGGATGTCAGTTCAATGTCAATAAAATGTAATGTCATTCACTTCAGCGTGATTAGATATCCATGTCATATTATATTGGTGGGGTTATGCTTGAAGAACCTGATGAGGCTAGAGATCTTGGAGTGTTAGTAGATAGGAAGTTGAAGTTCAGTGGCCATGTAGCAAAGAAATACAAATACAGCTTAAAAGATAATTGCAATGCTGAAATGAACTACAGTGGTACCTTGGATTGCGAGGAACTTGGTCTACGAGTGTTTTGCAAGACAAGAAAAAATTTTTAATAAATTTTAACTTGATAAACAAGCAAGGTCTTGCAATACAAGTATCCTATACGCTATGTCTGCCGAGCGTCACGTGATCACAAGCCACTCGGGATTGTGGGTAATCGTCTCGCATGCTCAGTTTCAGTTGGCATACCTCATTCGTATAGTCAACATTTGTGCTAGCGTTGTAACTACATGCGTGTGCATAAAGCATTTTTTTATTTTGTGTCCAAATGTAGTGACTGTTCTTTATTAACTGTACTACAACAATGACCCCAATGAAGAAAAGGGTTAAAAGGAAGGTGGTAAGAAGAAGGAAATGATTACGGTGGAAGTTAAGAAGGAAATCATCAGGAAGCACAAACAAGGTATAAAAGTGGCTGCCATCGCAAGATTTTATAAGAAGTCTACGTCAACGATTTGCACAGTATTAAAGAAGAACTAAGGGGACTAGATGTAGCAAAAGGAGTCACGACAGTATCAAAGCAACGGCTACGTATTCTGGAAGATATAGAAAAGTTGCTTTTGGTGTGGATAAACGAGAAGTAACTAGCAGGTGATACTGTGATCGAGAACTTGATCTGTGAGAAGGCAAAGGCCCTGTACACCGACCTCATAAGTAAACTGCCAGGTACGTCTACAGAAAACGAAGAAGGCTTCAAGGCGAGCAGGGGATGGTTTGATAACTTTAAGAGGAGAAGTGGCATCCATAGTGTTGTCAGGCATGGAGAGGCTGCGAGTTCGGACGCAAAGGCAGCCGAGGCGTTTGTTGCAGAGTTCCAGAAGCTCATGGTTTCCGAGTGTTACCTGCCGCAGCAAGTTTTTAATTGCGATGAGATTAGGCTTTTTTGGAAAAAGATGCCAAAAACGACCTACATTACAGCAGAAGAGAATGCAATGCTTAATCACAAGCTCATGAAAGACCGTCTCACCCTCTTGCTGTGTGCTAATGCAAGCAGTGATTTCAAAGTCAAGCCCCTGCTCATGTATCATTCTGAGAATCCACGAGCCTTCAGGAAATGTAAGATACAGAAGAGCCAGTTAAACATAATGTAGAGGTCCAACAGCAAGGCTTGGGTCACTCCTTGAGTGGATTAACGAGGTCTTCGGTCCTGCAGTGAAGAAATACCATTTAGAAAAAAAATTGCCACTCAAAGTCTTGCTGGTTATGGATAATGCTCCTGTTCATCCTCCAGGCCTTGAGGACGACTTACTGGAAGAATTCGAGTTCATTAAAGTCAAGTTCCTTCCTCCCAACACTACTCCATTACTCCAGCCCATGGATCAGCAGGTTATTTCGAACTTTAAAAAGCTTTACACCAAAGCACTATTTCAGCGATGCTTCGAGGTGACCGAAGGAACTAACCTTACTCTCTGAGAGTTTCAGAAAAATCATTTCCACATCTTAAACTGCATCAAGATCATCGATAAAGCCTGGGATGGGGTCACCAAGAGAACCCTTAATTCTGCTTGGAGAAAACTGTGGTATGATTGCGTCGAGGGGTTTGCTCATGAACAGGAGCTGCCAGTTGTCGATGAAATTGTGTCATTGAGGAAGACCACGGGACTGGAGGTGAATGAGGACAACATTCAAGAGCTGGTGGAAGAACGTGGCCAGGAGTTTACCATTGACGAACTGATGGATCTGCTTCATGAGAAACAGCAAGAGGTTATGGAGAAAATCTCGTCTGAGGAGGAGGAGAAAAAGACGGAGACATCCCTCTCTTCAAATGAGATTAGGGAGGTGTGTAAAATGTGGGAAACAGTGCAAAATTTTGTAGAAAAGTACCACCCGAGTAAGGCTGTGGCAGTGCGAGCGATGAATCTGTTTAACAATAATGCAATGTCATATTTCCATGAAATCCTCAAAAGGAAGCAAAAGCAAGTGTCATTGGATAGGTTCCTTGTCAAAGTCGCACAAAAAGAAAAAGAATCAACAGATAGCAGTGATTCCGTTAGTGACAATGAAAGTCGTCCTACCCAATACAATTACTGTAATATGTAATGTAATTAATAAATTCAATTACTTTATGTATATTAGATTTAAATAATAAAAATATAAAAAAGTATACATATATAAGGTATATGTATTTTGTATTAATCGTTTTTATATGAATATTTTTGAGTTTTGGAACGAATCATCTGAGTTTCCATTATTTCTTATGGGGAAATTCACTTTGATATACGAGTGCTTTGGATTACAAGCATGTTTCTGGAACGAATTATGCTCGCAAACCAAGGTACCATTGTAATTAATTTAGTCCTGTTATATAAAGTTTTAATAATCCCATACTGTTGAGAGAGGGAATGGTGTGACAGTGTATGTATCTACCTGTGTGTGGGGGGGGGGGGGGGTCTGTAAACAGAGAATGCCAGGGATCAATTAGGTTAGTGTGTAATTAGAGTGTCTAGGAAGGGAGAGACTGTTGTTATTTTCTTGTTCTAATGTGAACTAGATCCTGGGATGTTCGTGGTTTAGATGTTTTTAAAATACACTAAGAGTTCAGGCCATGCAGCCAAATGGAGAACGCATCATCGACAAAGCGTAGCCAAATAGTGGGTCCCAATGAAGTAGAGTTTAGAGCTTTCTCTTCAAATGTTTCCATGAAGAAATTAGTCAGGGAGGGAGAGAAAGCAGCAAGCCCATGGCTGTTCCCCTCTGTATGTACAATTTTCCATGCCAAACAAAATATCCTGAGTTCATAGTGAACTTAAACAGTGTTAAAATAGTGGGAAAAAATTTGGCTTAAATAAGGTCTAAATTGTCTTTATGTGGGACACTGGTGAACAGAGAGAAGACATTGAAGGCAACCATATTGTCGATGTGTTGGAGTGCAAGGTTTTCTTTACTGAACATCAATAAACTGTAAAGTGGGCTTTAAAGTTTACATCAATAAACTTTAAAGTGGGCTGAGTTTTTCATGAATGAGGAGGGGGGTTGTGAGTATTGGGAGAGCACTTTTGCTAAAATATTTGGCTAATTTGTATATGGATGAATCAATGGCAATAACAACTGGGCATAATGGCACACTCTGTTTATGGATTTTAAATAGTTTGATCTTTATAAGCAGTCTATGAAGTGATCTGTGTATTGATAGGGTTATAGTCTAAGGGAAAGTAGTTTGGGCAATTTTTTAGCAAAGAAGCGAGGTTTAGTGTGTAATCATAGTAATTTAGAATTACTGTAACATTTTTCTTATCAGATTTAATAATTACTATTTTATTATTCTTCTAGATTTCCATATTCTTTATAGGAAAGGTTTCTGCTTCAATCAGCATGTTGGCAGCATACAGTCTGATAATTGTTGGCAATACAGATAGGAATACTGAGAATCCAACCTTCAATCTGAATCATAATTTCTTCTGAGGGAATTTTTATAGGCGCAAACGCGTAGTTGTGGCCAAACGATAGTGCTCTAATTGCTTCTGGTTTGAGAATGAAGGAAAATAAATTTATTAGTGTTTACTTGACTTTGTAGAGGCTTGAGAGCCGAGTTTTTTAGTTTGCAACTTTGTGGATGTGCTGACTTTTTATTTTTGAAATTCTCCAGCAGTTGAAGCATCAGAGACATCTGAAAGGATCATCTGAAGGTCAACATTTAGCACTGTGATGAGTTCCTCTTCTACTGCATGAATTTGCTGGTGTCAGGAAGTAGAATGCAAGTAGCACAATCTGTTCACATAAAAGGACAAAGCTAGGGTGTCTGTATATGCAGAGAGTCTTTGATGAATTAAACCAGTGTTTCAATTTCACACTAGCTGTTTACCAGGTCCACTGTAGTTCTAAAATATCCAACTATGGCCAAACAGGTAGGATAGCCAATATTAGAATTGCTGAACATAACTATATCCCTTTCCACCACTAGAGCCACTCAGGACTTTCCCTTTCCACCATTAGCCACTCAGGACTTGCTGACCATGCTGAATGCTTTGGACACCCACCACAGAATATGCTGGAAAAAGGCCAATATAAATATAATTATCTGAGACCTCCAGGGAGTCAAGGACTCATCGAGGGAGGCTATAAATTACCCAACCCAGCTATCATACCTTCCCTTAAATTCGTTTACACTATTATTCCACTCACTCACTCGCTGCTCTCTGAGAGAAAAACCTAGCTCTTACCTCTTTCTTGACTGAGAACAACCTTAACTTCCATGGATGCCCCCCCCCCCCCCGTGTTCTCTCCCTACCTTCCATATAACGAAAAATTTCATTTGAAATGCTATAACACCCATTCAAAAGTTTATAGACCTCTATCATATCACCCCTCTTTCTCCTGTTAACCAGAGTCTGTAATCCATATACTCACAATCTATCCTCATAATCTAAATACCATAATCTGGATATAATCTTTGTAACTCTTCTTTGCACCCTTTCCATAGCTTCTTTATCCCCTTGAAACCAGGGAGATCAAATCTGCGCATAGTAGTCCAAGTGTGGTCTTATCAAAGCCTTATAAAGAGGTAAAATTACTTCCTTATCCTTACATGTCAAGGTTCGCTTCAGCATAGAAATTATCCTCTGAGTTGTATTTGCAACTTTTGCTATGTGACCTTTGAACTTTAAATTCTTATCCACCAATACACCAAGATCCCTTGCCTCATCAGTTTCTGGTAGCATAACCCCACTAATATAATATGCCGCTGGATCTCTAATCACGCCAAAGTGCATAACTTTACACTTACTAACATTAAACTGACAGCCATTTTCGTTTGCCCAGATTTCCAGTCTATTCAAATCATTTTGTAATTGCTGAATGTCGGTAGCATCCCTGATTGCCCTGCCTATCTTCACATCATCAGCAAACAATTGCAAATCTGATGATAGACCCTGCGTAAAGTCATTAATGTATAGATTGAACAATAATGGCCCAAGGACTGAACCCTGAGGTACACCACTGGTTACCTTAAATCTGGCAGATTCACACCCACTGTATACCACTTTTTGATATCTGTCTGTTAAATATCCCCTGATCCACGTCAATAGATTATGTTCCAATCCCATATTCTCTAGTTTACGCAACAGCCTATCGTGTGATATCTTATCAAAAGCCTTAGAAAAATCCAACATTATCATAGCGTATCCATTTCCTTTATCCAACTCGGCCGTAACATTGTTATAAAATATGAGCAAATTGCTAAAACATGACCTTCCTTTAGTAAGCCCATGCTGTCCCTTGCAGAGTATAGCATGCTTGTCTACCCATTTCTGTATGTGAGTTCTTACTAACGTCTCTAAAATTTTCACTACCACACCAGTAATACTAATGTCAGTAGTTAGACACGTCAGTTTTTGCACCACCCTTGTGCAGTGAAACTATCATACATACATTCCTTCCATTCCTGTGGTATCATTCATAAGATGAGACTCAAGTTATACAAAAGTGTGAAAGGTCTAGCCAATTCAGCTAAACATTCCTTTAATAAACAGGCAGATATTCCATCTGTCCCTACTGACAAATTCTTATCCAGGTTATGCAAAAGCTCTTCAACCTCATTTTCATGAACCTCTAACTCTTCATCCAACGTAGCAGTAGCACTCCACCATACTACATACACCTGGTTCATATATCTTAGCAAAGTGAGCACTCATTAACTGAACAATCTCCTTAGCTTCCGACACTCGTGTGCCATCTGCATTCAATAAAGTTATTCTCCCACATTCATTCTTTCTTTTGCTTGCAGCATAACGATAAAATTCTTTTGAATTGCCTTTAGCTTGAATGACCAATTTCTTTTCATACTCCGTTTTAGCTTTTCTCACAATACCGGTAACTTTTCTGGCCTGAGTTTTATATATATTTCATAACTTCTCTCACTCTTATTCTCATGGTACTCTTTCCACATCATCTTCTTCTTGTGGATTTCTACCTTAATAAGGCTGCACATCCATTTCACACCCAACCTATTTACTCTTCGAACACAGGGATACATTCAGATACCACCTTATTCAAGCACTTTTTCAAAGATTCCCATGCATTCAAATCTGCTTCTGCTTTAAGAAACTACCTCAACAAATTTAGTTGCCTGAAACTACCTCAAAATTTGGGAAGTTCTTATCCTCCATATTTCAGCCTAACAGCCAAGGATGTCCGATTTAGCCCACTAGGGGAAACTATTTAGGATTTTGGCCCACTCTCAGTTGACATGCTTCAGCTTCATTACTTAGTGTAGTTTCTGCATGCACATATTTTATTATATTTTGTTCTTCCCTGATGATGGTAATTTGACTTTATGAAATATTTAAAATATTAATTAAATTTATTTTAATTAATAAATTAGTGTACATCGTGATTTCCTGAAAAAAATACAGGTATGAATAGCCAATGTATCAGCCTCGCCATCAGACAATATACCCTGCTTCTCTATACATAATGAATTCTTGAAAAGCACAACAGATATTAATGTAGTTTATTTCATAATAAGAATTAATGTAACAGAAGAGACAGAGGTGCTCATAAGGAAGCCATTGAGAAATGAATATATTTTAAATAAATCAGAATAGTTTACTGCAAATTTTCTACAAAAAAAAAAATTAATAAGGTAATGTATTTTGAAATTTTAAGTTTATTTAGAACAACATCTATTTTTACAGATGTATGGTTGTCAGCATAGATAGTATCACCATTCCCTCAACATACACATTATTGTGAACATAATGTGTATGTTCACAATGTCTTCAGGTGTGAGATTTCCATTGCCTCACACCTGAAGACACTGTGAACATCCACGACATGTTGGGCTAGGCTATGATTATTGGAAGATCTGATATGGATTAGAAAAAAAAAAACCTTCTTGGTCTGGCTCCCACTCGCGATACCTCGGTATCGTGAGTGGGAGCCAGACCAAGGAGATACCCAAAGGCAATTAATGCAGAAATCATATATTTCTCATATACAAGGATAGTAAAAAGGTGTATATATCTTATTATTAAAATACACTAAATCAGAGATAGTTGTAGAAAGTTTTTTTTTTTCTTTAACTGGATTACAAAAGTAATTATACTTGCAGGAAAATTTTGGCAAGTATAAAGAACCTCATTTTCAGAGTGTATAAACCAGAGTGAGAAGGAAAAATCAGGCAACAGTTATATGGGTGAAGAGCATTTTAATTATGAGAAGCAGAATAAGAAAAAGTTGTAGGAGGAATATATATATATATATATATATATATATAAAAAGGTATCAGTATGCCCGTGACCAGTACAAGGTATAGGCAAGAAGGGTGACCAGTATGCTAAGGAAGGACAAAGCTAATTATAAGAGGGAAGCTAGCTGATGAGGTCAAACCAAATCCTAGAGTTATTTTTGATATGTGGCAAAGTAAAAAGAAGAATGAACATAAAAGGATGACTTTAACAAGTGCTGATGGAAAGGAATACAACAAATGAATGAATAGTTGAATTACTGAGTGATCATTTTGCAAGAGTATACTATCCAAGTGGAGATAGCTAGATATGATATTGCCTGATGGGAGAACAGTTCATAAAATGGAGATACTTAGGATAATGCAGAACCATAATGCAAACTAGCTATGAGATTAAGATGCATATCAGTCTGTGTATTACAAGAATGTGCAAGGAAATTCGTCTTAAGATGTTTAATTTAAGCCTCAATAGCAGAAATATGACAATGGAGTGGGAAAAGGGCAAAACAGTCTCACTATATATAAAGGAGACTCCAAGATAGAAGTAGCAAATTATACCTATCACTATCTCAGGAGTAGTTAAAGTATTGGAGAAAATGATAAAAGACAGTATTCAGAACTAGTTGGACAGAAATATAATACCTTATAACATGCAATATGGTTTTGTGAAGGAAGTCTTGCCTTAGTCATTTGTGTGTTTTTATAATCAAGTGACAACTGAGAAGAGATAAAGGAAAAGGCTACTCAGTAACTGCTGAACTCTGCAAACACATTTAACAGGATTCTACATAGAACTCTGTTACGTAAACTGGAGCAATAAGTGTGATATGGAGCTAGCAATTTCAATTAGGGGGAGGCAGACAGACAGATATCAATGAGTGGTTTATGGAGGAGTAGAGTTCAGGATGAGAAGCCAGATAAGTGGTGTACTACAAAGTTCACTACTAGGTCCTCTGCTGCTTAATTTGTACATCGATGTTTTGGGAAATCATTGAAGGGGATATATATTCAGTTGGATGCTGATGTTGTAAAGCAGCGAAAAGTGATAATCAAATAAGTTAATGTTGACATCCTACAAATGACTTAAATAGGCTGGTAGCATGGGCAAAGGTAAATGGCTTCCAGCTTAACATTCCCAAGTTGTAAGATGATGCATATTGGGAAGAAGAGATCACAAGCTGAGTACTATGTTGATGGACTGAACTGCAGGAAACTAACAAGGCCAGGACTTGGCCAGGGTGGCCAAAATAGTACATCAGATCATGTGGTTGTTAGGGAGATTGCAACTCTTTATGAGGCTTTAATAATGCCAAATCTGGGGTGCTGTGTAGAGATCTGGTCACTTGGATTCTGTGGAGATCAAAGAGTGGCAGAGAGGATCCAGAGGCAAGTGACAGGTCTATGGAGTACTTTCTATGAGAACAGATTCAAGGTTTGTGGACTTCAAAAGCTGGCTTATAGGTGAATAACAGGGGAGATGACAGAAGCATATAAGTTAATAAAGGCATTTTATGGTCTGACACAAACTTTTTCCAGTACATGAAGGGAGAGACAAGGGGTCACCAATGAAAATTGTGTAAGAGCATGGTTAATAAGGATGTTGCCTTGTTAACCATACTAGCAAGGTAACATGGTTAGGATACAATACTTATCATACCCTAAGGAGAGGGTATAATAAGTATTGTGTGAATAAAGCATCTCCCATGATGAGTCCTCTTGATTCCATGAAGATACCTGTATTATAATAATAATAAACACCAAGAAGAAAAAAATATGTGTGATTAATTTATTGAACTTAATAATATTTTGCTGGTTTTCTAAGCATCTTCAGAGCATGAAGAACACCTAAGCCTTTCTATATACTTGTAATTTGTGATCTGAAGATGCTGGGTAGAAAATCAGCAAAATAATAATAGGTTCAACGATTATGTATATTTCATATAATAGGTTTTCATGGCTATTGCATATGTTTTAAGGAAAATCTCTTATATGACTGTTGAAAGTCTTTCCACCTGGTTATATTATAAATTAAAGGACAAGAAATTATATTCTTGGTTTCATCCTTTATCCAAGCGTAAGCAAACAAAGGTTGTGCATGAAGTAACTTCATGACAGGGCAACTCGTAAATATAGATTTAATAAATTTGAAACCGGTCTAGGTAGTGGCCCTTCCCATAACGCATAGCATCATACATGTCTGTAATGATGTGATTTGCATTATGTAAGGCAAATGATGTGAAGTCATTAGCCTCTATATACAAGTTGCCTGTTGTAAAGTTACTTCATGAGCAAAATTTGCTTGCTTACATTTGGATAAAGGATGAAACCAAGAATATAATTTCGTGGCATCTTTAATTTATACGTATATGACTATATAGCAGAATGTTAAATTAGAATATAACTTTTTTTTTTTTTTCAAGGCACAACTAGTTTTGTCTTTCTAGAAGACTTCATCAGGTACATAGTACATAGAAGAAAAAAAGAGATACAAAAAAAAAACATTACTAAAGTTCTAAATTATTACTAGATTGCTTACATTAGAATGGATTTACAGACTAGCTGCGTTGATGTTCTTGTGCACAAGGACGTGGTCTCGAGATTGCCATAGCTGAATAGCAGAGAAGTAACAATCAGAAAGGTTTTGGCCAAGGTTGACATTAAAGTGAAAGTATTTAGTGCAATTTCTGTTGATTCTAAGATTTTTCTTTCAAAGTTTATTTTTCACTAGGTTAGACTATAATAAATTTAGTTTAATCCTTTATCCCAGTGAGAGCAAACAAAGTTTGTGCCTGAAAATATCTTCAGGACTGAATATAATGTTGTGCTATCTTACTTGGATAAGTAGTACAACACCAGGCAACTCGTAGCAAAGGTGGAGCAAGCTACCAACACTCCTGTCTCAGTATCTCCCATAATGCAAAACACATCTCCTTGTGGATATGTATACTGTTATGCATTAAGGGATTGGCCACTACCCAGAGTAGTTTCGACCTTTATTGAGGTCTCTTCAGTGGAAGCCTCTGGGCCTGGCTCCCACAGTAAGAATAAATACAAAAAGTTGTAACCCAATAGTGCATTTTCACATGGGTGGACTAGGGTTGAATAATATGAATACCTTGCTCTAGAAACCAATAATGGAATTTTTTTTCTGTTGCATGTTGTAGAAAATTTTTTCTTGTGTTTACAAAGTAAATTATACTTTCCAAGAAATTATATTCTTGTTTAATCCTTTATCCCAGTGCAAGCAAACAAAATGTGCGTGTGAAGTATCTTCACGAGTAGGCTCCTTGTATACAGAGGCTAATGACTTATCATTTGCCTTAGCATCCCCATGACAAAGTAAACTACCTTTTAGATGTGCATAATACTATGCATTAAGTGGGGGAGCATCATCACCCAGACTGGTTTCTTCCTTTAGTGAGGTGAATATGTAACTGCATGTTCATCATAGGCCTAGAGTAGTATAGAAATACAAAAGATTCGGTAAGAATATCAGAAAGAAAAACAAATAGCAGGAAAGTTAGAAAAAGCTTCAGCTCCTATTTATACCATCATGTAGCCAAAGGCTATCCTTTTCCACCAGTCTCATGCAGCTGAACAACAAACTAAAATCCAGAGAATGACTGGTACCTAAGTGGTTAGCCTTATCTAAGTGAACCACATTGAGTTGAGCCTGGGATTGCTCTCTGCTCACCCCTGCTCACCATAACATCACAGTGATCTAATAAGGATGCAACCATGAAAATCCTCTCATAATAAAAACAGAAAGGCATTTTACTTCTCTTGGTGAATATGGTTCATTTATACCACCTAACCAAACATTTGCTATTTCCTAAAATACCTCTTTCTAGATATATAGAGAGTCAGACTAAACAATCAAATTTATATAATGCAATATTCTAAACAACTGGTATATCATTCATATTTATGAATTTAGAAACACAAAACACGTGTTGAAAAGATTATTTTACTGATTAATAATTTGCTCCGAGGTCAGTAAATAAACTAGATATAATTTATCATATCGAGAGAGGTTTAAGATTCATCCCTGCCAATTTAGCTGACAAAATACGGATGGAAACTGCCTGTTTACTAAATTCAACCAAAAATTAAGCAGCACCCTAAACAAAGCAGAAAAACTGGCCCTCAAATCCCTAAAAAATAACCGTGACATTATTATCACAAAAGCAGATAAAGGGAATGCCACTGTTGTTTTAAATCGGGCAACCTACATGGAAAAAATGAACCATTTGGTATCAGACCATAACACCTACCAAATGGTAAATTACAACTCTACACACAACAAAAAGAAAACTACTTAACTACTTAAATCAGTTAACACGTGGCCAGAAGAAACAATTAAAAAATTAATACCTCAATATGCCCACATGCCCAGAATTTATGGCCTGCCAAGAGTACACAAAAAAGACACACCATTACATCCAACTGTTGAAGGAATCGCCAGCCCGAATTACCACTTAACCAAAAAATCAGTGGCCACACTCAAGGAATTGGTTGGTCATTCCCCTTCGTACATAAAAAAAAATACACAACATTTCATAAACAAAATTAAAAACATTACACTCAATGACCAAGATCTATTAGTCAGCTTTGACAAAACTTCCCTTTTCACCAATGTCCCAATCAATGATACTATCTTGCTCTTACAAAACATATTTCCATACAACATCATGGCCCTCTTTGCCCATGTACTCTGCTCTGGATATTTCGTGTGGCAAAACAATTTTTACCTTCAAAAAGAGGGTACAGCCATGGGCTCACCACTCTCCCCCCCCCCCCCCAACAGCGAACTTTTATATGGAAGACTTTTTGAGCAACGAGCTCTAGCATCGGCATGCCTAAAGCCCAAAATTTGGCTCAGATACTTCGATGATATTTTCGCCATTTGGCAAAAATTGGTTCCTTAGCCACCTGAACAAACAACACAAACGCATCCAATTCACTTAAATAGAATAAAACAACTTTCTTCCGTTCCTAGACACACACACATCTTCCTTGAGGCTGTCTTTCCTTCTCAGTTTACCGCAAACCTACACACACACAGGCCAGTACACACACAAAACTTCTTATCACCATCCAACACAAAAACTAGGGGTCATAAGCACCCTTAAATACAGAGCTCAAACTACTTAAGCTCTCATATTCATGGTTAAGCTCTTAACCATGAATATGAGACCATCAAACATACCTTTATAAAAATGGATACAGTATAAAAACCATTAACAAGATCCTCCACAGAGATACCACTAATAACAAAAAATATTTCAAGAATGCTATTGCTATACCATATGTTAGAGGCATTTCCGAAAAAACAGACAGAACACTACACAAATACAACATCAAAACCACCTTTAAATCCCTGACAAAATTAAGACACCTACTCAGTTTTTCCAAGGATCCTCTGCCACACCTAACCCACCCAGGGATTTACAAAATACAATGCACATGTAACATACCATACATAGGGGAAACAGGGCGAACTATCCCAATCAGGAAGGATGAACACAAACGATACATAAAATACCTCCATTTTGGAAAAACCGGCCAATCTGACCACGCTCTCCAAACATACCACAGAATTAATTGGTAAGGTACCAAGTCCCTACACCACACCAAAACCTGGTTCGAGCAGAAATTCAAGGAAGCATGTGAAATGCTCAAACATGATCCGAATCTGAATAAAAATGATGATGTAACCATTCCAAGAATGTGGAGGACCATCTGCAACCATCATGGCAACCACAAAGAAAAATCTCAATACAAGAAGTCTTGGCGAATTGGGTTTTTTTTTTTTTCCCTCTGAACATTCAATAGCAACCTGTACTGTACAAATCCAGAAGATATCGTAATATAGCAATATGAACTGTTTAATTCCAGAAGAATCCTAGTACATGAGGACTTTAGCAGAGTTTATTGTAGTTTTTATTGGTATATATATATATATATATATATATTTTTTTTTTGTCACTAGAGGGCAGGCTAAGAAAAAAGATTATTATTATTATTTCCCAAAGACTACTTCATGGA
This sequence comes from Typopeltis vanoorti, assembly GCF_054136105.1. Taxonomy (NCBI): domain Eukaryota; kingdom Metazoa; phylum Arthropoda; class Arachnida; order Uropygi; family Thelyphonidae; genus Typopeltis; species Typopeltis vanoorti. The sequence continues at coordinate 16,180,369 of NC_143554.1, forward strand.
GTCAAAGACTCACCTGGGAGGTCCTTTTATCACACACATCTGATCATACCGTGTCTTAAACACACTCAAACTCTTTGCAGACACCACACTCTCAGGCAAGGCATTTCAATCACTCACAACTCTGCACGAAAAAACCTGCATCTCACTCCCCTACTCACACCCTCTTAATACAGTTTCCAAGGATGAACTCTGGTTCTCCCCCGATCTCCCACTATTCTCTATAGAACTTCTCCACCACTGATCTTATAACAACCCCTTACCAACTTGTAGGTCTCTATCATATATCCCCTCTTCCTTCTCTCCACCAGATTCTACAAATTACATCTTCTCAATTTTTCCTCATACTCAACATTCCAGAGGTCAGAAACTACCTTAGTCAGTTGCCTTTGGACCCTTTCCAACATCTCTTCATCCTTCTGAAAACCCAGTGATCAAATCTGGGCACAACAGTCCATGTGTGGCCTAATCAAAGCCTTATACAGTGGAACAAGAATCCCCCTACTTCTACACGTCAGTGTCCTCCGCATCATTCCCAGAAGTCTTTGTGTTGTCTTCACAATTTTGGCGATGTGTCCCCTAAATTTTAGATCCTTATCCACTATCATCCCCAGATCTCTTATTTCCTCTACCTCCAACAATATATTCTCACCAAGCATAAATTCTGCATCCCATCTTTGTTTTCCAAATTTTAAAACCTTACATTTTGCAACATTGAACTCACATCCCCATTTGCTTGCCCACTCACTCAATTTATTCAAGTCTTCTTGCAAGGCCATAACATCTTCACTACTCTTTATGGTTTGTTCCAACTTTGCATCATCTGCAAACAACCGAATATCTCCATCCAAATCTTCGCCAATATCATTAATATATAAGTTAAATAGTAATGGCCCTAAAACAGACCACTGATGCACTCCACTAGTGACTTTCCTTTTCCTGGATATCGCACCCACATACACAACTTGTTGATACCTATCAGATAGCCAGTCTCCAATCCAATGCACTAATCTAATATCCAACCCCATCTGCTCTAGTTTGACTGTCAACTTATCATGAGGTACTCTATCAAAAGCCTTTGTGAAATCAAAGTATATTACTGTGTATCCTTCTCCTCTGTCCAAGGAAGCAGTCACTTTATTGTAATACATAAGTAGATTACTAAAACACTACCTCCCTTTAGCAAATCCATGCTGTCCATCAAAGATTATACCATTGTTATCAACCCAACTCTGGATCCTAGTTCTCACAAGCTTCTCCAACAACTTAACCACACAACACCTGACACACAGATAGGCCTATAGTTTGATGATTGAGTTCGATCACCTCCTTTATGAAGTGGCACAATCTTGTCCTCCTTCCATTCTTTAGGAACTTGACCAAGTGCAAGACTCGTATTAAAAAAATATGTCAAGGCAGGTGTCAACTCTCTGGCACATTCCTTCAGAATACGCGGTGATATATTATCAAGTCCCACTGCCTTATTTACATCTAGTTGACTCAACTCACCAAACACCTCTTGCTCACTTACAGTCAGTCTCTCCTCCCCATCATCAACTGCTCTCAATCTCTCCATGAAGTCCCATTCACAAGATTGAAAGATCTTTATGAACTGCTCACTAAGTATCTCCACCACACATTCTGCAACAGCTGTCTTTATACCATTTCCTCCAATCAATGTCATCCTTTCATAATCATTCTTTCTTTTGCTGGCTACATATCGAAAGAACTCCCTAGGATTCTTATTGGCTTCATTAGCTAACTGCTGTTCATACCTCTCTTTAGCTACTCTCACCAACCAAGTCACCCTCCTTGCCTGGTCTTTGTAGACCTCATGAAATTGGTTACTTCCACTTCTCTTATGCTGCCTCCACAATGCTCTTTTTCTCTGTATCGCATGCTTAATCTCTTTATTCATCCATCTCACACCTACCTTATTTAACCTTCTCACCCTTGGAATACATTTAGACTTTGCATCTACTAAATAGTTTTTGAAAATCCCCCAAGCTGCATTGATCTCTTTTCCTGCTAACTCCTCATTCCATGCTACACCTGCAAGCTGTCTCCTGAGCTCTTCATAATTACCCCCCCCCCTTGTAGTTCCACATATACCCTTTTTTCACAGGGGTCCTTGCACTGCTGGCAACCACCCAGGTAATCACCTCATGGTCACTTTCACCAATTGGTGGATAATTTGACACCTCATTTATAATTACATCCTCTGATGAGATGACCAAATCCAAGACCTTTAATCCTCGTGTCCCCTCTGTTACATACTGTCTGAGGTAGTTATCCCTCAAAAACTCAAGAAACTCATTTTTTTTACTTCCAGTTGCTATCTCTTCATTCCAGTCTATATTGACATAATTAAAATCACCCATAATGATCACCCTTTTCTTATTTGCTTGGCTTATTTGACTATATATTTCACTATCACCACCATCCACATTACCAGGTCTAACAACATCCCACCAAGTATTTGATTCTATTCACCTCTATTTCACACCATACTGCCTCAAAACCACTGGCCCTATTTCCCTCTTGCATCTCTACCTTATATGGACATAACTCTTTCTCTATCAACAATAGGACTTCCCCTCCCTTTTTGCCTCTTCTATCCTCATGAAACATATCATACCCTTCCATCTCTATTCCTGTCAGGATGTCGTCCTCATCTAACCATTTCTCACTTATTCCGACAATCTTTGGGTGAACAGATGCAATTAGTGCAACCATTTCATCCGCCTTGTTTCTTATACTTCTAGCATTGGTATACAAACACGACAGCTCATTTCTGGATCTGCAGCTAGTTCCACTGATGCCACTCACTCGATGATTTCTCCATGCTGGAATGGGGCCATTTCCCTTTCTGGTTCTTCATTTTAGAACCCTTTTCAATTTCATCTGTTTCCTCTTGATCCCTGGTCATCCCGTTTCTTTCCTGCCTACACATGCTCTCACCTCCTCTTGGAGCATCCACCTTTCTCACGCTGTGTACCCCTGTCCAACCTGAGCCTCCCCATTTCCCTGCTCCTCCTGCACGTCCATTCTCTCATTTTCTATACTCATACCACTCACTTACCCAGTCATTTCTAATTCTTCAATCTCTCCTGTCTTACTCTCCTGCTCTTCCACATCACTCCCCTCTCGATCTGATTCATTCTCTCTATTCACTTCTCTACCTTCCAGCAGCAGTCTCTCCAAGCGACTCACACCATAACCACTCAAATGCAGTCCATCGCTCCCATCGTCCCTCAAACTCATTCCACACATTTTAGTTAACAATATAGATGAAATTTACCTGTATAGAGTGCAACAGCATGTAGCTTGGTTCTTATACACGTATCCTTCTGATGATGACCTCAATACAGGGGTCAAAACGTCAAGTTATTATTTTATTATTAATCAGTAAAATAATCTTTTCAACACGTGTGTTTTGTGTCCCTAAATTCATAAATATGAATGCTGATCACTGTGTAACCTTAAAAGAAAGAATTGGTATATCATATTGCTGGTTTACCAACCATGTTTTTCTCTTTCTATAAAATGATATTTTAACTCATTAATTATAAATATAAAAACACTGTCATGTTTTAAGTAATGGAATATCGACACATATTACATAATTCGTTCCAAATACATAGGTCAAGAGGAAAGCTTATAGAACACATGTTCTTATGTTTAAAATCTGTAGCAGATGTCACAAACTGGATTTCCAATGTTCAAGTACTTCCATTAAATAGCATTTACTGGAATACAACCATATGTAATTCACCAAACAAATCTCTCCTGTTAGGGTATCCTTACAAGTTCAGCAAGTTATTTAAACAGTGTCACTGTTAGTACCCAACTATGGCAGTTCACGGCAGAAAAGGTTAATGATTTCCTTATTGTACTCAGATTTCGTCCCCAGGATTTGAAGGGAATAAATTAACTGTGGAAAGGGCACAAAGAATGGATGACAAAGATGGTTTCAGACAATTTTGGTTATGAGGATCGGCTGAGGGAATGTGGTCTGCAGAGTTTGGTGGATAGAAGAAAGAGAGGTGATATGATTGAGACTTTTAAACTGTTGAGAGGAGGTTACAGGGTTGACACTGGGGAGCTCTTTCGCTTGGTTGAACAGCGGGAAGGAGTGATGACAGGAGGCCATCCTTGGAAGTTATGAAAGGAAACTGTGAGCAAGAGGGTGAGGAGTGGTTTCTTTGCACGGAGGGGGTTGAACCGTGGAATGCATTGCCTGATGGAGTGGTGAGAGCAAGAACAGTCAATGAGTTTAAGGAGTGGTATGATAGACTTTGTGTTTCTTAGGGAGGACCTCCCCTCGATGAGTCTTGATAGACTTTATGTTCTTAGGAAGGACCTCCCACGATGAGTCTCTTGACTCCATGGAGGCCTGAATAACAATAATAATAAGTTCTGCTGTTATTAATGTGAAGAATGCCAGTACCAGAATGCTGCAACAGTTAAGAACAGAATACTATAGTGTTCAGGAACAATCTCTGCTCTTATGCCATTATAATCATTTACTCTAAATAAGAGCAGATGAAAACTCATGCAGTACCAGAGGTATGATTTGTCTGTAATATTTTATGGGTTTCTGCAAGTGTTTGGCTTCAATTGCAGAATTTTAATACTGGGAACCCTAAGCCTCCATGCTTCTTTGATAGGTAAAGAAATTCCTTTTTAACTTCCTTATCAGCTGGACCATAAAAATTGCACAGGTTTACCATATAATTGTTTTTCTTCAGCTTCTGTAATGTGTGTTATATTTATTATGTACAGCAGGGAAGATTGATTTTAAGCAGTATGGCTTTAGAAGAAATTTTCTGAGATTCCAATGTTACTGTGTATTAGTTCTGTGACTGGTAATATTGGTAAGGCAGAGAAAGGAACTCAAAGTATAGTGAGAGGTTCTCTCTTAGGGGTAAGTTCAAAGGAAATGCCTCCAAGATCTTCCTAACACTTTAAATTTTGTCTCATTAGCATTGGCAGTTAGTCCAACCATTGCTGAATTTTTCCAAAATACCAGAAAAGATGTACATGGTGTGTGCCCTTCAGTAATGAGACAACAATTATTATATCAAAACAAAGCACTATATTTGGAATTGTAATTACACAGATTCAAAATCATCTCCCTCCAACTCCACACAACATTTTTATCTGTGTACAGGTGTTTAAAGGCAGATTAGAAGTCCTCAATGGGAATCTCCTTCGAGCAGTACCAGAGGTCTACATGGTTATGATTTGTCTGCAATATTTTATGGATTTCTGAAAGTGTTTGGCTTCAATAGCAAAATTTTAATACTGAGAACCCTATGCCTCCATGCTTCTTTGATAGGTAAAGAAATTCCTTTTTAACTTCCTTATCAACTGGACCGTAAAAAGTGCACAGGTTTACTATATAAATCCCAACAGCAAAATCATCCTCTTAGGAGATTTTAATGCCCCCAATACCAACTGGCTTTCCTCCTCCAACTGTACAGATCTTGCAGGCTGAGATGCTGAAACATTCACCATCACTAATGACCTTACACAACTCGTTCAGATGCCAACCAGAATACTTGATAACCCAAACTCTAAAAACACCCTAGATCTCTTCCTGACCAATGACTCTTCCAAATACACAGTGAGAGTAGAGGACCTGCTAGGCAATTCTGACCACAACCTAGTGCTCATCTCCTCCCCCCATGCAACAATGCTTACACAGCCACTCCCATACAAGAATGGTTTGTCATTATAACAGTGCCAAGTGGGACAGCCTCCACAACTGCTATGCCTCATTTCCATGGTTAGACTATTGCTTCCGACCTTCCAACTCATACACATGCACTGAACTCATAACCAAGGTAATCCTCACTGGCATGGAATCAAACATTCCCCACAGCACTCTGACCTGCCATTTCCTAACTAAACCCTGGTTTTCCAAAAGATGTGCCAAGGCAGTACAAATAAAAAAACCAAACATACTATCACTGGCTCAGATCAAGAACCCCCATCCTCCTCTAGAGCATATACTCAAGCCCGAAATAAATGCAAAAAAAAAAACAAATCAATGCTTCCAAAACAAAGTTCAAAAGAGCAAAAAGCAGGAAATTAGCAGCTTGTCCAAATGGCAGCCGAGCCTTTTGGTCTCTTGCCAAAACAATTGGCCGTAACTTCTGCCCAACACTATTCCTACCTCTATCATATCCAGATGGCTCCATTGCATCATCTCCTAAAGAAAAGGCTAATCTCCTGGCCTCACCCTCTGCCTCCGATGCACGCAAAATCGACAATGGCAAATGTCCCCAACCATTCCAGATGTGCAACATACCATGCCCCCTATATCCTTTTTCCAGAAAGAAATCAGCAAAATAATGTCTAAATTAGATGAAAAAAAGTCTTCTGGCCCTGATGGCATTCCTCCAATTGTCCTGAAGGTTTGCACATCAGAACCATTTCTTGTCCTATGTCGCTTATATATACTGTCTTACTCCACTGGTATCTATCCCTCAGTCTGGAAATTGTCCTATATTCAACCCATTCCCAAAAAGGGCGACAAGTCACTGCCATCCAACTACCGCTCATCTTGCTCACCTCAGTCCTGTCTAAAGTAATGGAAAAAGTCATCAATTTCCAACTCCTACACTACCTTGAAGCTACCTGTCTAATAAACGATTAACCTTATGTCTATTAACCGTATACAAATCATAAATCCGTCCAACCACCGAATACTGATTCCACATATGGGATGGGCCCCCAAAAGTTCCCTCAAATTGCTCAACTCCATACAGAGGAGAACAATCATCTCTTACCAACTCACTCCCCCCCATTTTCACACAGACGATTAGTCTCTGCACTGTGTCTTCTACAAATATTTCCATGGAAAATGTTCATCCGAAATAGCATCAATAATTCCCCCACTTTGTACCAAGCTCATTGGAACACATGTAGCTGCTGCTCAACATCCCTACACAGTGTATACAAATCATAAATCCGTCCAACCACCGAATACTGATTCCACATATGGGATGGGCCCCCAAAAGTTCCCTCAAATTGCTCAACTCCATACAGAGAACAATCATCTCTTACCAACTCACTCCCCCCCATTTTCACACAGACGATTAGTCTCTGCACTGTGTCTTCTACAAATATTTCCATGGAAAATGTTCATCCGAAATAGCATCAATAATTCCCCCACTTTGTACCAAGCTCATTGGAACACATGTAGCTGCTGCTCAACATCCCTACACAGTGCATCCTGAAACCTACAGAACAAGTTTCTTCTCCTCCTCCTCCTCCATCCCTGCAACCACTATACTATGGAACAGTCTTCACCTCGATGTGTTCCCTAGGGAATACAATCTACAGTCATTCGAATCTAATGTGAACAAAGTACCTTCTTTCCCAACCTATACACGGTACTAATGTACTATAGGGTGATCTACCAATCTCTCATGTATGGGCTCAACATAAAAATTAAAAAAAAAAAGAAAAAAAGTGTCTGAATCACACTGCATTGGATGTGTGACAAATCACACTTCATCTTTGAGAAGAGAAAAAAGTCTGCAGGAGCCAAATATGGCAAACAGGGAAGAGATGTTTGATCACACAGATCAAATTCAAAGTGAGAAACTGCTTCACAGGCAGTGCACAGTGTGCAGGCGTGTTATTGTGCAACAGAAAGTAATTGTTGTTGTGAACAGTTCTTTCCTGACACATCGCATGTGGATATACAAATGTTGCATTACTCCTAAATAATAATACTGACTGTTCACTGTGGTGCCCTCATGAAGAAATTCGCAGTAGATAATTCCAGCAGAACCAAAAAAAAAAAAAAAAAAAATGACCATTGTCTCGACACATGATTTTTGCAACCCGACTCTTCTGCTAGGAAGAAGTTCCACGCCATTCCATGCTCTGGCATTTCATTGCTGGATCAAACTGAAAACACCAACTTTCATCACTGGTGATAATTCTTTGCTACACATCGTGATCAACTGCATGGATGAAATTTTGACAACATGCAACCCATTGCTCTCTCTCGCTGGTTGTGTGTCAATGTGTGCGGCACAACCTCAAATCTTCCTCTTGTGCAAATCTCTTCCTAAGATTAATCTGGCCATTTCCTTACCAACAACAAGCTATACAGTGAATAGCTTAATGATTATTCGCCTGTCATGGGCAACAATTTCCCTAGCTTTCATGACATTTTCATTTGTTCATGCAGAAACTGGCTGTTTACAGCGTGGTTTATCCTCCAGAGACTCCCTCCCTCTTTAAACGTTGAAAACCAGTGGAACACCTGTGCACAGCTCAGACAATCATCCCTGTAAACGTTTTTTTACGTCTTGATACACTTCTGTAGCAGTTTTTCCTAATTTACAGAAAAATTTTATCACAGTTCTTTGCTCCATGATGCAATTTCTGACACAACTGACTTATACACACTCTTACTTCAACAGTTGCCACACAAAAATTGCAGCAACACCCAACTCGAAAGTTGTATACCTGCAATTACAACACACTCTAGCGGTCAAAACTATAAACACATTAATTACTTTTATTCAAAGGGCTGTCCTGTAAAAAATTAATCTCATTACTTAACAGGCAACTGTATACTGAATAATATCTCTCAAAGGGCCTGCTACATCATCTATATATGCTAATACTCTATTTTCCTTCATAGTGGGGGAAGTACTATCCTTCACACAGCATACAAATTGTCAACTTCCTGCAAGAAAATAAAAAAAAAAAAAAGGTTCCAGTACAGCAGCAAGGAATGAAAGAGAAGCTTGTTTTGTGAATTTGTAGTTGGACTGTGAAGGGTTACTGGGTGGCAGTTGCACCCATTTCAATAGATTTGGTAGAGTGAAAGGGGATTTTATTGATGCTAGAGGCCATTTACCATGGAAATATTTATAGAAGATGCATGCAGCAGGTACTAAATACTTGTACAAAAGTAGTTGGAGTGAGATGGTAGGAAATGTATCATTAATCAATCATCTTCTGCATTGTGTCAAGTATTTTGGTGGGGCTCTTTGAGTTACTGCCCCAAATGTGTGAACAATACTTGATGGGAAGATGGATGGATGATTTGTGATATGTATGGAGTTATTAGGTGTTCAGAGGTAAAGTTATGCTCTGCCTGAACAAAAATCTTAATTTTTTGGATGCCAAGTAGTCAATGGTTGTATGTTTATTGCCAAGGGAGGCTTGATTCTTTTTCTGTGGAAAATAAAGGCAGAACCATGTTTCACAGGCACTGAAATTGAAAAGATAATCCAGGACACATCAAAGAATTGTTTGGATCAGAATTTAGGGTTGCTGAGGTTACTGCTCTGCAAGTTGTGGTGGCTTGGGTGGTGCAAGGTTTGTTATATGAGGAGAAGGAATGCAGCGTGCTGTCATAAGCAAAACAGTATTGAATTAGTAGTTAACTGGAGCAGATGACTGATATGGAGAAGGAAGAGGGTGAGTAAAAGGTCCATGATACTTATCCATATGAGTTGGGAGTTGATGTGGTAGAGATCAGGAATGGGTTGTACATGAGCTAATTTCCAGGGGGGGTAGTGTAGATATCGGACTCTCCCGGGACAGACAGAAATGGAAAGAGTTCATTCAGCCTCATCTGCATAGATCATGGAAGAGAGAAGTGTAGATACCAGTGGAATAAGAGAACATAAAAAGTAACATAGAACAGAAGTCAACATTGGAACACAAATCTTCAGGGCAACTGGAGGAATGCTATCAGGACCAGGCAACTTATTTGGACAGGATTTTTCTGGTGAAAGTTCAGAGGGGACACAGTGTTCGGTGTTTTAAGATGGTTTGGGACATTTCCCACATTCATCTATGCATGAAAATTTGATGCCAGGAGATTGTCTTTTTTCTGTGGGTGGTAGTAATGATGCAAAAAATCATCTGGGTGCAGCAATGGGGAGACAATAGTTTTGAACAAAAGTTATGGCCAATTGATTTAGCAAGAAACCAAAAGGCATGATTGCCACTGGGCACAATGCAAGTTTACTGCTTTTGGCTCTATGGAAAATTCGTTTTCAATGCGCTGAAGATTCTCTTGCAAATGTTTCAGTTTTGATGATAGCCAGTTATGCAGTATGCTCCATTCCTCGTTTGTACACCCTTGGCACATCTTTTGGAGAACCAAGACTTACTTAGGAGATCAGAATTTCGCAAGGAATTGGGAATATGTGCTTCTATACCTGTGAGGATTACTTTAGTGATGTGCTTGGTGCACTTGCTTTGGTCAAAAGGCAATAATCTAACCAATGGATTAAGGTGCAGAAATCACAGAGGTCATCCCATTTGACTTTTTATAATGTCAGATAACTCTTGGTTGGGAATAACTATGTGGGTATTGCTCGGTAGAAGACGAAAGTGCAAGATTAAGGGAGTGTAACCTTCACAGTATACTTGGAGGGATCACCAGTGAAGAAGAGGTCCAGTCTATGGAGAGTGGTTGGGGTTATTTAGCACTCTGATAAACATGTGAAGAATTTGTGTAAAGTCATTTGAGATTGCAAATGACTCAACATTTGCCACACAATCTGTTTCATCTACACAGTTGTAAAAGGAAAGCCAGTTGGGTATTGTGAACATTAGAATCTCTAAAGAAGATAACTTCACTATTAGGAAAGTTTTTAACTGAAGTATCATATAATCTTTTTTTTTTTTTTTTTTTTTTAGTGATATTGCAAGCCTGGTTGGCCAAGTGGTCGGCGTACCTGCTCCCCAGCCAAAAGGCCATGGGTTCGAATCCCGCCGTGGGCATGGATATTTGCGATTGTCTATGTAAAAACTAGTGGTGGCGACGGGCAGTAGATGGCACTGGCATAGATGATGCAATTCGCTGTAGTTGGCGGACTGAGTAGTGGAGACGGAGAGTTGTAGAGTAGGTGCCTGGCCTCAATAGTCTTTGTACTCTTTGGAGGTATCACACAATAATAACAACAACAATAATAATAATTTCACCAAGGACAGGTTGTGAACCTAGAGCAATTTACTATAGGTGGACTAAGGGTTAGTTAATCTGGTTACCCTACTCTAGTATCTAATCACTGAACTTATTCAAGCATCTTCAGGCTACCAGCAGGCAGAGCTGGTCTCACACCAGTTCTGCTTATTGGCATTTTCATCATTTGTTCTCATACTGGATGATTAAAATCATCACTTGCAATCTACATGCAATGATTTTTTTTTTTTTTATGTGCCAGTTTTCACTGTGCAGCTAGTAGCCAAATGAAACGGTGAAAGTTTCTTTTTTATTAGTTAAACTGAGACAGGAAGTTCAAATTTCACCTTGGGCATGGCAGTCAATGATTGTCTAAGAAGGTAGCTGAATTTCATTACCCAGTATGAGACTATCACCCCCACTTACAAGACTGAAGTAGCTTAAGTATGGTCCATGTCTAGTCTCCAGAACAAGATTTCTGGACTCCCACCCAGAGTATAAATGTACTATAGGTGTATATAAACAAAACATTCAGTGGGTGGGAATCACATAAAAAGACTTCTCAGAAAATACGATGCAGAAAATTCAAGTCAGGTATTCTTATTCTCAGTTTATCAGTAACATCAATATATGATCTCTCCCTACGTGCAAGTTCCTTTCTAAAGTTTTCTGTATGAAGGTAGGTTAAGCAGAAGCAATAGAAATTTTCCTTTCCAGATACTCAGGTTTTTTTTAATTTATTTATTTTTAAATGTACAAACAGAAAACTGAGAATATATTATGTGTATAATACAGTGAAACTCAGTTGAAAGGCATAAATTAACATGTAAGAGACTTCAATGTGTAGGTCCATCAAATTTAGTTTTTTTATTAATGGTTTTGATTCATAACACAAACCTTTTCACATAAAGCCCAGAATATATGAAGCACCAAAAATTTGCAAACAAGATACACCCCTATGCCTAATTGTGGATAGCATAAAGTCGTACATACAAACTTACTAAACATTTGGATAAATTACTAGCCCCCCCCCCCCCCCACTCTGCAGGTAATTCTTCCTCGGGTTCACACATAATGATTACCTTCAATTCAAGTAGTAATGTTTTCATTGCCGAAATGAAGCTTATTAGCTCTTTATACTTAAGTAACTTAATGGTTGCACCTGTTTGGAAAACTCGTTCACAGAGTACATAAGTTCTTTTCGCTATACACTTTGGTATTAGGTCTAGCTACTCACTGATGAAGCCTCAAAAAAGGCTGAAGCCGGCCTGGGTAGTGACCTCCCTCCATAATGTAATAACAGCATACATTTCCTAGGAAATGTGTTTTTACATTATGGAAAATACCTAAGAATAGCGATCTGAACTTCCCCACCTTTGCAACGAGTTGCCCGGTATTGTACTACGTACTAGGATCACTTGCATTGGCTAACGCTAGTGTCGCCGATACTTTATAGATTACTATACTATATTCAGCAAGAAACTCTCTGATTCCGATCTTTGAGTTTCTTATTCGGTTTTAAAACTATGTGGGATTTAATATCCCCTTAATTTAAGTAATGATTACCTTCAATATTATTTCACTATTCACCAATGTATCATGAACCGAGACCTCTGATTTGCTCGTCACATTTCCTCCCAGACATTTTAATTATTCAAATTTCCAGTAAATGCTGGTTATTTCACATAGAAAGGGTAGATATACACATGATGAAATAACTATGGCCACCCCCCCTCCCCTCCCCAACAATTTCTACGCAGAACACTTAGAAAACCAAGAAATCAATACAGCCACTATAGTACAAGTGGTTCCACTTGGCTATGTTGACGATGTGTTTGCTATATGGCCACATGGTACAGTTACATTACATACATTTTTAGTGCAAACACCCTAAAATCCACTTCACAATGGAACAGCAATATAATGACTGTCTACCCTTCCTAGATACACTAGTAACACAGTCTTGATGGTTCATTATCTTTTTTCTGTTTACAGCAAACCGCACATACTAGAAGATATTTGCACAAACAATTACACAATGATATCCTAAAAACACTAACTCACAGAGCCAGTTATCTGTTCCAGTGATAACATTACACTGAACTCGCATACCTGTTCAGTTTTTTACTCAATGGCTATATTCCCCCAAAATAGAAAAAATACGAAATCTCCCCCCATCTCCATCCTTTCATCACCTGATGCAAACGACTACAGCGAAACTGTTACCATCTCATATATTCAGGGCACATCTGAAAAATATCTAATGCTTAATAACTATCAACACCTGACTACATTTAAATCATATAGCACTCATCCCTTAAACTAAGGACAAACTCTCTCATTTATCACATCCAAGAGAATATGAAGTGTTCTGTACTCGTGGCCTGGATTACTATGGGAAGACAGGAAGAACTGTTGATATCCACCTCAGAGAAAACAAAAAACACATTCAGCACCAGCATTATGTCAAGTATGGACAAGTAGACCATGCCTCAGACAGCTCTTCACACAGGAGCAAATGAGAAGAGAGAAAAAAAGTAGCTCAAAGAAATCATTGTCAGTCAGAGAGAGAGAGAGAGAGAGAGAGAGAGAGGGAGAGAACTGTTTTTGGAATCAGCAGCAAGTTTAAAACATTCTCTAAACCTCAACAAGTATGGCTGTATCAATTTACCAAAAATCTGAGAAACAGTGATTTTAAGATCAAATTAATACTTGTTACTTCTTCTTTCTTTATACAACAAGATTGCATATCTAATTAGACGAATAGGCTAAGTGGTAATCTGTTATGTCTATACACAAATGCCAGGAGCATCAGAAATAAAGGAGTTGAGTCCGTTCCTTTACTGAATATGATATGGCCTAAGACTGTTGGCATTAGTGAAACCTGGATATCAGAATCAGATATGGTAACTGGGATTGTGTGTAATGGGTATACTACTTCTAGGAATGACAGAAGATATTGGAGAGGAGGAGGAATACTACTAATGAAAACAGATGACTTAAGTCCAGTTAGGGTAGAAACACAAGAAAACAATGATGGTAACAATGTCCCATGTAGCAGTGAGTTTGAGTCTATCTGGTGTGAGGTGATGGTTAACAGAATTAAATATATGGTGGGGTATTGCTACAGACCTGGTTGCTCAGTTGCAAGGGACGACAAAGAAATGCATTGCCAATTTAGCCTTATGGATACTAAATGAGGCATCATTATGGACTTTAATTATCCAAACATTGATTGCGTAAAACAGAAATCTCATGATAAGAATGAAGAGGAATTTACTGAATTGTTGCAAGCAACTTTTTCAAGCAGCATGTGAAAGAAGGAACTCGAGGTCAAAGAGTATTAGATTTGTTCATAGCATCAGAAGGGGTCTCTGCTAAGAATATGACTATTTTACCACCAGTTAAATTCAGATCACGCTGTGCTTCCTTGTGAAGTATCAAATTATACTGATGTTCCAATTAGAATATGTTACATGCAGAACTACGATGTAGAAATTATGATAAACTTAGAAGAATACTATCTCTGGTCCCATGGTAACATTTGCTGAATGGGGAAAATGTCAGCAATGCATGGAAATCTTTGAAAAAAGTGCTTAAATGAGGAAGCATCTGAATGTATCATTAGCGTTCAAAGAATAAATAAGTTGGAGTGAAATGGATGTGCAACCTTATTAAGCAAGAGATCCAAAAGAAGAAGATGATGTGTAAAGAATATCGTGAGAATAAGAATGAGAAGTGTTATGAAATATATAAAGCTGAAGCCAGAAAAGTAACCAGTATTTGCAGAAAACTATACTGGAGTATGGAAAAGAAACTGGCTATGCAAGCTAAAGGCAATCCATTACAATGACAAAAGAATTTTAACATTATGTCAAAAGCAATAGAAAGAATAACTTTATTGAATGCAGAAGGTACTCTAGTATCAGAAGCTAATGAGATTGTTCAATTGATGAGTACTTACTTTCCAAAGATATATCAATCAGGTGAATGTAGCATGGTACACAGTGCTCCTGCTACATTGGATGAAGGCATGAAAATGAGGTTGAAGTACTGCGGCATAATATGGATAAGAATTTGTCAATAGGGACAGATAGAATATCAGCACATTTGTTAAAGGAATGTTCAGCCGAATTGGCTGGGCCTTTCACATGTTTATCTCTGCTAAGAATGATGCCACAGGAATGAAAATAATGTATGATAGTTCCATTGCACAACAGCAAAGCAAAAATTAGTATGTCTAACTACTGACTCATCAGTATCTATAGTGTGGTAGTGAAGATTTTAGAGAAATTGGTAACAACTTGTATACAGAAATGGGTAGACAAACAAGCTATATTCTGCAAGGAGCAACATGGGTTTAACTAAAGGAAGGTCATGTTTTAGCAATTTGCTCATATTTTATAACAATGTGTCGAGTTTGATACAGAGAATGAATACACTATGATAATGTTTGATTTTGCTAAAGAATTTGAGAAGGATACCACACAAAAGGCTGTTGCATAAACTGGAGAATAAGGTGTTGCAATATAATCTCTTCACTTGGATCACTGGATGGTTGACAGACAGATACCAATAAGTGGTACATGGTAGGTGTAAATCTTCCAGAGTTAAGGTGACCAGTGGTATACTTCAGGATTCAGTCCTTGGGCCACTGATGTTCAATCTATACATTAATGACATTAGGAGGGATCTAACAGCAGATGTGCGATAATTTACGATGATGAGAAGATAGACAAGGCAATCAGGGATGCTACTGATTTCCAGCACATACAAAATTATTTGAATAGGCTGGAAATATGAGCAAACAAAAATGGCTATCAGATTAATGTTATTAAGTGTAAAGTTATGCGGTTAGAATGATGAGATCCCCAGCAGCATAAGAATGAATAGGGTAAGAAAGTCAAATGGATGTGCAATCTTATTAAGCAAGAGATTTGTAAAAAACAGATGATGTGGAGAGAATACCGTGTGCATAAAGTTATCTGTTATGAAAATTATAAGCAGCATGCAAGAAAAGTCACAACTGTTGTACAGAAAGCTAAGTCTCAGTATGAAAAGAAACTGGCTTTGCAAGCTAAAGACAATCCATAAAAATTCTATCAATATGCTGAAAGTAAAAAGAAGAATGAATATAAAAGAATAACTCTTCTGAATGCAGATTGATTGAGGGTTACAGAAGCAGAAGAGGTTGTTCAACTAATGGGTGCCCATTTTGCTAAAAGCTATCAACTTGGTGTATGCAACATGCAGTTCACTGCTACCTCTTCACTGAATGAAGAAACTCAGGTATATGAAGAGAAGATATCAGAGCTGTTGCACAAATTGAATAACAATTCAGTAATAGGGACTGATGGGATACCAGCATAGGTGCTAAAAGAGTGTTCAGCTGAAATGGCTCGTCCTTTGACCAGATTATATAATTTGAATCTCAGAGCAGGGAAGATTTCACAGGAATGAAAAGAATATATGGTAATTCCACTGCACAAGGGTGATACAAAGACCAACTTATACAACTATCGACCAATCAGTATCGCACAAGTGGTGGTGAAGATTTTGGAAAAATTGGTTAGGGCTCACATTCAGAAATGGGTTGATAGTGAATCTCTACTTTGCAATGAACAGCATGGGTTTACTATGGGAAGGTCATGTTTTAGCAACTTGCTCACATTCTCTGTAATAATGTTACCATTGAACTGGGCAAGGGGAATGGATACACCATGATATTTTGGATTTTGCTAATGCTTTTGACAGCATGGAAGACAGTTGCATAAATTGGAGAATATGGGATTGGATTATAAAATAGCTTGAATAAGAGGATGGCTGACTAACAGATATCAAAAAGTGGTGTATGGGGAATGTAAGTCTGAAGGCTTAAAGGTAACTAGTGGTGTACCACAAGGAGCTGTCCTTGGTCCACTGTTGTGGACCTGAACATCAATGACATTGGGAAGGATTTGACAGCCAACAAGCTATTTGCTGATGATTCAAAGATAGGTAGGGTAATCAAAAATGCTGCTGATATGTAGTACTTTTTATTATTATTATGTTACACCTCCAAGGAGTCCAAAGACTCATCAAGGGAGGGCACCACCCTCTACAACTCAGTCTCCACCACTCAATCCACGAACTACAGCGAACTTCACCATCTACACCAATGCCATCTACTGCTCACAACTGCCACTATTATATTCACAGACAACCACAAACTTCCATGCCCGTGGTGGGATTCGAACCTGCAGCCTTTTGGCTGGAGAGCAGATACACTAACCACTCGGTCAACCAGGTCGGCAACTTGCAAAATGATTTGGACAAGCTGGAATTGTGGGTATTGGAAAACGATGTCAGTTCAATGTCCGTAAATACAAAGTTATGCACTCTGATGCGATTAGATATCCAATGTTGTATTATATTGGTGGGATGCTAGAAAAAGCTGATCAGGCTAAAGATCCTGAAGTGTAAATAGATAGCAAGTTGAAATTCAAGGGCCATGTAGCAAAGTTTGCAAATACAACTCAAAAGATAATTGCAATGCTCAAACAAACTTTTACATGTAAAGATAATGAAGTCATTTTGCCTATTTACAAGGCCTTGATAAGACCTCACTTGAACTATTGTACGTAAGCCTGGTCTCCTGGTTTCTGTTCTGATACAGTGGAGAAAGTGCAAAGGAGATGTTAAAAATTATATCAGGCTTGTGGAATACTGATTATGAAGAATTTTTAAAACTGGTCCCACTGTTAACTAATTATCAACAAAATATCAGCAAATAAGTTAAATAATATTAATTATTTTCATATTATTCTTATGTTGTAAATGAAAGCTGTTAAAAAACTACACGTGAACTGTCAACACATAAGCCTTTCTACCTGTCTAAGGTTAGGTAAGCTGAGAAGCTGATTGAGGGACTAAAAATGTTGAAAATATGGACTAACAACCATAAAATATCACTATCCTTAATAGGAACATGCCTGATAAGTGAAATTAGGGACTAACCTGAGAGTTGTGCACTGACCAAATCTCATGTCATACTGGGCAAAACATTACACCTAAATAGCCTGTCGGTCCTCCTCTAGCACAAATAAGCCTGTGCACTGCAAGGCATTGATTCTACCAGATGCCGATGAGTTTCCAGATGTAATTCCAACCATGCCTACTGCAGCATTGTCCACAACTGTGCCTTAAATATCAGATTTGACTAGTAGCTCAACAGCAACCCAGAGAGATTCAATCAGATTTAAATCTGGGGACCTTGGGGAGGGGGGGGCAACTGGATGGTTCCAAACTTAGATGAGTGTTTGGAACCTCGAGCCATGTCTGGGTGGTTAGAGCCCAGTAGGCCAGTGCATTGTTCTGTTGAAAAAGACTATTGGCTGTAGGATGTTCAAAGGCCATAAAAGTGTGTAGGTGATCAGCTAGCACATTCTAGTAGATAGCAGCATTCAAGGATATCTCCAGGCACATTAAGCAAGCTAATGTGTCACAATAAAATGCTCACCAAACCATAACAGAGCCAACCTAGCACGAAGGAGCCATGGGCTTATGCTGTCAATACCACACCTGCTAGCTCGGTACAACTGACAACAGGATTCATCAGACCACACAACTCTGGTCCATTCTGCAAAGGTCCAGTACCAGGTGAGGTGGAATGCCTGATCACAAGCTGTCAACAGTGGCACACAATTAGGGTGTCAGCTCCCGTAGCCCTTGGTACAGTGTACCATTTGCTTGCTGACGCTGCTCGAACCTCCAACATTGAAACTGGATATGATCTGTGCTGCCATTGCTCTGCGGTTGGTCTGTATAAGCCTGGACAGTCTACCCTGGTCATCAATGGCGTGTGGTCAGCTACCACTTGCTCGCTGGTATGTCCATTAGTGGTATACTCGCACTACACCCTTGATACAGTTTCCCTCGAGAACCCTAGGGTTCTTACCACTTGGCCAACAAAATGACCCATCTGTCTTGTGCCGATAATACGTCCACAACCAAAGTCGTAAAGGTCGCCACATTTATCCATGTTTGTCAATTGTGATACACTGCTGGGAACCCCCAATGCCTGCCTATTTATTGCCTGTGTTTAGTTTGGATATGTTTCACTCTGCACAGGAGATGCCAGTGTCAACTTCCCATCACCTCTATCTCCAATGTTTTGTTCAGTGAGTGTAATTGACTTTCTTGATCCATTGCAAGGGAATTTGCAATGGCTGCAGGATTATGCTAAGCAGAAAATATGATTAAATGCAATTCATATAACTGTTTATTTTCAGTGTTTACTTTTTTTTTGTTCTGATTTTTTTTCTTGGTAATCCTATACATGAGGTTATTTGACCTGCACTACATACTGTAGATGGGCAGAAAGTTCACAAGAAAGAAGAAATCGCTTAACATTGTAAAATGTGTTACTGAAAGATATCTTGCTGAGCAGAGTTAAAATTCACATGTTCAAGAGTTGTTTCAGGCATGAATGATGTGTAAGAATCATTTAACAAGATAATATGGCAAAGAAATTGCCTGACTGCCTGAGTATCACAGTTACTCAGGCAGTCAGTTAAACACAACAGCTGCAGTTAGCCAGGCTTCTTTGGAGTTCCAAAAACAATTTATATAAAAATCCATTATTTCACTGAATATTTAAATAAACTTTTTTTATATTATATTAAAAACAAATGGAATGATTTTTAGGGTAGATGAATTTCAATGTTCACTATGAAACCACCATCCTGCTTACTGGAAGCCTGATGTTGTTATTATTATTATTCAGGCCTCCATGGAGTCAAAAGACTCATCGTGGGAGGTCCTTCCTAAGAACATAAAGTCTATCAAGACTCATTGAGGGGAGGTCCCCCCCACCCCCAAGAAACACAAAGTCTATCATACCACTCTTTAAACTCATTGACCGTTCTCACTCCCACCATGCCATCAGGCAATGCATTCCACGGTTCAACCACCCTCCACGCAAAGAAACCACTCCTTAACCTCTTGCTCACAGTTTCCTTTCGTAACTTCCAGGGATGGCCTCTTGTCATCACTCCTTCCAGCTGTTCAACCAAGCGAAAGAACTCCCCAGTGTCAACCCTGTAACCACCTCTCAACAGTTTAATGTTGAAAAACTTCCATGTTTCATCTCCAGGCAGAGTTTCTGAATTATCTGTCAACCCACCCACACTATGTACTAAAGGTTTCATGGGCAAAGTTACATAAAAAAGGTGTGTGTGTGTGTGTGTGTGTGTGAGTGTGAGAGAGAGAGAGAGAGAGAGAGAGAGAGAGAGAGAGAGAGTTAGTAGATATACAAATGTGGCACTGTTGTGTTACTGGTCTAAACTTTTGTTTTCATGATCTGAAATGCTAAACATGTCCTTGAAAACACTGAGAGCAATATCAAAGGGCATCAAAAGCCTAACTGTAAACCAGAACATCAAGTTTTTTGTTGATAATTACTTGTGTATCAGTCATTGAAGACTTTAAATGAGTTGATTTGTGTAGAGTAGCAAACTAATAAAGCTCTCCCTGAAAACAGAATAGAGTGAGTTCTTATATTGTCTGATTCAACAGCCCATTATTTTGATAATAAACAATCATGTATACTTCATATTTATAAATTTAGGGACACAAAAACACAAGTGTTGAACAGATTATTTTATTAATTATTAATAAAATAAAACTTGATGTTTCGACCTCTGTATCGAGGTCATCATCGGAAGGATACAAGCGTATAAGGAACCAAGCTAATGCTCTAGCCCTGTATACTGGTAAACTAAATCTACGCAGTTAATTAATCCTTTTCCCTAGCCTGATCTCTAGTAATAAAAAATATAAATAAATAAATAAAAATAAAATTAAAAAATTAAAATTAAAAATTTTTTTTTTTAAATTAAAAAAAAAATAAATACAACTACAATAAACTGCTCAAGTCCTCATGTATTAATATTCTGCTGGATTTGTACAGTTCTGATTGTTATAATATGATTTCCTTCAGTTGCTGTTGAATGTTACAAACACTTTTTTGAGCAAACATTTTTGTTGAGATTTGGGTTGTGTTTGAGCATTTCACGATTTTTTAAATTTTCTCTCTCATTGGAAAAATACCAAGTCCCTACACTACACCAAAACCTGGTGCAGTGTAGGGACTTGGTATTTTTCCAATCAATTCTGTGGTATGTTTGGAGTGCATGGTAAAGGCCGGTTTTTCCAAAATGGAGGTATTTAATGTGTCGTTTATGTTCGTCTTGTCTGATTGGGATAGTTCGCCCTGTTTCCCCTATGTATGATATGTTACATGTGCATTGTATTTTGTATACCCCTGGGTGAGCTAGGTGTGGAAGAGGATCTTTAGAACTGAGTAGGTGTCTTTAACTTATTTGGGGATTTAAAGGTGGTTTTAATGTTGTATTTGCGTAGTGTTCTGTCTATTTTTTCAGAAATGCCTCTAACATAAGGAATGGCAATAGCATTCCTGAAATCTTTTTTGTTCTTACTGGTATCTTTGTGGAGGATCTTGTGAATAGTTTTTTTACTGTATCCATTTTTTTTATAAATGTTTGGTTGATAATTTTGTATTCCTGGTTTAGAGCTCTGTGTTTAAGGCTGCTTATGACCCCTAGTTTTTGTGTTGGGTAGTGGTAATAATTTTTGTGTATGTATTGGCCTGTTTGTGTGTGTGTGTGTGTAGGTTTGCAGTAAACTGAGAAGGAGAGACAGCCAGAGGGAAGATGTGTGACAAGTGTGTCTAGGAACGGCAGAGAGTTGTTTTTTCCATTTCAATGGTGAATTGGATACGTTTGTGTTGTTTAGGTGGCTAAGGAATGTATTTAGAACTTCGCAGCCGTATGGCCAAATGGCGGTTTGAACAGATGCTTAAATAATGCAGTATCTGAATGTGTTCCAAGAGTTCAAAGAGCAAATAGGATGGAAGTGAAATTGATGTGCACACTTATCAAGCAAGAGATCCATAAGAAGCATAAGGTGTGAAATATTGTGAGAACAAGTGTAAGAAGAGTTAGGAAATATATAAACCACAGGCTAGAAAAGTTATGAGTATTGTACAGAAGGCAAAGTCAGTGCATGCTAAGGCAACCTAAAAGAATTTTATTATTATGCCGCAAGTAACAAAAAGAATGAATGTCGAAAAAATACTTTCGTGCTTTAGTAAATATCCTAGACAGTATCCTTATGTCAAGAACATATGACTGACTGATAAATAATGGACCCTGCCTTTAATGGGCAGGCAGTGCACAACATACATTCTCTCCCTGTCAAGTCAACCCTACTTTCCACAGATGCGACCTGTTTCCACAGAAGTGGCTTTGACAAACAAAGATATTTCTAAATTGAAGGAAATGCCAATTAGACCCACTAGGTAGTAGATAACCTTCATCATCATGTGAAATACAACAGTTGGCTTATTGGGGATCTGAAGTGGTGAGTGTCATGTCATCAGAGCAAGGATTTCAGTTTCTGTCACCACTTTTCTACATGCAGTGTAAGTGATATCCTTCAAGGGCATGCCAAACATAGAGACCTAAAACATCTTCCATTTCGAGGGTAGTACATCAGTAAAAACAGTAGTAACACATGCTGGCCACCAGATAGTGCATAGGTCCATACCTGTCAGTAACAAGTCAGGAGGCTTCCAGGTCAACTGGTGTATGATTCTACTACTATAGACTCTACCAGACCCTGCCTGAAGAGATGCCCTGTCATGGCCACTTTATAGCAAGGAGACTGGTCACTGCATGCAATAAATGCAAAACAGTTATCAGCAGATCAAAATATGATTCATAAAGGCCAACAGCAGATACCTACCTCCAGCCCACGTGTTCTGGTCTCTCACTAATGCCACTAGGTGTGACTTCTGCTCACCTGCATGCCCACATCTTTCTGACCCTAATGACAGAACTGTTACAGCACTTAAAGATAACGTTGATCTCTGGGTATCACTCGTTTCCTTTCTGTGGTCTGACATGCTTCTGCTCCTCTGATCTAAACACCTGCTCTAAAGCAAATCACCTTCTACTATACCAAAATCTGTGCACCATATGCCTTGTGGTTTTTGAGCAAAAAGACACCAGAAGAATACTAACTTGGAAATTAAAGTCTTCTGCTGATGCCATCTCACTAGTTGTACTTAAACACTGTGCTCCAGACCTAACACCTGTACTATATTATCTCTACAATCTTTAATGCCTAGCTAATAGCTATTGAAAAGTGTGGAAACAATCATATCCAATCATATCAAATGGCCATTCCTGAGTCCTCTCCACAATAATGAAGAAAGTCAACAGTCCATTTCTCCACTACCTAGAGCCCCACCAATAAATCAGCAACCACCAGTATGGATACTGCCATTCAAAGTACACAGGTGACCTCTTAGCCTACACCCACCTATCATTAGAAAGTGCAGTATAAAGGTGTGAAAAAACATGTTACTCTTGACATTTCCAGAGCTATTCGTCAAAACTGATATCAATGTCTGCTAAACAAATTGTAACCTTTTGGTATACCTACCAACTTCTGTAATTGGGTTGTCAGTTTTCTCTCTCTCCCCCCCCACCTCTGGTTGTTCAATGCATACCATGGTAGATGGCTCTCTCTCTCTCTCTCTTTGAGCTTCACCATTAACGCAGAAATGCCTCAGGGCTGTTCTATCACCTACCTTCTTCCTCTTGTACCAGCTCTCAATCACCACAAATTCTATTCACATCTTCACTGATGATAATACTCTCCTGCTAATTTGACAAACCATGTAGTGCTTGGTTTGTAAGATGAATAGGAGTGCCATACACACTGACTGGCAAACATTGCTTCAGCAGGTAAGGAAAATCTGGTCACATGCACTACCAGTGAAACACAGTCTTACCATTTCTCTTGCAAAATTGTTCATCAAACTCATCTACCAATACACTCAGTAACACACAAATCACCAAACAGGATCAAATCTCTATGCTTGGACAAGCATTTACCTGCAACCTCTCCTGGCATGATCACATCAATAATATTCTCAGCATCCAGAATTCTAGTCACTTTCTTCTGCTCAAGATTTTATTTTATAACCACCTAGCTAAACTCTATACAAGTTTTAATTCCATACAAATCCCAAATCTGCTATCCTTAGAATACTACTCACATGCTTGGAGTGGCACATGTAAAATCACCCTTAACATTCCCAATGCTGTCCAGAGAAGATCAATTCAGCTCACAGATAATCCCTCCCTTACAGACTAAGTTCAATCTATCTCAGAGATGCAATGTTTCAGCATCATTTCTTTTCAGTTATTCTCATGATCACTGATCCACTAAAATGGCAATTATCATGCCAATACTTTCTGTTGGGCCTGTTAAAACAAAAAACAGCTGCTAAGTATCCCTTTTCAATGCAACTGCAGATGCAGCACTGAACCTTCTCCTCTCTTCTTTCATTCTACCTGCCTTGCCTCTGTCTTGTGGAACAAGCATCCTCATTAAGTATTCACAAACAATTACAGCCTGCAACTGTTCAAGAAAAATGTAAATAAGCCTCTTCTTTCTCAATCTCCACTTGCATCCCATGCATTGCGATGATGTGCGTTATAGGTTCTTCGACCTCTCATGCACGAGATCAATATATACAAATATAAAAGGGAAAAAAAAGGGTGCTCACTTTGCTAAGATCTATCAATTTTAGACAGGTTGTAGTTGTGAGAGTACCTATTCGGTTTTAAGGGCTGTGCTGTGTTGGAGACACAGCACAGATGCCATACAACTGGGCTGGATTATGGGTAAAATTGCATATGTGTAAGTGCCTTCCTGTACATGTGATTTTCAATAAACAGAAAAGAATAATGAACTGAAGAGAGGCAGTTCTTAGCTTGTTTTTAATAGAGAAGTACATTTCTGGATGATGGCTGTGTAAATGAACAAACAGCAAAAAAATAAAAAATTTTTAAAAAATTGCATAAGTAAATGGTTGATTTATGTTTAACTAATAGTATGTTGGGGCAGGCTTGCATAAGACAATTGTTACATTCAAGATATTTGCAAGCCAATTGTTAAACTGACAATGAATATAAACCATATATCTGCATGCACTTCAATCCACAATGAGTAGTGAGATTTGGGCAATAAGTAGTATATATGATCTAATTATCTAAAATAATTATTTCACCGCTCTTTGTACTCCTTTTCCATACACAGTAGCCTGTGTAGGGATTATCTCTGTTAGCAATTTTACAGGAATATTATTTTTCAACAAACACCCACTTAATTTTTTCTGGGCTTCTTCTTAAGGTAATGACACTGCCATTCTCAACATCTGTGAAAGATATATTGTTTCTAGAATTGTCATAAAGGATCATGACAATTCTAGGTTATTACTCTAGAACTATAATTCTCACAAAGGAAGAACCTACCACCTTTTTTTTTTTTTTTTTTTAAGTGAGTCAAATTTCAAATCCTATCACATGCAAATATTCAGTGTCTGCATGCATCTAGTAATAAAAGGTGGGACATTCTGAATGTTTTGCACTGTACTCAATGTCAAGATACCACATTCAGCTGAACTAACAGACTTCCGTGGAATGATAGCTGGGTGTCATATCAGTGGTCTGTCTGTGACATTTCTACCTGTCTCAGTATGCCAAGATTCACTGTTGCTTATGTCATTTAAAGATGGAAAGTTGATGGTGCTCCTACAGCAGGAAAGTGCCCTGGAAAGCCACCGACACTCACTGGCAGAGAGCAACAAGCTGTGTCTCAGATTGTTCGAGCATCGCTCACATCATCGGACCTCGGAGTCAACCTGGAAAATGCTGCAGGGACATCTGTCAGCACTAGAACTGTCCACAAAAAGTTGCATACCTTCGGTTACGAAAGCAGAGCTGCTACAAACAAGCCACACATTACCCCTCCTCAATGCTAAACACTATTTGGACAGGTATCTTTCATACCATTCCTGGACCATAGATGATTGGAAAAGGGTTCTGTGGAGCAATGAATCACACTTTCAAATGTTTCACTCTGATGGTTGTGTTTGGATCTGGAAATAACCTGGGGAATGCTTCTAGCAAGACTGCATCATGCCAATGGTCTAGTTTGGTGGATGCTTGATAATGGTATAAAGGTGTTTCACAGTTGGATGGGACTTGGTCCACTGGTGAACGTGCCCAAAAAATTATGTCTGATGGCTACCTGGACATCCTGGACAACTTCATGCTTTCGACATTGTGAAAATACTTGCATGTTTCAGCACAACAATGCTCCTATGCCATACTGCACTGCGTGTTCAAGGCTGGTTTCCATAAAATAACGCTGAAGTGTTGGACTGGCTAGCTTAGTCCAGACCTCAACCCCCATCGAACATTTTTAGAATGAATTAGAATACCGAATTCGCTCCAGACCACAGTAGTCAGCATAAGCAGTGGGTAGTGGCCTTGCATGAGGAAGGGAAGAATATTCCTGTTGTGATGCATCAGAACTGGTTGAAAGCATGCCTTGAAGGAACAGCTGCTGCTGTCAGGCCAAAGATGGTCCCACTCAGTACTAAAATGCATTTATCATATAAATGCATTTTAATTGCATTTATATGATAAATGGAATATCATTGGATTCAGTGAAGTAAGAAGGAAAGGGGGAAACATGCACATACAATGGCCATATGCTCTACACCTATAGAAACACAAAAAACAATAGAAACAGTTGGCTTCCTAATTCACAAAGAATATAACAGATAATAAGTATATCTGATAAGGAATATCAGATAGAATAGCTCAACTAATTCTGAAAATAAATTCAAGATATAAAATCAAAATCATTCAAATACATGTACTAACAACAAACCATGAAGACAATGAAATAGAAGAATTTTATAAAAAACTGGAAGACCTCATGCACAAAGAAAAAAACTCATTACACCTTAATCGTAGGTGACAAACTCAAAATTAGGAATAAAATCAAATGCACAAGAACTTCCAACAGGGAAATTTGGACTAGAAGACAGGAATGAAAGTGGAGAAAGTTTAGTCGAATTTGCAATCAAAAATCAAGTTTAAAATAGCCAACACCTTCTTTAAGAGAATACCTCAACAAAAGATGGACATGAAAAGCACTCAATGATATAAGAAAAAATGAAAAAGATTACATCCTAACTAACAGAATGAGTATAATCTTAAATAAATTCAACACAGGAAACGACCATAGAATACTAAGAGGAAGAATAAGTATAAAAGTATAAACAAGAGTAGAAAGGAGAAAACTTATACAAAAGACAGCAGATGACTCCATAACAAATGAAGTGTTTGAACAAAATAGAAACATCTATCAAACAGAAGGATGTTGGATAAATATCCAATATTGGAAGGATATTGGAAGCAAAAGAAGAAAAATATTTAAATACTCTAAACCAAGATATTATAGATATAATCATAAAACAGCTTAAATACGATAAAAATAACTAGAGAAAAATAGCAGAACTAAACAAAAGAAACTCTGAACCTAATCGAAAAAAGAAGAACCTTGAAGCAAAATGTAATTCAGATAGAAAGGGAAAAACTAAACAAAACCATCGAAAAGAGAATAATAAAAGAAATAAGAGAATGAAACTAAAAGAAACTATTGAAGAAAATAAAAGCATCAAAACTACTATTAGAATATTACATGAAGGAAAAGCACATATAATGAACAGTAAATTGATTCAGGAAAGACATAAAAATAAGAGAAATAATCAAGAAATCAACAGTAATTTATACAGCTCTAAATAGCCCAATCAGGACATTGAAATCCACTATGACAAGGAAGTAACATCGATGTTGATTGAAGAAATAGAAAAAGCTTTAAAAGAAATGCCAAATAATAAAAGCCTGGGACCAGATAAAATTACAGCAGATATGATAAGGCATGGAGGAAGAGAATTACTAAAAAAAAGGTTCAAATACTTTTTAATAAATGCTCGACAGAATCTAAAATCCCAGATGACTGGAACAAAGCACAAACACAGCCTTAATATACAAAAAAGGAGATCATACAGATCTAAAAAAATTACAGAACAATCAGCCTGCTTTTCACATATGTATAAACTACGCACCAAAATACTAAACCAATAGGATGAAAAACAAATTAGAGTTCTTGCAAAAAGACCAAGCAAGATTCAGAAGTGGATATTCAACTAATGACCACCTCCAAACTATTAATTAATAGAAAAAAAAAAAGAATGAATGCAATATACCATTTTGTATCGCATTCATTGATTATGAAAAAGCATTTGATACAACAAAAAGAACAGTAATAATAAAGACACTAAATAACCACATACATACAACTGATACAACATATATCAGAATGCAACAACATAAATTAAATAATCTAAAAGCAAAAATTAAAATAGACAGAGGAATAAGACAAGGTGATACAATGCCACCAATATTATTTAATGCTTGCCTACAAGAAATATTTAAAAATCTAAACTGGAAAAAAAAAAAAAGGTATCAGAATAAATGGTCAATCTCTAAGCAATTTAAGATTAGCAGATGACATCATTCTACTTGCCAAAACATCTGAAAAGCTAAAAGAAATTATTAAAGAATTAAGAACAGAAAGCAACAAGTCTGGTCTCAACATAAATACTGATAAAACTAAAATAATGCACAACAAAAATACAAACCCACAGCCAAAACATAGAAATAAATAATACAGAAATGGAAAATGTAAATAAATTCAAATATGATCAAATAATTAGAATAAAGATAGAAATTGGAAACATGAAGTAAAACGAAGAATAAACCAAGGATGGAGAGAATTTGGAAAATACAATACATTTTTTAAAGAAAACATATTTATCTGTCTAAAAAGACAAGCATATGAACAATACATCATACCAGCTATGACATATGGGGCAGAAACTTAGAGCATCACAAGAATAGTGGAAAGCAAATTAGGAGCTGCACAGAGAAACATGGAAAGATCAATGTTAGACATAAAAATAATAGATAAATTAAAAAAACATAGATATTAGGAAAAAAAAAACAGGACTGAAAAACATCATTAAAGAAATAAAAATGAAAAAATGGACACTGGCAGGACACATCACAAGATAGGGAGACAACCACTGGACAAAAAATTGTACAGAATGGCAAACACAAAAAGGTTCAAGAAGACCTAGCAGACTATCAGCAAGGTGGAGAGATGAACTATATCATTCAATTTGAAACGACTGGAGATTATGGGCCAGAGACAGAGAAATGTGAAAAAATATGGAAGAGATCATCATCCAACAGTGGATGGATAAGGATTGATGATGATAATGATGAGTATACAAATGCTAGTTGATTCACATGAGTTTTGAACACATTGTTCAGTGGCTCAATGTATCCTCCCACGTTTCACAGAAAATATCTGCTATCTCTACATTCCCCATAGTCTGCAAGATTTCTAAGCCATTCAAAAAGTGATTGTAAGTATGGATTCAGCAACTGTTTAAATCAAAAAGTGATCTCCTTTGATCCAAATGCCATTGAAAAGTTTGGAGAATCTTTCCCCAAACTTTTCAAGAGCAGCTTAAGTGGCTGCTCTTGATAACACTACAAACTCTAATAAGGTTTTGTACCAAGCCCTAAATAGTCATGCATCATATACTCTGTCTTCTGTGACTAAGATGCAAGTTTTATGTATGGATACATGTTAAGCAAAAAGATGGATTTCTCATTATCATCCTTTATCATCTCCTTTCTCTTTATCCACCATTTCAAAGTTATGTTCTTCCATCTACTCTCTTCCTTCTAATACAATCAACAAACTTCTAATACAATCAGCAAAATTCAATATAGTTTTGCCAACACAGGCAGTGGCATTTGTACATTTGAACAATCTGATGTTTCATGTGAGAGATTGCAAAATCCAGAATACTGTTTTGGTTTGTTTGCTTTTTTTCAGCCACTGAATTGAGGTTCTTATCCCATTCAGTTACATTCATCTGCCATCTTTGCTGCTCTCCAAATTTTCAACATCATACTGAACTCTTTGAATTTCTATTTCGGAAGCTTAATGATCTGCAATCCAACTCCCCAACAGTCAAGTAACCTTCCTAGGCGACTTCTATCCAATTGGCTTCCCTTTTCCAGTTCCATCAACCATGTTGAGAAATGTTAAAAGATCTGCAGCCGGCAAATACTGTAGTGTAAATCATCCAGCCATCAACCAGATCTCTCTCCAATCTCAAAATTCCATCTTTACTTAGCCAATTCTCCATCCAAGTATATTTTAGAAGTCATCTCTCCTCTTTGTAACTCAGATTATGATCTTGTGCAAGTTTCTTCTCCTTCTGAACACTTTTTCCCTCAGCCATTCTTAACCTTGTGCTCTTTTGATACTACAAGAGAAACAAGTGGGTCAGTTCAGTCATACTCACTATCCAAGCTATGATTAATCAACACATGCAACATAAGCAGTCCAAGAAAAAAATAAATAATAAATAAATTCAGTAAGCGTATGAGATAAGAACTCTGGCCCATTCTCTGTTCATACTTTAGCATCCAACAAATGCAAAACAACCATCCAAAAATCAAAATCTGATTTCGAAAAAAAAAAATAAAAATAAAATGCAGAAAACTTGCACCTTATATAAATGATAGTTTTGTCCTGGTCTCATACCACTAGGCACTACTATTGCTAATCTATGCTATTACCTACCTCCACTCTCACTCCTCCCCCCAAGATGACACTGCTATAACAGCTTCTAAATGTAACTTCTGCCATCATTTCCCTTCCTGCACAGACAACCAAAGCAAATCCCTGTTTGGACATTCCATACAAACAGTACACTACATGCTTTCTGCAATCTTTTACCCAGAAACACCTCAGAAGAATACTAAATAAACTCTAGATATTCAAGTCTCCTCGACCTGATGGCATCTGATCATTTATACTCAACAGTTGTCTGCAGAATCTTACATTTATTCTACATCTTACTCTTTTATACTTAACTAGCATCTATTCCATGGCATGGAAACCCATATTCAACCCATTTCAAGAGTCATAAAAGTCTGCTGTCAAAGGGATCGTCACTCTTACCTCAATCCTCTCTAAAATAATGACAAAGATAATCAACAGTCAAATATGTCACTACCTGCAGGTTGACCAATTAATCACTACCACCAGTATGGACTTTGTTGCTCTAAATCATTGAAAAATCTCCAACCTCTGGGGACACAAAGACATGTAAAGGTTTTGAGAAACTGGTGCGCTTGGTTCTTGACATAGCCAGAGCATTTCATAACATTAACATCAATGCCTGATCAGTAAACTGCCATCCCAAAGAATAGCAATTTGCTGATCAGGTGAGTTGTCTACCTTCTGTTCTCTGTAATTAAGTAGCAAGTATCATGCTGATGTGGCTGGATTCTCTTTTCACTTCTTTATTGATGTAGGAGAGTCTTGAGGTTCAATTCTATCATCTACCCCTTTTTCCTATATGTAAATAATCTTCACTGACAAGTAACCCTGTTCATAGTTTTGCTATTGATAGTACACTCCATTCCTCCTTAATCATTTGAAAAATTTTGCAGTGCAGAAATATATCTAGTGTTGACAGTACCTAAAACAAACATTACAGCCATTCTTCATTGGTCGTAATATGTTTTATAATGTAGCCATCTTCAGTGTAACAAGCTGGTCATCTTTGGTACTACCAAAAATACAGCCTTGCTTTGTTTCTTGCAAAACAGATCTCAACTCAGCTTCACTTATCTTTCATAATATACAACTCACCAAACAGGATCAGATCGTTCTTTCAGAAATGAGATTTACCTCTTAACATTTTCTGACAAATTCATCAGAATCTAAAAATTGCATCATTTTCCACTAGAGACTACTTTTCATCCATCCAACCACTCTAACTCTATATAACCACATAATCACAAATCCCCCCCCCACACACACACACACAATAAAAAAAATGTAAACAAAATAAAAAAATGCACTATCTGAATAGGGGAGAGGTTCAGATCATCCATAATCCACTCTGTCACAGATTCACTTAAACTTTAGTCTCATGGACAGCACTAGTAAAGCCTTGTGTCTTTTCTACAGGTACCCTGGTCACATGACACATTAGGTTCCAGACCATCATATAGCAAATTTCTGCCTTTTTCTTTTTCCACTTATAGATCCATGTAATGGTTTAATAAGATTTTGAACAGTCATACATGTGTTGTAAATGATATAAATCAAGCATCTATTTACATTAAATATGTAATGAAAAGTTTAGAATTTTTGCAAACAAAAGTTATTCTGAATAGCATGGTTTAATGGAACATGCCGACCAGTTTGGTCCTCAACCACACAGTTAAATTTTTTCCATTTTCACCAATAAGATTGTCATGTTTATGGATAACTGTAGCATTAACTACTGTAGCACTTTTTACTTCGCTAGGAAAATTATCTTTGTTTGTGTCTACTATTCTTACAGTAAGTTTAAATTGTGGCCTATCACAGTGTTCAATACACCATCATCACTAAATTTAATCATTTTAATATTAGTATGCAATGTAATAGGTTTATGCTTCTTTTAATCACAAGCAACTGCGCACTCTTACTTTGCATTTTATCAGCTATTATTAACACCATAAAATAAAATAATCATTATACGCAGTTTATGATTCACAGTGAACACAAAGCGTTCCCAACAACTACAGCTGGCAGCATTTCAAAAAACATCAATAGATTCGTTCTCCAATAATCATTGTCCACACATGGTACTATTCCTGAAAATTCTGCAACATCTTGTGTTTAGGATTGATATATTATAGTGTCCAAATGCAACTATGTGTAATTAAACTGATTCATAATAAGCTGCATAAATCTAAAATGAGGAGCTTCAGGATCCAAAACAAAGAATAGTTACTTCACCTCAATGGCCTGTGTCATAAGATGGTTAATTCTATTTGCATAGTATGATAAAAAACAAATCACGAAGAAAATCTTGCCGCCTCCATATGAGACCACCTAACTTCATTTGTAATGAATAGACCTTATGATGGTTAGTTGCTTACATCCTAGACAGATGTTTCACATCACTTGCAATAATTATGTCTGATACCATACATTACCAGTATTATTATAATTCAATTAGAGAAGTAAGGAAGAAAACCACATGTCAGTCAGTATTGTCTTACTATACAAGAAAGACCTGGCAATTAAATTTTCAAATGTTACAATAGTTTAAAACTAATGTAACTTAACTGATATCTTTATAACTGTACATAGCCAGCCTGATTGGCTGAATGGTAAGCGTATCTGCTCTCCAGCCTAAAGGATGCAGGTTCGAATCCCGTCATGGGCATGGATGTTTGCGATTGTCTGTGAAAATACTAGTGGTGGTAGGCAGTAGATGGCATTGGTGTAGTTGCGTTTCATTATAGTTTGAGGATTGAGTGGTGGAGACAGAGTTATAGAGTAAGCCCTCCCTCGATGAGTCTTTGGACTTCGTAGAGGTGTCATGTAATAATAATAATAATAATATAGTTAGAGGAGAATAACTAGACTTAATAGGCCATTCAATTTTTATGCACAGAGTAAATAAACAAATTTTGAGCAATACGGATAATTTAACACTATTTTCATGAAATGGAAAGACCCTCTGCCTCTGTTAGGTTTAATTAATAGTGCTCCCATATTTATTGTGTAATTATTAATTTCAGGATATGTTGCAAAATCAGTTTAACAAAGGGTTGCAGAACACATCTATCATTTTTCATTTATTCAGTTGAAACATAAATGAACAACACATGTATTCTGGTACAATAAATGTCTGCAAGACTCACCAATGCTAATCACTTAATGGAATGCTTTTGTTATAGTTTTTAGAACTTAAAGTATCCTAGCTGTCATACTTCAGGAAACAGTATTCATAGGTATATTAATTTCAGGTATTTATTTTCAGAAATAAGTAAAGAAGAATTAGAAATCAGCCTGAAAGAAACAAGAAACGGAAAATCACCTGGAGAAGATAAGCTAGGTTAAGAACTATATAAATACGCAGGAAAAAGATTCAAAGAAAGACTCTTATTATTTTTAAATAAAATTTATTCAACTGGTATCCCTCCATTAGAATGGAAAAAAGCAATTGATTCTTATCTTTAAAAAAGGTAATAGAGATGACCATAAAAACTATAGAGGTATCAGTATACTAAATTCCTGTTACAAAATATATAGCAGAATCTTAAATAGCAAACTATAAATATTCCGAAAACTTTATTTTAGAAGTATAAAATGGATTTAGAAAAGGAAGATCATGTATAGACCCAGCCTTTTGCCTAAAATTAATAATAGAGAAAAGAAGAGAATACAATTTAGAAACACATATTGCATTTATTGACTTTGAAAAAGCATTTGACAAAGTTAAAAAAAACATATTATTTAACATATTAAAAGAAAGACAAATACCAAATAATATCCTAAAAGCTATCATAAGTATATACGAAAATAATCAAATACAAATAAGATTAAATCACGAGCTATCATATACAAGAGAGATAAACCAAGGAGTCCGACAGAGATGTCCCCTCTCAGCAACTCTTTTTAATATTTACTTAAATGAAATAATAATAAAATGGAATAAAAATTTCCATCAAGGTATTAAACTTTCTCCTACAATGAACACTCTCCTTTTTGCCGATAACCAAATAATAATTACAAATTCTGAAGATAACTTACAGAAAGCTATTTTAGATCTAAATGAGATAGCCAAAGATTATGGTATGATAATATCAACAGAAAAATCAAAAACGATGGCCTTTAAAGGACAAGATCCAGCAAGAACTAAAATATTAATAGATAACAAAATCTTAGAACAGGTGAATATATTTAACTACCTAGGATGTATGATCACATGAAAATGAAAAAGGTATAAACGTAAAAATTGCAAAATATTTAAACCAAACCTAGTTCAAAAACAAACCAGACTAAAAGTACTTTGAACAATAAAACAAAAACACAAAGATTAATAACAGCTGAAATGAAGTTTATGAGAAAAACTGCAAAGTATACTCTATTTAATCACAAAAGAAACGAAGAAATTATGAAAAAATTAAACCAAGAATCAGTAATAGAAAAAATTTAAAAAATATAAACATAAATGAATGGAGCATGTTCAAAGAATGAAAACAGAAAGATCACCAAAACAAGCTTTAAAGTACAAGCCATTAGGAAAAAGAAAACCAGGACGTCCTCTTAAACGATGACTTCTAAGGCCGGAACAGGCCATGCTAGGCATAAATCCTTGATATGCATGATGATGATGATTTATTTTCAGATTTCATTAGACAATTCCATATCAAAATATTCCTGTTCACTGTATGTTCTGTATACTCATGAAAAGGTTATTCACTTAGTTACATAGTACAGTATGTTATACTCGACAATAAATTGTATTCTTGTTTTAATTCTATACTCAAGGTGTAAGCATAAGCATGAAGCAACTTAACGATTATGATTAGTTCAATGGTTTTAATTCACAACACAAGAATAAGTATGTGAACAACAACAATTAATTAACAGTAGCACCAATTTAAAACATTTTAACAGACAACACAAGGAACTAGTCTTAACTGGTGCCATCTACTGTTGGTTAAAGGGAGAGTTAACAAATATTAATTTCATCTTAACATGACTGTCTCTCAGATTTCTGGTAAACTGATACAGCCATACTATTTGAGATTAATGTTATAAAACTGCAGCAGCTTTAAAACATTGTAAATCTATCATGTATTTAGTACCAATGGGCTAAGGACTAGTTAACCTACTCTTCCTCACCATGGAACTTTTAAGTCACCTCAGGCCTCAAATAAACAATATGAAGTCTCACAAGGTGCGGAAAAAAGAAAGCAAAAAACTAACAGCTCGACATTCAGAAACATCAATGTCATGACAGAGTGAGATTAGACACATTATTATTATTACTACTACCCAAGACCTCATGAGTCAAAGACTCATCTGGGAGGTCCATTTATCACACACATCTCATCATACCGTGCTTTGAACACATTCAAATTGCCTGCAGACATCACACTCTCAGGCAGGGCATTCCAATCATTTACAACTCTGCACGAAAAAAACCTGCCTCTCACTCCCCTACTCACACCTTCTTTATACAGTTTCCAGGGATGACCTCTGGTTCTCTCCTGATCTCCCACTATTCTCTGTAGAACTTTTCCGGCATTGATCCTATAACCCTTTACCAACTTGTAGGTCTCTATCATATCTACCCTCTTCCTCCTGTCCACCAGACTATGCAAATTGCATCTTCTCAATCTTTCCTCATACTCGACATTCCAGAGGTCAGAAATTACCTTAGTCAGTCACCTTTGGACCCTTTCCAACATCTCTTCATCCTTCTGAAAACCAGGTGATGACCAAATATGGGCACAACAGTCCATGTGTGGCCTAATCAAAGCCTTATACACTGGAACAAGAATCTCCCAACTTCTACACGTCAGTGTCCTCCGCATCATTCCCAGAAGCCTTTGTGTTGTCTTCACAATTTTGGCTATGTGTCCCCTAAATTTCAGATCCTTATCCACTATCACCCCCAGATCTCTTATTTCTTCCACCACCAACAATATATCCTCACCAAGCATAAATTCTGCATCCCATCTTTTTTTCCAAATTTTAAAACCTTACATTTTGCAACATTGAACTCACATCCCCATCCCCATTTCTGTGCCCAATCACTCAATTTATTCAAGTCTTCCTGCAAGGTCACAACATCCTCACTACACTTCATGGTTCGTCCCAACTTTGCATCATCATCATCTGCAAACAACTGAATATCTCCATCCAAATCTTCACCTATATCATTAACATACAAGTTAAACAGTAATAGCCCTAAAACAGATCCCTAAGGCACTCCGCTAGTGACTTTCCTTTTCATCAACATCGTTACCCCATACACAATATGTTAATACCTATCAGACAGCCAATCTCCAATCCAACGCACCAATCTAATATCCAACCCCATCCGCTCCAGTTTGACTATCAATTTATCATGAGGTACTTTATCAAAAGCCTTTGCGAAATCCAAGTATATCACTGTTTTTCCTTCTCCTCTGTCCAAGGAAGCAGTCACTTATAATAAGTAAGTAGATTACTAAAACATGACCTCCCTTTAGCAAATCCATGCTGTCCATCAAAGATGATACCATTGTTGTCAACCCAACTCTGGATCTTAGTTCTCACAAGTTTCTCCAACAACTTAACCACAACACCTGACACACAGATAGGCCTATGGTTTAATGCTTGAGTTCGATCACCTCCTTTATGAAGTAGCACAATCTTGCCCTCCTTCCACTCCTTAGGTACTGAGTGCAAGACTCGTATTAAAAAAATATGTCAGGACAGGTGTCAACTCCCTGGCACATTCCTTCAGAACACGTGACGATATATTATCAAGTCCCACAGCCTTATTAACATCTAGTTTACTCAACTCCTCATACACCTTTTGCTCACTTACAATCAGTCCCTCCTCCCCATCATCTACTGCTCTCAATCTCTCCATGAAGTAACATTCACAAGACTGACAGACCTGTATGAACTGCTCATTAAGTATCTTCACCACACATTCCGCAACAGCTGTCTTTATACCATTTTCTCCAATCAATGTCATCCTTCCATAATCATTCTTTCTTTTGCTGGCTACATATCGAAAGAACTCCTTAGAATTCTTTTGTCTTCATTAGCCAACTGCTGTTCATACCTCTCTTTAGCTACCCTCACCAACCAAGGTCACCCTCCTTGTCTGGTCTTTGTAGACCTCATGGAATTGGTTATTTCCACTTCGCTTATGCTGCCTCCACAATGCCCTCTTTCTCTGTATCGCATGCTTAATCTCTTTATTCATCCATCTCACACCTACTTTATTTAACCTTCGCACCCTTGGAATATATTTAGACATTGCTTCTACTAGATAATTTTTGAAAATCCCTAAGCTGCATTGATCTCTTTTCTAGCTAACTCCTCATTCCATGCTACACCCACAAAGCTGTCTTTTGAGCTCTTCATAATCACCCCCCCCCCCTTGTAGCTCCACATATACCCTTTTCTCACAGAGGTCCTCACACTGCTGGCAACCACCCAGGTAATCACTTCATGGTCACTTTCACCAATTGGTGGATGATTTGACACCTCATTTATAATTACATCCTCTGATGAGATGACCAAATCCATGACCCTCAATCCTCGTGTGCCCTCTTTTACATACTGTCTGATGTAGTTATCCCTCAAAAACTCAAGAAATCATTTTCTTTACTTCCAGTTGCTATCTCATCATTCCAGTCTATATTGCCATAATTAAAATCACCCATAATGATCACCCTTTTCTTATTTTCTTGGCTAATTTGATTATACATTTCATTATCACCACCACCTACATTTCCTGGTCTATAACAACATCCAACCAAGTATTTGATTCCATTCACCTCTATCTCACACCATACTGCCTCAAAACCACTTGCACTATTTCCCTCTTGCATCTCTACTTTGTATGGACATAACTCTTTCTCTATCATTAATAGCACTTCCCCCCTCCCTTTTTTACCCCTTCTATCCTCACAAAACACATCATACTTGTATCGTTATAGGCATTTCCCAGCGAGTATCAGCCACCGTGTGCTGTAATGGTAAAATCAAGCTGTTTTTGAAGAGAAAACGAAAAAATGCATTTTTTGACTTTTTGCTGTTTGCCCTGGTGAAAACAACGGGGCATTGTTTAACCAGATGACGTCCCCAGCCAGCATGAAATTCTATGATGTTGTACCATCATTTTATTTGTGGTTAAAGCTGATCAGAATATAATTTGGTCAGCTAAATCCCAGTCCATCCTCGTTTGTTCAGTATTCAGGTAGATACCTAACAGGATGCACCAAGAGAATGTGAGGATTGGACATTAGGTCAGAAACCCTGGTCAGTTCTCCGCATTCCTTTCAAGGCTATGCTTCTCTCAGTTATACAGTTTTGACCCTTAAGCACCCCACTAGCAGATATTAGTTGGGGGAGGGGAAAAGTGTGTCTGTATAGCTCTGTGGAAATGATGTTTGCTCCAATAGCACCAGGTCACTAAAAGAAATAGTTTTAAGTGCAATTCTAGTCATCAACTAGAAGAATTTATTATAAGCTTTCTTTCAGATTGTTCCTAAATTAATCTACCTCTGGCAAAGGTGAGTAGGATTTTTTCTTCCAGATTTTTAACTGCACAAATCAAGAAAATTGACAATAAACCTAACCCCCCCCCACACACACACCAAAATAAAAAAAAAAACACTGGAAAATTTTCCAAATATCTTTTCCTAATTAAAATTCATTTTTTTTAATTTATATTGTGTCATGTCTTCTATTTCTATACTATTTATGAATTAGCGGTCACATAAGGTGGGAATACCCTATAGCTTTCAGGAATCACTGCCGCTGTGAACTCAAGGTGAACGAAGTAGGGCTCGGGGGGGCTAAGCGCTACTTCGTTTGCCCAAGTCAAGCTAGAGGAGATCACAGGTATCATGTATAATGTCATGTCGACTATCTAGAGATGATTTCCAAATGTACAGTCTTCTGGGTGGAAATTTAAACCAGGTGTTTACAATTGTTAGATCTTCTTCCTGAGAGAACTGGACAAGGCGATCTCCTTGTTCATTTGTGGTGCCTAAGACATACTCCCCAACAATTTCTCCATCACCCCCTTAAGCATTAAAGTTACCCTTCATTATGTTTATCTCATGTTTCTTTGTTAGGTTTTTAATCTCTTTTAAGTGTTCATTAAACTCTTCAACTTCTTCACTTTTGTCCGCTGAAAAAGTTTAAGGGAAATCCTGTGCATAAGATTGGATGATATTTATATCAACAGGATTTCCCTTAAACTGTAATAGAATTATCCTTTCAGAAAATGGGATCCAATTTATTACTGATTTATTGATTTCTTCATCTACTATTACAGCTACACCATGTCGAATGTTTGTTCTTATCATTCCCAGAGTAATACATTGTCATATTATCTTGTTGACACTTTCCAGAACCTGGCCATCTTGTCTCACAAATTCCCAAAATCCGGATGCCCAGTCTCTTCATTTCTCTTGTGGCATTTCTTAATTTACCAACTTCATATAGAGTTCAAGGCGATGTGATCTCCCCAAATCTATTTACCAGCACTTTAGAATATATTTTGAAAAAAATAGACCTAAATGGAGGAATAAGCATAGATGGTGAAAAACTACAAATCCTTATGTTTGCCGATGATCTGGTACTGATATCCAACAACCCAAAAGACCTAGAAGAAATGAGTGAAAAATATACACAAACAGCAGTAAGATAGGCTTAGAAATGAATCTAGAAAAAACGAAATGGATCAAAAACATCTACACAAGTGACAGTCACCTATATATTGATAACATCCCTATAAAACAAGCTGACTCCTACAATTACTTAGGAATTACTAAAATTGAATAACGATTTATCTGAAGAACTAGTAAAAAGAAAGGAAGCTGCATGGCTAGCAATCAACAGACTAAAAGAAATACTTACTGATCCAAATCTTGACAACTCTGCAAAGGCAAAACTATTTAATAGTGACATTGTTCCATCACTCACATAAGGATCAGAAACTTGGAACATGACAAGAAAAGAAGAAGACACTCTCAGAATAACTCAGCGTGCAATAGAACGCGGGATTTGTAACATCAGAAAAATGGAACATGTTAGAAACACGGAACTAAGAAAGAGATCAGGCATAAAAGATGTGGTAACTGCAGTATATGAAAGCAAGATGAGATGGGCATGTCACATAGCCAGACTCAGGGATAACAGATGTACATATAGAATACTCAACTGGCAACCAAGAATAAAGAGAAAGCAGGAAAACTACCTACAAGATGGGAAGATCCACTAGTGAAATCTATGGGTATAACACGAAAGAGAAAGGATCAAGATCGAGATTGTTGGAGGCATCTTTGTGACCTGCACTCATGGAGAAATCCTGAGTGAAACACAGGTCCATAAAGGTAATATAGAGTTCTGACATTCCAAGTTGCAATTTTAAAAGTGGACACTATTTTGGGCCTGGTGATTCTTCACGTCCCTGTTCCATTTAGGTGATGCCGGAACTTGGGGCCTGTTGTAAGAGTTTGCGCCATGGTCTTACCAATGAAAGCTTTTATGTGTAAATTTCACCAAATAAACATTTGAACATTTAGATTTCATTTCTACAAAACATCAACACCCTGCATCCTTGTATCAAGTTCACACTAGAAAAAGAATCATCAGAAGGTATTTCCTTTCTTGATGTACACATCCAGCATAAACAAGATGGATCCATTTCCACTTCTGTCTACTGAAAACCAACTTTTTGAGGTCATTATATCCATAATACATTAGCTCACCATCCATCTCAAAAATATGGCATCATAAAATCTTTAGTATCCAGGGTGCACAAGATTTGTTCTTCTGAAGAATTTCTAAAACAAGAATTGGAAATTATAAAAGAAACAGCATTACTAAATGGATATAATCCAATAACAACAACAAAAAAAAAATAATAATTAACCACTCTTCTACAAATCAACCCAGACAAAAAGATGCTTACAGGACTCCTATACCGTATATTAAAGGCATCTCTGAATGTTTGGCAAAACTTATGAAAAAATATCAACTCACTGCTACCTATAAACCCATCAACCAAATTTACAACTTGCTACCTTCTCCAAAAGACAAACTCCCATCAATGATGCTACCTGATGTATATGAAGTACCATGTACATGTAACTTGTCTTACTATGGACTAACAAGAAGATCTATAAATAAACATATATATGAATATCAAGACTGCATCCATCCTATCAAACCTCACAAATCTGGCCTTGTACAACATGGAATCAAAAACGCTGAACACAAGATATAATGGCAAAACGCTAAGATACTACATAGATCCATATATAAACATGAACTTTTATATAAAGAAAGGGCTGAAGCCCATCTTCATAGACCTAATCTCAATCAAAACGACTGTCTCACTATTCCAAAAGTTTGGGAAATTGTTATCCTGATTTGTATTAAATAATTTAGCTGTGATATTTCAATTTAATTAAATTAATTTTAATTTCAGCCCAGTAGTTTTAATCCATGAACATGCAACTGTATATGTAGAGAAATTCCAATTTAAGCATGTGCACTAATGATTTTTGAACAATTTTTTTTGTTCAATAATTGTACTGATGATGTCTAATGATTATTAAAAACAACACGTAGTCCACAGTAATAACTTTAATTAATAAATAAGGTAGATATTTCATACTAAAACTAATAGTATATCTTCAGTGTTACAAACAGATAGGAATAGAATA
Source organism: Typopeltis vanoorti (assembly GCF_054136105.1). Taxonomy (NCBI): domain Eukaryota; kingdom Metazoa; phylum Arthropoda; class Arachnida; order Uropygi; family Thelyphonidae; genus Typopeltis; species Typopeltis vanoorti. The sequence goes on from NC_143554.1 coordinate 16,222,663, forward strand.
CAACTAACGAACATTCGGTGGATCACCTATTAAAATACAATGTTGTCACGAGCTAGGAAATGAAAGAAATTAATAAATAATTAATATTTAAGATAATTAGTTTTTTTAATGATTACATAAAATAAAAATGTAATCATTAATAAATAAGATAGAAATATCTACCTTATTTATTAATTAAAGTTATTACTGTGGACTTGCGTGTTGTTTTTAATAATTATACTATGCCACAGGTTCCTCTAAAAATAAGATGTCTAATGATGCATAATATATTTATATAATAAAAAAGTAAGTAAATAATATATTTATTTACTGTGGTATATGTGTTATTCTATAGTTATAAATAATCCAGTTCCCTGCCTAAGGACAATGTGGAATTTTTCAGGCCTCTAATGAACAAACAAAATGATAGTCACACCCTAGGTGCCACATTCTGACTTTCGAAAACATCCATGCCACTGCAGCATTTGAATTGGGAGAGTTTGGAGCATTTCAAGAGTTGAGATACTATCTACTTAGCCAAATGTGCAAACTATTTTGCATAAATATCACTAGAGGGGCATAATTTATACTGTCATCAGGTGTACATCTGATTTAGCATTGTTTCCATGTCATAAATCTTTTAGCAACGATATATGACTATACATGATTCAGATATGAAATAAGGAAAAATGACTGGAATCATATCATTTGTAGTTATTAACAATAAAATTTCACAACAGCAGTTATCAACAAATTTATTTTATACAATATTAAACAATAAAAAACTTTATGATACAAGAAGTTTTATTTGAATAACAAGATGCTTAGTTATTGTTTCAAGTAAAACTGCATGCACACTTTTAATAGATATGGAAACATTATTTTCTAGATCATTTAAAAAAAATAAACAAAAAAAAAGGGGGGGCGGGAAATATATATACACACATGTTGATACAACTTGACTGATGTTTGAGAGACACTTGTGCCATAATAGTAAGAAGAGATTACACATACACACAAGTATAATGAAACAAAGCAATAAACTTTAATTGCCAAATTTTTCAACATGGAATTTACAGGTCATCAGTTGCAAAGAAAGCTACTAAATACAAGATAGAACATTTGCACTGAATAGCAATAAGAGTCACATATGTCATAAAAGGAACACTATATAGCGAGATGTAGTAATTTATAAAAAGATTTTGTAAGTTTTTTTTCCACTAGTTGGTTAGACTATAATAAATTTAGTTTAATCCTTTATCCAAGTGTAAGCAAACAGAGTTTGCGCCTTAAGTATTTCAGGACTGAGGCAACTCGTGGTAAAAGTGGACCAAATCACTCCTTGTCTCAGTATCTCTAATAATGCAAAGTGCATCTCCTTGTGGACATGTATAATACTATGCATTAAGGGAAGGGCCACTACCCAGATCGGTTTCGACCTAAGCAATGGAGAAGTCATATTTACCTATATGAGTTGCCAAAAGGTGTACCACCTTTTTATTAAATTACTCTGAATTCAGAGAAAGATGTTGAAAGTTTTTTTCTTTTTCTTCTGGGTCTGGCTCCCACTGACAAGACCTCAATAAAGGTCAAAATTGGTCTGGGTAATGGCCCTTCCCTTAATGCATAGCATTATACATGTCCGCAAAGAGAGATGTGCTTTGCATTATGGGAGGAGACAATAATGAGAGCTTGGTCTACCTTTACCACGAGAAGGTCCTGAAGTATCTTCAGAACCGAGTTGCCTCAGTCCTGAAGATACTTCAGGCGCAAACTTTGTTTGCTTACACTTGGATGAAGGATTAAACTAAATTTATTATAGTCTAACCAAGTGGGAAAAAACTTCCAACATCTTTCTCTAAATCCAGAGATTTCTCAAATTTCTTATTAACAATGTAACTGGCATTCTTACAATGGCAATGTAAGGTTGTCATTATTACTATCTTTTTTTCCACAGAATGCGAGTTTGTCTAAAATAGGAAAGGTGGTAATGACAGGGAACTTGGTAGATGCCAGGAAGAGAAAGAGGAAACGGTTTGTCTTTAGAAGGAAATCCCACTAATCTTACATCATTAATCAGAAATCTGACAAATGAGGTCTGGCATTGCATGGAATTGACAATGACCACACAGAATCTTCTGGTGTAAAACACACCCTCCAACAGTGCCACTTTAAGTTCACATATTTATTTTGGGAGAGTGCTGAAGCCCTGCTTCATCATCCTAACTTGCATCGAAACAGCTTTTCCTTACCAGAAATCTTGAGTTTTATTCTCAGACAGCAACACTTTTCTTTTTTAAATCAACTACTACATCTCACTATATTGTGTTGTTTCTTTTACAACATAATGCTGTTTTTTTTTAAATAATCCTGTTAATGTTCTACATCATGGGTCGACAAACTGCGGCTTGCGAGCCACATGGGGCGCTTTGGGTATGTACATGTGGCTCTGAAGAAAATTTAAAATGAAAATAAAACTCATAGTTTCATTTATAAAATTTTTAAAAGATTTTATTCGCATAATGGCGATTTCATTTGTTTTATAGGTCTCACAAAACTTCGTGGCACTAAGATGCACACAGTCAGGGAGGGGAAAGAGAGCATGGAGGGGATGATTGAGCACATGGTAGGCAGGGCAGCCAAACAAAGCGACTAATTAGGATTAGGTTGTCTCGACATCTGAGGTCATTTGCAGAGCAACAAAGTGACTAATAAGTGAGCGCACGGGCGCCCTCTACTGGGCAAGGCAACGTTGGCAATGGCGCAAATGTGAAAGCGAAGTCCGTGTCGCTTTGCTGTTTCTGCAGCTTAGTATTCTCTTTTGGCTGGGTGCTTATTATATATAAACTGGCAATTATTATTATTATAAAGGCAATTATTTTAAATATATATATATATATATATATATATATATAAAAATAATATTGGTTTTATTATATTTAGATAGGTTGACGGTCGCAATTTACTGCGCCATTTTATTTCACGTGCAACTGTTACAATAAAATGTGTTACTGGTGAGATTTATTTTTATTATATTTTCGAATTATTGTCATTTATTATTTTGAATAATCACTTAGTTCTTTTTATATAATGTATTTATACAACGTGTTAAATAAAATATACTGTTTAGGGTGATTTTCAACGTGGCTATGAAGAAAAAACTAAGAAAAACAATAGATGAGCATCATGACTTTAAAACTGAATGTTTCGCGTTTATCTCGAACTCAGATGGCCTTCCAACCTGTCTTATTTGCCAAGAAAAACTGGCACACAACAAAAAGTCAAATTTGGAGAGAAACTTCACGACAAAACATGCAACATTTGCCAGAAAATATCCTGTCGGTGACACGAGAAAGAGAGCAGTTGAAGAACTTCAGAAAAATGTTGAAAAATCAAGTTCTGTATTTAATTATTGGAGAGAGTCTCCCAATGATGTTAATATTGCAAGCTTCGTAGTGAGTCAGGAGATCGCTAAGAGAGGAAAATTATTCACAGATGGTGAATACATAAAATGTTGTTTTGTTAATGCATCTGAAGAACTTTTTTGGGATTTCAAAAACAAAGCAGAGATTTTAAATAAAATTAAAAACATACCGTTATTTGCCAAAACAGTAGCAGACAGGACAGTTACAATGTCCTCAAATGTGACCAACCAACAAGTCGAAGACGTTAAATTAGCTTCAGCTTTATCAATTGCAGTAGATGAGTCTTGCAACATCAAGGACACAACCCAAGTTTCTCTTTTTGTGTGTGTGTGTGTGTATCATCTGAGGGTCCAAGAGAAGAAACTTCTGGGATTATTGCCACTGAAGGGCCAAACGCGTGAAGAGGACATAGCAAATGCAGTCCTTGAATGCATGGAAAAAAATCATATCCCACTCAATAAAATTGTGTCAATTGCAACCGATGGTGCAAAAAGTATCACGGGAGCAAAAAAGGGTTTTGTTTCAATTTTAAAAGGAAAATTAATCATGAAGTAATTACTTTCCATTGTATACTCCACCAGGAAGCACTTTGTGCACAAATATTTACAGAAGAAATTAGTAATTAAGATTATCAACACCATTATAGCAAGGGGACTTAACCATTGACAATTTAAAGAGTTGATAAGTGAAATGGGGAGCGAGTATTCAGATCTTCTCCAGTACAACAGGGTTCGATGGCTTTCCAGAGGAGACATGTTAAAGCATTTTGCATAAATGAAATCTAACTATTCCTCGACAAAAAGGATGTTCAATATCCAGAATTAACAGATCAGCGGTTGCAAAATTGTATTTTATGGTGGACATTACATCACAACTGAATCAACTCAATCGTAAATTACAATGCAAGGGAAATACTGCTTTTTCAATGCTAGAGGAAGTTATTTAGTGAGGGGAACTTTAGTTCATTTCCCAAACTTGTCTCAATATTGCCGAGAAAACAATGCCCTCATTAACGAAGATTATTTCAAGCCAGCAGTTTTAAACATGAGAGAATCTTTTCTTCAAATTTTTCAGGCTGAAATAATAAAGTGACTAACTTTTATTACAAATCCTCTTAATGCCAATGTGAAGGAATTAAATTTTTCTCTGGTTGATATTGACAGATAATTTTGAAATACAATTGCTGGACTTGACAAGCAAAGACTTATAGAGCTCCAAATTTGTACATCTTGGTACTGAAATAGAAGAACTGGAAAAAGAAAAATGCAGTCCGATTTCACAGCGCAAGCAGACTGCTATAAAAGAATTACAGAAAGCAGGCAGACTCAATGATTTTCAATACTTGGAATAGTTTTCCGGACTTATATCATGAGTCGAAAAAATTTGCATTTGGTGTTCTCAGCATGTTTGGGTCTACATATTTATGTGAGTAATCGTTTTCTAACATGTATTTCATTAAATGTAAATTGAGGAGACAAATTACTGATGCCAACTTGGAATCGTGCCTTAAATTAAAAACGAGTAGTTACAAACCAGACATACAGAAACTTTCTAAGGAAATGAAGCTCATTGGCTCACACTGATTAAAACCAATGAGAGCAATTTTTTGTGTGATTTTTTTCTTCGTTTAATAAAGATATAATTAATATTATAATTGTTATATATTACTATAAATTTACTATAATATTACTTTAAATTTTCCTGATTTGTAAAAATATATTTATGGCTCTCGAATAATTTTTAAATTGTTGTGAGGGCAGGTTTGGCTCTTCAGTCTCAAAAGTTTGCCAACCAATGTTCTACATTGTACTTGTAAATTTTTGGTTGAAATTGACAATTTAACTTTATTCCTTTAACCGGTTCATTATCCTTTGTGCATGTGTGCACACGCACACAATCTATTCTTAAAGCTGACAGTTTATTATAAAAAAATAGTGATTGTCCATAATATAATGCACTGTATTTCATGTTGCTGACACCACAAATAAAGGTTTTGCACATCTTTACAAAATTAATACAATGATTTGTTTTATACATACATGTATATGTGTGTATATATAATCCTATTGGTAATAATCAATCTGATGAATCTGCCAAAAAGTTATGAATAGCTGAGATACTAGCAACACGCCGTTCCAAAATATAAGCCTGCTGTAGCTGTCTCAACTTATATTTAATATTGAGACAAAAAGGAACAGGGCATTTTCTTGTCTTATTATCAGTACCAGTCAAACGAGAAATCTGACAGTATTTAGCATGATAACAGCACAATGAAATAAGCTGCTTGCAGGTAGTGCACTCTCCCTTCTTCTTCTTTTGACATGTCTTAGTGTGCTGAAGCACCATTTTCATTTTACAACAACTAGGCAAATTGCAATCAGTGGCACAACATTCATAAGCATGAATTAGGGACTGAATACATCTCTGAATAGAAAGTCTGGAAGATACTTGCGAATGAGCCGACTCATGACCAACAGATGATACACTACCAAAGTCAAAACCAAGTTTTTCCATTTTATGTTGATGACCCTCTTTTTCAAAACATAAAATACACAAGTCAAAATCATCGCAAGATGCACAGTGATATCCAGTTCCTATATGAATTTTGCATATATTGCAAGTATACAAAAATTGCCCTTGATTTTGATTATGCAATTCATACAGGACAGCCATAGTAGAAAATTTTGCACGTCTTAAAGATGAGAATTCATAATTTTTTTCCCGTGCAAAGGCAAGAAAAGCATCTCGTCCATCCATTATATCACAACTGATATAAGGATCGGGATCTATAATTACATTAAGATTAGTAACAACCTGTGATGAATATAAATTTACAACAAAAAATAACTCTTTATGTTTCTCCATGGCAGAATAAACTTGGCTTAGAAGATCATTTCCTGCATAAGGAATATATGATTTCCTATGCTTTCTTTGTCCATTTTTACTCTTGCTTGGCTTCATTTTGATGTTTTTTTCATCAGTGTTTTCAGATTTCTCATAAGTTGTTGATAAGTTAGCTGCTTTTTTTCCCTCTTCTGTTTTACTGAGATGTATTATACTTTCTTCTAATATCTTAGGCCAAAAGTCACCTTCAAAGTATGGTAATTCAGTTACACTTCTAATGTTATCATCTTGAATATACTTAAAAATATCTTTATAATCCAAAATTATTCTTTCAAGAATTCCTTTGTCTAGCATTTTTTTGTACCACTCTTGAAGTCGCTTTGGCCTTGGTATTTTTTGATCAGGAGGATGGCAATGAAATATATAATCATCTCCATCACTTGGAGGGCAGGCCCAAATATGAGCTGCTACAAATCCAAGTTTCTTTACATAAGCTAGATAGCCCAGTAGAATTTCATGATATACAGATGTCTTGTAGTCTCTTAAATGTAAAAGACGAACACTATCCAAATAGGCAATATAAACTCTTCTAGTATTTGGAAATGGACACTGTGATCCATACTCCTGAACATGCATGCCAAAAAAACATACATCAGAATCATCAATTTTTGTAAATGCAAGTAGTGCTTTTGCTCTATAAGGAAAGTTTTCAGGCCACTGACCACTTTCCACAACTTGTTTTCTCATGGCTGGTCTTACTTGAACCACTTTATCTAAACTGCACACAACTCGAATGATTATTTCTTCAGATCCATGCAATTTATTTTTAAGGAAGCTATTAACACGAGCTTGAATGTAACTACTAAGTTTAGTTTCAGGTAATTCTCTTGCAGAAAATTTATTTTTTTCTCTTTTGCATCCTTTGCATTTTAAACAGGAATCACAAATAAATCCATTAGCCCAAACAGAGTCTAAATGAAGAACACATATCTGATGAAACTTTTTTCCACAGTTTATGCATTTTACAAATGGTTCATTCACAAGATGGTCATTTTTCATTTCAACAAATTTATCTTTCTTTATAATGACTTGTGGTTGTGTTGGATCATCACCCAGTGCTACAGAGTCACCAACTATGCCAGTGAAACATTTATGACAGTAAGTATATTTGTCAGAAAGAAGACCACACTGTCTGGAAGTATTCTGATAACTCCAATATTTGGCACCCTGTTGAATATTACATAGCTGCTTTCCATAGCAATATAGCACTTGGGGATGAAAAACATATTTAGTACCACAACAATATCCCAATGACAGCATGACCGAATTTATTTCTTGCTCAAATATTTTTTCCAATTTCAGACAATATCGATATGCACGGGAAGTTTTTTTATTACTTAACTTTCCATTTTCTAACATTAGTAGTACATCTTCAACATACTCCCATGGGTCCTGATATTGTCTATCTTTTAGTTTCTGCCTGATCATTGATAAATCAATAGGTTTCTTTACTGTTTTAAAATAAGTATGTGTTTGAATAACCTCCTGATTTACATGTCTGAATGGTACAGATTCAGGTTCCTGTTTGTAAAGTCGTTCGTTAATCTGAATTAGTGCATCTAATTCACTTGAATCAAGTGGTTTTTGCTTTTTAGTTGAAGTCTGCTTTAAAGGTATGCATACAGAACAATCATTTCTCACACAATTCTTCCAGTGTGAAATAATAAGACGAGAAGAAGAACAATATGGAATTGGGCAGGAATGTACTTTGCAATCAATCATATGATTTATGAGTTTTCTAATAGCTTGGCATGATGATAAAGTACATTTATGTGTTTGTCCATTTAACTGATTATCCATCTTTTGGCATTTAAGACCATGGAATAACAAAATAAGTCGCCGCTGAATTATTCCTATGTCTTGGTTAACAGAAGGCAATGCAGCAAATTTGGATGGCAAAGTATTTTGTAATGGTGGTGATGGCTGTAAATGATGATATGTATTTACATGAGTCCTCTGACAACTACCTTCAGAAGCAGAATTTTCCAAAGTTTCTTGTGAAACTTTTGAAGCAAGTGAATTTTTTAAAACATTTCCACTATGTATCTGAGGTGTATTAGAAGTAATGCTGTGATGCAATAGTAATGGAACTGTATTATGTAATGATTCACAGGATCCACTTTTTGTTGAAAATGAATCTGATGAAAACTGATCTAGTTTAATTGGTTTCATCACACCAGTGGCATAAGAGGAAATGGAAGGCTTTCTTGATTCAGCTAACACAGTTTTATTCCTTAATAGCTTATCACTTAAAGAACCATCACTTTTGACATCAGTTAATATCATAATATTACCACTTTTATGAGCTGGTAATGATGTAATTTTGCTTGATGTAACATTCACATTAACATTAGGAAGAAAATTATCTGAGTCACATTTTTTAATGCCTTTAATATGTGCTAGAGGTATATGAGAAATGGGAATGCAAGGCACTGTTTTAAAGCCACTGTGCATTTGTGGTATTGTGAATAAACTGCCATGTATTGCTGCACCATTACAATGAAGAGACACAGATGGTGATTGAATTACAGTCCCACCACACACACCTTGTGTATCGCCATTATCGGTGAGCATATTTTTTCCCTGTGGAGCTGAATGACGAAGATGACTACAGAAAGAAGGTTTCAAAGAGTCAACATCTAATCTCTCTTTCTCTGGAAATCCATTTTTCAATTTTTTACAATGGGCCTTTTGAAAACATGATAAAGAAGTAACAGAAAGCTTTCGCTGCTTATTTGGTGGCTCTTCAGGATGGTTAGCCATGTCTTCAAGGAAGAATTATGAAATTTGCAACACCCACTAAACCTCTCCACATTAAGCACCCATTTCTAATTACATTATTATACTCTCTGAATGAAACACAAAGTCAATCTATACTTAAAAGGTAAATGTACAATCAGCATTTCACCACAACTACATCTTGCATCTATTTATGGCATCAGGCTGGTATCTTGATGAGCATTACCCACAACTAGAAAAAAATAAAAAAAAATGCTGCATATGAATGCTGCAAAATATCTGAAGTTCTTTGAACATTAAAAGACTGAGTGTTATCAATATTCTTAAGACCAATCATCAAAGAGGTCATTAAACTCGTCTTTACATTAACACCACTTACCTCTATTAAAGTGGGGATGAGAAGGGGTTAGTAATCATCATTACAATATCCACTTTCTCCAATATCTGCTCTCCTTAATATGAAACTATTACTACTGTATTATTACATATTATCAAGTCTATTTATGATGTTTATAACTGCTTTGATATAAGAGTTCAAATGACAACTACATCACATAACTGAATACAAATCACAACAATTTATCATTCCCTAAGATCCCTCGGCTAGATTCAAACTTCATGCAAAGATCATGTAGATATTTCCAATCAATGTTCAACAGCATAATGCAAATGCAGTCACTAGGTATTCCTTGCTTTCTACCAATTTTTGCCATCTGATTCCTTGTATCTTATAATAAAGCTTTACTGTATTTCATATTTTTAAACTGAAAAATTTATTATAAATCCCAACAACCACGTTACCATTCCATTGCAAAGCTTTCGAAGGTTTCTGCAAGCTCTGGCATAATGCACACATCCCACATTGTAATCACTGTAATAATACAGTAACATAAGCCTTCATGGCTTACTTCACTCTATCCTATTTTTCTGATATGCTTAATAAATTAAAAGCTTTACTTTCATGACTCAGAGAAATTAATTTCCCCATTTTTCTGTCATGCTTAAATACTAAAACTATTGTGCTTAAATCATATATTTTCCTTTACCAAAAATAATAGTACACTTTTAATAGCAGGCAAATACTTGCTGCATGTGGTATGGGGCTTCCATCAGTTAAAAGAGCAGCATATAAAATATTCTTAAACATACTAATACATTGTAAATGAATTATATATTTTATCCAATACAGGAATTCAAATTCAGACAAGAATATCCATTACCTGTAACAAAAACAAAAAAAGACAATCCACCAAGAGCATATAGAGGTCAAGACAAGACTATAATGATAAGCACAGGAGGTATAAAAATCAACATAAGTAAAAATGAGATCTTGCTTTAGGGATTTAGTTGCATTTGATGATGACAACTCTGTTGGATAAGCAGACTCATATTACAGTGCTATTTCTGGATTTTGCAAAGTTATTTGAGAGACTGTCTGTTTACATACAAGTTAGAGTTAACAGAGTAGGTAACAGATAAATTAAATAAAGGAGCCAGGTTGGCTGATAGATACTACCTGGCAGACTGCAGTACTATGTAAAATTGATGTCGACACCATCTACAATCAGTTGATATCTTTTCTTGAAGATCTGAAGGTCATAATCTGAGTATACTTCATAAGAAACGCTACCTATAAGAAATAGATGGAACAACTCCACTGATCTTTTACCTGTAACATAGCCATTCCCAAGCAGGTTCAGAGAGTTACCAGTTAAACTGTAAATGCATATTGAACAGTTACTACACATGTTACTGTGTGTTTGGTCAGAAACAAGAATGGCAAATTTGTGGAATATCTGGCATTGATACTACTACTATGTTCACTGGGCATCTACAGATGCCGTATGGTCACTCGATGCTCAGTGATGTGCCACACCAGGCCTCAAAAATTTAGTCACCATATAGTCCTGTTGTCTGCTTTTCTGGTGGCCTCAACTCTCTGAAGATCAGTCACTCCGCACACACCATCCATCCATCTCACTGATGGTCTATCCCTGTCTCTTTTTCCAGGAATTTTACCTTCTATTACTGTTCTGAGAAGTCCCCCTTCCATCCTTTCAATGTGTCCAAAATATTTTAACTTTCTTCTGTCAATATCCTTAAGGAGCTTTAAAGTTCTACCGATCTTTTCTAACACCCATTCGTTTGTTATGCCTTTCAGTATATGATATCCTCAACAGCCTTCTGAAACACCACATCTCAAAAGCAGATATCTGTTTCTTATCTGACTTCTTTAGGTTCCAAGTCTCACATCCATAAGTCGCTGTTGGAAAAACAACTGCATCCAAAATCCTCAACTTTGTTCCCATGGAGATGGATCTATCCATCCAGATTTTAGACAAGTCTCTGACTGTTGTTTTAGCCATTCCTAACCTTTTTCTGATGTCTTCTGAGCAGCAATTCTTCACATTAATAATGGATCCCAGGTGCTCAAACTTCCTGACTTCCTCAATTCTTTCTCCATTAAGATATACTTGTTTATCAAGAGCTTCTCTGTTTGTATTTCCTTTGAGAACCATAATCTTTGTCTTGCTAGAACTGAGTTGAAGTCCTCTGTTATTATTGATCTTGTTAACTTTGTCAAGAATTAGTCCTAGTTCTTCCATGTCATTACAAAGGAGTACTGTATCATTGGCATACCTCAGAAACATGATTGCTTCAGGTTTCACACTAAATGACGAAAGGTTGACTACCGTTTCGGTAGGAAGTTGTGGTTTCGCTTTTTTAAATTTGAAAATTTAAAAAAGAACTCGATCTCGAAACCACAACTTCCTACCGAAACGGTAGTCAACCTTTCATCATTTAGTGTGAAACCTGAAGCACTCGATGCCCTCGCATGTGGCCACAACTTCGCCATTGCGCCCAGAAGAATACCTGCTGAAGTATCATAATACGAATTGAACGTGGGATATGACACCTTCCAAACCACGTCGCCAATGATATTAGACTGGATGTGGCTTGTATTCTGACCAAAGCTAAACTACCAAAAGTCAACATGCCCAGTAAGGAAATTAAATCTCTACTAGAATGAAAGAAAAACAAGGAAATAATAATCACTAAAGCGGATAAAGGGAAGGCCACAGAATTGCTTAACCAAAAGGATTACAGAGGTAAGCTGAAAGCTCTATTGTTAGATTGAGCTACTTACCTCCCTATCGAGTACAATCCCACCAACTCACAAATTAGAAAACTCCACAGGCTCCTTAAGAAGGTCACTTCTTGGCCTGTGGAAAACTCCATACCCCCCCCCTCGTATTTATGGACTCCCAAAAATACATAAGGAAAATGTGCTTTTACGTCCCATAGTGGATGGCATTGATTCCCCCACATACAAATTAGCTAAACATTTGGCCAAAGCTCTCTCACACTATACTGGCAACACACCTTCACACAAAAAAAACTCAGCCCACTTCAAAGCCAGCATAGAAAACCTTACACTCAAACACACTGACATAATGGTCAGTTTTGATGTCTCCTCCTTATTCACAAATGTCCCACTCAAAGAATCCTTAGAGCTAATCCAAGCTAAATTTCCTCCCGATATCACAGCCCTATTTCAGTTCACAATGAACTCGTGCTATTTTGTTTGGCAAGGAAAATTCTACAAACAAATAGAGGGGACAGCCATGGGTTCTCCACTCTCCCCACCCTTCGCCAACTTTCATATGGAGACTTTTGAAGAGAAAGCCTTAAACTCTCCCCCACAAAAACCAACCATTTGGCTTCGCTATGTCGATGACGTGTTCGCTATTTGGCCACATGGCTCCGATGCACTCCTTCCTAACACACTTAAACAACCAACACCCCAGAATCAAATTCACCCTGGAAGAGGAAGAAAACAACTGCCTTCCTTTCTTAGACACACTAGTCACCCACCAGCCTGATGGAACCTTGGTTTTCTCAGTCTATAGAAAACCCACCCATACAGGCAGATACATTCACCAACAATCCCACCACCCCTCCTCACAACAATATGAAGTCGTTAAGACACTACACAACAGGGCTAAACTTATCTGTTCAAATGACAATGCCCTAACCACAGAACTAAACCACATTCTCAAACTTTCTCAGCCAATGGCTACCCCCACAAAAAATCCAAAAAATATTGAAACCAGTAAACCACAAACCCCCCCCCTCACAACAAGGATTACTCTAAATCCATCACCATACCCTATATACGAGGCACGTCGGAAAAAATTACAAAAATCCTAAAAAATCATGACATAACTTCTTGTTACAGACCATATAAAAAAATTGGCATCCCTTATCCACTCTACTAAAGACCAACCTCCACCCCTAGACCTACCTGCAAGGTGTCCACCCCTTGCAGCTGTAAGCTGTCCTACTTTGGCCAAACAGGCAGGACAGCAAATATCAGAATTTCAAAACACAAGGACTACATCCGGTTTCACCAATACAGCCACTCTGGCCTTGCTGACCATGCGTTGGATACCTGCCATAGAATATGGTGGAAGAAAGCCATGATAATACACCATAGTAAATACAAATATGAAAGACTTTTCATGGAATCAGCTTCAGCCCTAAGAAACAATCCAAACCTCAACAAATTTGGCTGCATGAGACTGCCTCACATTTGGGAAACCTACATCAGAAGACCTTCAGTCGAATCGCCCAAGAATACCAACATTGCCCGCTAGGGGGCACCATCAGGTCTTTAGGAGAAATAATGGCTTCCTGCTTCTTCCTCACTTATTGTTTGTTGTGCCTGCATGCACGTATCTTGTTCTCAGGTTCTTTGAAAATGGCAACGTGACGTTGCCGAAATACTGAAGTATATTAAAATTTATTTTAACATATATCCTAGTTTACGTTGTAATTACCTTAAATTATTTAGTAAAAAAGATGAAATAGTAAAATAGGAAAGATTCACCCCTAACCCTCGAATACTCTAATGGCATTGGGGGGAAAGGAGCAAGAAGAAAAGAAAGAAGAAAAGAAAAAAGGGGAGGGACGGACCAGTCTACAGATAATATAACAGATGTATATTACATGAAGTAAGGCATGGTCCAGCATCAGGTACCTCAGGTTTGCCATGCCCGTACTCACTAAAGTGAGTCCGATGTTGAAAGTTTATTTTTAACTTGGTTAGAATATAATAAATTTAGTTTAATCCTTTATCCAAGTGTGAGCAAACAAAGTTTGCGCCTGAAAGTATCTTAAGGACTGGGGTAAGGTGGTACAACACCGGGCAACTCGTTGCAAAGGTGGAGTAAGCTAACATCACTCCTATCTCAGTATCTCCCATAATGCAAAACACATTTCCTTGCGGATATGTATGATGATATGCATTAAGGGAAGGGCCACTACCCAGACTAGTTTCGACCTTTATTGAGGTCTCTTCAGTCTAAAACTAGTCTGGGTAATGGCCCTTCCCTTAATGCATAACATTATACAAATCCGCAAGGAGATGTGTTTTGCATTATGGGAGCTACCGAGATAGGAGTGATGTTGGCTTGCTCCACCTTTGCAAGAGTTTCCCGGTGTTGTACCACCTTACCTCAGTCCTGAAGATACTTTCAGGTGCAAACTTTGTTTGCTCACACTTGGATAAAGGATTAAACTAAATTTATTATAGTCTAACCAAGTGAAAAATAAACTTTCAACGTCTTTCTCTAAATCCACAGTAATTTAATAAAAAGGTGGCACACCATTTGGCAACTCCTATAGGTAGAGATGACCTTGCTAATGCTTCTGCTTGGTATCTCCACTTCGGCCTGGCTCCCACTGAAGAGATCTCAATAAAGGTCGAAGCTAGTCTAGGTAGTGGCCCTTCCCTTAATGCATAACATTATACATATCTGCAAGGAGATGCGTTTTGCATTGTGGGAGATACTGAGATAAGAGTGATGTTAGCTTGCTCCACCTTTGCAACGAGTTTCCCAGTGTTGTACCACCTTACCCCAGTCCTGAAGATACTTTCAGGCGCAAACTTTGTTTACTCACACTTGGATAAAGGATTAAACTAAATTTATTAAAGTGAGTCCTTTAGGCCAGCGCTTCCCAAACTGGGGGCAGTGAAATTATGAAAAAAAATTTTAAATGTTTTAAGACTAAATAATTTTTTTTATTTTAAAAGAAACGTATTTAACTTGTATTATGTATTATTTCTTTTTTGTTATTTTTTATATTTTAATATCAAGAACTGTTGATATTGACTTTATATACATACCAAAACTCGTTTTATATTATCACTATCACCCGAGCTAGTTTTCTGTTACCAATAAAAGTTTCGCATATACTTCACACATGAAAAAAAGCTTAAACAAGTTCATGTGGGGAGATAGTAACTCGCTTGCAGTGGTAAACAACATGGCCTCCCTTAACAGCCACTATACTGCGGAGGCAATAAAAACAAGTACTTTTATTATGCCAATGAATAAGGTATGAGCAGTCTGTGTAATATATTTCTCAACAAATAGTGCAATTAGAGACAACTGGGATAAAAAACACACTAATCACATGTCCCCTCATACAGAAACTATGCTGTATAGACTGAAACAAAACCATATGTTGCATGGGCAAACACAGTATCTAACTGAAAACTATTGTTATTAATTAGATGTATGCGAGTTCGATTTCCCAAGGCAGCAATAAAATTCAACCGAACGTGTTAAAATTCGTAAAAGTGTTAAAACTAAGTAATATATATACACATAATGAATGTTATTGCAGTTTCACATATGGAATTCGGTTGAAGAGAGTTAGCATTTCAACTCAATTGTCAGCTATGCTTTTATCTTTCAGTTGCGTGATCTTTTGTTAATACCGCACCAATCACATGCATGTTTTAATAACCTGCCTTTGCTGTCTGTTTCGCGTTAGGCTGAATTACCTTAAAGGGAGAAAAGTCACAAAAGAAAAAAATGTTCCTGGTCTGGGGATTCCCTTATTCAGGTAATATTCACTAATTTCATGTTATCAGTCTGTGGTGTGCCAGTATCGGTAAGTGGTGATATTATTTGATCTATTCTACGTTAAAAAATTTAACCCTGAGATGGATAAGTGGCTGATAAAAAAAAAAAAAAAAAAAAAAATCCCGCGAACAATCAGAAGAAGCAGAAACATACTCAAAAAAAAAAAAAAAGATAGTATTTCATATTTTACCTGAACAGCCCGCATCGTCTTCAGAACCAAACAGTAAGAGGCAAAAAATGTAATATAAGCATTTGATTTTTGCAATATTCGCTGTATATGTTTTGTATTAAATATAAATACAATAAATATTATAATAATATATCTCTCTATTATGATTTTGTTTCGAGGGGGGCTGTGAAATATTTTAATTTTTGCAAAGGGGGCCCTGACATCCAGAAGTTTGGGAAGCACTGCTTTAGGCAAGCATGGCGGTATCTACACAAAAAAGCTAAGCTATTTTCTGTACATGAAGGTATCTACAGAAAAAAATACAATTCAGAAAAAAAAAAAAAAACATCTTTGGAAAACTGGCTAAAGAAAGACTCTAAAAGAGGAGTCTTCATTGAGCTAAATTGTCCTGTCTTGAACAGCATTATAATGTGAGCAGTTTTCTAATATTGGGCAGATTGAATAAAAAAAAATAATAATAACTAATAAAAAAATTGGAATCCATACAGTGCTGGAAAGGTGAAAAGTAATGTCTTGAGAGGATAAAATTTTTTGCAGGCCGAGAATGCTATAGAATTAAGTGCTTATGCCATAAGACTAAAGTTAAGTGAAGTTCAGAAGTGAGATTTGGTTTCTCTTAATGCTAGTGTTATCCAAGTTAAGAGAAATTAGGACTAAGGCTGTTTTTGCCAGGAAGACAGAACTGTGCTTTAACCTTCCTACCAGCTGAGGTGGATGAAATAGTGAGAACAAATTGCACTTTTTATCTATGTTATTCAACAGGTGTTACAGAATAGTATCCAGATTTAGCTGGACATCTATAGACGTCATCGCTGGTTGGGGGGTTAAAGACACTGCAGGTGAACAGGTTGTCATCGCCCCACTGAAGGATGGTATGGAGATCAGTATCCATTGCAAGAATCCATTGAAGCATGAGATGTTTGAGATGTCTGCAAGACTTGTGGCTTGTCATATGAATAGGAAGAATGGATAGTGTCATCAGGAAAACTGAACAGAGTTTGAGGCCAGTGAGAGATAGAGAGTGGATAATATAATAGAGCACTGAGCATTAATAGACCAATCTGGAAAGAACGCCATCTAGAATTACTTATAGCTAATGAATTGAGAAAAATTGGAAACGCACTAAATTTTCTGAGAAAATCATGATGCTCCTAATATGTTAACAGTAGTGAAGGAAAAACGAAGCTATTTTGGTGATGGAGCAGACCATTTGTAATGACTCTTGTAAGAAAACCAACTGCTCACACTTTTTTTTTTTGCTGTTCACATCTGATCATGTATTAACTTAAAAAAATGGCCAGTATCCATCGTGTTACTATATATAACCAGTTTTTTATTCTCAGTTTCTTTCAAAATCCAAAATTTACATAATTCATCTTTTTGGTGTTAACTATGTCAGTGGTTTTTATGTCTTTATCTTGATTAATGTATTTTCTGCACTCAGTTGTTGCTCTCTTATGGTTGTCACTTTTAACTGCATACTGTTTCAACTCTAATCAAGTCTTTTGTCAAATTTTCACCATCTTTACCTTCAAGACTTTTACCCAGGTAGGTTAATTAATATCCTACAATTGTATTACAAAGGGTCATCACCAAAATAGCTTATCTTTTTCTTCCTCACTGGTAACTTAATTACAAAGGATGGAAAACAGACCATAAGATAGCAATCTGACGAGAAACCCTTTATGCCAGATATCATCAAATACCTCAGACAAGTCAAGTGCAACAGCAGGTTTCTCCAAACTTTCTTATGGCACATATCTAGCATTTGGAGACAGCAGGAGAATCTCCAACCTCTGGACATCTGCCAGATCTTAAGTGATGGAATCCATACAAGTAGTCACTGATTAGAAGGTTTTTATTTCACCAGGAGCACCGAGATAAGAGCAATAGCATACGATCTCCAATCTTTTTTTTTTTTTTTGTGAATGGGCTGATTCAGTATAACAGGGTGTAGAAAGATCATCAAAGGCATCATCTATGCTTTCTGCATAGACGATGTTCTTGGATGTTACACAGAAAATTTTGAATGATGCAGTTAATGAAAGTTCTCATTTCAGAGCAAGTACCTGGATCTGGAGAACAAAAACATTAGCGTGATCACTGAAAGCAAGAGAAGAAGTTAACAGAATCTTCCCACTTGGTATTGTTGTAATGTCAAAAGGCACAAGATTGGAATGGTGAAGAAAGACAGAGATAAAACTTGTAAAAGATTATGGTCTGAGTTACTGAGAGGAAAAATGACCAACAGCTGGAAAAAGAAATGGTGAAGACTAGACCAGGGTGAGCAAAGGAAGCTACTTTAAAAATATCTTCAATTTAAATGTCCTCCCAACATGACACATCTTTAAACACAGATGTAACAAAATAGTGCCAGCTAAACTTAATTACACTGAGTTATATGTGCTAGCACAATATCGTAATCATAACAGAGATATGCTATAATCATAGATACTGTTTTTTCCGTGTGGCTGTTCGAGTTCAATTGATTGTTCTGATATAACGTAAACTATATATAGGCTTAAATTATAGTTAGAACTCTTTTCTTTCATGCTTACACGATAATCAGAATACATTATGGAAAACTATGGAGACAACTACCATTTTAGAGCAAAACTTTGGTTTAATATAAACCAAAATGTACACTCGACGTCACGACCTTCATATCAAGGTCATCATCTGGAGCATACACATATATAAAGAGAAACAAGCTGCATTACAATCTACATGGTTTGCAAAGTTACTGACCAACATTTACAACAATTATTGGCCTGACCTCTGGTGGGAAAAAAAAAAACTTTACTACATCAAAGCTAGAATCCTATTATTATTATCTGATGGGTTACAAAATTAAATTGGGATGGAGAGCAACATGAGATGCTGAGTAAATAATTATATATATGTGTGTATATATATAAACATGTTTCTCTCCAGTCCAATTTAATTTTGTAACCAAACAGATAATAATAATAGGACTAACTTTGATGTAGTAAAGTTTTTTTTTTTTTCACCAGAGGTCAGGCCAATAATTGTTCTAATGGTTGGTCAGTAACTTTAGCAAACCATGCAGATTGTAGTGCAGCTCGTTTCTCTGTATATATGTGTACAGAGAAACTCTATGCTTCAGATGATGGCCTTGATATGAAGGTCGAAACGTCGAGTGTTCATTTTAGTTTATATTAAACTAAAGTTTGCTCTAACACGGTAGCTGTCTCCATAATTTTCCATAGTGTATGGTTAGAACTCAATTTACAGTTTCATGGAAAAATATACGCCTCAAGGGAAAAAAAAACACAAAATTTAATACACTTATGAAACTTTAATAGAGTATATTATAATAATTTCAAAAATCCACCACTTACAAAGAAATCATCACCATACACTACAGGGTTGTAAGGTCTGCAAAGTGGGAATACAAAGGAAGTGGAAATGGCAGACTAAGAACCTGAAGTTATGGAGGATATCCTCTATGGATGCTATCTGGTAGATTTGATTTGGTAGAGAATGTTTTTTATTGAAGTTAGAATATTTCATAAATAGCTGAAAATTTTTCAAGTGTAGAATAGTTTTTTTTCTTCATCTGACTGCAGTCCAGAATGATCTCTCTAAGTCTGACTTCTAGTGATGGCAGAAGGCTTATTTTTTTGCATTCTTCTATATATATATATATATATATATATATATATATATATATATATATTTTTTTTATTATTATTTTGCTCCTACCCATGAAAGATTATTTGCAAACTTATAGAAATTTTTTACCATGAGTGGGTGAAAGATTTTTTTTTCTATTTTTTTTATCAATTTTATATATTTTTTAAATATTTTTAATTAATTTTTTACATAGTCTAGAAACCCTGTTCTGAAGACCACTCATGGAACATTTTCAAGAAACATCAGGCCTCCAGTTCTCAGGGGTTAACGATTGAAGGCAAGCTTGATTGCCCCTCTATACTTCAAATATTATGACCTTCCTTGCTACCTGTGTGTATTACATTAGCGTATAGTACTCCAATGATGTCTCCTTCACTGAAATAAAATAAATGAATGAATAAATAATAAACCAGTGTTTGATTTTAATTTTCTCAGTACTGCACTCATTCCATGATGAGACAGCAATTAGCCATTGCAAAATCCGGTCTGTTTTTGGTATTGTGGTAAAGCTGATAATAAATGGGATTACACTTCTTTTAATTTCTAATATACATTTTTTTTTTTTTTTTTTTTTTTAACAAAGATGCCTAACATGCTTACAAAACAGAGCAATAATTATAAATTGAGTTGCCCCAGTCCTGAAAATACTTCAGGTGCAAACTTTGTTTGCTTACACTTGGATAAAGGATTAAACCAAGTACATAATTTCTTGGTATCTGAAGAGACTTCAATAAAGGTCAAAACCGGTCTGGGTAGTGACCCCTCCCATAATGCATAGTATTATACATGTCCGCAAGGAGATGTGCTTTGCATTATGGGATACGGAGGCAAGTGATATGAAGTCATATCACATTTACCACGAGTTGCCCCAGTCCTGAAAATACTTCAGGCACAAACTGTTTGCTCACACTTGGATAAAGGATTAGACCAAGTATATAATTTCTTGATATAGTATGCCCACAATTTAGAAATCTTCGCTTGGAGACTTCCCAAGAATAGTCGATTCATGCTGAAGGAGAGAAAGAAATGAAGCATGTACGAATTGGTCGCCAACACGTAAAATCACGTGCTTTATAGGTAAAATTTTCCAACTGTTATACAAGCAATATAGTTAACTACAATGATCATAAAAGAGAAGTTAATTTTCCGACGTGTAATAATAAACAACTCATCCCACAATACAGATTGATTACCCTATTATCGGAATGGATTCTCCTTCTGTTGACATGCATAGAGGTGTCGAAGGGTCTCGAATCTGTGGGTGTACTATATCTTTAATTTATAGTATAACCAAGTGAAAAAACTTCCAACAGAGTAATAATTAAAACATCATTCATTCCGACCAGCTATGTACACACACACACTATCCCACAAAAAATATACCAAAACATCACATCACATTAGCACAACACACACACACACAATTATAATTCCTTCAATACAACTTATTCATATACAGGTATCTCTGAACAACACAAGCTGCAATACCTATCATGTCAGGCACGGACTCAAAAAAAGAAAACTGAAAGATGGAGAAAACAATGATAAAATAAATATTTCTGGCAGAATGTCAGCATGTCATAGGTTATAAAAATAAAAAAATAAAAAACAGAAATACAATGCCTGCTTTAATCTAAATAAACTGCTTATCTCAGAAACAATCAGCATGCAATAATTAATCTAACCCCATCCCCTACATCCATGGCACATCAGAAAAATAGCCAGGTTCTTAAAAAACAAGTACATCCTACACACAGCTTTTAAGCCCCATCATAAACTTACTACCCTTATCTATTCTACCAAAGATCAGCTCCCTCCTCTCTCAGTACCTAGAGTATATAACGTTTGTGTTCCTGCAAGCTGGCTTACTTCGGACAGACAGGTAGATCAGTAACCATCTGTCTAGAAGAACACAAATCATACCTCTGCAATCCCAACTATGGTCAATCTGGCTTTGCAGACCATGTCATTGATACAACACACAGGATCTCCTGGAGAAAAATCACCATCTTCACCATAGTAAATTCAAAAAAAAAACTTTTTAGAATCTGTGGCAACATTCAGAAATTAACCGAATTTAAATAAATATGGTTGCATAAAACTTCCCAAAATTTGGGAAACATTAATAATCAGAGATCACACCTACAAACGCCCATAGAGTGCACACCATCTAGATAGGACTTTAGAGTCAA
Source organism: Typopeltis vanoorti (assembly GCF_054136105.1). NCBI lineage: Eukaryota > Metazoa > Arthropoda > Arachnida > Uropygi > Thelyphonidae > Typopeltis > Typopeltis vanoorti. The sequence continues at coordinate 16,244,684 of NC_143554.1, forward strand.
CATGTTTCACCTAGTATTTTGTTGTATTAGAGTGTGTTACAAGAGTTATTTGTAATCCCTGAAGATGTCTCAGTGACCGAGACAAAATACTGGAAGCATTAAAATTAGTTTTTAATCCTTTCCAAGTGCTGTAAATATTCCATTAAACCTCCAACATGACATAGCTTATTCATGAGGTGCAGATCAGGATTTATGAAAGGTATGAAGGAAAACAGTCATAAAACTCAGTCAACAACAACAACAACGTTACTGGCTTGCTGGGTGAAGCATAAAATGCTTTTTGTTTTCCCCTTTGTCTGTGTCGAGAAGCTTGATGGGAGGGGGGGATTGTGAGCCTTATGCTCGCACTTTGTGAACGATGGAGTTAGCTCTGTTCTGCTGAAAGCAGGATTGCCTTAGATCTTTTATGTTTGTGATAGTCATGTTCACTATAACTTGAAGCTTGTCTGATTAGTGGGTTGGGATGAGAGTGTGCCTTGCTGAAGATCTTTTCCGCACGCCATGAAGGAGAGAGTGGATGTCTGGGATTCCGGTTTCTCTGTGGATCTGCGTGTTTCTGATGAACCATGGAGCGTCCAAGATCATCCGCAGGCATTTGTTTTGTATCCTCCGTAGTTTCAGGATGTTAGATTTGGATGTGTGACTCCATGCTGGGGATGCATATGTGATTACTGGTTGTATTACCATCTGATATAGTAGCAGCTTGTTGCGTGTATCCAATTTGCTGTTGCGGTTGATCAGGGGATAGAGTTGGGCTATGGTTCTGGATGTCTTTGTGCATATGAGCATGATGTGGCTGTTGAAATTTAGCTTTTTGTCTAGCTATACTCCAAGGTATTTGGTTTCTGTCTGCCATGGTATCTTTTTTCCGAGGAGTTGAATGTCATCTTGGATGAAGGTTTTCCATCTGGTGAATAGTATAGCTGAGCTTTTGATGGGGTTTACTTGTATCCTCCAGTCCGAGAACCATTTCTCTAGCTTTGTAATGGTGTCCTGGAGACGACTGATTTCCAGGTGTGGGCGGAGAGATCTTGTCATAATAGCTGTGTCATCAGCATATAGGGCTGTAATAGTAGTCCTCAGGTTCTGTGGAATGTCAGCCACGTAGATTGTGAAAAGTAAAAGGAGCCAACAGGGATCCCTGTGGTACTCCTGCCAGGATTTGGCACCTAGTTGAGATGGTGCCATTTATTTTTATCTGCATGGATCTGTCAGTGAAGTATGATTTTATTAGATGGGTAAGGTTAGGTTATGTTGGCCTGAATGAGTATGTAGAGTAATCCTTGATGCCATACCTTGTCAAAGGCCTTGGCAATATCCAGAGAGACTGCAGCTGTGTGAAGGTTCCAGTTGTATCCTTGAGTGATATGCTCCACTAGTTGGTGTATTTGTTGCATTGTGCTGTGTACACGGCGGAAGCCAAATTGTTCGTTTGGAATTATTCCTAACTGATCTGATTTTTCTTGTGGTCGTGAGAGGATGATTTTTTCAGCAATCTTTCCTAGGTTTGAAAGCAGGCTTATTGGACGGTAGCTTTGGGGGAGTTGTGGATTGTTTCCTGGCTTTTTTATTGGTATGATGTCAGCTGTTTTCCATGCAGTGGGGAAGTGTTGTATCCTCAGTATTGCATTGGTTATGTTAACCAGATGCACAATAGCCTTTCGAGGAAGTAGTTTGATGATTCTGTTTGTAATTCCATCTGGACCTGGAGCTTTTTTGTTGTTTAGATGTTTTATGATGTTGGTTATTTCCATTGGAGTAGTGGGGGTGATGCTGTCTGGTTTGTCTGAGGTCTGTCTTAAGGTACGTTTGACCTGATGGTGGACTTTATATATGTGGTAATGTTTATGCTGTTATATGATGGGCTGCATTGTTTTTTCTAGGTTTTCTGCTATTGCTTCTGCTTTTTCTTTATCAGTGTGTGCCATTCCATGGGGGTAGAGGGTTGTGTTTGGTGCACAGGATCTTCAGAAATTTCCATATTGTGTGATCTTCTGGGTTGAGTGATGAAAGTTTATTGTCCCAATCCTGATTCCTGTGGTTTTGAAGTGCTTTTCTGACTTGGTTGTTCAATGCTTTCTTGTCCTGTGGGGCTCTTGTGTTGTGGTATCTTTTCCTGGCTTTGTTTTTTGTTCTGATGAGGTCCGTGATGTTTTCTGGGAGCCATCTGGTTGGGTGATTGGTTGTGGTTTTGGTGACTGCTTCTAGTGCTTTTTTGATTTGATTTGTTAGATGCTTATTGCTTCATCTATTTCTTCTTTTTTGTGGATGATGGGTACAGGGCCAATGTATTCTGGTAGGATTTTGGTTAGCCTATCCCATATGAAGGTGTGCTGGGGGGCTAGTTGGTCGTGCGTGCCAAGTTTAATCAGGATTGGGTTGTGGTCAGATGATAATTCATTGATCGTCTCTAGTTGGTATTGATAACTGATGTTTTCAAGGATAGCTATGTCAAGTACATCTGATCTGCCATGAGGGCTATAACGAGTGTGCTCAGTGGGTCCTGCTACCACAAGTTAAGTGTTGAGTAGTTGTGTAGTATGCGTCCACTTCTGTTGTTGGTGGTGCTGAACCATGCTGTGTGTTTGGCGTTCAAGTCTCCTGCTATGATGGTGGGGTCTGTGGTGCCAAGGACGGCATCCAGGTCTGCTGTCAGCAAAGGGTTGCTTGGTGAGTTGTAGGCAGCATATATCTTGAGGCTTCCAGCATTGTTTGTGTGGACTTGTATTCCTGTAGTCTCCACGTTGTTAGTCTGTGGGTTGGACATGGCATTGTGGTGGAGGTACGGTTTGATGCAGATGGCAGTGCCTCCCTGTCTGGTGCTGAGTCTATCCATTCGGTACGTTGTGTATCCTCTCACTTTTGGGTTGTTGGCAGGTCTTAGGTGGGTCTCGTTGATCAGCATTATGTCCAGGTTGTGTCTTGTTGGTGAGGCCATTGGCATTCCAGGCTGCAATTCAAAGCGAGTTGGGTTTTACTTTTGTTTTATTCATTGTTGAGTGCTGTCAGTATGGAATGGGTTCCTTGCAGGAATCTCTTTGTGGAGGATGGAGTTGGGTTTGTTCTGCTGAATTCCTGCAGTATAGTGGCTAGCGAGGCAGTCAGTATTGCTGTGATGTTGGAGCCTATTTGATTGCTCTGCACTGTGTCCTTTAAGCGGGCTGCTTCTGCATAGGTCTTGGTGGGATGTTGAGCCCTTTCCTGACTTTTGTGGATAGGGTTTTGTTGGTTTGATGACTGTGCAGCTGAGATGCTTTGAGTGGTCCAGATTGGGGGAGGTTGGATGGGTCTTGTATTTCCATGATTTCTGGGGTGGTGGTTGCATCCTTTGTAGTTTACTGGGTGGGGACCTCCACAGTTGGCACATTTGGCTGGTGTGGATCTTGGTTTTGAGCATGTAATGGTTTGATGTTTCTCACCACACTTCAGGCATCTGAACTCGGCTTTACATAGTCTTTGCATGGCCAAACTTTTGGCAATGATGGCATTGCCCTGCTGATGCCCTTTTCCTAAGTGGTTCTGTTGTTATCTTAAGTCCACAGACCGCAGTTATGTCATAAATTCATCTTTGCATGTTCTGGATCTCAACTAATACTAATGGCATTGGTCGTTTATCGGATCTAAGCATCCGGCTGACTTTGATTGGTGTTAGCCCCTGCTGGGTGAGGTCTGCTGCGTCTCAGAGGTAATGCCGTCAGTGCCACCTCGCAGTACAACCTTGAGATTTCTTTCACTGCTTAGTGCGAAGGTGTGGTACTGTAGTTTGTTGTTACCCATCGTTTTTGTTATCCCTCTGTAGTCTGTGACTGTCGTTGGTTGAATTTTTACTCCTTCGTCGGTGTTTCTGGCCCAGAAGTAGTCAATGTTATGTTCTCTCAGGTTTCTTGCAACTGTGGTCCATTTTTCTTTTTCACGGAGAATTACCGGGGGAACCTTTTCCTTTTTTTCCCAGCACTGTTTGTGAGGCCGTTTAGTTTTCTATATGATCATCCTCGGTTCTGCGTCTTTTATTCGTGTGTTCTTCTGTGAAGTCTATCTGACTGTGGTTCTCAGGTAGGGAGATGGACGTGTTGTTGATCTCTTCAACTTCTTCCTCGATATCTTTGGGTTCATCTGATTGAGTGTACAGGTTTAGGAAACCTGACCATTCCGTATCGAATTTTTTTAAGTAATAATTTAAATAGTTTTAGTGCTTGATCTTTGTTTAGATGCTCTAGAAGATCATTAAAGTTATCCATATCTGTTCTGCTCATTGTTAAATCTAGTAGGTGGTGATTGGGGAATTGCATATGAGCGCAAGTAGAAATCCCACAGGTCTTGAGACCTGCCAGCAGAAATTCTGAGAAATATTTATAATGACGAAGAGAACGGGCTAGGGCCGGAAAATTGCATCAAAAGTCAAAGTCTTACCTTGTATTCCGCTATCAAAGAAGATTCACAAAATCTAAAACTCACTAATCACCACTGAAATCAAAAACATTCTTCGCAACAACAACCATCATGCCGGTATTCATCTTCCACCATTTTGAATCCATCTAAAACTCAGTCTTCACACTTATTTATTATCTATACGAATCATATTTATTAAGAAAAATGGTGTTAAAGATCATATCCAAAATGAGATAATAATAATACTCTGAAAGTTTAATGGCTTATCATAGCTGATAAAAGAAGTGAATAAAAGAAACTTTATATACTCCATGATGTGACAAATCTAATATAAAAATCCACAAAAATAATACAGTACAGTTTTTGGTGAAGATGGCCAATGGATAATATATAAGTTAAGCCTGATATGCTGAGAAGTCAGTTCAATAAATTTATATGGAAGAAGAGGGAGAAGAAATAAACTAATGACCCCAGCTAAGAGTATGAAAAAAGTGTCAAATCAATTTTAACATGAATCACAGAATAGTTAGATTTAAAAAAAAAAAAAAAAACAGAGACAAAGATCAGATGGGTGAAAAGATAATATCAAAAGACACATTCAAAATGAAAATTTCAGAAAAAAAATTGGCATTATTAATATTCAATAATGTATAAGCAGATCTATTCTAATAGACTTTTAAAAGGGGTTCTAGGAAAATTTGCCATAAGACATTTTGCATTAATTTTTGTAAACAATCAATGGATCATAAAGGGTATTATAAAATCATTAAAAAATCAAATCTTTATTAAGGTAAATGTCAGTGATACATAACATAATGAATTCATTTAAAAATTGTTCAAATTAAAAAAGATGCTGCATAAATAATGAACTTTTTGCTGCAGATCGTCAATTCAACAAATCCATTAGTAACATTGCTCATTGGAAGAAATGCTAATGCTGTGAAGCATTTAATTTCCATGTTGAATCCTGCATCTGTTTGATAGCATAACTTTAAACCAATGGCAACAATTCTGCGATAAAGAATTTGTGCGATATGAAATAAACACCCCGTTATAGTTGTTGATGTAAATATGTTAGAAAAATCATTGATAGTTGCTTTATCAAAGTCAACCATTAATGATTTGGGATCTAATGATGAACGTAAGCCCTTTATGGCATTGAATAATCTGCTGTAAGTTAATTTTGATTTGTCAGGAAGCAAAGCAAAAAGCTGCCATTTAATCCTTAGGGGTCTCATGCCAGTCCCAAGCCTGGATAAAGGAGGGTCAATTGGATGAGTGTCAATGCCCTGACCGTAGAGAAAAAACATGATTGTTATCTATACGATCAACAGCTACGTGCTGGCTCGGACGTCACCTGGATCAACAAGGTCTACGATACCAATCTAGTGATTGGGGTTGGATCGAAAACTGAGATACTGAAAGGAAACAGAAACTGAAATTAACAGAACTATATCAGTGGGAACATGGATTGTAAGGATACTTCAGGTGTCAGGAAAACTAGAATTACTTCACGAGGAAATGAAGAGATATCGGTGTGATATACTAGGACTGGCGAAGATGCAATGGACATCATCAGGAGAGATAAATGGATGCGAAGTCATATGGTCAGGACATGACACCAAGCAGGAGTTGGCTTCCTTCTTAACAAAAGAACTACAGAGGCACTATTAGGCTAGAAACCAATCAATGAATGAATCACAGCAGCAAGATTTCAAGCAAAACCATTTAATATATCAATAGTCCAGATACGTGCACCCACATCTTACAGAACAGATGAGAATATTGACTTATTTTACAAAGATCTGACAGAGATAATAGAAACAATAAAAGCAAGATATACTAATGATTGAAGGAGATTGGAATGCCAAAGTCATAATAGATAATGATGGTTGGGAAAGAGTCATGGGAAAATATGGTTTCAGAGAAAGAAATGAACGAGGTGAAAAATTGTTAGAATTTGCTGTAGACCACGAGATGATCTGTAACACAAGATTCCAGCAAAAGGTGTGTAGAAAATGGACATCGTGATGGGAAAAACCAAGAACATGATTGATATGATTATGATTAAAAGAAGATGGATAACATCAGTACAGCAGTATCAAACTTTTCAAGGAACAGATATAGACTCGGATCATAGTTTAATGATTGCAAACATCAAGTTGAAATTAAAAAAGAAAACATAAACCCCATCATCAGAAATGAAAAGATACAGCAAGAATAAGTGAAGCAGAAATAGGAAGAAGGTACAGAACAGTGTTAGAGGAAAAACTTCAAAGTGTGTACAAAGAAAAAAATTTCAATCTAAGAGTGAAAGGAGTAATGAAGGAGATAGAACATGCAGTTGAAGAAACAGTACCAGAAGATCAAGAAGAAATGGATTAGACAAGAAACGCAGAAGTTAGTACAGGACAAAAGAATGTCGAAGATAAGAAGGGATACATCAGAACAAATAGAGGAGCGACACAAAAGAAAGTGTAATGAGGTGAAAAAAGTAGTCAGAATGGATAAGATGAAATGGTTAGAAGCCCGATGCAATACTATAGAACAGTATACTATGGAGAGCATAAAACTAGGGATGTTTACAAAATGATTAGAACCATTAATAGAAGGTAGCAACCAAAACAGACCACAGTTAAAGACAAAAAAGGCAAAGTATTGATGAATAAAGATAAAACTGTACAGCGACAGACAAGATACTATAGTGAGTTATATGGAAAAAAACTAGATTTAGATAGCGTTGGGAAACTGACTGAAGAATTGAAGCAGATATCACCACCAGGTAATGAGTATGATATGGAATTGCTCGATTGGTATTGTGGACCTTGTTGATCTGGACAACGTCTGAGCCAGCACGTTGTAGTTGTTGTTTGTATAACCATCAGATTGTTATCTGATGGTTATACAATGTTTTTTCTTTACGGTCAGAGCATCGACACTCATCCGATCAACCCTCCTCCTTTATCCAGGCTTGCACTGGTATGAGACCCCTAAGGATTCCATGGTGGCTTTTTGCTTTGCTTCCTGGCAAATCAGAATTAACTTACAGAAGATTATTCAATACCTTAAAGGGCTTATGTTCATCATCAGATCCCAAAGCATTAATGGTTTACTACAAGAAAGCAACTATCAATGATTTTTCTAACATATTTACATCAACAGCTATAACAGGTTGTTTATTTCATATGGCACAAAATCTTGATCACAAAATTGTTGCCATTGGTTTGAAGTGACACTATCAAACAGATATTAAACTCGACACGAAAATTAAATGCTTCACAGCATTAGCATTTCTTCCAATGAGCGATGTTACTGATGGATTTGCTGAAATGACGATCCATAGCAAAACGTTCAATATTTATGCAGCATCTCTTTTAATTTGAACAATTTTTAAATGAATTCATTATGTTATGTATCACTGACATTCTTAATAAAGATTTGCCTTCTTAATGATTTTATAATACCCTTTTATCATCCATTGATGATAAAAGGGTATTATAAATACCCTTAAATAATCAAGGGTATTATAAATACCCTTGATTATTTATAAAAATTAATGCAAAATGTTTTATGGCGAAAATGTTTACGATGAATTTTCCAGCTTTGTTAAACAGATAGATAAAAGATTAAATAAGCAAATGTATTAGGTATGCTACAACTTAGAATGGAAAAAAAAAAAGAAAAAAAAGAAAAGAAAGAGCAGGATATAGGTGAGTTGATGCAGTTAAGGAGTATTTCAAAATAGCAGTTAACTTTTTTTTATTCCACAGTAACACACCACATACACAATAGATGGCATTCTCCAAAAACTGGCAGAGAAGTAAAATAAACAGCACCAGAAAATTAAGGGATTTATACTAAGCTTCTACTTCTATTTAAATTTCATACACATGTACATTCTCATTAAATAAATGTTATCCTAAAATGTGATTTTGGCAGAAACTTTCTTTTGAAACCACTCATGAAGCTATAATATATTAAGTGTATTGCTCTGTATAATGACCCATTTACATCATATAACTGTAAATGGATATAACTATGTAACCAACTGTAAACACTTACAGTTATATTTACACCATATAACTAAGTGTTTTGAAGATTCGCATGGCTCATGCTTTGTATGAAAAACTTCTACTAATCCTTGTTATATTCCCATGATTTCTCAGCTGTTTTTCTTAATGTAAAATGGAGCAGAAGCTCAAAAATGGAAAGTAACCATGGTGTGCTCCAAAGTTGATATTTTATTTATTTAAATTTTATTTATTTTTGGTGTATTACACACATAAAGGCTCTACAAAAATCAGGTGGCACTTAAACATTTTTAAAAAAAATTAAAAATAAACAAAACAGAATAAATCAATATAAACAAAATAAAGAAATGTAGTAAAGAACAATATGCATTGTTAAAATTTACAAAATGCTCAATGGTATCACTTGCATCATCACCAGCAAATTCAGTTTCTTCACACAACAATAAATGGTAAACTCATACGAATCACCCTATCAATATCTAGAAACTTCAACTTACTCTTTACCATTTTTGAAGTAAAAAAAGCTGCATCATATAAGTGTGGCAATGAAAAAGAAAAATATTCCAAGACTTATTTATTTTTTTGATCTTAGAGGTATATCTAAGGAAACACAAATTGACTACTTTTTTTTGTCTGTATAAGTAGTCTGATAGAAACTAGAGCTTTGAATCAGAAGTTCTAAATTGTAAATACCCATGTTATTTCAGCTTTTGATATATATATATAAGATAATAAATAAATATAAACACTTTTTAAAGTATTGCTAAATAGCAAGTATTATTGAAATTTAACTGAATTTTTTTTATTTTCAATTTAGCTGTAAGACTTTTTGAAGATGGAAAAACTGAGGCTAAATCCTCAATGCTCTTTTTTTTTAACTACCTTTTTTATTACTTAATGAAATTAACTCAAACATTACAATTAGGTATGCTACAACTTGAAACAAAGAACTGGGGTTAGTTTACAACATCAGCTGGTTAAGCCACGTAGCAAACCAAATCATATCTCAAATTTTCCTCCCCGTCTTTCCGAATTTCCCTCTTTCAAAAAATAACAACAGCTCTTCATTAAGTTTTAAAATTTGATTCAATATTTAATCTCTTGAAAGCAAATGAATTTCAGGTGAGTAACAACCATTAGTGTTCTACATTAATTTCTTAGCATCATTTTCCAAGCAATTTGAACACTATTGAATGAATTTTTATGTAGCTAATTATATTTATTACTGTAATAACTGCTCCCATCATTCTTTTTATCTCAACACTTGTGTAGTAAGTAATGAGATTTTTATTCAATGTCAATGTAACTGTTGCATTGTAACAAAAAAATTTCACAGAAACACAATCGATATTCCACTGAAATATCAAAAAAAAAAAAAATTCATAGTAAATGCATAGAAATATAGCATCAGAACTCATGAGCACTAAAAAAAATTTATGATCACCACCACAGCTGTTAAGAGGACTCAGTAACAATCAGTGAAAGACTATGATATAAATTAGATAACAACAAATTATATGCAATGCCCACCACAGTAAAGGATACTTGAGAAGAAATTATATTTTTTTCCTTTACCCAAGCATAAGGAAACAAAGTTTTCGTGAGAATGATCTTCACAACTAGGCTACTTGTATATATATATATATCTTTCACTTGGTTGAACAATGGGAAGGAGTGATGACAAGAGGCCATCCCTGGAAGTTACGAAAGGAAGCTGTTTGCAAGAGGGTGAGGAGTGGTTTCTTTGCATGGAGGGTGGTTGAACCATGAAATGCGTTGCCTGATGGAGTGGTGAGAGCGAAAATGGTCAGTGAGTTTAAGGAGTGGTATGATAGACTTTGTATTTCTTAGGGAGGGACCTCCCCTCGGAGGCCTGAATAACAATAATAATATAAACTGCTGACCATATCAATTGCCTTAACATCCCATAATCCAACTGTCAGGCATTACAGAAAGGGTCACTACTCAGATTTATTTTAAATTTTAATGGAGGTCTCATCAGTCAGAACCAGGAATATTTTCCTGGGTCTAGCTTCCACTGATGAAACCTCCAAAATTTCAAAACCAGTTTGGGTAGTGATCCCTCCCATAATGCCTAGCAATACATCCGAAAGTAGGTGTTTTTGAAAGGAAGGAACATATTGTTGCTGGACTGCTGTGAAATTAAGTCTCTATATACAAGCGGCCTAGCTGTGATGATACTATGATGATGATAATGGAGAAATCTTGTGTTCCTACACATGGGTAAAGGATTAAAAGAATATCATTTCTCATCAAGAATCATTTAATTTGTAACCAAGTGGAAAATTTTCTTTAATTCTCAGCGCGCTACCTACAACTCGCCACTTTTTCCTCCTACTCAATAAAGAACAACAGAAAGTGAATGATATCACATTATAGGCATATCATGGAATCTAACCTCATTTATTTAAAAAATAATAATTATCATCCACAAACTTCAGTAATTTATTATTAAAAAAAATATTTGAAACATACTTCATCTTGACACAAATGATGTGTTATGACACCAGTGTCCAGAACCAATATTAACAGACTAAAATGTAAGAGATGATCAAATTGAAGACTTGGCAAACAATAGACCAATTCAGAAAAAAAAAAGTTGCCATTTAGAAACTAGTCAGGAGAAAGTGTGCAAGATGCTCATCTGGTACACACCATGCGGGTACATGCATATCCTACCTATGTTATATAGATTCCTTTAACTCACTTTTTCATAGATACCCTGTTTCTGCAGTTATGCCTTTTCTATAGACATTTTCATGGGCACTGTTCCATTGTCCATCAAAACCATCCACTTTCCTCCAAACATGTAAAACACAAGCAGCTGTTGATCAACAACCATAAACAGTTCACTTTAAACTTATCAAAACAATTTTTCATCCTCCTCTCCTTTCATTACATCCACCTATGATCTCCAAAACAGCATTCCATACTATTTCCCCCCCCCAAGGAATATTACCCCCCATTTCTTCAAGAAACATTAATTGATCTGTTCTTGCTTCCTGACCATCTGTCTATGCAGTATTACTGTGTTATAGCTTTCATGACCTCTCATGTGAGGTTGATATAAAAAGGAAAACAAAATCTAAGCCCTTGAAGTTAGTAAGCTATGGCTATAGCACCTCTAAGTTAATAGCTTTTAACAAGTGCTCTAATGTATCTGACAGTCAGCAGAACAGACTAAGATTCCTAAAGGAGTCAAGTATCACTTGTGGCAGATGAGCTGGAAAGTGATATGTTGAGATGGGTGCAAAGGGATGAGCATTATAGGAAGGAGCCTACTATGAGAAGCTGTGAATCAACTAAAATCATTTGAATTATTGGTTAATGTCTTCTGCTTTGATGTAGTGTCCCACAATCAACACTTGCAGGTGTCTTCTTAAATGGATGGAAAATGCAACCCAAGTTGCAAACAATACAATAAACTCCCAAGTCAAGGTCTACACACAACATCATTGTGTCACAGGTTCTGCAATCTCTCATGATGGGTATTACTGCTAACCATTAGGCAGTTTTCCCAATTATGGCTAGATTAGTTTCTGAAGACCAAGGTATGTACATAATCACTTGAATTCTAGTCTTTTTCTCAATGTGAATTATTGTTACATTCTTAATGTTGACTTATTCAACAATAGTTTTAAGCCTAAATGTGTTACCTAGTGCGGTAAAAGTCAGAGTTGGAAACTTTCCACTCATGTTTGTTGGAAAAGATGCCAACTTGTAGTAGCTTTTTCAGTAAATTTCAAAATACAAACTGAGAAACTTTACTATAAGCAATAGTTGACTATACATACTAATATTACAAAGTGATCCCTATTCCTTCACCTGAAGTGACACTTGTCCATTGTGTACCAAAACAGTTCTGAAATACTGAACAGCAGAAGATACACAAGCAGTGCGGCAAAAGGACCAACACTGAATCTGAGTGCTCAACCTCGAAACTTTATATGAATACTTCAGATGCCAGCAAAGGTTGCTCAATTGGTGGAGAGCCTCTGTTACTAATGGCACACAAAAAGTTAAGTAAGTTTGAACGTGGTTAGTAGTTGGAAGGGGATCAATCTTTCGATGCTGTTGGCACACTTGATGAGTCTTTGGACTCCTTGAAGGTGTTACATAATAATAATAATACTTCAGAACTTTTGAATTCTGCAAAAAAAAAACAAATCTAAGTTACAATTTAAAAAAATGAAAGAAAAATGTAGGTTTCCTTATATTTTTAAGGGATTATTGTTTCTGAAATGAGGATTCACACTATTTGACATATGGTCTTGCCCCACGCCAATATAGCACCTGTTTATCATAGTTTTTGTACTCTAGGAATCTACTTGGTGGGGGGGGGGGGTAACAACTCTCCCAGGGGACTATCACTGAGATTACAGGGTTGACAGAGGAAACACCAAAATTAGCAATTAACAGCAATGATAAAAGTTAAAGTCAGTGAAGAAAACTTATGAAAAATTCAGAATTTTCAATATAATCAACTGCTTGCCTCTGTAATATTACAGAACCAAAAGGGTGGCATAATGAGATGAAAAAATTAATAATAATGGAGAACTGGAAAAGAGAGCAAACACATTTAACCAAGAGGAAAAGACACAATTTTCATAACGCGAGAGATGAGAGTTGTCCAAATTCTGTTTAGGACAGTTGCTGATTTGTGGATATACAAAGAGTCCATTTTGTAATGATCTGCACCGCGAAAATTCCTAAATTAAATCAAAAGCACAAAAATAGCATTCCGAAATTTTTTTTAAAAAATACTAACCGTTTCTGCTTAGGCATTTCCCTAAACGGCTGTCAATTCCGAATAATCAACAAATACATTAATATAAAAACCAAAAAATGTTTTTAATAACTAAAACACAAAGAGCACGTGTTAAACTATTTTGGCAGAAAACAAAATTCAAATAGACGTGTGCGCCATCTAACAACAACGCAATCAATATGTGATGCTTATTTACATTACGTGGTTCAGCATTTCATACACAATAGCAAAATAGAAAAAAAAAAAAAAAAAAAAAATATATATATATATATATATACATGTATATATATATTTTCTATTTTGCACTATCTGTATATAGTTACTCCTCTACTTGCGACGGAGTTGCGTTTCAAAGATCACGTCACAGAGCGAAAACATTGTAAGTCGAAAATCGCTATACAAACCATAAAGATAGGTTAACAATAAGCATGCTCGAATGCTAAAATATGCAGGCGTGTTTTTTTATCCATTTAAACTAATATTACTCTTTGCTTAGAGTGAAATAATACCTTAAACAAATTTTAATCAGAACAGACGCTCTTCATGGAATTGGGTGTGCCAGAGTCCCGTTAGCAATTTTCAGGGTTCTCTGCAGGGTTTGATGTGACAATCCAAGTGGGAAAAAAAAAAAAAAAAAAGTGGTAGCAGGATTAGACAAAGGAAAATTTTGTTAAGATACCAGAAAGTTTTCTGGTTTGATGTAACCATCCAAGTTTTAAAAAAAAAAAAAAAAAAAAAGGTGGAAGCAGGATTAGGCAAAAGAAAATTTTTCATTCTACTATATTGCCACTTCACCCTACAAAGCAATCCCCTACTTCTTGCCGCTTCTGCCTTGCACGTGGGCGTGCAACCTCGGACGTGTGGTTGGACTTCTGAAAGGGGGAAAAAAAAAAAAACGACATAGAACAACTGACCATTGAAATAAACAAAAAGCCATTCTTTTCCACTGTTCTACCGAAAAACACAAAGATAAACTTAAATCTCCAAGAACCTTGTTCAAAAAAGTATCCACAGCAAGAAAATAAAAGAAAAGGACTTGACACTATACATCACTTAAATAATTTAAACCATGCCATTGCCTACACTGATGGATCATCTGATGAAGTACTCAACTAAGGAGGATGGGGGGGGGGGTAACTCTACCTGAAGGCGAGGAAACGTAAATCAAAACCACAGCTGGCAAAATAGCTTCAAACGTCACTTGCGAATTAACAGCCATACAAGCAGTTCTCAAGGTCTATCTCTCAATCCAGTACTAAACATTATAGAAGAAATAACCATGTATAGCGACTCAAAATCTGCACTTGAGGCATATAAAAATGGAAAAACAAAACTCACACAGGAAATTCATGAACTACTAAGCTATAAATTTGAAAAATAAGAACTGTACACTGCAATAGATACCATCCCGTTGAAAGTTATGAAATGCACGTAAATATTGAAGGCAATGAAAGAACAGACAGACTAGCCAAAGAAGCAAGATACTTACCTCAAAAATTACAATACTATCACTAACTGATGCTAACTCTGTCGCCAAAATAAGATTGGTAAAACAAACCATCAAGAAGAAGAATGCAATCAGCGAAATAAGTATCAGTAATCAGTAAAAGCTGCGGTAGCGCAATTGGAAGAACAACGGAACATTGTGCCCTTCGATTGGAAAAGAACTGGGTTCGATTCTCGTCGTGACAAGGGAATCCATACATGGCCTTTTTCAGTTGAAGGTGAGTTAGCCGATGTCATATGGTGGTAGTAGGGTTTTTCTCCCGTAAAATCGGGTTTTTCATCCAGCGCACAGACAAATCGACCTTCACAACACACTCAATTTACAGACAAAAAATACTATTGTTGGTGGTGATGATGAGCGATAGAGGGCGTTGATGGTAGTGGCGTAGTTGGATAATTAAGTAGTGGAGAGGGTGAGATGTATTTAGCGAAGTAGAGTAGTGTGCCCTCCCAGGATGAGACCTTGGACTCCCTGGAGGTGTCACGTAGTAGTAATAGTAATAAAATTAATGAAAATAGAGAAACATTCTGACTCATCAGCAGACTAAGAACGGAACATTTTAAAGGCATGAAAATTCAGCCAGATGGTAGTAGAAGCTATGAAACATCCAGAGGTGGAACTAACACCTGCAAAATTTTTGATGAATTTAATGATGAATTTTTACAATGAATTTTTAGCCATATCTATTCTTGTCCAGCAACTGCTCCACTCCATGCCCTAGAGAAAAGCTCTACTCCATGAAAGTTCAACAGATTGCCACAGCAGTTCTACAGATCCAGATACTAGAAGCTTTTCAATGGAACCGACAACAACAACAACAACAAATTTTAATATAAAATTACTGTCAGTATCATATTGTAATAAATAATTAAACATGATGTGCATGTTGGAAATATGTGACAGCAGAAGTAGGCTTCTTTAAAGTCTTCGGTTACATCCAATCCAGTGTGCACCCAGTTCACCTTTAGCATCATCCTGTATCATTTGCCAAATCTCTTCATGTTGCAGTAGATTCCCTTAAACAATCGAATAACTTCATCAACAGAGACAATATCTCTCCCAATTTCTTCACCATAAACATTTTGAGGAAACGGCAGTTCTCCATGTTCTTCTTTATTTTTTCTATATATTCCTTCTGCTTCTCCATCTTCATACTGTACTTCTAGCTTATTAAATTTAAATATACAGGCTCTTCTAACACACCATCCGCACCTTCATTTTCAACCTTTAATTCCAAATCTTCATCACTACTTTCTCACCAATCTCAAGCAAAAATTTGACTTTCTTTAATTCCGTGAAAGGCCTGAATAGCTAATTGGGAGTAACGTTTGCATCCTCGAAGCTAGGCGAAGATAGACTAAAGTACAAATCGAGTCGCTGAATAGCGGTAATATTTCTAGACCTTTCTTAGATCGGTTCTTCAGTTAGTCGATTTCTGGCATGGCAAGCGGGCTTTTTCTCGAGTCGGGGAAACTCGAGTTTTTGTTCCATAAACGCAAGAAAATTGGCGCAATATTTCAACCAATAAGATAATAATAAGTCGAGGATAGATTGTATTTTCATTGATTTTCATAAATTAAGGAACAAACAGAAAAACCGCGATACCTCAAAAACTATACGATTAATTTTTACAAAATTCGGTGAAAAGCAATGCAATATGAGATGTGAAAGAAAGGCCCACAGCAACTATAAACACATAGCTTAATTCAGGGGGAAAAACAATAGGTAGATGATACAATGGTCAAAAAACAAGACTTCGGAATGACTTTCTCAAAGTCCCTCGATAACAAATGTCAGCTCTCTCGACGAAGTTTCATATCGATTATAATGGTATTCAGGAGACCAGCTGGTAATAACAACCGTTTTGTCCTACAAAGCTTTCCTAAGTTTCAAAAGGTTTGGGGAAAAGTACGTTGAGAGCAGCAACACATCTACATACAACTTCCCGAATAAGCTAAATCGCATTCACGTCAGGTGAACTGGCTGGCCAAAACCGCAATGAAGACGAACGTTATCGTTCTTGAAAGATAAATCGATCCCCTTGATACATGATTATTGACAAACATAGGTGACCAGGATCTCTTCTCAATAATGTGCATCATTCATGATTCCGTCAGGAATCGCATAGAGCATTCGCTAGAGAGCAGATCACGTCTGGAATCACTTTGTACAGCAGATACGAAGTCGTATTCTTCACATGAGCTCGGATATCTACAACAAATCAGAACTCTTGTGAACAGCACCGATCCCATTGGTCACGGGTCCGTTTGACATGGTGGCTTTCCTATTTAAAACGTATGCTTCTATGGCATTGAGATATCGGCACACAAACCAGTGATAGCCTGTGTGCCAATGTTCCTGTAGCCGACTTCAGGACAGATCGCGGCTAATTCAAGAAGCACCACTCTTTCGGAGTGCAGACTCTTCATCCCCCCTCGGCGTTTTGTCTTTACTTTCGGCAGTTGTACGTTCAAAATGGAAATTCCTTAATATTGTCTATTTTTCTTATTCTTTTCTTGCACTTAATCTTTCTCAACATAACTACATTTATAATAATTGATCTGATCGCATAATATGCTAAAAGTACATCAACGTCTGTTTAGAGATCATTGCCTACATGGAACTTTCTGTCTGTATATTTTCTAAAACATTATTATCGGTCATTCTTGCATTCCATAGGATTCTTACTAGTATCCTCTAAACCCATAATTCAAACAAATCAGTTGTTTTCTCTCTTTCTTAAGATCCAACTTTCACATCAATGCATCACTAATAGAAATAACATTGACTTAACAATTATTTCTTCGCCTTACTAAAATAACTATCTTTTATAATTTTTCAAGCTTAACATCACTCTTTTTCCCATAGCTGTAGTGCTTTTAAATGCATCTTGATATTGACCATCATTTCTTATTCTGGTCCTATGAAATCATAAATTAATCCAATCTGAGAGAAGCCAGCGCTTCAATTTATTGATGTTTAAATGAAGCTTATTTATTTTCCTCTTAACTAGCAGAATCAAATGCATCGTATCTTCCTTAGTTTCTATGGAAACTAAGGGTTGTATTATCTACATATCTTAAATTATTTCTTTCTCTGCACACTAATCTTAATTCCTGAAGGGTATTTCTCTAAGTTAGTCACTCTATAAATATATTTATTAAAAAATGGTACCACTGGAATATTTTAAATATAAATTAAAGATGACAAGAAATTATCTTCTTTGTTTCATCCTTTATCCAAGAGTAAGCAAAGAAAGTTTGCACATGAAGTCACTTCACGACTGAGTTAATTATATGTAGAAGCTGATGACGTCAGAACACTTGCCTTAGTATCCCATAATGCAACACACACATATCCTTGCAAACATATACAGTGCCATGCATTATGGGAAGGGCGACTGGTTTCAACCTATGTAAAGGTGAAGGGGTCTCCAAAAACTCAGGCGAGCTCTCAGATCACCAAACAACGACTGACCCAAAAAATTACTTAATTCAGCAAGTGATTCCACTCTGTGAAGGCTCTGCCCGATGGCATGCTCATCCCACCACCGAGCAGAGCCACTCATAACCCACGGAAAAGTAGTCACAAGTCCACTTCAGAAGACTTCCCACATCACCATATGGGTCTGGTATCAGAAGTGATACCAAGGATTAACGATTAACATTTCTGACACAAAGGGTGAAGCAAAATGCTTTTCATACTTCCTGCTATCTGCCCCCACATTTTAGACCTTTAAACTCAGCCTTACACATTTTCTGGGTGTGGCCAAATTTTTGACATCTGTGGCACTGACTGTTCAAGCCATTTTCCTTAAGGGATCTGGGCTGATTTTCAGTCCACAGATGGACGTCTGGTCATATATATGTTTGTAAGTTTGACTGATCTCAACTAATACTAGTGGCATCGGAGTCTTGTCCTTTTTGGTCATTCTGCTGACCTTGATGGGTGGTAGATCCTGATGGTGTAGATCAGCGGCCACTTCTTCTGTGTATACGTCTTCAGACACTCCTCTGAGCACTACCTTCATATTTTTCTCTGAACCAAGAAAGAATGTGTGATACTGAATGCCTCTGGCATTCATTTCTCCTGTGA
Source organism: Typopeltis vanoorti (assembly GCF_054136105.1). NCBI lineage: Eukaryota > Metazoa > Arthropoda > Arachnida > Uropygi > Thelyphonidae > Typopeltis > Typopeltis vanoorti. The sequence goes on from NC_143554.1 coordinate 16,263,495, forward strand.
GTTTTCGGAAGTCCATCACTGTGGTGGGCTGAATCTTGATGCCATCAGTGACATTTTTTGCATAGTTATAAGAGATCTGTAGATTGGACATGGTAGCCCCCAGAGCCATCCACCTTTGTTTTTTGTGCAGTATAATTGGAGGTAGCAATTCTAGTTGTGACCAATCTAATGTGATATGTACAAAACTACATTTGCGTATTTAGGATGATAATTTCTTTAGGAGACAGACAAGTCCGAAACGGGACTGTCTTCTTCAATTCCATCCTCTTATGGTGGTTCAGAGGCCGTACTTTTGCGCTTCATGTGAGCGCGCTCGGACCTCCGTGAAGTCTGAGTGAGCAGAGATCAACAAGTCCCGCCTCTCATCTACTTGAGAATTGTCGTCGTGATCCCCCGACATAGAGTATAAATTAAATTCAAATTGTTTGAGAATCTTTTTCAGTATATTTATGGCTAGTCGTCTGTCCAGTGACTCTACCAGGCCATCAATATCAACCCCACTCATAGCGATAAAACGAGGTTCAAAATCACTGTTCAAGATCGTGGCTCCCTGAGTCCGTGTAGACATCCTGTAGACCCAATGAGTGATCTATCCACAAAGAGAATCTAGGAGCCCCAAAAGACTGCCAGAAAAACGAAGAGTTGGAAAAATGGGTTGAAGTAACAGCAGTTTTTAGTTTTATAGTACCCTAATAAAATGGGAAAAGGAGTACCAAGAACTCACTTGGCCACAGAGTGAAAACCTACATCTAAAATGCCATACATCTACCATTGGTCCTCATAGCAGGTGGGGCCTACATGGCCATCAGACCTCGTGCATTTTTCATGCAGAGGGGGAGACAGTAGATTTCAAACTGTGTTCACGTCAGTGCAATGTGAGTTTCCCAAAAAACCTTAAATAAATTTCAATCAGGTACATAAAATATACCTTAAATAGCACGTCCAATCACATCAAAAGTCAATAGCGAATCAGAATTCTCCTCCAGTGATACCAAGCTGCTCTATAGGTAGGATATTTAGCTTGTTAACAGAAACTTGAATTTTGGAGAGGATGACTTTTTCAGCGATTTTGCATAAATTGGAAATCAGACTGATGGGGCGATAACTTTGTGGCAGCTGTGGGTCCTTACCAGGCTTATAAATAGGGACCACATCTGCCAACTTCTAAGCAAAGGGAAAGTATTTGAATCTAAGCATGTCATTTATTATTAAGATGTACAATGGCCTTTGAAGGTAGCAGTTTAATAACTTTATTAGGGACGCCGTCAGGTCCGGGAGCTTTTTTTATTTTTTAAATTTTGTATGATGTCATAGATTTCGGCTGGAGAAGTAGGTGTGAGTTGGTTGGTACAATTATCACACTGTTTTAGTACGTATCTGACGTGGCGGTGGATGTTATAAATATGATTGAAGTTTAGGTTATCATAAGAAGGGCTGCACTGCTTTTCTAAGTTTTTGACTATAGTTTCGGCGTTTTCAGCATCTGAGTGAACTATGCCTAAATCCGATATGAGAGGAGCAAGAGTTTTATTTTTATTTTTGATATTTCTTAACAGTTTCCACACAGTTTGATCACGGGGTGAAATGGAAGCTAATTTATCTTTCTATAGTTTGTTTCTGTGGACCTTCAGTTTATCTCTCACTGCACTATTCAACCAGTTGAGTAACTTTTTATCCTGGAGAGCCCTCATATTAAAATATCTTTTTCTTGCCTTATTTTTTTTCCATGATTAAGCTAATAATATCTTCTGGAAGTCTTGTAGCTTAGAAGAAGGCGTATTTGAGGTGATAGATAATAAGGCTGCATTGATTTGTTGAGTAAATTTATTGAGTGCAGAATCAATTTCTTCTTTATAGTTAATATGAGGAACAGGACCAAAGTAGTTTGGGAGCACACTGGATAATTTTTCCCAAGGTATGAAGGTGTGAGATGGGGGGAGCAGTCCCATCTGATTGCCTAATTTTAGCAGAATAGGGTTGTGGTCAGAGATTAATTCGTCAAGTGAATCCAAGTTGTACCACAATTTGACATTTTGGTGGACAACTATATCTACGACGTCGGAGGAGCCAATTAGACTATGATGAGTTGGTATTGAAGGACCAGCCACAGCTATGCAATTGGAACTTGAGTAGTTAAACAGTATGCGACCATTTTTGTTGGTAGATTTACTGTTCCAAGCAGGATTTTTTACATTGAAGTCTCCAGTGATGATGACCGGTCCTTTTCTGCCAAGGATGGCATCCAGACCTGAGGTCAACAATGTTTTTGTTGGAGGGTTATAAGCAGCAAAAATTTTTAGGTTTCGAACTGAGTTTGTGAGGACATTAATGCCTGTGATTTCGAGGTTGGTGGTTGTAGGGTTGGTTATTGAATGATAGTTGATATAGTTTTTTGATAAGGGTGGCTGTGCCTCCACCTCTATACCCAAGTTTGTCATTTCTGTAAATCTGATACCCTCTGATTTTTAGGTTGTCAGCAGGCCTCAGGTGAGTTTCATTGAGTAGAAATATATCTAGGTTATATCTATCATTGAATTCCTGGATTTCCAACACTTTGTTTTTGATACCGTTGGCATTCCAAGCGATAATCTTAAGCGATTCTGTTTTTTTTTTTTCCCTATGCATCAGAGATTTCAATAATATGGATTGGGTTTGCTGTAAAAATCTTTTTCTAACACTTAGTGATGGGTTTGTGAAATTGCTGTGATGATGAATGCTGATAGATTTGAATGTGGATTAGCTGGGTTCTGGTTTTGTTCTATCTGTTTGGAGCGGGCCACATCGGCATATGTTCTCGTTTGATGTTGAAGATTCATTTTCTTAAGGGGCTCAGTTAATGATGATCAAGCATCTGTTGTCATGTTTTCACTTTTGGAGGACTAAGGAGCTTGAATTTCAGAAAGTCTCACACTATATGATGAGGTAGGTTGACTATTTGGATAGTTCCATCTGTTTTTGGGGTGATGAACACACCCTCTATAATTAGTGGGGTGAGGACTGCCACAATTAGCGCACTTAGCCAAGGTGGATTTTGGCTTGGTGAAAGTGTTTGTGGGGTGATTCTCGCCACATTTTAAGCATCTCAACTGAGCTTTGCACAACTTTTGGGCATGGCCGAACTTCTAGCATCTGTGGCACTGCCCAGAAGATGCTCTTTTCCTAAATGGTTCTGGGGTGATTTTAAGTCCACAGATTGACTTTAGATTGCAAATATCCTTGTAAATATTATGAATTTCTGCTAAAACTCGAGGCATAGGTGTCTTATTTCATTCGTGTCAATATCCTTGGAGGACCACGTTCAGATTTTTTTCGGAGGTAAGTGAAAATGTATGGTATTGTATTCCTCTTGCGTCCAGCTTCTTTGTAAGATTTCTATAATCAGCCACCATGTCAGGCTAAATTTTTATGCCCTCATCTACATTTTTGGCCACTCTATAATTTATTTGTAGGTTAGCAATGGTGGTTCTTAGGGTTGTCCATCTCTGCTTCTTCCTTAGGATAATCGGTGGAACCTTCTCATTGGGAGAGGCTTCGTCCATACCAAATTGATTTGTTAGTTCAGAAGCGAGAGATTTTTGCTTCTTACGAGCATGAGTTTCTTCTTGATCAGTGGGATTAGAGGCAGACACTAGTAAATTGAGCTTTTCCTCCATTTGAGGAGAGTCTTCATTTTCTTCATCATCAACATCGGGTAAAGAATATAAGTTTAAGCATCCGGGCCATTCTTGTTCAAATTTTTTAAGAAGGTTTTTAATGAAAGTGAGTTCTAGCCCTTTGTCAAGAGAGTAGACGATGATATCGGGATCAATCAAGTTAGCAGGCCATTTCAGTTTGAACTTCTTTTGAAGTTTATTAATGAGTATGATAGCCGGCTCTTCGTCAAGCAAGTCAGTGATAACGTCCAAGGTCAGGCACGCTCATATTGATTTAATTGCGTATGAGGCAAATGCAAATATAAATCCCGCAGGTCTAGAGCAAAATTTCTGTAGATTCTTTTAGGGTTACACTGTGATCAGCATTCGTATTTATAAATTTAGGGATACAAAAACACACGTGTTGAACAGATTATTTTATTAATTACTAATAAAATAAAACTTGACGTTTCGCCCTTGTATCGTGGTCAACATCGGAAGAATACGAGTGTATAAGATACCAAGCTACATGCCCTAGTTCTGTATACCGGTAAACAAAATTTACGTAGTTAATTAATCCTTTTCCCTAGCCTGACCTCTAGTGATAAAAAATAATAATAAATAAATAAATAAATAAAATATATAAATAAAAAAAATAAAATAAAATATATATAAATAAAAAAAATAAAATAAAATATATATAAATAAATAAATAAATACAACTACAATAAACTGCTAAAGTCCTCATGTATTAATATTCTTCTGGATTTGTACAGTTCTGATTGTTATATGATTTCTTTCAGTTGCTGATGAATGTTACAAACACTTCACCAGGTTGTCTTCTTGTAGTGGGATCTTTTCTATGGTTAGTTTAGTATAATAAATTTAGTTTAATCCTTTATCCAAGTGTGAGCAAACAAAGTTTGCGCCTGAAGTATATTCAGGACTAGGGTAAGGTGATACCACACCTAAACTTTCAACATGGTTAGTTTAGGTTGTTATACAGGTTGTAGTTGGGTCCTCCACATTGTTGAAATGGTTAGACCATCATTTTTGTTGAGATTTGGGTTGTGTTTGAGCATTTCACACGACTCTTTAAATTTTCTCTCAAACCAGGATTTGGTGTGGTGTAAGGACTTGGTATTTTTCCAATCAATTCTGCAGCATGTTTGGAGTGCCTGGTTCTGTAGAGAATCCTGCAGCCGTAGAGAACTGCCAACAATGCCAATCAATGGCTAACACAATAGTCTACCAGCTGAACAATATAAATGCAAAAATAGTCACAAAACGGAGAAGCTTACCTCTAAAAATCATTCGGATTCCCCCAAAAAATATCACATTAATCAAAACGCAAGATTAGTAACTTTAGTAACAAGTACATATAAACTCTCTTCACAATATGCACCATTTTTTCCACAAAACTGTGATACCAAGGTTGAAGCAATGCAGAAGTCATATTTCCATATACAAGAAGTCAAAAGGTGTCACACCTTATTACTAAAATACTCTGAATTAGAGATAGATGTCAAAAGTTTTTTTCATTTGGTTATACTATAAATTAAATATTCCAAGAAATTATATTCTTGGTTTCATCCTTTTGTCTAAGTGTAAGCAAACATTTACACTGCTACTATGGATAACACCTCAGTTACACTTCTCTGGACCATTTTCAAAATATATTCATATTTTAAAATCAAGTGACCAAATCTCTGAACAATAATCAATATGTGGCCTGATCAAGGCCATGTATAGCAGAACTATGACACATACTTCTACATATTGTAGAAGAGCAACCTTAATTTTATTATTATCCCAAGACCTCATGGATTCAAAGACTCATCTAGGGGGTCCTTTTGTTATATACAGCTCATCATACCAAGCCTTAAACACACTCAAATTCTCAGCAGATACTACACTCACAGGCAAGGCATTCCAATCATTCACAACTCTGCATGCACACGCTCTCCTTATACAGCTTCCTGTGATGGCATCTAGTTCTCCCCTGATCTCCCACCGATTTCTGTAAAACCTCTCCAACACTGATCCTATGACATTCCCTTACTAACTTGTAGGTCTGTATCACATCAACCCCTCTTCCTCCTATCCATTAGACTCTGTAAATTGCAGCTTCTCAACCTTTCCTCATATTTGACATTCCAGAGATCAGAAACTACCTTAGTCAGTTGCCTCTGGACCATTTCCAACATCTCTTCTTCTTTGCAACCAGGTCACCAAATCTGTGCACAGTAATTCACATGTGGCCTAATCAGTGCCTTATGCAATGGAACAAGAATCTACTTACTTCTACAAGTCAGTGTCCTCCACGTCATTCTCAGAATTCGTTGTATTGTCCTCACAATTTTGGCAATGTGTCCCCTAAGTTTCAGATCCTTATCCACTATCACCCCAAGATCTCTTATTTTCTTGACCTCCAACAATATATCCCCACCAAGCATAAATTCTTCATCCCATCTTTGTTTCCCAAATTTTAAAATCTTACATTTGCAACACTGAACTCACATTCCCATTCCCATGCCCGTTTACTCAATTTATTCAAGTCTTTTTGTAAGGCCACAACATTTTCTCTACTCTTCATAGTTTGTCCCAACTTTGCATCATCTGCAAACAACTGAATATCCCCATACAAATATTGGCCAATATCATTGACATACAGGTTAAACAGCAATGGCAATGGCCCTAAAACAGTTCCCTGAGACACACCACATGTGACATTCCTCTTCTGGGATTTTACTCGCCTATACAAAAGTTTCTGATAATCAGATAGCCAGTCTCCGATCAGTGCACTAATCTAATATCCAACCCCATCTGCTCTAGTTTGACTATCAACTTATCATGCAATAATCTATCAAAAGCTTTTGCAAAATCCAAGTATACTACTGTCTATCCCTCTACTCTGTCCAAGGAAGCCATCACTTTATTGTAAAAAGAAAGTAAGTTCCTAAAACATGACCTTGTCCCAACTTTGCATCATCTGCAAACAACTGAATATCCCCATCCAAATATTTGCCAATATCACTGATATACAAGTTAAACAGCAATGGCTCTAAATCCATGGACAGCGTGGATCTGCTAAAATCCATGCTGCCCATCAAATATAATACCATTGTTGTCAACCCAATTCTGGATCCCAGTTCTCAGCAGCTTCTGCAACAACTTAACCACAACACCTGACACACAGATAGAACTATAATTTGATGCCCGAGTTCTATCACCTTCCTCATGAAGCAGCACAATCTCCTGAATATCTGTTGATATTCTGATGGAATATTAATATTACTATATTAATATTACTATATTAATATATTAGTACTAGATGGTACTAATATTAATAATATTAGTACCATCTAGTACTAATATTAATAATAATAATAATAATAATAATATATTATCAAGTCCCACAGCCTTATTAACATCAAGTTGGTTCAATTCACCATACACCTCTTGGTCAGATACAGTCAGTTTCTCCTCCCCATCATCAACGGCTCTCAGTCTCTCCATGATGGCACATTCACAAGAATGAAAGACTTTTATGAACTGCACATTAAGTATCTCCGCAATATATTTTTTACAGCAGTTGTTCTTATACCATTTTCTCCAATCAGTGTCATGCAATCAATCATTCTTATTTGCTTCCTACATATCAAAAGAACTCCCTAGGATTCTTTTTGGCTTAATTAGCTAACTGCTGTTTATAATACACTTTTGCTACCATACAAACCAAATCACCCTCATTGCCTGGTCTTTGTAATCCTCATGGAAATTGGTTATTACCACTTCTCTTATGCTCCCTCCATAATGCCTTTCTTTCTCTCTACTGCATGCTTAATCTTTTCATTCATCCATTTCACACCTACCTTCTGACCCTTGGAATTCATTTAGACATTGCTTCTACTAGATAGTTCCTGAATATCCCCCCAAAGGTACATTGATCACTTTTTCAACTAACTCCTCATTCCATGCTGACCCTGCAAATTATCTCCTGACAATCTCATAATCACCAGCCTTGTAGTTCCACATATACCCTTTTCTTACTGAGGTGTTCACACTGCTGGCAACCACCCAGGTAATCACCTCATGGTCACTATCACCAACTGGAGGGTGATTTGACCCCTTTTATAATTACATTCTCTGAATGCCTTAATTATACATTCAATAGTCACTACCATCCACATTACCAGGTCTATAACAACATCCAACTAAGTATTTCATTCCATTCCATTCCATTCACCTCTATCTCACACCATACTGCCTCAAAACCACTGCTACTATTTCCTTCTTGAATGTCTACTTTGTATGGACATAACTCTTTCTCTATCATCAATAGCACTCCTTCCTTTTTATCCTTTCTATCCTCACAAAATACAGCATACCTTTTCATCTCTATTCCTCTCAGGATGTCATCCTCATCCAACCATGTGTCACTTATTCCAACAATTTTTGGGTGAACAGAAAATTAATTAATGCAACTATTTCATTTGCTTTGTTTCTTACACTTCTAGCATTTGTATTCGCAGCTTATTCCTGGATCTATAGCTAGTTCCACTGATACCACTTATTTGATGTGACTTTTCCATTCTTAACTCAAGCCATTTCATTTTCTCCTTATTCATTTTAGAATAAGGAGAAATTCTTCAAATAATTCTTCAAATCCAACTGTTTTCCCTCGATCCCAGGTCATCCCCTTCCCTTTTTGTCTACAGATGTATTCACATCTTTGTGGAGTATATACCTTTCTCATGCTGTGTCCCTCTGTACACCCTGAACCTTCCAGTTTCCTTGTCTGTCTTGCACACCTGTTCTCTCATTCCCTATACTCATGCCACTCACTTCTTCATTCATAAACACCTTTTCAATCTCTCCTGTCTTACTCTCCATTCTTCCACATCGTTTTCACTTGATCAGATTCATTCTCTGCACTCACGTCTCTACCTTCCAGCAGCAGTCTTTCCAAGTGACTCACACCGAAATCACTGAAATGCATTCCATTGCTCCACTACAGTTCACTTCATCCTTCAAACTCATTCTGCATATCAACAAACTGCACTTCTTTCTCCTCACACATTTCTCTTAGCATTATTATTATTATTCATGCCTCGATGGAGTCAAGAGACTCATCATGGGAGGTCCTTCCTAGGAAACACAAAGTCAATCATACCACTCCTTGAACTCATTGACAGTTCTTGCTCTCACCGCTCTATTAGCCATCTCTCTATTTTTGTGCATATAATTTATACTCCTTGCTCTTAATTCATAATCATCTCGCCACTGTCATTTTCTGGTCCTTGTCTACCATCTACACACCACATCCACCCTATGTGATATGAAAGAAAGTAAAAGGATTTAATAGGCATAGATGAAAGAAATTTTTAGTGCAAGAAGGAGAGCAAAGAACAAGGGGATGTCCCTGGAAGCTGAGTAAGAGTACGGTTAGCAAGAATACGAGAAAATGTTTTTGCTTCATGAGTGGTAAATAAGTTGATAGGATCGATGGTGGTAAGCTGTAAATGTATTGTATTGTATTGCATACTGGTCTCTCAGGATACTGATACACCTACATAATTAAACTACATTATTATATATAAAATATATTAATTATGTACTTAATAGATAATTATATATAAATTTATATATAATATGTATTAAATATTTAATACATATTATACGAGGGTGTTTTGAGAAGCTCTCCACCTAACAATGAAAAAATAAACTTATATTTTAATTTTTTTAAATTTTCAACATAATCTTCCTTAAGACTAATACATTTATTCCAGCGATGCTCCAGCGCCATTATCCCGTCCCTGTAGTGGTTCTCAGTAAGATCTGCAAAATACCCCTCTACAGCTGCAAACACCTCTTGATTTGAAGAAAAACACTGACCAGCGAGGGAAGAGTTTTGGGAAGAGATAGAAGTCAGAGGGAGCCAAATCTGGGAAATAGGGTGGATGTTTCAACAATTTTTAGTGCAGATCCCTTAATTCTCACATTGCCAAAACACGTTTGTGGGCAGGTGCATTGTCCTGATGAAAGATGATTTTTTTCTTCTGCAAACTTGGTTGATTCTCATGAATTTTTTCATCTAGTCAGGTTAAAAGATTGGAATAATATTCTTCAGTTATTGTTTTACCCTTTTCAAGATAATTAATAAACAAAATGCCTTTAGCATCCCAAAACACCGATGTCATGACCTTTACTGATGATGGAACCGACGTTGTCTTCTTTCGCTCTGAACAACTGGCTTCTGTTCACTGTTTTGACTGCTGTTTGGATTCTGGTGTGTAATTGTGAACCCAAGTCTCATCTATAGTAATAAATTGATGCACAAAATCAGTTTTATTCTTGTTAAAATGTTCCAAGCACTGTTCAGAGATTTTCACGTGAGTACGTTTTTGATCTGCTGGGAGCAAGCGTGGTGGCACCCATCTTGTGCAAAGCTTTTTCATTTGCAATTCTTCATGCAAAATATATCCTACACATTCTTTTGAAATGCCTATAGTCTCAGCAATTTCACACACTTTGACTTGCCAGTTATCCAATAACATATTGTGCACTCTATCAATGATTTCTGGTGTTGTTACAATTGTTGGATGTCCTTCACATGGATCATATTCAAGGCTGGTACGGCCACATTTAAACTCAGCAGCCCATTTCTTAATTGTTAAAAATGAAGGAGAAGAGTGCCAATAAACTTTTATGAACTTCGAGTGAATTTCTTTTGGCGTTAAATCTTCTTTTACAAAGAATTTTATAACTGCATGATACTCAATTTTATCCATTTCAATGGATACAGACAACACTTTTGCTTCAGGCAGCTGTATAAAACAAACTACTTGATAGAATGACTTGCAATTTCATATGGATGTTTATGACATATGTACCAACTTGGAAGAAAAATCTCTTGACAGTAGCATTGCCATCTATGGTCGAGGCTGAGAACGTTTCAGACCACCCTTGTATAAAGATCTAGCCAGAAGAGTAACTCCTTAAGGAAAACAAAAGCGTAATATGAGCAGAAATTGGCAAATCAGGTGAAGAAAAACCCTAGAGAGTCTTTTAAATAGGTTGCAAGTAGAAGGAAGAATAATCATGGTAAGATGATGTTAGTGGATGAAAATGGTAGAATTTTCATCCACTGCTGCAGAAGACATTGATGAAGAATTCAGTGATCAATTTTATAAGGGTATTTTATCCTGATCAGGGTAGAATCATAAGGAACTTAAGTGTAGAGGACATAGCAGAGGATGGCTTAATTGTAAGTGAGCATGAGGTATTTGAGGAAATATCCTTGATGTCAATAAGGTGATAGGATTTGATGGCATATCACTACATGTCTTAAGGAAATATTCCAGGGAACTGGCAGTAGCAGTGACATGCCTGTTTAATAAGAGGCTTTCAACAGCACAGATTCCAAGGGAATGGCAGAAGGGTAAAATTGTTCCACTGCATAAAGGTGATGATAAGGTTGTAGCTTCAAATTATAGGCCAATTCTGCATATCTGGAGTTTGTGGTGAAGGTACTACAAAGATTGGTGAGAAGTAGGATATAGAAATGGGTTGATAACAGCAGTATTCTCTGTGTTTATCAGCATGGGTTTGTTAAAGAAAATAATCATGTTAGATGTAACTTAGATGGTTTCATGACTGTACAATGTTAATTATGAAGATCGGCTGAGGGAATGTGGACTGCAGAGTTTGGTAGATAAAAGAAAGAGAGGTGATATGATTGAGACTTTTAAACTGTTGAGAGTTAGTTACAGGTTTGGCATTAGGGAGTTCTTTTGCTTGGTGGAACAGCGGGAAGGAGCAATGACGAGGCTATCCCCGGAAGTTACGAAAGGAAGCTGTGAGCAAGAGGGTGAGGAGTGGTTTCTTTGCATGGAGGGTGGCTGAACCATGGAATGCACTGCCTGATAGAGTGGTGAGAGCAAGAATGGTCAATGAGCTCAAGGAGTGGTATGATAGATTGTGTTTCCCTGGAAGGACCTCCCACGATGAGTCTCTTGACTCCATGGAGGCCTGAATAATAATAATAATTACTTATGTACTATATCAAGGTAACAAATACCTTGGACAGGGAAGATGCATATACAGTGGTGTATTTAGATTTTGAAAAAGCTTTTGGAGACTGTCACACGACAAGCTGTTAAATAAATTTAAACAGATGGGAATGGATAACAGACTTCTGAGTTGGATCAATGACTGGCTGTCAGATTGGTATCAGAAAGTTGGATATGGGGGTGTGGTATCCCGGAAGACAAAGGTCACTAGTGGTGTACCACAGGGATCAGTTTTGGGACTATTGTTGTCCAGTTTGTATGTTAATGATATTGGGATGGGTTTAACTAGTGATATGCAGCTGTTTGCTAAGTCAAGAAAATGTCATGACCTTACAAGAGGACTTGAATAGATTGCCTGAATGGGTAGTAAGTGGAATTATCAGTTCAGTGTTGCACTTGGTGGGGAAGTTTAAAGGAAGTAGAGGAGATGAGCGATCCAGGAGTGATGGTGGTCAAGGACCTGAAATTCAGAGTCCATATTACACAAATTGCATGAAGACATGCAGAAATAGAGAGATTGTATAAGGCCTTGATCAGGCCTCATATGGATTATTGTGCACAGATTTGATCGCTGGGTGTTCATGGATGAGGATATGTTGCAAAAGGTCCAGAGAAGAGTAACAAAGGTGGTCAGTGGTCTTTGACATGTGGAGTATGAGGACAGATTGAGAGAATGTAAGTTATATGCAGATTAGGGTAGAAAAACAGGCCATCGTTGGAAACTATACAAGGTGGGTGTCAGTAGAGGAGTGAAGAGCAGGTTCTTTGCACGGAGAGTGGTTGGTGAGTGAATGCATTGCCTGAGTGTGTTGTGAATGTAGACACACTGAATCAGTTTAAAGCATAGTTGGATGACCATTGTGTGCAACAGTGTGTACTTCCCATGATGAATCTCCGACTCCATGGAGGTTAGATGTTAATAATAATAAGTTAGTAACTGGATTCTTTTAAAGCAACCTGTAGACATTATTATGGAAAAAATTCACACATAGAGAATCAGGGAAATCAAAGTATAATGAGGAAAGGTGAAATATGAGTGTAAGAGCAACAATGTTATATAATTGTGCTAATGACTGGAAGGGGTATTCTCATGCAAATAATTATGAGAGAAGACCGATTTCGACTATGTGTTCGTCCGGTTCAGGCCCATCAAACGTGTACAAAGATGTCTACATGTATAAAGCACTAGAAAAGAATTGAAATCTGCACGTTGTCCAACTGTGTCATGCAGACTGCAGACAAGAATATACAAAAGAACATGCAGGTAGATTATTATGTGTGTACACGAATTCTAGGAGTATCAGAACAATGGGCTAGAGTTTGTTACCTTGGTCAATATGTTGGGAACTCAGATTATAGGCATTAGTGATACCTTGATATCAGAATCAGACATTCTGGTATTGAGTGTAAAGGGTACACTATTTTTAGGAAGGATAGACAGACTAGCAGAGGAGGGGGGCATGCTGATAATGATATTAGATGACTCGAATCCAGTTAGTGTTGAGATCTATGACTGTAGTAGTGGTGTGAGGGTGGAATCTAACAGGATAAATTACATAGTGGAATGTTGTTAGAGACCTAGTGGATCAGTTGCTAGTGATGAAGAAATGCATCACCAAATAGAGACAATGGGTGTGAAAAGTGTAATCATAATGGGAGACTTTAATTATCCAAATATTGATTGGGTAGCAGTAAAATCTCATGAGTAAAAGAATGAAACTGAATGTATTGAGCTGTTGTGAGACAACTTCCTGATGCAGCATATGACAGAAGGAATTCGAGGTCAAAGAGTGTTAGATTTGATTATTGTGTCAGAGGGCATTTCTTTTAAAGACGTAACCATTCTGTCCTCCGGTTGGTGACAGTGATCATGGGGGTACTCATTTGGAAAGTGACTAAATTTACGAATGTTCCATTCAGAAAAGGTTACATGCTGAAATACAAACCAGGAAATTATGACCAACTGAAGAGTATACGGAGTTCAGCAGAATGGTCTTGGTTGCTGGATGGCAAGAATATCAACAGCATGGGAAGCATTTAAAAAATATTTAAATAATGCAATATCAGAATGTGTCTTGACAGCTCAAACAATAAATAAAATAGGAGTCAAATGGATGCGTAATCTTATTAAGAAAAAGATTTGTAAGAAACGGATAGTGCTCAAACAATAAATAAAATAGGAGTCAAATGGATGCGTAATCTTATTAAGAAAAAGATTTGTAAGAAACGGATAGTGTGAAAGGAATACCATGTGCATAAGGATGACATCCATTATGAAATTTATAAGCAGCAGGCTAGAAGAGTCACAAGTGTTGAATGGAAAGTTAAGTATGAGAATGAAAAGAAACTGGATCTGCAAGCTAAAGACAATCCACAAGAATTATTCTACCGATATGCTGCAAGTTAAAGAAAGAATGAATATGAAAGAATAACTCTTCTGAATGCAGATGGTGTGAGGATGGCAAATGCAGAAGAGATTCTTCAGCTAACGAATGCCCATTTTGCTAAAAGCTATCAACCTGTTGTATGCCACATGGAGTTCATTGCTGCCTCTTCACTGAATGAAGAAACTCAAGCATATGAAGAGAAGGTATTAGAGCTGTTGCACAAACTGAATAACAATTCAGCAATAGGGAGTGAAGAGATATTACCCCGGGTGCTAAAAGTGTGTTGAGCTGAACTGGCTATTCCTTTGACCAGGCTATTTAATTTGAATCTCAGAACAGCGAAGATTCCACAGAAATGGAATCTATATATAGTATATATAGATTCCATTTCTGTGGTGTGTGTATATATATATATATATATAGTAATCCCATTGCACAAGGGTTTGCAAAGAATTTTGATCCAACTATCAACCAATCACTATCTCAGGAGTGGTAGCGATGATTTTGAAAAAATTGGTTAGGTCATGCATTTAGAAATGGGTTTACAGTGAAAATCTGCTTTGCGATGAACAGCATAGCTTTACTAAGGGAAGGTCATGTCATAGCAACTTTCTCACATTCTATAATAATGTTACCATTGAACTAGACAAGGAGAATGGATAGAGCATGATACTTTTGACAGAATATGGCATGAAAGATTGCTGCGTAAATTGGAAAATATAGATTTGAATTATAATATATTAGTGTGGCTAAGTAAGTAAGTAAGAAAGAATCGGGTTGCTGAATGTGGGTACAATGAATGAGAAGAGTAGGGCGATAGTAGACATGATGAGAAGAAGGAAGCTGAAGATCTTGTGCGTGCAGGAGACAAGGTGGAAGGGCAATAACGCAAAGGAGCTAGCGGAAGGATATAAACTGTTTTACAGCGAGGTGAATGAGAATGGAAGAAACGGAGTTGGAATCATTATCGACAAGGAGCTGAAGGGTGGAGTCTGTGAGGTGTGCCGGAAGAACGATCGGATTATGAGTGTGAAACTTGAGATTGAAGGAAGTGTGGCTGTGATAGTGTGTGCATACGCTCCACAAGTAGGTTGTGATGAGGAGGAGAAAGAGGCATTCTAGAGAGAACTAGACCAGGTAATAATGGGAATCCCTGATGGTAAGAGAGTGATCATTGGAGCAGACCTGATTGGGCATGTAGGAAGGTGACGAAGTGGTGAAGAAAGGGTGCACGGGGTTGGAGTAGTGGTGAAAGAAATGAAGAAGGTAAAAGAATCATAGAGCATGCTGTAGCCTTCGACTTGCCTATAGCTAACATGTAGTTTAAGAAGAGAATTGGACACCTGATAACTTACAAGAGCGGGGATAGGATGAGTCAGATTGACTATATTATGTGCAGAAGGAAACATCTGAAGGAGGTGAAAAAACTGTAAAGTGATTAACGGAGAAAGTGTAGCGGAACAGCATAGGTTGGTTGTGGTAGACTGTGATATAAAAGGGGAATTGGAAGGAATGAAAAGGTATTGGAAGGAATGAAGTTACCAGAGGATGTGGAAGAATGGTGGGATGTAAATAGTCAGAATAATAGAAAAATTGGAGAAGAGGTGCTCGGTATAACATTAGGAAAGGGGCCACCCGAGGATAAGGAGGCATGGTGGTGGAATGAGGAGGTGCAGGTGGAGATCAGGGAAAAGAAAGAGGCAAAGAAAAAATGGGACATGACTGGAACCAGAGCCAACAAGGAGGCATATAGATTAGTGAAGAAAAGTGCAAAGAGAGCTGTGGCAAGAGCGAAGGCAAGGGCAGTTGAAGAGGTTTATGAAGTATTGGAGACAAATGGTGGTGAAGCTAAGTTGTTGAGAATAGCGAAAGCTAGAGATAAGGCCTCGAAAGATATAACATCAGTTAAGCAGATAAAGAATGCCACAGGAGTAGTACTACAAGAGGAGGACAAAATCAGAGGAAGATGGGAAAAATATTTTTGTAACTTACTAAATGAGGAGAATTCAAGAGAGAGGTGTGAGGATGGAGAGGCAAACGAAGGATCGGTGCAGGACATAAGCAGAAAAGAAGTGTAATGGGCACTGAGAAAAACGAAGAATGGAAAGGCTGTGGGGGCAGACCAGATACCTGGAGAAGTGTGGAGAAGCTTGGGCAGTGAGGGCATAGACATGTTATGGGATCTGATGAGGAAAATAGCCCATCAGGAAAAGATACCAGAGAAATGGAGGAAAAGCATTCTCATTCCAATCTACAAGGGAAAAGGAGATGTTCAAGATTGTGGCAACTATAGAGGGATCATGCTGATGTCACACACGTTGAAGATATGGGAAAGAGTAATTGAAGGAAGGATACAGCAGGAAACAAAAATTGGTGAGGAGCAGTTTGGATTTATGTCAGGAAGAGGGACAACGGATGCAATATTTGCACTAAGGTGATTGATGGAGAAATATAGGGAGATGCAGGCAGAGCTACATATGGTGTTTATAGACCTGGAAAAGGCGTACGACAGAATAGCCAGACAGGAGGTATGGAGGTGTATGAGGAAGAAGGGGGTGTCGGAAAAGTATGTGAGGTTGGTGAAGAAGATGTATGAGGGTGCAAAAGCTCAGGTCAGATCTAGTGTCGGCATGACAGAGGGGTTCCCCCATTGTTGTAGGGCTCCATCAGGGATCAACTCTGAGCTCCTACCTCTTTGATCTAGTCACAGATGTACTAGTGGAGGACGTCAAGAAGGAGGCGCCAGGGAGCATGATGTTTGTCGATGATATTGTTCTCTGCGAATCATCCCGAGAGAAGCTTGAAAAGCCCCTGGAAGAGTGGAGAAAGGTATTGGAGGAGAGAGGCATGAAAATTAACTGGATAAAGACCGAATATATGTCAATGGAGAGTGACAAGGATATGATCATACAACTCCAGGGTGAAAGGTTAACTTCGGGGAAGAAATTCAAGTACCTTGGGTCGGTCGTCGAGAGGAATGGTGACTTGGATGAGGAAATACAGCACTGAATAACATGCGGCTGGATGAACTGGAGGAAGATGAGCGGTGTCCTGTGTGACTGGAGAGCGAGTTGTAAGATGAAAGGAAAGCTGTATAAGATGGTGGTGAGGCTGGCGATGCTCCATGGCACGGAGACGTGGCCTATAACAAAGGCACAGGAGAGGAAGATGGAGGTGGCAGAGATGCAGATGTTGAGATGGATGAGTGGTGTGACAAAGAAGTACAGGATAAGGAATGACTACATCATAGGGACGATCAAGGTGGGACCGATCGGTAAGAAGGTACAAGAAAGTAGGCTGAGGTGGTTCGGTCATGTAGAGAGAAGGAGTGAGGAGTATGTTGGTAAATGAGTGGAGCGTATGGAGGTGGAGGGAAGGAGGAAAAGAGGTAGGCCCAAACTCAGATGGAAGGATAAGGTGGCAGAGGATCTTAGGAAGAAAGGATGGAGTCGGGAAGATGCCCTGGACCAGAGAATCTGGAAGAAGAAGATTAAAGATGGGAATGCCGAACCCATCTAACATGGGATAAGGCATAGCGAAAGAAGAAGAAGAAGGGTGGCTAAGAGGATGGCTGACTGACACATCAAAAAGTGATATGGGAGGGATGTGATTCTGCAAAGTTTAAGGTGTACCACAAGGATCAGTCCTTGTTCCACTGTTATTCGGTCTGTAGTTTAATGGTACTGGGAAGGATTTGACAGGCGGCATACAACTGTTTGCTGATGATGCAAAGATAGGTAGGATAATCAAGAATGCAATTATGCAGTAGTACTTCAGAATAGGCTGGAAGCCTATTCAAGTTATTCTGCAAGCTGGAATGAGCATGGGAAAAATTGATGTCAGTAAAATGTCAGTAAATGCAAAGTCATGCACTTGGGCATGATTAGATATCCAATATCGTACTATTTTGGTGGGATTATGCTAGAAGAAACCGATGAGGCTAGGTATCTTCTTGGAGTGTTAGTAGATAGCAAGTTGAAGTTCAGGGGCCATCTAGCAAAGATTGCAAATACAACTCAAAAGATAACTGCAATGCTGAAATGAACGTTCACCTGTAAAGATAAGGATGTCATTTTGCCTCTTTACAAAGCTTTATTAAGACCTAAGACTATTGTGCACAGGTCTGGTTTCCGTTGTGATACTGACATAGTGGAGAGAGTGCAAAGGAGAGTGTTAAAAATTATATCAGGATTATGGGATACTGATTATGAAGACATTGAAAATTTGTAGATTGCAGACACTATCAAACAGGAGAAAGAGGGGTGATATGATTTAGACTTTCAGACTTTTGAAAGGTTCATAGAATATTTCAGTTTGGAGGGCATTCTTGGATGCAGAGAATGAATGCTGCTAAAAAGGGGGTAAGGGATAGATTTTTCTCTCGTAGGGTGGAGCTTAATTGGAATGGATTGCTATTGGATGTTTTGCATGCAAGCAGTGTGAATGAATTCAAGAATAAGTATGACAGCTGGTGCATGTAGTATGTGGCCTCCCTCGATGAGTCCTTAATTCAATGGAGGTCTCTCTTAAATAATAATAAAATAATCATTTATTGACTAATCAACTAGTTTTGTGAAAATTTTTATGTTTCACATCATCAGAAGAAATATGTCAATAAATTAAAAAACAAGTTATAACAGGTAAAATGCATAATGAAATATTTGAAACCAGGAATAGCAATGGAAAGCATGCATTTGCTATGAAGTTGTCTGCTGGTTGACGGTCTTCTGCGAATTACTGGTAACCACTTGATGGCATGTTGAATTAGAGAAGATCAAACTTAATCTAAAATTATCCCCCAATTTGCTTGTCTGTCCTATGTAATGTAAATCACAGATGCACTTGATCTTGTACACACCAGGTTTTTTGAGAGGCAGATGGAGAGGTTTGAAGGTTTAAGGAAATTAGTGTTCTTTGTTGATGGGTGGAAGGCAACTTCTACCCATCAACAAAGAACACTAATACCCTTCTACCTTCCTGTGACCGACTATGTATAGGTGAGAATTACTGTTCCTCTGAAGTCATGCTTTTCATGTTCATATAATTGTCATGGAGCAGCTTATAATTCCCTTGGCTTTTAATTTTTCAGTAAATGACCAATGTATACTAGAATATTAATTAAAAAGTTTAATCAATACACTCCTGTATTTCAGCAGTGTTACATTGTCATCTTCAGGGATCACAGAACAATTATATGTGCATGCAGGCACTCACACTAAGCAAATGAAGCTGAAGAAAGGCAACTGAAGTCAGTCATAGTGTCCTAAAGGTGCACCCCTAACAGACTAAAGGGCTATCTTGGTTGTTGGGCTGATGATCTTAGAATGTAAGCTTCCCAAATTTGGGGCAGTCTCATGCACCCAAATTTGTTGAGGTTTGGGAAATTTTTCAGAGCTGAAGTTGATTCAAGGAACAATCTTTCATACTTGTACTTGCTATGGTGTAACAAAGTGGCCTTCTTCAAGCATATTCTGTGGTGGGTGTCCAATGCATGGTCAGCAAGACCTGAGTGGCTGTACTGCTGCAACTGGATGTAGTTCTTGTGTTTGAATATCCTGATATTGGCTGTCCTGCCTGTTTGGCTGTAGTAGGACAGTTTGCAACTGTAAGGGACTTGGTATACTCCAGGTAGGTCTAAGGGAAGTAGCTGGTCTTTGGTGGAGTGGATAAGAGCTGCCAATTTCTTATGTGGTTTGTAACTAGTTGTCAGGTCATATTTTCTTAGGATTTTTGTTAGTTTTTCAGATGTACCATGGATATATGAAATAGTGATAGATTTAGAATAATCATTCCTCATCTCAATCTCTGTCCCCATAGTTGAAATCCCCCATAATAATTACTCAACTTGCACTTATCATACTAATTTGCTAGTGCATGTTATCTACATTCTCCCTTATACCCCTGGATTATAGCATTAAACAGTTATATATTTTGTCCCGCTCACTGCATCCTTGTTGTACTTATGCACCTCTACTCTTTTTGGCTTTAATTCTTTTGCTATCCTTTGCAAACCCCTTCTATTCTGTTCCTTTTGTCTTCTCTGAAGATACTATATCCTTTGCACCCTTTTCCTATGACTATATCATCCTTGCTTCAACCAAGTCTCACAATGCCAAAAACTACTCACTCTTATTCCAAATACCTCTGGCATTAGTATACATAAACTTCAATACCACCTTCATCCCACAACCTCCCTTTATGCCTTGTGTTGCTTAGCCCACTAAAGTTAAGAACTTGGGAAGCTACAGTAAGCATCATGTGATTGCTCTCCCACTTACTAACATCTACGTTGCCTTGACCCACACTCACCTGCATCCTCTCCCCTTACCTGCTGACTGCACTTCTGAACTCTCACTGAACAGCATTTTTTCAAGACTCCTAACCCCAAATCCATTCAAACTCAAAGCCATCCACCATATATAAATTCCTTCCTTCCATCAAACTCACTCCATACATACACAAACTCTCCACTATTCCTCCTGCACAGTCTGCACACTGACTCATTCACATCATAGCTCCCTGTCTCAGCTTGCGCTATCATTCCTGGAAAACAGACTCACAACTTTTACTTTCTCACCCTTCTTTCTCACATGTACTAGCAACATCTCCTCGCATACCACACTCATCACATACTAAATCATTTGGCTAGCACATTGGAAAAAAAAAAAGCTCCTATATATTTCTTTCTTGTTACATCATCAGGGAGAGAATAGATAATTTAACATAATATCTGTCATGCTGAATAGTAAACTAATTAGCATGCCTAGCATTCACAAAGCATTCTACCATCCATATAAAAGTCTGCTCCTCACTTCAATCTTCATCACACACTTATACAACTTCACCCGTTCTTTTCTTCTCACCCTCTACTTTATGTATAATCTTGTCCGAGTTAGTCCTGCAAAATTCCTTTCCCTCAAGAAAGAAAGAACTTAAATTCCTCTAATTTATCACCCCTTTTCTTCCTATCCACTAAGCAGTGCAGTATATTTCCTCTATTTCTCTCCATAACCAATATTTTAGTTCCAATATTCCTTAATGATTCATCTCTGAATTGACACTCTCTCTCTTCTCCCCTTCCCAGAGTTTTGTTAATCACATTGAAATTAAGGTGATGAATTAAATGTGTTATCGAAAGGTGCTGTACAGAAGTACATCCACAGAAGTACATTACTTATGTGCATGTCAATATTCTCCTTTCTGCAATGGCATCACAGTACAGCAATATGCTATCTGGTCATTGCAACACTTGCAATGCATCCTATGAACTTTAACCCCATTGACCTAGATCACAAATCTTATCCACATCATTGGGAACATGCTTTCATCAATATTACACAGTCCTACACTTCTACATTAAAAAGTGAAATCTCTTACATTTATTAATATTAACATGGCAGTCCCATTCATTCATTCATTTAAGTTAAAAGTATTTAAATCTACAAGGATCTGACATCAGCAGCAAATAAAATAATATTCTCTGTTATTCCCTATGAAATTTCATTAGCAAATATGCTAAACAGTAGTGACTCAAGAACAAAACCTTATAGCATGCTACTGGTTACCTTTTTTTTCTTGCCCCCCCAAACATACAGAACTTTCTGTTATCATTCAAAAATGGGAAGAGAGTGACTGATGCAGAGGACATAGTGGAATTGTTCAATGAACACTTTATTGGAGTATTTCATCCTGGAGGAGTCAATTTGAATACTAGAGGGATAGGGCTGGTTCGAGGTTTAGAGGTGCAGGAGGAGGAGAGTGGGTTCCAAATACTGAGTATTCTGGATATCAGTAAAGATGTGGGACTGGATGGTATTTTACCATGAGTTTTGAGAGAAAATGTACTAGGGAACTGACAGCCTTTGACCTGGCTTTTCAATGAAACTCTGTCTGCGGGAAAGGTGTCCATGGAATGGAAGGTAAGATAGTGCCATTGCATAAGGGTGGTAGCAGACTGGAAGTGTCTAATAATAGGAGAGTTTGTGTGTCATCAGTAGTTAGTAGGATCTTGGAGAAAGTGAGGGACCATATACAGCATTGGGCAGATGAGGGTAATGTTATCAGTGAGAGTCAACATGGATTTGTGAAGGGGCGCTCTTGTTTTAGCAATATCTAAAATATCATAAAATCTTTATCATAAAATCTAGCATTTTATGATAAAGTTACAAGAGCATTAGATGAGGGAAAGGCATATACTGCCATTTTCCTAGACTTAGCAAAGACATTTGACAGGGTGCCACATGATGAACTGATATTCAAGTTGCAGCACATGAGTCTGGATGTCAGATTAGTCAACTGAATTCAGGATTGGTTGTCTGATAGGTATCAGAGAGTCGTGTATGGTGGAGCAATATCAAAGAGGCAGAAGGTTAAAAGTGGGGTTCCACAGGGCTCAGTGCTGGGACCTATATTGTTTAACCTTTATATTAATGACATTGTCCGTGGATTACAAGGGGATATTTGGTTGTTTGCGGATGATGCGAAACTGGGAAGGGTTATTAGTAATAGTGCAGATGTGGTAGCCCTGCAAGAGGATTTGAATAAGCTACTTAGATGGGCAAATGAATGGGGGGAGGGGTATCGGTTCAATGCAGCAAAATGTAAGGTCTTGAGGTTTGAGAAACATCGATGGGACACTGCATACTCTATGGTAGGAGTTATACCAGAGGAAGTAGGGAGACAAGAGATCTGGGGTTGGTGATTGATAGAAACCTGAAATTTAGGGGACATATTGCAAAGGTAGTGAAGGTAACACAGAGGATTGCTGCAATAATGAGAAGGACACTGACCTGCAGAGATAAAATGGTTATCATTCCATTGTATAAGACTCTGATCAGACCACGCTTAGACTATTGTTCTCAGATCTGGTCCCCAGGATTTGAAGGGGATAAATTAACTGTGGAAAGGGTACAAAGGCAGATAACAAAGATGGTGTCGGGACTGTAGAATGTTAGTTATGAGGATCAGCTGAGGGAGTGTGGACTGCAGAGTTTGGTGGATAGAAGAAGGAGGGGTGATATGATTGAGACTTTTAAACTGTTGAGAGGTGGTTACAGGGTTGAGTTGACACTGGGGAGTTCTTTCACTTGGGAGGAAGCACAGCAGGAAGGAGTGATAACAAGGGGCCATCCCTGTAAGTTACGAAAGGAAACTGTGAGAAAGAGGGTGAGGAATGGTTTCTTTGCATGGAGGGTGGTTGAACCATGGAATGCATTGCCTGATGGAGTGGTGAGATTGAGAATGGTCAATGCGTTTAAGGAGTGGAATGATAGACTGTGTTTCCTAGGAGGGATCTCCCTCAATGAGTCTTGATAGACTTGTGTTTCTTAGAAAGGATCTCCCACGATGAGTCTTTTGACGCCATGGAGGCCTGAATAATAATAATAATAATAATAATAATAATTACCCAATCGCCTATCCATACAATTCAATTATTATTCATTTCCAGCTTATACATCAACTTATTACACAGGAGTTAATACGTTCGCTGCCAACTACGAGTATACTCGTAGTTCATATATGAGCTTCACAAGCCAACTACGAGTATACTCGTATGTTGATTTACCGACCTCCTATGCCAAACACGAGTTATCCCTTTGTATAATTACCTTCATTTGGACCCTTGGATTCTGAATAAAGCGGAGAGCATGTCTGGGGGCTTGATAGAAGAGAAATTATTTCAACTAAAATATAGTATATTGTGTATGTGCCTCAGATGCCAACTATGAGTATACTCGTAGTTCGTATATGAGCTTCACAAGCCAACTACGAGTATACTCGTATGTCAATTACCAACCTCGTATGCCAAGCACGAGTTAATCCGTAGTATAACACGTAATTTGTAAATCAATTTTAAACTAGTAAAATCAATAAAAATAAAAACCAATCAATGAAATAAAAAAGCACTCAGTAAAATAAAAAAAAAACAATTTATTAAAATTAAGAATGGTACATTTTAAAACAATTTTCCACGCACAATGATGGTTTTTCCTGGCAAACAGGACAATAATAACGTGTTTCGCGTCTACGTTTGTTTCTTGTACAGACACGGCATGGCTTTGTCGGGTGATTCTTTTTTTCTGTTGGTGGTAAAATTTCCAAATAATGAAAATCCCGATTCCTCCTGATATTCTCTGATGCTGTAAGTTCATTCGATCTGATAAGCCGGCTACGAGATTATTCGTAGTTGGCATATGAAACAAAATTCGATCTGATAAGCCGGCTACGAGATTACTCGTAGTGACCTTGAAGATGGGAGTGATACGAGATTACTCGTAGTTGGCGTATGAAACAAAATTCTGTCTGAAAAGCGGGCTACGAGATTACTCGTAGTGACCTTGAAGACGCGAAAAGCGCTTGGCGTGTGGGAACAAACTATGACTGAGTAGTGTGGCAGCGAACGTGTTAATCAAATTCAAAAATTCAAAAATATCACTTTTTCATGAAATGCACATAAATGACTAGCATATGCAATTTTAGATCTCTCAGTTTAATCATGTACACATACTTGCCACTGAATTAGAAATCTTTATGCAGATGTATGTAAATATCATTTGCACAGCATATGTGCAAAATACTTGGTCACATGCATCACTACATGTTCTAGGTAACATGTAGCATTCTTAAATATGCAACTAGATGTAGCAACATGTAACATTCTTAAATAAGCAACAGGATGATGATGGTAGGTGCAGTTCCTTGTAGTTGGTGAATTGAGTAGTGGAGACAGAGTTATAGAGTAGGTGCCCTCTCTTGATGAGTTCTTTGGATTCCCTGGAATTGTCACATAATAATAATAATAAACTATTTAAAAATGCTACTCAATAATCATCACCTGGCCTGGTTGGCCGAGTGGTTAGCATATCCGCTCCCCAGCCAAAAGGCTGTGGATTCGAATTCCACCGTGGGCACGGATGTTTGTGAGTGTCTGTGAAAATACTAGTGGTGGTCGTCGGTAGATGGCATTGGTGTAGATGAAGGCAGTTGCTGTTGGTGGAGACAGAGAGTTGTAGAGTAGATACCCTCCCTCGATGAGTCTTTGGACTCCCTGGAGGTGTTATGTAATAATAATAATAATAATGATGATCATAATAGTAAAAACAAAGGATCTTTTGGAGTTCGATAAAGGATTTATGGTAGTGCCCATCTGGCTGGAGCCATGAAAACAGCAGAGCTGACTAGTTTCTCAAAAGGTGAGATATCCCAGGTGGCTAATCAATGGAAAAATAACTCGCATTGCTTGTCTAAGAGGTGTGTTCCTAAGACAGTCTGTCAGGAGTGAGATCGCCTTTGTCTGAGAAGTCCTATACTGACAAAAAGAACTTCCTGTGTGCAACAATTGAATGAATCAATCAGGAAATTGAAGCTATACACCAGTGGCGGCCCATACATAAGCAGTGCGACATCCCCAAGGAAAAAATGAAAAATTTAAATTTGTTTGTGTTTATAAATAATAACAATGCTTACAACATTATATAAATGCAATACAACATGTTAAAGTCTACAGCTTATGTTTTGACATTGATTGAATAGTTAATAATTGGAATTGTTTGATTAACCCTTATGATTACGAAACAAATGCACTGCGATCTAATGGTGATATTCGTTTGACTTGTCATTGCATGTTATGTCATTCAGACACTGCCCAAACGGCAGTGTATTTTTAGTATCCTTACACACATTATTTCTGTGAGATATGAAACATTTATTATTGGTGCATGGTGAACTATTTTTTGTCAATATTATTTTATTTTGTTAAAATAACATATAATTATTTATTTATTATAGATACAAGGCTGAATTATGATGAATGTCACTGTTGAAAATATGAAAAGAATTATATTTTTTCAATTATTGTTATACGAAACAAATGCACTGCGATCTAACGCCGATATTCGTTTGCACTTGTCATTGCTATTGATACAAAAGTTTTATTATTGGTGTTTGTTTGTGGTGAGGATGAAATATTTTTAATAAAGCAATTTTTAATATATAAATTTATTATTAATAAATTCATTACTGATTAGAATTTTTTTTTTTTTTGTATATGCAGCACTCGCACTTAAAATTTTCACCACCCGCCACTGCTATACACACTAGTATTTTCTATGATGAACCAGAAAGTTCATCTACATTAGTGTTAGGAACATTGTGAATGGACACTGGAAGACTGACAAAAAGTCATCTGTCTGATGAGTCATTGTACTGACAGTAGGCAGAGAGATTGGCAGGAGCCCCATGAAGCAATGAACCCAGCTTGCCTTGTAAACACAACTCAAGGTTCTGGAGGTGGTGTCATGGTGTGGGGCATATTCTGTTGGTATGGAATGGGTCCCTTGATATTGCTAGGATGTCAGGTGTTCTCCAAGGAATATCCGAACATGGTTGCTGATCAAGTCCATCTTGCAATGTTGACTTTTTATCCAGCAGGTGATGGTTGTTTCATGGATGACAATAGTACTGTCCATCGCACAAGAATTGTTCAACAGTGGTTCAGCAAGCATGACAGCGACTTCCACCATCTTTCCTGACTACCACAAGCTCAGATCTGAACCCCACTGGGAATGTATAGGAGATGTTAGAAAAACAGATCCAGGAACAAAGCCCTCTTCTGTCAAATTTGAGCCAGTTAAAAGACTGTTTGGTGAATGCCTGATATGTTGTAGATGTAGATACAATCCAATACCTTGTGGTATCTATGTCAAACTGCATATGTGCTGTAATTTAGGAATGGTGTTACATAACATTTTCTAATTCCGTGGCCAGTATATGTATTTTTACCTATATAAGCTTACAAAACTTTAATCTGCACAGTTGATGTACAGGAAACATTTTAGGACCAGTTTTTTGTATGGTGGTGTTATGTCCTCTTTCCACTCCTTAAAGGGTCCTTCCAGTTACAAGACATTCATTAAACAATCAGGACCACACATCAGATACCTTTTTTATACATTCTCTAACAATCTATTGCAGTATGTCATCTGTGGATTATCTAATGACGTTCATTCAGATACATTAAATTTTCTGTTTCAATATATTAACTGATTTATGTAAAAAAATAATAAATATTAGAAAGATACATATATCAAACATATTAATTCTCTCCTGTTTATAGTAATGAAATGCAGTTTTATTTTAATTCTCTCTCATTAAATTTAATTTGTCATTAAAATTAAATTCATTTGTCTTTATCTCCATAAAAAGAATAAAAGTTATGTTAATAAATCATATTATAAATTTGTGAAGTTGCTATTAAAACAGTGCGTAACTTAATGTTATAAAATATGGCTAAATTTTGGCAATGTTTAGATAATGTCACTGGAGACAATGCACAAAGTTGATCAATTCGAGTTCATGAACTGCACTTATTTTCAGCCAGATAACAAGCAATTTGACTCTTATTTAATTATTATTATTATTATTATTATTATTATTACCCCAAGACCTCATGGAGTCAAAGACTCATCTGGGAGGTCCTTTTATCACACACACAGCTAATCATACTGTGTCTTAAACACATTCAAACTACTTGTAGAACCACACTCTCAGGCAAGGCATTCCAATCATTCACAACTCTGCACTAAAAAAAACCTGCCTCTCACTCTCCTACTCACACCCTCCTTATACAGTTTCCAGGGATGACCTCTGGTTCTCCCCTGATCTCCCACTATTCTCTGTAGAATCTCTCGCATTGATCCTAACAACCCCTTACCAACTTGTAGGTCTCTATCATATCTCCCCTCTTCCTCCTGTCCACCAGACTCTGCAAATTACATCTTCTCAACCTTTCCTCATACTCAACATTCCAGAGGTCAGAAACTACATTAGTCAGTCACCTTTGGACCTTTTCCAACATCTCTTCATCCTTCTGAAAACCCGGTGACCAAATCTGGGCACAGTATAGTAAAATTGTTTATCCTACCTGAAAACTTAATTTACACATTGTTTCATCCTACTGTAAAATGGAAGCACTAGAAACTTTAACAATTTAAGTAATTTGAAGTGATTACATGCATTCACAGACCTTGAGGAATAGCGCAGCCAGTAGCAATAGGTATTGAAGTTTATTTCTGTTTCATTGTTGTGGAGATTGGAATGACAATGGGGGTTCCTTTATAGAGAGAGAATAAAAAGGTAATGGGACAAATTCAGAGAGATATTTATCTGAAAGTATTTTTCTTTCAAATGGTGAACAACCACAAGAAGGTTAAAATCTACAAGAAGGCCTCCAATATATTTAAAAAATGATAAAACAGTAGCACACATTGGAACGAGTGAATTTTTATTTTTATATTATCCTCCAGGCAACTCCATGAAGTTCATAAATTCATCAAGGGATGCCCTAAACAATGTGCCAAGCACTATTCAACATTCATGCAATATCTATCATACTTTGAACTCCTTCAAAGTTATGGCACCCACAATAGACTCTGGCAACTTATTCCACTTATTGACCATTTGCCAAGCAAAAAATTGTTCCTTGTACCCTTGCTCAATTCTCTTTCCTTTCTGTCAACCTATTCTGAACCAACAAATCTTCAACCTATCCTCGTGCATTCCATAGACCTGCTGCATCTTGGTCACATGCCTCTGGATCCTCTCCTCCTCATCCCAAAGAAATCCAGGTGACCAGATCCGTTCACAATAGTCAAAACTGGGTCTTACACAGGTCCTATAAAGAGGTTTAATTACTTGCTTACTGTGCTAGTCAGGGTGTTTTTCAATAATGAAGTAATTCTATGAGCTGTTTTCTTCTTCATACCATGCTTGTCTCCTCTCAAATTCCTATAGTAGTTTTGGTCTACTGTTTGTTTATTTAAGTCTATATTTGTTCCTGCCAATAGATGAAACTGAAGCCATAAAATTTTATGTTACAAGACAGAAGAAAAAAGAAAGGAACTTATTTCATTAGCATTGAAAAGATTATTTTGAGACCTGTAAAGCCAACAGTTTATTCTAAGTGTTTCTTTTCATGGATAATTTCCTAAAGCAAGGTAAATTTTTCTTAATAGATGTGTACACTGACATCAACTGTGGCATGACATAAATATTTCCTTCTTTCAGTGTAAGAAAAGAAACTGTTTGAGAAAAATGTTAATTTGGAATCATACTGAGATGGATCTTATTTTGAAATTGATCATATTAAAAAGGAAAGGTTTTTACTTCTAGAAATGATTAGCAAAGGATTTTTTTAACTTGTTTTTAGATTTTTTTTTTTTTGGTTTCATTCCTGAAATTAAATTTATGTAAGAGAGAAAGTGTATCTCTTATGAAATATTTTATAACAACATACATTACAATTCTCTTATGTTATTATAAAATATTTGGAATGTATGGGAGATGTTAGAAAAACAGATCCAGGAGCAAAGTCTATACTGCAATTATTATAGAAGAAAAACACACAAAGAAAAAAATATATGATGGGGGTACCCAAAAATAACCAGAATTATTTTTTTTTTAAATTATTAAAGTTGATAATACTATATTCTAATCTCCTTCAAAGTACTCTCCATGTGAGTCAATGACCTTGTTGCAACATTTTTTCCACTGATGAAAACATTCTGGAACTGTTCAACTGGAATACTGTCATTGGCCTCTAGTGACTTTTCTTTCACTTCGTCCACATCAATGAATCATTGCCCTTTCATGTTTTCTTTATTTGTGTATGTGTGTGTGTGGGGGGGGGGAGTTCACACAGAGGCTTTTTTTATTCCCACAATTATTTTTTTTCTATCCTCTGTAAGCAAGCAAGGCACAAATTTAGCACACACACATTTCATTTGCAAATCTTCTGTTAAAATTCACTGGCATGGACTACGGTGACAAATTCGTCTCTTCAGAAACTTTCTCAACGTCTTTTGAAAATCTTCATTGATTGCCTGACAAAATTTTTCAATGTTTCATCATTTCTGCTTGTCAAAGGTCAGCCAGATTGTGGTTCGTCTTCAACTGACGTGTCTCCATTTTTGAACTGGGAAAACCACTCACAGACCTGCGTTTTACCTAAAGCATCATCCTTAGAGGCTTGCTGAAGCATAAAAAGTTTCAGCTGCAGTTTTACCCCCCCCCCCCAAATAAAAAAAATAAAAAATTTCACGCATACTCTGTGCTCCTTGTGGTCAGCCATCACAAAATCACCAAACTTGCTTACAGCCAAAACAACAAACCAGTTAACACTGGTTGACAGAAGGGGATATAACAACAGGAATAGAAGTCACTGGGTATAGCATTTTTCATCAGGATAGGAGGGGAAAGCGTGGTGGTGGGGTACTGCTTATGATAAGTGATGACCTATGTCTTCTAAGAGTGGAGGCTTTGGAAGGAAGTGAGACAAAAATGATTTTGAGAGCATATGGTGTGAGGTAGAGGTAGGCAAGACAGGATATTTAGTGGGGTGTTGCTACAGACCCAGGAGCACAGAGGATGGGGACCAGGAGATGTTTAGACAGCTAAGTTTGGCAAGTGCAAGAAGAATGATTGTTATGGGAGATTTTAACGAGTTCTTTGCGGATGATGCAAAGCTGGGAAGGATTATTAGTAATAGTGCAGATGTGGTAGCCCTGCAAGAGGATTTAAATAAGCTAGATAGATGGGCAAATGAATAGGGGTTGTCAGTTTAATGCTGCAAAATGTAAGGTCTTGAGGTTTGGGACACATCAATGGGACACTGCATACTCTGTTGGAGGAGCTATACTGGAGAAAGAAGGGGGAAATAAGCGATCTGGGTTGACGATTGATAGAAACCTGAAATTCAGGGGACATATTGCAAAGGTAGTGAAGGTAACACAGAGGATTGCTGCAATAACGAGAAGGATGCTGACCTGCAGAGATAAAACAGTTATCATTCCATTGTATAAGACCCTGATCAGACCACACTTGGACTATTATTCTCAGATTTGGTCCCCAAGATTTGAAGGGGGATTAATTAACTGTGGAAAGGGTACAAAGGCAGATAACAAAGATGGTTTCAGGACTGTACAATGTTAGTTATGAGGATTGGCTGAGGGAGTGTGGACTGCAGAGTTTGGTGGATAGAAGAAGGAGAGGTGATATGATTGAGACTTTTAAACTGTTGAGAGGTGGTTACAGGGTTGACACTGGGGAGTTCTTTCGCTTGGTTGAACAGAGGGAAGGAGTGATGATAAGAGGCCATCCCTGGAAGTTATGAAAGGAAACTGTGAGCAAGAGGGTAAGGAGTGGTTTCTTTGCATGGAGGGTGGTTGAACCGTGGAATGCATTGCCTGATGGAGTGGTAGGAGTGAGAACGGTCAACGAGTTTAAAGAGTGGTATGATAGACTTTTGTGTTTCTTAGGGGGAACCTCCCCTCGATGAGTCTTGACAGACTTTATGTTCTTAGGAAGGACCTCCCACGATGAGTCTTTTGACTCCATGGAGGCCTGAATAATAATAATAATAAAAACGCAGGTTGACCGCACTTGCCAGACTGGCATGGAAAACTGTACACTCACGAAGCCTAGCGGCATCATCCATTGTGCCAAATTCAGATTCCAGTTATTTTTGGGTATCCCCCTCCAGGAGCAGCTCATGCATAGGTACTTCGGAACTGCAGCACCCCCAATTTTTCTCAATATATAAATATATTTATTAATTTATTTATATTTGCTTGTAATATTTAATTTTATCATCAACAATCTATAGACTTCTCTTATTTTGTATAAAAAATGATAAAAATCCATCTTGTAGCACGTGGGAGGGCGAAGGATGCTAGCAGCACTGTGTTTACCACAGTGTCATATTGCTAAGCATACAAGCATATGCACGTCACAGTGAGATGCGAGCTATTAACGTAATGTGGCACTGTCTGTCGTGCGGTTCCACTGTTGTTTACATGCAGTTTGTGCCAGTAGTAAAGTGTTCATAGTGCTTATCGTGTTTACTCTGTCTCTTTAAATAATTGGACATTACAATTAAAGGATTTAATTGTAATGTCCAAAAATTGTAAATCCATTCCTTTAATTACAATTAAAGGAATGGATTTTATTTTTAACTAATTTTGAATTATACTAAACTGTATAATCTTATCGATAATAAACAATATTTTTTCATTACACAAAACAAGGAGAATATATTTTATTTTTAAGTAATTTTGAATTATACCAAACTGTATAATTTATCGATGATAAACAATATTGTTTCATGTTTAATTTTTTTTTACATTTTTACCATAATTTTGATATTTTATCCAAACATGTATACACTGTACTTACAGTGTATATGTAGATTTTGAAAGTAAGAGCACCCCCCCCCCCCCATGATTTCAAGCCACGAGCCACCACTGATCCTCTCATACATATCTATGTATTTTCCTAACCTAATGTTTAAACAATATTTTTTGAATGACGACTTTCATTCAGATATGTCACACATCCAAACTGTGGAGAAGAATATCTTCTTCTTAAGCTCTCATGAACCTTTGTTCTTAGCTGTGGACTTCGCAGCCGTATGCTATTATTCCCCCCCCCCCCTCCTGGTATGTTCTATGTCTGTAGATGCATGTGTTCACAGGGTCGATTTGCCTGTTCTGAGGGACAAAAAAAAAACCTCTAGTTCTGTATGAGACTGGCTAACTCACCTTTAGTTGAAAGAGACCAGATGTGTTTCCTCACATTATGGATTTGAATCGAGCTCAGGTCTTTCTGACCAAAGGGCTTCATCCATACCGAGCTCCACAGGCTCCAGAGAAGAATATCACCCATATAAATTGAATAACTGTGCAATTAGCATGAATGCAAGGACTAGAAGTTTTCTCTGGAGTAGTGAATAAACATGATGCCA
Source organism: Typopeltis vanoorti (assembly GCF_054136105.1). Taxonomy (NCBI): domain Eukaryota; kingdom Metazoa; phylum Arthropoda; class Arachnida; order Uropygi; family Thelyphonidae; genus Typopeltis; species Typopeltis vanoorti. Next base: position 16,296,385 of record NC_143554.1, read on the forward strand.
GAGTTAGTTAATCAATTTTGGAATCATGTGGAATTATAAAGCAGGTGATTATAATAGTCTTAGATGTCAACTTGGGGAAGTTTCGTGGAGGGAGGAATTGGAAGGCTGGGATATCATTATTGCTTGGATAACTGTGAAGGAATATTTGTTAGCAGCAACAGTAAGCTGTATTCCATGAGTGAAGAAGAGGACACAATTTGAAGTAAAGTGAATGACAAACATAATTAAACAGGAACTGCATGTGAAAAAGAGGTTATGGAAGAGATATAAGGAAACAGGTGAAGAGAAGATGCATGAAGAATATAAGACACAGACCAGGAGAGTGACTAGTATGGTAAAGAAGGCGAAACTGGAATATGAGAAAAGATTGGCCCTTAGATCCAAAGAAAATCTTAGGGAATTGTTTAGCTATGTGGCCAGTAGGAGGAGAAACAACTGTGGAAGAATGACATTGTGAGATAAAGAGAATAGAGTGACTGATGCAGAAGACATAGTGGAATTGTTCAATGAACACTTTATTGGAGTATTTCATCCTGGAGGAGTCAATTTTAATACTAGAGGGATAGGGCAGGTTCCAGGTTTAGAGGTGCAGGAGGAGAGTCTGTTCCAAATATTGAGTACTCTGGATGTCAGTAAAGCTTTGGGACTGGATGGTATTTCACTATCAGTTTTGAGAGAATGTGCTAAGGAACTGACATTGCCTTTGACCTGGCTTTTCAATGGCAATGTCAGTTCCTTAGCACAACCGGCTGCGGGAAAGGTGCCCATGGAATGGAAGGAAGGAAGGTAAGATAGTGCCATTGCATAAGGCAGTAGCAGACTGGAAGTGTCTGATTAGAGGCCAGTTTGTGTGTCATCAGTAGTTGGTAAGATCTTGGAGAAAGTAGTGAGGGACTGTATACAGCATTGGGCAGATGAGGGTAATGTTATCTGTGAGAGTCAACATGGATTTGTGAAGGGGTGCTCTAGTTTTTGCAATATGCTAGCCTTTTATAATAAAGTTAAGAGAGCATTAGAGAGGGAAAGGCATATACTACAAGTTTCCTAGACTTAGCAAAGGCATTTGACAGGGTGCCACATGATAAGCCAATATTCAAGTTGCAGCACGTGGGTCTGGATGTCAGATTGGTCAACTGGATTCAGGATTGGCTGTCCGATAGGTATTAGAGAGTTGTGTATGGTGGGGCAGTTTCAAGGAGGCAGAAGGTTACAAGTGGGGTTCCACAGGGCTCAGTACTGGGACCTATATTTGCAGTGCAGATGTGGTAGCCTTGCAAGAGGATTTGAATAAGCTAGTTAGATGGGCAAATGAATGGGGGATATCGGTTCAATGCAGCAAAATGTAAGGTCTTGAGGTTTGAGAAACATTGATGGGACACTGCATACTCTATGGGAGGAGTTATACCAGAGGAAGTAGGAAGACAAGAGATCTGGGGTTGATGACTGATAGAACCTGAAATTTAGGGGTAAAACAGAGGATTGCTGCAATAATGAGAAGGATGCTGACCTGCAGAGATAAAAGGGTTATCATTCCGTTGTATAAGACTCTGATCAGACCACACTTAGACTATTGTTCTCAGATCTGGTCCCCAGGATTTGAAGGGGATAAATTAACTGTGGAAAGGGTACAAAGGCAGATAACAAAGATGGTTTCAGGACTGTACAATGTTAGTTATGAGGATTGGCTGAGGGAGTGTGGACTGCAGAGTGGTGGATAGAAGGGGAGGTGATATGATTGAGACTTTTAAACTGTTGAGAGGTGGTTACAGGGTTGAGTTGACACTGGGGAGTTTTTTCACTTGGTTGAACAGCAGGAAGGAGTGATAACGAGGGGCCATCCCTGTAAGTTACGAAAGGAAACTGTGAGAAAGAGGGTGAGTAGTGGTTTCTTTGCATGGAGGGTAGTTGAACCATGGAATGCATTGCTTGATAGTGGTGAGAGCGAGAATGGTCAGTGAGTTTAAGGAGTGGTATGATAAACTTTGTGTGTCTTAGGAATGACCTCCCATGATGAGTCTTTTGACTCCATGGAGGCCTGAATAATAATAATAATTTTAGGACAAGTATGGCAGGCACTGTGTGAATAATGGTTAGTAATGACTCTATTGAGACAACAAGAAGCATTGCCTCCAACCCAAACTGGCCACTGAACTCTATGAGAATGTTGTAATAATAATAATATGTTGAATAGGTTAGTGAGAAACAGGATCCAGAATTGGGTTGATAACAGTGATATTCTCTTTGATATAGTGCACTGGATTGGAGATTGGTTGTCTTAAAGGCATCAGTAAGTTGCAAATGGCAAAGCAATATCCCAGAAGTGGAAAGTCACTAGTGGTGTGCCTCAAAGGGCCTATTTTAGGGTCATTGCTGTTAACCTGTATGTTCATGAAATTGGGGATATTTAGTTATTTGCATATGATGCTAAGTGGGGAGAACTATGAAAAGTAGAGTAGATATTATGGCTTTACAAAAATACTTCAAGAGACTAAGAATGGACAGATAAATAGGGTTACCAGTTCAAAGTTGCAAAGCGCAAGATTTTAAAATTTTGAAAACAAAAATGGAATGTAGAGTACAGTGGGGATTTACTGGAGGGAGCTGGAGGAAAATAAGTGATCTGGGTATGATGATGGATGTCCTGTCAAGTGTCATCTTCATCAAGAAGGTAGACTATTGTGAACCTCTACTTGAGATTAGAGCCTCACCATCTTATCTTTCCAGCTTGCAGTTAGCATCTTATGTCTGTTCGTGGAGCTGGTTTGCCTGTTTAGAGGAACAAATAACCTAAGTTTCTGGGAGGGAAACCCTCAACCTCTGTATGAGACCAGCTAACATACCTTTGACTGAAAAGCCCTGATTGAGGTTCCTTGTAAATGGGATTCAAACCCAGGTCTTTCCAACCAAAGGGCTCTGTCAAAATCAACTGAACTAAGGAGGTGGTGATGGTGGCTAGGGGTCCTGAAATTTAGAGGACACATTTCTAAAATTGAAGACAACACAAGTTCTGGCAATGATGAAGAGGACACTGACTTGTAGAAATAAAGAATTTTTACAAGGCCTTGATTAGATCAATATGGACTACTGTACAGAGATTTGGTCACCCGCTTTTCAAAAGGATGAAGAAGTATTGGAAAGGATTTAGAGGTGATTGACTAAGGTGGTTTCTTGTCTCTGGAATGTCAAGTATGAAGAAATGTTGAGAAGATGCAATTTACAGGGTGTAGTTGACAGGAAGAGGAGAAGGGGTGATATGATAGTGATGCATCAGTTAGTAAGGGCTTCTTATCAGATTAATGTTGAAGAGGCTTTTCATAGAATGATGAGAAATGAGAGAGAACTAGAGGTCATCCCTGTCAGGAAGCTGTCTAAGGAGGATGTCAGCAAGGAGTGAGGAGTCATTTTTTTGCATGGAGAGTGGTAAATGACTAGAATGCACTGCCTGAGAGTGTAATGTCTACAGAGAATGTGAATATATTTAAGGCATGGTATGATTATTTGTGTGTATGACAGGGGGACTTCCCACAATGAGTCTGACTCCATGGAGGTCTGGGAATAATGATAATAATAATCACTAGTGCATGATACCTGTATATATGATATTAACTGCTGTTTTTTCTATAGGATTTACTTTTAAAAATAATGACCCCTCCCTTACACACACAAAGGTTGTAGATCCTACAGCTCACTACAAGAGAGAGAGACCTTAATAGAGAAGGAACCCACAGATGTTTTTGATCAACTGGACATTGTGTTCTTAGAAAACTCTTAGTAAGAAAGGCTTTTCCATGGAATAGATGCAGATGGAATGAAAAAAGGGAAAAAAAGAGGAGGAAGAGAAGCATATTAAGTTGGTTTGTAATTGGACAATAAATTTATCATAAGCAGCTTCCTCATGTTATAGATTTTGTGGTAAGCGAAAGAATGATAAATGCTAGTTCTAGTGGAATAGCACTTATGGAGGTACCTCTACATAAAACACAAGGCAATGAAGATGAAGTTGATAATGAAGTTGAAGTGAGTCTGGGATAAAGAGGTTTTAGTTGATTAGCCAAATTCTACTCTTCAGAAGACAGCATAATGATTTTTAGGAATGTCTTTCAAAAATTATAAAAATCCTTGACTCTATTCAGCAAAAAGAAAGCAGGTGGTTAATAGCATTTCTCTCTCTCTTGGTGATGCATGGTATGCACAGTTTCTGTTACTTTGTCATTTCTGCAGATGCTGTCACAGTTGGCGTTCAACTGAATTACATGCATCATTTTATCAGTTTCCTCAAATTTAAAACATGAGCAAAACAACCAATGTCAGCTTTTTCCAGAAACAAATTCTGTATTTTAATCTTTATGTTGTAAATCTATTGTACATTAGTTCTATGAGTGGGTTAAGGATTATATCTGGAACCTCTGCTAGAGGCAACCCCCCCCCCCCCCCCCCCGAGATCAGTTCAGGCATCCATTAAGTTGAATGTGGTCTCACTGGGCAATGAAATTCATCTACCATCTCAAGATTGTAACGTCGAATCTCTCCCATACGGTGGGATTTTTTCTTTCTTACTACTAAATTTTGTTAGGAGCCTTTAGCCCATGAATATCATTGTGGATTTTCAACTAAAAAAAAATATCAAAAGAGATTTAAGTAAATGAGAATATAGGACAATCTATTCAAATGCATTTTGCATTTAGTAGAAAGTCTAAAAAATAATCACCTGGATATTCTTGTTTCATTTAAATAACATCCCAAATATGTGTTTCAGTTTTTATTACTTTACTGTTTAACATAATGGAAATAAATTACATAAATATTGGGAAAAAGAATTATTGTGTTTCTAAAAGACAAGGTACACAGTTTTCAAAGAAAATATCCTATTATCTTATAAATTATTTTATTTTTCCCAGCTTTTTTTTTTCATTACCAAATAAATGAATTACAATTTTAAACAATTTCCCAGCCTTGACTGTGGAATACTTTATTTTGAGAACAGAATAGTACTATTTTATTTTGATAAGAAGAAAGTTTGTCATTTGCATTAGTAAATTAACCTTTAAGTAAACTGTGGAGAGCTCCCACAAAATTCATATCGATAAGCATACTTGTGCGATTATATCCATTGTCAGTCCAAATGATTTTACTTAAAGCAATGTAGTTTATCTTTAAAGCAATGTTAAAACTCCAAGGGCATCGGTGCATTCAAGGAAGTAGTTGATGGGCTTGAACCTCCATACTCCAAAAATCTGAACTGCATGTTTATTTGTATATATGCAAGCCCACATAACTGCCCTTTCTTCGTTACAAAAAAAAAAAAATGCTGGAAACTAGAAGCTGTGGTTGACCATGTACAGGGCAACATTCACATTCTGTTAAAGTTCTTTTCCTGAACACCAAACTATACACCATGTATTATACTACATCAAAATGTTCAATGCTTTCCTTCATAATTCAGTAACACAGTAACAAAAAAAGGCTTCTTTCATATTGTCCCAGCACTGAAGAACAGAGTACCACAAAAGTATATATTTGTATTTGTAAGATTTGTGATGCAATATGATGCATTCCTGTCTGTCAATATTTTAGATAGACCTCCAAAATAGTATATTTTTTCTTTAATTCCATGTAGAGAAAGATATAATCTGTACACACTATAATACAAGGGCGGACACATGAGGCCACAACCAGAGACTATCTATATACAGAAACCTGGTAGCAGACATGTCTATGGACTGATGAAATGGAATCCACCTCACTCACTTTTCAGCTTCTTTAAATGGAAAAAATGATGTTATATCAGCACTTCTCTATTTTTTTTTTGTTATTTTTTTCATTTACAGCAACATAGTCATCGATTGTGCATGGCACTCGAAGTGCATGGCAGTTTTTTTTTTTTTTTTTATGATCACCACACAGCACATTTCTTTCTTGGATTCATTGGTGAATCCAGTGGACAGTTGAATTCTTTAGAAAATTCTGGTGAATTGGAAAGTGGACCAATTATCCTGTAATGTAGATGAGAAATTCACTTTTCACATATAATGTCTGTATAAGTAATATTTAAGAAATTATAGTATCAAGTTTTTCTACAAAAAAAAATATTATTTGACATTACTATTTCTTATATTAAACTTTTATTTGAAATGTTTCCAACAAAAGTTTTAATTAAGAATAACCATAAAAGGATAATTAAAGTATTGTGTTGTGTACTGTACAAAAAGTTTTGCATAAAATATTAATCATAACATCATAGTCAGTTTACAGTTAATGAAAAGGATAATTAAAGTATTGTGTTGTGTACTGTACAAAAAGTTTTGCATAAAATATTAATCATAACATCATAGTCAGTTTACAGTTAATAAATGATGAATTCAATATTTTTAACATAAAAAAAGCTGCACATTAATCAATTAATAATAGTGGTCAATGAAAAATTACTTTTATTACACACCAGAAATTAATTTACATGATTCTAATGTATCTTGAAAGCTAACTGAGCTAAAGCTGAATCCACAACTTTAGCTCAGTTAGTAAACACAATGCCCTTTAGTTGGGAAGACCTTGTTTGAATCCTGTCACAAATATGATCCTTTATATGTTCAAACCGAAGGCGAGTTAGGCATTCTTATATGGAAGTGGCAGGGTTTTCCCTAATGGAAACTAAGGTTTTTTTCCAATGGCTAATCATTGCTTCTTTTTTTTTTTATTTGCATACATTAGTTTTGTGTGCATGTAGCCTTGTTTACAAGTGTTAAGCAGTAATAATACAATATCACCTCCACAGCAAGAACAGCTTACTTTCATTACTTTTGGTGTGAAATATGCCATTAAAATAAAAAGTGGGTTCCTCATTATTGCTGTACATTACTGTATATCTTATAAAGGTAATTGACACTATGGATTCAGTAAAAATGCTGGTCTGACTTTTGGAGTGCCAGTGATTTGGACAGAATGACAATATCATATAGCAGATCGTTATCTATTTAACCAATGTGTTTGCATCTCATCATCATTAATTTTCGGATATGTGCTGTCAATGGGGGTGAGCAGGATACTCTAACAGTATTACACAATTAAGTTCACACTATTACTAATGTCCTTGTCTACAATTTTCTTATCTGTCTATCACTTGTCAGCACTCCAGTATTGTCAGATCTTATATTTTTATCTTCCAGCATACTTCTGACTGCATCAATCCATCTAAATCTTGGTCTTCCCCTGGGTCTTCATTTGTGATTTTGGCATCAAACACCTATCTTGCTACCCTTTCTTTTCCCATTCAATTTAAGTGACCTTAGATTAACTCTGCTTACACATTCATGAATGCTAACAATGTCAATTCCTTCCTAATATCTTAATTTTACTGACACCATCTGTTAACTGCTCTAATTTTTCTCGGAACTTTCATAATTGAATTCTAGTCTTTGATCAGCTGTTTTTATTGCTGACTCAACTCTCATAATCCATAAGTTAAGATTACTTTCAAAACTGTCTTATACTGCTATTTTAATGTTTTAGCTTAATTTCTTTCTTATTCCATATAAATTTATTCAGCTGGCTCACTACCAAACCAGCTTTGCTTATTAGATTGTCTATTTCCATTTTTAATTGCCATGTTCACTAAAACCTGTGCCTAAATTGTTGAGATGTTTTACTTGTTCTATAAATTCTCCAATGAAAATGCAGTTGAAGTTTTTTATGTTTGCCTATTTTCATAATTTTGATCTTTTTATTGCTAATTTTCATGCCAAGGTTATTACAGCAGTTATTCAATTTCGTTAAGAAATCCCAGACTTATACTGGATTTATAACATCCTAGTTGATGTTGTAATTTCCTTAAATTATTTAGTAAAAAATGCATAACCACTGTCTAAGCCTTTCCACGAGAATAATCAGTATAAGGTATAAGAGTATAACATCATCAGCATAGAACAAAGAACTAAGCTTGATATCTCTGATTCTGATATCAGGTTTTATGCCACTTTCTTTCATAATGTGATCCATACAGATTATGAAAAGAGTGGAGTTAAAGTACACTCTTGTCTTATGCTTGATTTTACGTGAAATGAACTTTCCATACTTACATTTTTGACTTATGACCTTAGAGAATATGTATGGCTTTGTATAATGTTCCATTTACTTCCATATAATTATAGTGTTCTGAACAGTTATTAGCACCTAGTCATATGCATTTACAGATCTACATAAAACTTAAGTTATATGCAGGGCCGTGCCAACCTGAGGGTGCACCGCACTCGGGCAGGCATTTTATGTAGCTAATATCTAATTTGGATTATACAATGCAGTATTAGGGGTGGCCGATAAAAGTTTGCACCCGGGCGGCAAATACCCTTGGCGTGTCTCTGGTTATATGCATGTGTGTGACTCCAACCACAAAAGGTTGTGAACCTATAGTAAAGTACTGTGGGTGGGATAAGGATTTTTTTTCTATTTTTATTAATGTTTATAATTTTTTACATTATTGTTTATTCATTTTTTCACCTCATCCAGAAATCCTGCTCTAGACACCACACAGAATTTTTTAAAGCAACTTCAGGCCTCCAATAAGGGTAATGGTGGTCTTGCACTGAGCAATGAAATTCATCTTCCACATGCTGGCCTGGTTGGCAAAGTGGTTAGTGTATCCGCTTTCCAGCCAAAAGGCTGCAGGTTCGAATCCCACCATGAGTCCTTGGACTCACTGCAGGTGTCATGTAATAATAATAATAATAATAAAGACAATCACATACATCCATGCCCTCAGAAAAGTTCAAATCTTCAACTTGTTCACCGAAGAGCAGATATGCTAACCACTCAGCCAACCATATTCTCACAATTTCTCAACTATTTGTTGTAAAGTGAAAATCTGTTCCAGGCAACTCCTGTTTGGCCTGAATCCAGCTTATTATTCTCCGAGTTTCTGTTGCAGTTTTTCTTAGCCTTTTCTTAAACATGCTTGCAGCAATCCTGCCTGGAACACTTGGTGCAGAAATTTTTCTGTAATTTTGATATTCTTTTTTATTTTCACATTTTTTTTCTTTTTCTTTTTCATTTTAGAACCCTTTGCAATTCCATCTGTTTCCTTTTGATGGAATCTATGAGAGTTCTACTCTAATTACCCAGAATTAAACCCTCTGAAAGCAGAAGGTCTAGTCTGAAGGATTATGTTATATAGCCTCATAAAGTTTTTATCCTCATTTTTAGTCAATTATCATTTTACTCTAGCTGCCTTATCATATTTCAGGCTTTTGACAGCTTTTCTACCTCAGGTATTTATTGCATTCCTCTTGCATATTTTCTACCATTGTTCTCTCACTGCTTGTTTCAGTTAACAGTCATTCTAAATAATTATTCCAGACATTCAGAATATCTTCAGCTTCAGTTTTCATATCACATTCTTTATCTCTGATTCCATTAATGTATACTCTTTCTTCTGTTTCTAAGCTTTTGGAATAGATTTCAGAACATCATTTTTGTGACATTCATGGTATTTGTTATATATGCTTATCAAACTCTTCCCATGACTTTTGTTTAGCTACTTCTATGCATAGCTTAGCTCTCTCACATATCTCTGTATTTTCTCAGAGCATCTGCCAACTTATTTGATGGTATCTTTCTATATACTCTCTGGCTTTAAAGGACTTCCTCTTTAATTTCTTGTATCCATCATGGAGTTCTGATTTTCCTTTTCTTACAATCAACCTTACCAATATCTGCTTAGCTGAATTAATCAATGTTTTCTTCTAAGTTTGCCATGAAATACTCCAAGGTTTGGTTCTTGTTTTCAAACACTTGCATTTTTCCTCCAATACTAAGTGTATATTTGCAATAATATATTTATACAAGGGTGGTCTGAAAAGTTCTCTGCCTCGACTATAGATGGCAACACTATTGGCAAGAGATTTTTTTCCAATTTTTTACATCTGTTATAAGCATCCATGTGAAACTGCAAGTTATTCTATCAAGTAGTTTGTTTTATATGGCTGTCTAAAGCAAAAGTGTTGTCTGTATCCCTTGAAATGAATAAAATTGAGTATCATGTGGTTATAAAATTCTTTGTAAAAGAAGGTTTAATGCCAAAAGAAATTCATTCGAAGTACATAAAAGTTTATGGGCACTCTTCTCCTTCATTTTCAACAATTAAGAAATGGGCTGCAGAGTTTAAACATGGCCGTACAAGCATGAAGATGATCCATGTGAAGGACGTCCAAAAAGTGTAACACTACCAGAAATCATTCATCAAGTGCACGATATGGTATTGGATGACCAGCAAGTCGAAGTGTGTGAAATTGCTGAGACTATAGACATTTCGAAAGAACGTGTAGGATATATTTTGCATGAAGAATTGTAAATGAAAACGCTTTGCGCAAGATGGGTGCCATGCTTGCTCACAGCAGATCAAAAACACACTTGCATAAAATCTCTGAACAGTGCTTGAGGCATTTTAACAAGAATAAAACTGATTTTGTGCATCGATTTATTACTACAGATGAGACTTGGATTCACCATTACACACCAGAATCCAAGCAGCAGTCAAAACAGTGGGCAGAAGCCAGTTGTTCAGCACCAAAGAAGACAAAGTCGGTTCCATCAGCAGGAGAGGTCACAGCATTGGTATTTTGGGATGCAAAAGGCATTTTGTTTATTAATTATCTTGAAAAGGGTAAAACAATAACCGGGAATATTATTCCGATCTTTTAACCAGACTAGATGAAAAAATTTATGAGACAAGACCCGGTTTGCAGAAGAAAAAAATCATCTTCATCAGGACAATGCATCTGCCCACAAAGTTGTTTTGGCAATGGGAAAATTAAGGGATGTGCACTATGAATTGTTGGAATATCCACCCTTTCCCTAGATATGGCTCCTTCTGACTTGTCTCTTCCCAAAACTAAAACTCTTCCTTGCTGGTCAGCGTTTTTTTTCGAATCAAGAGGTGTATTTTGCAGATCTTACTGAGAACCACTACAAGGATGAGATAATGGCCCTGGAGCATTGCTGGAATAAATGTATTAATTGAAAAATAAAAATAATTTCAAAATTATAAATTCGTGTTTTCATTGTTAGGCCGAGAACTTTTCAGACCACTCTCATATGTGTCTACAGTTTTCACTAATGAAAACTGCTCGACTTTGATTTTTTTAAAACTTTCTTACATGTTTTTTTCTTTTCAACATAATATTTACTCTTATCCTGCTCACTGCCATACAACAATAGTGATGACCTCGTATTTCAAAATCCCCGATACAATATGCCTGTATTCCAAACTAGCCTGAAGATACTGCTGTCATCAAACAGCATGGTTTATGTGAACCTGAACCATCCTAAAGATACTGATGTCATCAATAGCATAGCCAAAATGACTTTCCTTATTTCTTATATCTTTTCTCCATGTGAGCCTGTATCCTGAACCACTGTGAAGGTTCACAGTGGTTCATCAGTAGCATGGTCAAAATGACTTTCCTTATTTCTTGTATATTCTCTCCATGTGCCTGAATCAGTGTGAAGATACTGATCTCATCAGTAGCATAGCCAAAATGACTTTCCATGTTTCTTATATCTTCTCTTCATGTGAATTTGTGCACATCCTTATGTTGGAACATAATGTTAGTGATGACCAATCAGCGTCCAGAACAGAAATCCATGAGGTACTTACCATTATTATTAACTTTCTCCTTTTCTCCCAATTTTCCCCAAACATTGCAATATGTCTTTTATGTCTGGTATTCATTTCCTACTCTGATGTTTAAATCTCCAACAAAGATTAGCTTTTAATTTTTCCTTAGAACACAGTTTGGTTGACTAATTCCCAAATTGACAACCCATTCCCATTTATTCAGTATCCAGCATATACCTATTAATAGAGCACACCATGTGAAAGTGAGGATTGGACATGAAGCCAGAAGCCCTAGTTGGTTTTCTGCATTCTTTAAAGGCTATGTAAAGGTCTCCTCACAGTCATCTAACTTTGACATTTAAGCAACCTAAATTGCATTTTGCATTAAAAAACAAACATTTGATATCATCCCCTACTTAGAATCGGCGATAAGACCAATGCCTCATATTCTTTAGACCTTTCCTAAACCATCATCATCATCATCACAGTATGAAGAGCTGTACGTGTGACAGAAGGGCCTCCCATGATGAGTCTTTGATTCTCTGAAGGTCTGAAGATAATAATAAGGCAGTGGGCCACAATATATCACTACGTGTCTTGAGAGAATGTTTCATGGAATTATTGGCACCCTTGGCACACCTGTTTAACATGAGTCTCAACTTCACAAATAGGGAGGGGGGGGTAGTTAGCATGGCTTTGTTAGGGGAAGCTCATGTTTTAGCAATCTACTTATATACTATTACAAGGTGACAAATTCATGAAAAAGAAACATATAGCATGGATATTTGGAATTTTCAAAGGGCTTTGATGGACTGCCATACAACAAATAGGACTGGATAAGAGACGGTTGGGTTGAATTGATTATTGGTTCAGATAGGTGTTAGCAGGCTGTGTATGGGGGGGGGGGTATCACAAAAGAGGAAGGTCACTAGCAGAGTACCACAGGGGTCTGTTTGTTGCCATTACTGTTTAACTTGTATGTTAATGATAGTGGAACATGTTTAACTGGAGATATGCAACTCTTTGCAGGTGATGAAAAGTTGGGAAAAACTATGAGAAGCAGAGCAGATATCATGGCCTTGTAAGAGGATCTCTATAGACCAGTGGTGTTCAACCTTTTTTACTACGCGAGCTACTTTTCTATAAAAAGTTATTTGGCGATCTACTCTCTTATATATAAGTTATTCCGCGATCTACTCTCTTATATAGATCATGTTCCCCCAATCTGATATCTGATTATGCACAAATAAACAACTAAAAATACACAACTAAAAACTTTATTTGTGTATTTAAAAATTTATTTATCATTTTAATTATTAATTATTTTAATACAACAAAAAAAAAAAACAAATATATTGGAATAAAATATTTATTTCTCTATTTTGGAAAACCAAAGTTAGAAAAAACAACAGATTGATTACAAACGCACAAGTTACAGGAAATGCTGGTTGATTAAGAAAAAAAAAAAGTTAATGTGAAATTTGGCATTGTTTGGACCTCACAATATTTTCATAGTCAAGTTGATATGAAGAAGTGGCCAATCGCAGACAATCATCCAAATGATCATTTGTAATTTGGTTTCTTAATTGATTTTTTATGATGTTCATATTTGAAAAAGCGGATTCTGACAAGTATGTCAATCCGAAACACGACAGAATTTTTCGCGCAATATTAGTTAATATTGGAAATTTTTCATGTGCATGCTTCCAAATGACTTCGTTGTTTATTGATTTTAAATGTAAACTATTTAGAATGTTTATTATCTCAAGTTCTACTTCAGCTTGGTTTATATCAAACAGCCCACTAATTTTATTTGAAATTTCTGTGATGTTCAAGTTTTCTTGAAATGGATTATTGATAAAAGATACAATCATTTCAGTTTTATTAAAATCTTTAAATCTTGAATTTATTTCTTCCTCAACTAATTCTATTTCATGAATAAATTCTTTTAAATCATAGCGAAGCATTTCTTGATTCTGTTCAAAAAATTAATAAATATGGGAAATGTCATTTATATTTTTCTTTAATAAAAGTAAGTATTGTTGGAAAGTTTTTATTGAACTTAACATGTCAATTAAATTTTTATCTCTACCTTGTAACTCTAAATGTAAATTGCTTAATTTTGTACAGAAACCTACTAAAAATGATAAGTGTAACAACCATTGTTTTATCATTCAATTGTGGAAAATTATCTCCTTTTTCATCAAAAAAAATTTTTATATCGTTAATTAATACAAGAAATCTTTCTAAAAATTTACTTCTGCTGAGCCAGTGAACATTATTGTACAACAGAAGTTCCCTATCATCATCTGCCTGTAATTTAAATAACCGCCGTTGCAGGGGGGGCTTTTCCTCGAACAGAATTTACAATTTGAAATGTAATATCCAAAACATCTTTTGTGTTTAATCTTTTACTACACAGTACTTGTTGGTGAATAATACAGTGGTATTTAAAAAAATCTGGATATTTGTCATCGTTTTTACATAATGAAATGAAGCCTGATTTATTACCTATCATTGCAGGAGCACCATCAGTACCAACAGACACAAGTTTAAAAAGCGGAAGTTTGTGTTGTTTCACAAATTCATCAAATGCCGAAAAAATGTCTTCTTCCCTAGTCCTTCCCAATAATGGTATAATTTTCAAAAGTTCTTCTTTACTTGAATAATCTTGAAATACCATGCGAATAAATACCATTAACTGAGCAATATCAGTGAAATTGTTTGATTCATCAAATTGTAATGAAAACGCAACATGAATGTCTGACATTAACCTGGCCTGGAAACTTTTCTCCAGCAATTTGAAACCTTGTCTGCAGCCTAGAAGTAGTCTCTCTAGTGATATCTCAAACCGAGAAGCTCCTTTCTGGAAAACTCCTCTCTCAAACAACGTGGATCCGAGCAGTCTCTCTAACAGCGACTCTGGACCAGGCGGCCTCCTCTCTGACAGCAATTCTGGAACCGGGACCCTTCAGCTTGCTTCAGTCCCTTTTTATTAGGCCTCCTCTGAGGCCTTGCATGAAGTTTGGCAACCCTCAAAGAATCGGTATGAGTTTTTCATCTTAAGTTTCAAGTTCGGCACGCCTGTTGTTTTCCTCCGCTTTCTTTTGACTGTAAGTTGCCGGCCATCAGAAAGTTGTTTGAACTCTTTCTGACTGACTTCGGAGATGTTTACACAGAGCCTGCAAGCCTTTCTCATACATACAAGTTTCAATAACAATCTTCCTAATGCCGCCATGTACAGCTTCGGCGACAAAAACATTGCCTGTTTAAAGCAATTAGCTTCAAAAGAGTTATTTACAAAAACATCTAATACAAACTATACCGAGACAAACGAAGTTTATATTTTTACAATATTCACATGAGACTTAACTTAAGTAAAAAATCGATGTAATGTGCTTTGGAATATTTAATATTTAAGCTACAATCGAGTTTTTACACTTTGCTTATTATCGTATTCACTTGGCTCGCTGTTTGACTTCCGCTGATCCAAATTAATTTATTTACCCAAACTTATAAGAAAATTACTGATTTGACAATTTTAACGAAAAATAAATAAACAATAGCAATACACTTAAAGCGAATTAAAAATAATACAAAATAATGATAAATAAAATATTATGTTTTCAGTTTTAATTAAATTTGTAAGTAAGGAGGAATACACAAGAGATCGACCAAAAAGCGTTCCACGATCGACTGGTCGATCACGATCGACGGGTTGAACACCCCTGCTATAGACTATATGAGTGGGAAAACTCACATAGTCTACAGAGATGACAGATCTAGGAGTGATGGTGGATAGAGACTTGAAATTTAGGAGTCACACTGTGAGAACATCAGACAGATTATGGCAATGATGATGAGGAGGAGGAGGAACTTGACATACAAAGGCAAAGAGGTTATGGTTCCCTTGTATAAAGCCTTGGTCAAGTTACATATGGACTACTGTGATTTGGTCACCTCATTTTCAAGGGAATGATATCTTCTAGAGGATCCATAGAAGGTTCACTGTTGGTGAAGCTTAATCTCTCCTGAGTGAATACAACTTGCACAGCCTTTTGAATAGGAGATGTGATTGAAACATATAATTTGGTGAGGGATTGTTATTGTTACTTGATTAATTTGGAGAAGATATTTCATATAGTAGACCCAACCAAGCATAGAACAAGAAGCCATGCCTGGAACAAGGATGTAAGCAAGTGAGTGAGGAGCAAGTTCTTTGGATGAAGAGTTGTTGGTGAGTGGAACGTGTTGCCTCATGTGGTGAGTGCAGAAACTATGAATGAGTTTAAGACACAGGTCAATTATCTTTTTACATGATAGTATGTACCTCTGGTAATGAGTATTTTGATTCCATGAAATCAAGAAAATTGGGCCTCCACAAAAATATTTTACTTCAGGAAAAGAGCATAAGAACCAAGACTTTTGAATAAATTATACTTGCCAAGAAATTATATTGCTGTTTTATCCTATGTTCAAGTGTAGGCAAGCAATGAACATTAAGTATCTTCGTAAACTAGCTACTTAGATGTTAACGACTTTACATAAATTAGCTTAGTATCTCATAATGCAAAACACAGTTCCTTTTGGGCATCATTCAACATATTGTTGTACGAGTCCATTGACAGTGCTTGTTATCGTTGAACTCTTTTTTCAAATGCTTAGAAATGTCACATAAAAAACATGAATATGAAGAGGAACACAGAAGTTTTAGGCCAGAATGGGAAGAGGAGATTCTTTTCTATGAAATGACGAAGTAAACTAATGTGTGCCATATGCCAAATAACACTTATGCAATTCAAAGTCAGCAATCTCAAGTGTCATTATGATACACATCACAGTAATATTAGTAAAGAATTTCCTCTTGGCTCTGATCTCAGGTGAACTAAACTTTCAACTTTGAAAGAACAATTCCATGGTCAGAGTAAATTGATGTCCATGTTTCCTAAGGAGGCTGATGTTACTACCTTGGCTGGTTTTATTTTAGCATTTAATATTGCATAGGCAAAATGTCATTACACGGAAGGTGAATTTGTCAGGAAGAATACTGCACGAATAATTTCAGTTTTAGACCTGAATAATAAAAAACTACTCAAACTGATTGAATAGATGCCAGTCTCCAGGCATACAATTGAAAGGAGAATTTCCATTATTAGTGTTAACATTGTAAATAACTTACACCATAACTTGAAAAACTGTCCTGCATTTAGTCTGGCTTTGGATGAATCTACAGATATTCAGGATAAACTACAACTAGCTACATTTGTCTGCTTTGTATCTCACGACCTAGAAGTCAAGGAAGAGCTATTGGACTTCATAGCGTTGAAAGAAACAAAATGTGGCTCTGATATCAAAGAAGCTCTCGATGTTGCACTTACAAAAGCTTTGGTATCGTGCAAAAAATCATCAGCATTGCAACCAATGGTGCTCCAGTTATGAGGGGTAAAACTAAAGGGCTCATACGGCTCCTTGAGAATGATGATTCACATCCTGCTTTCCTACCTGCGCATTGCATTATTCACAGGGAACATCTAGTTGCCAAGTGTTTTTAATTTGGAAGGTAGTTCAAAGAATTGTCAGTTTTATTTGTTCAAGTGCTAAAACGCATTTCAAAAGCTTTCTCAATGAGTTGAACTGTGATGAGATTCCTAATGACATATCGTGGTTTTGCTTAGTATGTTAATCTTATGTTAGAAATGGCATCTTTCACCTATGTTTTACAGATATTAAAAGTTTCACTTCAAGGGAAAGAAATACTGATAACCGATCTTGCACAGACTGTGCTAAGTTTCCAAAGCAAACTTCAATTTTTCCAGAGATACTTGAAAAATAAAACTTTCAATCACTTCATTTGTCTAAAGAAAATACTGACAAATTTGCCAGGAGTGGAATTAGAAACAGGATCTTATGTTAGCAAATTAAATTATCTGGCTGAAGAATTCAACAATTGATCTTTTGCGACCTCGAGAACTTTAAGCCAACATTCGATTTTTTGGAAAATCCTTTTCCTCACGAACACGCTTGAGTGCAGTTGTCCTATTTCAAAACCAATTGTGATGAATGTCGCAGCTGCAGAACTGGTGCTTTTGGAACTTCAAGAGGATAAAGGACTGAAGCTAGTGAAGGACTAGTGAAGCAAAGTGGATGTTCTGTAATTGAGTTTTGGAAGCAAGTTCTGGACCAATGGTACAACACGTATGCAATGTGCCAGAAACTGATCTCCATTTTTGGGACCACATACTCCTGTGAAGCACTATATTCGACTCAAATTTATTAAATCTAAATATAGATCTGTTTTAAATGACGAACATTTGAACAAGCTTGTAAGAACCGCTTTAACTAATTAAACACCTAATTTTAATGAGCTTACTAAAAAATGGATACAAGGAAGGTCTCTACTAGTAAATAGGTAACTAAAATTATTGTGTTTCTAATTGTTCAAAGTAAACTTCATTTAATCTGTTTTGAATTAAACTTTTTAATTGCAGTAATTTTTATTAACCCCATCTTTCTCTCCCTCTTCTTTTTTTTTATTTTGTTCTTCTGTTTTGTTGTCTCCTCTTCTCTTTTTGTTTATTTTTTCATGGTAGAGTGTGAAGAGCTGCGTGACACGTGGACGCAAGCCATACGCGGCTCACGAGCCATGTTGTGGTCACCCCCTGCATTATACAATACTAAGTCAACTGATGTGAACTCATTGGCCTCTTGCTTACAATTGGATAAAGGATTAAAAAGAATACACTTTCTTGGCATATATAATTTACCTGTAACCAAAGGTGATATATCTTTTTTTTTTTTTTTTTTCTACATGTGTATGAGAAATATATGAATTCTGCATTAATTTAACTTTGGTATTTTCCTGGGTCTGGCTTTCACTGATGATGTTTTCGCATGCTCATCAGAGATCCTCCTGTTCTCTGGCAGAGCAATAGGCATTTGCACACTATGCTTGTGTACTCCCATATGGAGCTGATTATTGGACACTTAGTGAGTTATTGCTCTCTACTGCATGGGAGGAGGTGCTAAGGTTTGCATAGTGTTTCAGATGCGGTTAAGAAATTATTGAGATTTTTAAGAGATTTCTGAGTTATGTGAGAGAGAAACCTTTTTTGGGTCATTCATGAGTTTTTGGAATCCAAAAGATACTGAACAAATGAAATACTTGGTAAAGTTCAAAGTGGTATCAACTCCCCCCCCCCTGCATAGTGTTTCAGATGTGGTTAAGAAATTATTGAGATTTTTAAAAGATTTCTGAGTTATGTGAGAGAGAAACCTTTTTTTGGGTCATTCATGAGTTTTTGGAATCCAAAAGATACTGAATAAATGAAATACTTGGTAAAGTTCAAAGTGGTATCAACTCCTCCCCCCCCAACTTAATGTAACTTAGCCATTATGGGTAAATATGATAACTCGATGTGAAGGTAAAATTTACTACCCAGATCGATTTATTTATAACAAAGTGCAACAAGATAGCAGCTAGACATCACTAAAGATTCACTTCACTTCCTTCATTCTCACTTGAACATTTCTGAAAAATCATGGTATACAAAGACTGACGAGCAGAGTAGAGTCTCATCAGGACATTATTGTAATGGAGTCCACGTGGTTAGCCTAGTGGCTTTACGCTTTGCAACCATATACCTGGGGAAGGAGTGTCCTAGGTTCGATTCCCATCACTGATGTGAGGAGTTTAAGGATCTTCCTCAGCCATAGCCAAGTTAGCCGGTCTTGGGCGTGGACAGCAGGATTTCTCCCCCAAGGTTATCTTGGGTTTTTTCATCCCGCAAGCAGGCAAACCGGCCCCTTGAACACACATGGATCTACAGCCATAAATACTTAACCTCCCCATGAGGGGGGGCTCAACTCACCCCAATAGGGACGAGGGAGAAAAGGGAGGGAACTCCATACGAATAAATAAATAAAATTGTAATGGAGCAACAATACCAGAGGAAATGGAATGTTGGAATAATTGAGTAGATGGAGAAAAGGTAATTCCATCATAGAGTGGAGTTAGGAGTGATGCAACTAATTACAGACTAATCAGTCAATATCTCTACTGTGATCAGGGTAATGGAGATGCTGCTTGATTACAGCAGAGATACTGCTGCTGTGCTGTGATCAAGGTAATGGAGATGTTGCTTATGAATTGAATTCAAAGATAGGTGGATAGTAATATGATTCAATAGACTTATTTCTAGAACAGTTCTAAAAATATGTCAATTTAATAATAATAAAAATTAAAAAAACATGGCATACTCCCTTTTAAATGCACACAGATCTTAATGAGAAATGTGGGCTTGTATCGAACAACAAAAGTTATTCATTTTAAGTTACTCATAGTGTTTATCATATTTTAAAACACTTTTCTTTTTTGCTGATGCTTGTTTCCACATACCATGGAAGTTTTGATGGAACCATAGCACTGGCTTAATAAAAGCTTAGAAAAAAAAAATCTGAACAAACAACACATTATAGACAATTATCTTTATGAGCAAATCCAAATACTATGTAGGAAATACTGTATTTATGTACATTTCTTTCTTTACAACTTCTGAAAAGATGTGGTATTAACACACCTTTCATAAGTGGAAACTTTCATGCTTAAATCATTCTTATAGCTGCACCAGTTACTTTCATACTTAGATCAGTAATAGTTCCATTAACTTGTGTTGTTTTAAAAAAGCAAATCTAACTTATGCTATTGACTCATATGGCAAATAAATTTAATCCATAATAATTATAATTATTATTATTATTACCCCAAGATCTCATGGAGTCAAAGACTCATCTGGGAGGTCCTTTTATCACACACACAGCTAATCATACCGTGCCTTGAACACATTCAAACTACTTGCAGATACCACACTCTCAGGCAAGGCATTCCAATCATTCACAACTCTGCATGAAAAAAACCTACCTCTCACTCCCCTACTCACACCCTCTTTATACAGTTTCCAGGGATGACCTCTGGTTCTCCCCCGATTTCCCACTATTTTCTGTAGAAGCTCTCCAGCATTGATCCTATAACAACCCCTTAATAACTTGTAGGGCTCTATTATATTTCCCCTCTTCCTCCTGTCCACCAGACTCTGCAATTTGCATCTTCTCAATCTTTCCTCATACTCGACATTCCAGAGGTCAGAAACTACCTTAGTCAATCGCCTTTGGACCCTTTCCAACATCTCTTCATCCTTCTGAAAAACAGGTGACCAAATCTTGGCACAATAGTCCATGTGTGTCCTAATCAAAGCCTTATACAACGGAACAAGAATCTCCCTACTTCTACACATCCGCATCATTCCCAGAAGCCTTTGTTTAATATTGTGATGAAGGTGGTAACAGAGGAGGTGAGAGAAGATGCGCCTTGGACAATGTTGTATGCAGATTACATCTTGCTATGTGCAGATTCAAGAGAAGAAGCGGGAACTAAACTGGAAAGATGGAGAAAAGTACTGGAAGAGAGAGGTATGAGAATGAGCAGAAGTAAGATAGAGTATATGTGTTGCACAGTGGGCGGCGGACAGGAGACAGATCTGAAGCTGGAAGGAAATGTCATCAGGAAGGTGAGAGACTTTAGATACTTAGGTTCAACAGTGGAAGAAGATGGACGAGCTGAGAAGGAAGTGGGATGCAGGATACAAGTGGGTTGGAGAAACTGAGGGAGATGACTGGAGTGTTATGCGATAAGAGGGTGCCGATCAATCTGAAAGGCAAAATCTATAGGATAGTAGTGAGGCCAGCTATGACATATGCTATAGAAACTGTGGCCCTGAGGAAAAATAACATCAGCAGGATGGAAGTAACAGAGATGAGAATGCTTAGGTGGATGTGCGGTGTGACCAGAAAGGATCGTCTGAGAAATGACAATGTCAGGAGAACAGTGAAAGTTACAAACTTAGGAGTGAAAATACAGGAGGCAAGGTTGAGATGGTTTGGTCATGTGATGAGGAGGGAGGACAAATATGTCGGAAGAAGGGTCATGCAGATGGATGTGCAAGGAAGGTGGATGCGTGGGCGGCCAAAGAAGAGATGGAGGGAGCTGGTAGGAGAGAACTTGAGTAAGAACTTGGATGTGGTGACAGCCCAAGACAGGAAGGGTTGTGAGGAGACTGATTATAAACAATGACCCCACTTAAGTGGGAGAAGCTGCAGAAGAAGAAGAAGAAGAATGTCCTCTGCATCATTCCCAGAAGCCTTTGTTGTTTTCACAATTTTGGGTGTGTCCCCTAAATTTCAGATCCTTATCCACTATCACCCCCAGATCTCTTATTTCTTCCAACTCCAACAATATATCCTCACCAAGAATAAATTCTGCACCCCATCTTTGTTTTTCAAATTTTAAAACCTTACATTTTGCAACACTGAACTCATCTCCATTTCCGTGCCCAATCACTCCATTTATTCAAGTCTTCTTGTAAGGCCACAACATCTTTACTACTCTTCATGGTTCGTCCCAACTTTGCATCATCTGCAAACAACTGAATATCTCCATCCAAATCTTCACCTATATCGTTAATATACAAGTTAAACAGTAATGGCCCTAAAACAGATCCCTAAGGCACTCTGCTAGTGACTTTCCTTTTCCTTGACATCGCTCTCCCATACACAACTTGTTGATACCTATCAGACAGCCAATCTCCAATCCAATGCACCAATCTAATATCCAACCCCATCCGCTCCAATTTGACTATCAATTTATTATGAGGTACTCTATCAAAAGAATTTGCAAAATCCAAGAATATTGCTGTGTATCCTTCTCATCTGTCCAAGGAAGCAGTCACTTTATTGTATTAAATAAGTAGATTACTAAAACATGATTTCCCTTTAGCAAATCCATGCTGTCCATCAAAGACAACACCATTGTTGTCAACCCAACTCTGGATCCTACTTCTCACAAGCTTCTCCAACAACTTAACCACAGCACCTGGCACACAGATAGGCCTATAGTTTGATGCTCGAGTTCGATCACCTCCTTTATGAAGTGGCAAATCTTGCCCTCCTTCCACTCCTTAGGGACTTGACCGAGTGCAAGACTCGTATTAAAAAAATATGTCAAGACAGGTGTCAACTCCCTGGCACATTCCTTCAGAATACATGGCAATATATTATCAAGTCCCACAGTCTTATTAACATCTAGTTTACTCAACTCTCCATACACCTCTTGATCACTTATGGTCAGTCTCTCCTCCCCATCATATCTACTGCTCTCAATCTCTCCATGAAGTCACATTCACAAGATTCAAAGACCTTTATGAATTGCTCATTAAGTATCTCCACGACACACATTCTACAACAGCTGTCTTTATACCATTTTCTCCTATCAATGTCATCCTTCCATAATCATTCTTTATTTTGCTGGCTACATATCGAAAGAACTCCTTAGGATTCTTTTTGGCTTCATTAGCTAACTGCTGTTCATACCTCTCTTTAGCTACCCTCACCAACCAAGTCACCCTCCTTGCCTGGTCTTTGTAGACCTCATGGAATAGGTTATTTCCACTTCTCTTATGCTGCTTCCACAATGCCCTCTTCTCTGTATCATATGCTTAATCTCTTTATTCATCTATCTCGCACCTACCTTATTTAACCTTCTCACCCTTGGAATACACTTAGACATTGCACCTACTAGATAATTTTTGAAAATCCCCCAAGCTGCATCGATCTCTTTTCCAGCTAACTCCTCATCCATGCTACACCTGCAAGCTGTCTCCTGAGCTCTTCATAATCACCCCCTCCCCCCCTTTAATTCCACATATACACTTTTCTCACAGAGGTCCTTACACTGCTGGCAACCACCCAGGTAATCACCTCATGGTCACACCCTTTTCTCACAGTGGTCCTCACACTGCTGGCAACCACCCAGGTAATCACCTCATGGCACACAATCATAATAACATTAATTTCAAGAAATGACTGTTGGTGACCAGAGCCTAGAATGAACAAAATGCATCATTAGATATAAATTTGAATGAAATAACAAAAATAGAAATTACAAAAGCAATAACTCAGATCAAAACAGGTAAAACACTGGGAGCAGACAACATACCAGGCAATATACTAAAAGCAAATCCAAAACTTATAGCAGAGATGTGAAAAGTTTTTTACCTTGGATATAATATATGTTAAAGATACCAAGTAATTTTATAACTTTGGTTTTAATCCTTTTTCCCAAGTAAGCAAACAGACAAGTAAGTCAAATTTGCATCTGAACGTGGTTGAAGAGTTGCCTTGGTGTTGCACCACCACTATAAGTCTTGAACCACGTTCAGGCACAAACTTGATTTACTTGTCTGTTTGCTTACTGGGGAAAAAGGATTAAAACCAAGGTTATAAAATTACTTGGTATCTTTAACATATTTATAGCAGAGATATTATATCCAACTAACCAAGTGAAAAATAAACTTTCAACATCTTTCTCTAAATCCAGAGTAATTTATTAAAAAGGTGACACCATTTGGCAACTCCTATAGGTAGAGATGACCTTGCTAATGCTTCTGGCTGGTATCTCCACTTGGGCCTGGCTCTCACTGAAGAGACCTCAATAAAGGTCGAAACTAGTCTGGGTAGTGGCCATTCCCTTAATGCATAACATTAGACATATCTGCAAGGAGATGTGTTTTGCATTATGGGAGATACTGAGACAGGAGTGATGTTAGCTTGCTCCACCTTTGCAAGGAGTTGCCCTGATGTTGTACCACTTTACCCCAGTCCTGAAGATACTTTCAGGTGCAAACTTTGTTGCTCACACTTGGATAAAGGATTAAACTAAATTTATTAGATATTATGTCCCTTACTAAATGAGATATGGCAAAAAGAGGAGTGGCCTAAGGAATGGAATACTGGGTAAATTACCCAAAAAGGGAACCTATCTGAATGCAAAAATTTGAGAGGTATAACATTGCTGAGTGTTATAAGTAAAATACTAGTAGAAGAGAGGGAATGAGAGAGAGGTATGGGAATGCTAGCAGACGAGAGGATGGAAACAGTAGGAGAGAGGGAATGAGAGAGAGGTATGGGAATGCTAGCAGACGAGAGGATGGAAACAGTAGGAGAGACGGAATGAGAGAGAGATATGGAAGTGCTAGAAGAGGAGAGAATGGAAACGGTAGGAGAGATGGAATGAGAGAGAGGTATGGGAATGCTAGAAGACGAGCGGATGGAAACAGTAGTAGGAGAGACAGAATGAGAGAGGGATATGGAAGTGCTAGAAGTGGAGAAAATGGAAACAGTAGGAGAGAGGGAATGAGAGAGATGTATGGGAGTGCTAGAAGAGGAGAGAATGGAAACAGTAGAAGAGAGAGGTATGGGAATGAAAGAAGAGGAGAGAATGGAAACAATAGGAGCAAGGGAATGGTAAGAGGTATAATGTATGGCGACTCAATGATCCGTGGTGTTCAAGATAGGATGCGTGAGGAGTGTTTGCCAGGAGGAACAATAGAAAGGGTGGCTATGGAGAAAGGGTGGATGAGATGATTGTGATGGTAGGAACGAATGACTTGAGTGGTAATGTAAGTCGGGCAGCGAGAGATATGAGATTTTTGCTTGAGACTGTACGGAAGAAGACAGAGAGAGGAAAAATAGTGTGCGTGTTGCCTAGGTATGATAATGATGAGCTGAGCAGAAAAGCGGTGATATTGAATGGCATAATAGCGAGAATGTGTGACAAGAGAGGACTGGTATATGTGGATGCCTGGAGTGTGTTTGAGGAAAGAGAGGAGTTGTATGCGAGAGACCGTTTACAACTGAATGAGGAAGGACGTAGGCATCTGGAGAGATTGCTGTTCTGAACGAGTCAGTGTATCCCAGGGAGGATGATAGCAGGGGTGGCCTCTTGTGGGAATGGATACTTGGGAGAAGGGAGACAATGTCAGGTAACACTGAGCCCAGTGGAGTCCAGAAGAGATAATGCTGGGTATAGAAACAATGGCATTTATATGCTGTATACTAATGCCAGGAGTATCCGGAATAAGGGAGAGGAATTGGTGGCGCAGATAGCATCAGCCTGGCCAAAAATTATTGCGATCACTGAGACGTGGTTGACAGAGGGGGATATAACAACAGGAATAGAAGTCGCTGGGTATAGCATTTTTCGTCAGGATAGGAGGGGAAAGCGTGGTGGTGGGGTACTGCTTATGATAAGTGATGACCTATGTCCTCTAAGAGTGGAGAATTTGGAAGGAAGTGAGACAAATGATTTTGAGAGCATATGGTGTGAGGTAGAGGTAGGCAAGACAGGATATTTAGTGGGGTGTTGCTACAGACCCAGGAGCACAGAGGATGGGGACCAGGAGATGTTTAGACAGCTAAGTTTGGCAAGTGCAAGAAGAATGATTGTTATGGGAGATTTTAACTTCAGTAGTATAAATTGGAGAGAGGAAGATGCATGTAGCAATAGGGGAATGGAATTTCTAGAATTCTTGAGGGACAAATGTCTTAGGCAACATGTAACAGAGGGAACAAGAGGTTCAAAAATTTTGGATTTGGTTATAGCATCAGAAGAGTTGATAATAACTGAGTTGACGTCTCTCCCACCAGTTGGAGAGAGTGACCATATGGTGTTGACTTGGAAAATGAATAGACATGCAGGAGTATCAAAGAGACGGGAACTTATGTGGAATTATAAGGCAGGTGATTATAATAGTCTTAGACGTCAACTTCGGGAAGTTTCATGGAGGGAGGAATTGGAAGGCGAAATTGTGAAAGAATATTTGTAATCAGCAATGGTAAGTTGTATACCACGAGTGAAGAAGAGGACGCAATTTGGAGTAAAGTGGATGACAAACAATGTTAAACAGGAATTGCATGCGAAAAAGAGGCTATGGAAGAGATATAAGGAGATAGGTGAAGAGATGCATGAGGAATATAAGACACAGGCCAGAAGAGTGACTTGTGTGGTAAGGAAAGCAAAACGGGAATATGAGAGGAGATTGGCCCTAAGATCCAAAGAAAATCCTAGGGAATTTTTTAGCTATGTGGCCAGTAGGAGGAGAAATGACTGTGGAAGAATGATATTGTGGGATAAAAATGGGAATAGAGTGACTGATGCAGAGGACATAGTGGAATTGTTCAATGAACACTTTATTGGAGTATTTCATCCTAGAGGAGTCAGTTTTAATGCTAGAGGGATAGGACTGGTACGAGGTCTGGAGGTACAGGAGGAGAGTGTGTTTCAGATACTGAGTACTCTGGATGTCAGTAAAGCTGTGGGACTGGATGGTATTTCGCCACGAGTTTTGAGAGAATGTGCTAGGGAATTGACAGTACCTTTAACGTGGCTTTTCAATGAAAGTCTGGCTTTGGCAAAGGTGCCCAGGGAATGGAAGGAAGGTAAGATAGTGCCATTGCATAAGGGTGGTAACAGACTGGAAGTGTCTAATTATAGGCCAGTCTGTGTGTCATCAGTAGTTGTTAAGATCTTGGAGAAAGTAGTGAGGGACCGTGTACAGCATTGGGCAGATGAGGGTAATGTTATCTGTGAGAATCAACATGGATTTGTGAAAGGACACTCTTGTTTTAGCAATATGCTAGCCTTTTATAATAAAGTTACAAGAACATTAGATGAGGGAAAGGCATATACTGCAATTTTCTTAGACTTGGCGAAGGCATTTGACAGGGTGCCACATGATAAGCTGACATTTAAGTTGCAGCACATGGGTCTGGATGTCAGATTGGTCAACTGGATTCAGGATTGGCTGTCTGATAGGTATCAGAGAGTTGTGTATGGTGGAGCAGTTTCCAGGAGGCAGAGGGTTACAAGTGGGGTCCCACAGGGCTCATTACTAGGACCTATATTGTTTAACCTTTATATCAATGACATAGCCAGTGGATTGCAGGGGGATATTCAGTTGTTTGCAGATGATGCGAAGCTGGGAAGGATTATTAGTAATAGTGCAGATGTGGTAGCCCTGCAAGAGGATTTAAATAAGCTAGATAGATGGGCAAATGAATGAGGGTTTCAGTTTAATGCAGCAAAATGTAAGGTCTTGAGGTTTGGGAAACATCGATGGGATGCTGCATACTCTATGGGAGGAGTTATACTGGAGGAAGTAGGGGAGACAAGAGATCTGGGGTTGATGATTGATAGAAACCTGAAGTTTAGGGGACATATTGCAAAGGTGGTGAAGGTAACACAGAGAATTGCTGCTATTATGAGAAGGACACTGAACTGCAGAGATAAGAGGGTTATCATTCCGTTGTATAAGTCTCTGATCAGACCACACTTGGACTATTGCTCTCAAATTTGGTCCCCAGGATTTGAAGGGGATAAATTAACTGTGAAAAGGATACAAAGACGGATGACAAAGTTGGTTTCAGGAGTGTACAAGGATAGTTATGAGGATCGGCTGAGAGAATGTGGACTGCAGAGTTTGGTGGATAGAAGAAGGAGAGGTGATATGATTGAGACTTTTAAACTGTTGAGAGGTGGTTACAGGGTTGACACTGGGGAGTTCTTTCGCTTGGTTGATCAGCGGGAAGGAGTGATGACAAAAGGCCATCTCTGGAAGTTACGAAAGGAAACTGTGAGCAAGAGGGTAAGGAGTGGTTTCTTTGTGTGGAGGGTGGTTGAGCCGTGGAATGCATTGCCTGATGGAGTGGTGGGAGCGAGAACGGTCAGTGAGTTTAAAGAGTGGTATGATGGACTTTGTGTTTCTCAGGGGGGACCTCCCCTCAGTGAGTCTTGACAGACTTTGTCTTAGGAAGGACCTCCCTCGATGAGTCTTTTGACTCCTTGGAGGCCTGAATAATAATAATAATAATAATAATAATCAATGGAATTGCAGGCAAGCTTATATTTCAATTTTATCGATTTTGAACAAGCTTTCGAC
Source organism: Typopeltis vanoorti (assembly GCF_054136105.1). Taxonomy (NCBI): domain Eukaryota; kingdom Metazoa; phylum Arthropoda; class Arachnida; order Uropygi; family Thelyphonidae; genus Typopeltis; species Typopeltis vanoorti. Next base: position 16,324,816 of record NC_143554.1, read on the forward strand.
AGTATAGAGAGATCTTCCGTATGGAAATCACTCAGACATTATGGACTCCCAGAAAAAATAATAAGAATAATTTTAAAAAATTTTTGAAGATTTTGAAATTAAAGTAATACAATGACAGGAGTAAGGCAAGGTTGTATACTTTCCCCTAGACTGGGTGATGAGAAAAGTATCTCATGCAAATACAGGATTACAATGGTTACTTCAAAACCAACTCCATGATCTAGATTTTGCAGATGATATCTGCTTACTTTCACAGAAGCACCAACATATAGAACAAAAAACAACAACACTTGTAGAAACAGCCAAAAAAGTTAGTCTTAGGATAAATAAAAATAAAACCATGTTGATGAAAATAAATGCAAAGTAAAATAAACAAATAGCAATAGAAGAAATACTGCTTAAAGAAGTAGAACAATTTATATACCTTATTTCAATAGTATCAATAAAAGGAGGAACTACTGAAGATATAAATAGAAGGAAACAGCTGGCTTATTCAACTGTCAACCAACTTAGAAATATTTGGAAAAACAAGAATTTGTCTATAAAAACTAAAATGAGAATATTTAACTCAAATGTAAAGGCAATACTAATGCATGGATCAGAAACGTGAATTCTTCCTACACAAGTGTTTAAGAATGATACTGGGAATATATTGGCCAAAACAAATATCAAATGAAGAACTATGGCAGAGAACAAACCAGAAACCCTTGTTGCAACAGATACGTGAAAGGAAATGGAGATGATTGGGGCATGTGTTGAGGAAAGAAGATAAAATAATAGTAAAATAGGCTCTAGATTGGAACCCACAAGGTAAAAGAAGACGAGGAAGGCCAAGAGAAACATGGAAAAGAACAATACTGAAAGAAATAACAAATATTAATAAAAACTGGAACCAAATAAAAGCAGAAGCAAAAAACAGAGTCTGATGGAAAATGGTGGTGGAAGACCTATGCTCCCAGGTGGAGTGAAGAGGAAGAAGATTAAGTATAACAACATTAATGGCCATGCTGCACAAGTCATGCCACCTAAAAACAGAGACTGTTCCCACAAGCACATACAGTTTCACCAGATGGTATTTTCCCATTTCACTGAAGGTATTTTTAAAAACTATGTATGATGCAAGTTATAAATTCGTAAATTCATACATACGTGGAAGAATTCATCATAAAATATTAATACCAGAATCACGTTTAATATTTTTATTTGTAAAATTTTTGGCTAAGTTTAATAGCCATTCTTGATGTTCTTCAAGATAAATTTGTGCAGATCAACCAGTTGTTCATAATAACATAAGCCACAAGAGCAAAGGATTCTATAAACTCCAGCATAAGATAGAAGAGGATATTTATCTTTAGGTGAGATAAATATCTTCTTTAGGTGAGATAAGGAATGCATTAAGTTTGAAAACTGGATGGGCAGCAACTTGTACATTGCTAATCTGCTGAAGTAATCTTGCTATTTTTTTCTGAAAGTGCCTTAACATATGGAATACAAATTCTGTAATTTCTTCTTGAGGCAGGTTAGGATGATGGCCATAATTATTGATTTTTTTTGATAATTTTTTCATTATAACCATTAGCAATGGAGGTAGTTATGATAACAAACACTTCTTTGTTTAGCAGAGAATCTATAAAACAAATTTTATGAGCTCTGTCAACTAAGGATTTGAATACACCATATTTATGACAAGGTTGATGATTTGTAGATCTGGCATGTTTCTCTTTAATTTTGCAACTAGTCCATTATTTTATTTTATTTTTTCTTCTCAGTATGTTACATGCTACTTCTGTTCCAATTAACTATCAGTTTATCATGTGGCACCTTGTCAAATGCCTTTGAAAATTCCATAAAAAAATAGCAGAATACGCCTTTCCCTCATCAACCGCTCTTGTCATGTTATTATAAAAGGCAATCATATTACTAAAGCAAGAGCACCCCTTAACAAATCCATGTTGACACTCACAGATAACATTACCCTCATCTGCCAAATGCTGTATATGGTCCCTCACTAATTTCTCCAAGACCTTAACAACTACTGATGAAACACAAACTGGTCTATAATTTGACACTTCCAGTCTGCTACCACCCTTATGCAATGGCACTATCTTACCTTCCTTCCATTCTTTGGGTACCTTTCCCATAGCTAGACTTTCATTGAAAAGCCAGGTCAATGGAGCTGTCAGTTCTTTAGCACATTCTCTCACAAACCGTGGAGAAATTCCATCCAGTCCCACAGCTTTATTGACATCCAGAGTATTCAATATTTGTAACACACTCTCCTCTTGCACTTCTAAACCTTGAACCTGTCCTATCCCTCTAGTATTAAAACCTCCTTTTCCAGGATGAAATAATCCAATAAAGTGTTCATTAAACAACTCTGCTGTGTCCGTTGCATCAATCACTATGTTCCCATTTTTAGCCAACAGTGTCATTCTTCCACAATCATTTCTCCTCCTACTGGCATCATAGCTTAAAAATTTCCTAGGATTTTCTTTGGGCCAATCTCATCTCATATTCGAGTTTTGCCTTTTTTTATCATACTAGTCAGTCTCCAGGCCTGAATCTTATACATTCTTCATGCATCTTCTCTCCACCCATCTCCTTATATCTCTTCCATAACCTCTTCATCACCTACAGTTCTTGTTTGATATTGTTTGTCATCCACTTTACACCAAATTGTGTGCTCTTCTTTATGCGATTATACAGCTTACTATTGCTGCTAACAAATATTCCTTCACAATTTCCCAAGCACTAATGATATCTCACTCTTCCAATTCCTCCCTCCATGGAACTTCTCCAAGTTGATATCTAAGACTATTATAGTAAACCACCTTATAATTCCATACATTCCTTTCTCTTTGATACTCCTGCATGTCTATTCATCTTCCAAGTCAAAATCAGATGGTCACTCTCTCTCTCTCCAACTGGGGGAAGAGATGCAATCTCAGTTATAAATCAGCTCTTCTGATGCTATGACCAAATCCAAAACTCTTAAACCTCATGTTCCTTCTATTACATGTTGCCTAAGACATTTGCCCTCAAGAATTCTAGAATTTCTATTCCCTTATTAATACATGCATTTTCCTTTTCCCATTCTATACTGCCATAGTTAAAATATCCCATAACATTCATTCTTCTTGTACTTGACAAGCTCAACTACCTAACATCTCCCTCTCCCCATTCTCTGTACTCCCTGGCTTGCAGCAACACCCCACTAAATATCCTGTCTTGTCCACCTCTACTCCACACCATATGCTTTCAAAACCATTCGTGTCACTGCCTTCCAAAGCCTCCACTCTTATAGGACATAAGTCATCACTTATCATAAGCAGTACTCCACCACCCCCGTTTTCCCTTCCTATCCTGCCAAAAAATGCTGTACCCTGCTACTTCTATTCCTGTTATTATATCATCTTCCATCAAGTATGTCTCAGAGATCCCAATAATCTTTGGCCAGGCTGACGCTATCAGCACCACCAATTCATCTTCTTCATTCCGAATACTCGTGGCATTAATATAAAGCATAAAAATGTTGCTGTTTCTATACCTATCATTATCTCCTCCAGACTCCACTGGATTCAGCATTACTTGATGTCATCCCCCCTTCCTCTAAGCACCTATTTCCATAAGAGGCCACCCCTGCTATCATCCACCGTGGATATTCTAGTTTTCCCTCATTGACACACTGCCTTGTTCATAAAACAGAAATCTCTCCAGATGCCTATCCTTCCTCATTCAAATGTAAATGGCCACTTGCATACAGTTCCTTTCTGTCCTCAAATGCCCTTCAAACATCCACATATTCCAAGCCTCTCTTCTGACACATTCTGACTATCATGTCCATTACTAATGCTCTTCTACTCAGCTTATCATTATCATACCTGGGCAACACACACTATCTTCCCTCTCTGAATTTTCTTCTATACAACCTCAATCATAAATCTCAGATCTCTTGTCACCCGATTTACACTGCCTCTCAAGTCATTCGTGCCCACCATTACAATCATCTCATCCACCATTTCACCCCCACCTAATTTGCCATGGCCACACTTTCTATTGTTACACTTCCTATCTTGCATGCCATGGATCATGAAGTCTCCATACATCACTCTGTTCCTCGATTGCTCACCTCCATCCCTCACTCTGTCTCCTCTAACACTTTTTCTCTGTGTTCCCCTACTTACCTGCCATTCTGGCATCACTCTATTCCTGGTTCCAGCATTCCCTCACATTCTTCTCATGCCCTCTCTCCAACTGTTTCTATTCTCTCCTCTTCTATCATTTCCATAACTCTCTCATTTCCTCTCTTCTATTGTTTATATTCTCTCTTCTTCTGTCACTCCCATAATTCTCTCTCATTCCTTCTCTTCTACTGATATCTCCTCTTCTATCATTCCCATAATTCTCCTCATTCCCTCTCTTCTACTGCTTCTATTCTCTACTCTTCCCATAATATTCGCTTCCATTCGCTTAATGCCATCTTTCACACTTCTCAACTCATTCCTGAGACATTCCACTTCCTCTTTTAGTTCATCTATCTCCATGCAAGCTACCCACTCTTGCTCGCTATTCATCCTCCCAATTAAGATTATCTCCAAAAACTTCACAATTATTCAAACTTTCTACACTCCCCACTCTTACTTTTTCATTTATATATATATATATATATATATATATATATATATATATATATATATATATATATATATATATATATATATATATATATTGCTCGTTATTCTCTCCTTCTATCACACTACTCATCTCTCCAGGTCGATATTCTCCCACCTCTGATGCCATGCTGCCAAGGTCGGTTATGGTAATCTCTAACTCACAAAGTTCTTCCCATTTATTACATTTTCTGCATATATATACACTCCCCCATCTCTCATCTGCCACATACCCAACTGCCGGGATGCATACATACCACAAAATCGTGTACTATACTACACAAAATGTAGCCCTTAAATAAGGAGGACTTGGTAACATGCCATTCATAATTTGAGATGCAGCTGCCGCCATCATTCAAATAGTACCGAGTACTAGGAACTAGTACAACTATATACTAAATGCTCTACTAATAAAGATAATGGAATTATGCAGCAATTAAGAGATAATTACATTATGATCACTCTCTCATTCAAAGGCAAAGCAGCTACTTTGCCTCTGAATAGGGAGGGTGATGAAAAAGTTTCACCAAGGAAATTGTTAAACGTGAAATATTCAGTTAAAAAGAAATGTATGTGGAACTACAGACTAGTGATTATGAGAACTTAGGAGACATCTTGGAACAGTACGATGTCATCAAAAACTGCAAGAGCAATCTATTAAGAGCACACTGGAAATGATCAAAAGATGTTTGAGGAAAGTACTATCAGACTGCATACCTAGGAGGTTAGGAGAATAAATCAGGTAGGAACAAAATGTATGAGTCACATTGTTAAATAGGAGCTGCAAAAAAGAGAAAAATGTCATGGAAGGAATATAAAGAGTAAAGTAAGTACATGAGCAATGCAATTTATAAGCAGGAAAGATAACTAGCATGGTATGGAAAGTGAAATCAGAGATTATTAGAGGAAATTAGCCAGATAGGGCAAAGGAAATCCCAAAGAGTTTTTTTCACTATATATAGCAGATAAAGGAAAGAATGATTGTGGAAGGATAAATTTGATGAATACTGATGGTAGCAAAATGACAGAAGCAGAAGAAACAGTTGAGTTATTGAATAATCACTGTTTTGCATGATGACTCATCCTGGCAAAGATATTGTGGTGATATATTGACAGGGACCATTGCAAGAATAGAGGCAGATGAACTAGATGTGGTTCTTATGATATTATGAAATCTCTGCGAATACAGCCATGGAACTGGAACGGAATGTTTGTCTTTATGTTAAAAAAAATGTGCAGGAAAATGAGTGCCTCTGAGCAGGCTGTTTTTAAGTCTCAGTACTAGCAAAATCTCAAAGCAATGTTTGTCATATCACAATTGGAAGAAGGATGGTGCATTGCATACTTCGATTGGAAAAGGCCTAAGATTGAATCTCATAATGATGAGAAGAATCTTTATATGGTTTTTTTTAAGTGAAGGTGAGTTATCCGTCGTATGGAGGTAGCAGGGTTTTTTCTCCCAGAAACTGATGTTTTTCTGGGAGAAACCAAGAAAACATTCAATTTACAGACAGAAAAAATGCTAGTGGTGGTGGCAGTGGACAGTAGATAGCGTTGGTGTAGATAATGATGATAGTTGCAGTTCCCTGTAGTTGGTGGAGATGGAGAGCTATAGAGCAGGTTCCCTCTATCAGTGAATCTTTGGCTTCCTTGGAGGTGTCATGTAATAATAATAATAGTAATGGAAAGAAGGCAAAATAGTTCCATTATATAAAGGAAGAGGCTCAAAGTAATAAATTATAGACTAAGAACTATCTAAATGGTGGTTCAAGGATTGGAAATCTTGATCCAGCAGAATTCGGAAATGCTTAGATAGAAATATAATACTTGATGGGAAGCAGCAAAGAGGCAACAGGTTAGGTAGAGAAGAAGTGATATGATGGTGAGTTAATTTGGTGAAAGCATTATACCAGATTAATGTGAAGATTATACATAGAATGGAGGGAGAGATCAAAATTACAAGCGATCATCTCTGTATAACACTCATGATCAACAGATGCAAGAAATAGATTTTTTATGTGCAGAGAACATGACATGTGAGTGGAATGCACATTACTTTCTATTTGAATTAATTCATATTCAGTAACTTGCATATTTCTATCTCTCAAAAAGAACAAAATATATTAACAGTAACAACCATTATTTAAGTCAAATTCATGTACCAATACCATGCATTGTCTTACCTAAACTCTCCTGGGCTGTGAGATCCAGTTACAATCTTCAGTTTAAGTAACTGTGGTCTATGTTTTCCACACCAGACCTATATCAAAAAAGTTAGCAGATTTGCAAGCAAGATATCAATGAATAATAATGATAATAATAATGTAATGATGATAATAATAACAAGATAAGTAAATTAAAATATTAGAAAAAATATGTCATATGTTTTGGTGATTCAATAATTAAATTTGAGCTTGATGAAGGAGTTACTACATTAAGCATCCTGGGAGCTAAAATAAAGGATGTGACAAGGCAATAGCAAAACATAAAAGAATAAAAGCGTTAGTCAGTGGAATTAATGATTTAAGTAGTGACAAATATAGTATAAGAGAGGATATGAAAAACTTGATGGAAGAAGCAAGAAAGAAAGATGAGAAAGTAAAAATGATTATTTATTACTAAGATATGACAGTAATGAATTAAGGAAGGCAATGATAGCAAATGATTCAATGCACAGGTTATGTACTTGTAGAAAAATAGGATATAAGTTTTTTGGATGTGTGGAGAGAGTTTGATGGTAGAAAAGATTTGTATAAGAGGGATGGATGTCCTGCACTTGAACAGATTTGGGATCAGGTGCCAAGAGAAATTATTTATTGGAATAAGACCCAATGCATGGAGTCAGGGGAAAAAAAAACTAGATCATCTTGAGAGGAAAGCTGAGGATGTATGCAAATTCAGCTAGGATGTGTAGATGTAATAGTGAATGTCAATGATTATGGTGAATCTGCTGAATGGACAAACTGCACTTTGGGTTTGGGGATTTTCATTGTGGAGGGAGGGAAAAGAGAAACTACCCAACTGGGCCAAACATACTGTAGATTGAAGTATAAGAAAAAGTGAGAAGATAAATTGTTATGGCTATACACAAATGCCAGAAGCATTAGAAACAATGTGGTTGAATTTGTTGTTTTGGTGAAGATGTTTTGAACTAAAACTTTTGGCATTAAGTGACACCCAACCCTCAGAGTCAAATGTAATTGGAACTGAGTGTAAAGGATATAATATTTTTAGGAATGACAGAAGAGACAGGAGAATAGAGGGAGTACTAGTAACGATATCAGATGACTTGAGTCCAGGATAGAAACACATGAAAGCAATAATGGTAATAATGTTCCATGTAGCAGCGAGTTTGAGACTATCTGGTGTGAAGTGAACAATAACAGGTTGAAATATATAGGGAGTGTTGCTACAGACCTGACAGTTAATTTACTGGGGATGAGGAACCAAATTACCCTGATAAGCACTAGATGAGTAATTATTATGGATGATTTAAAAATTATATGAATATTGATTGGTGTAGCAGAGAAAACTAATGACAAGAATGATGGAGAATTTACTAAGCTGTTGCAAGACAACTTCTCAAGCAGCATGTGAAAGATGTAACTTGGGAACACAGAGTGTTAGATTTAATCATAGTGCCAGAATGTGTCTCAGTTAAGAATGTAATTGTTTTTGCTACCAGCTGGTGACAGTGATTGTTCCATGCTAACCTCAAAAGTAGCCATCTATGTGGGTGTTCCAATCAGGACAGGTTGTATGCTGAACTACAAATCTGGAAATTATGCCAAACTCAGGAGAATACTATCTCTAGTTCCATGGTTTTAGTTGTTGAATGGAAGGATATCAGTGGTGCATGGAAAGCTTTTGAAAAGATGCTTAAATAATGTGGTATCTGAATGTGTACCTAGAGTTCGAAGAACAAATAGAATGAGAGTGAAATGAATATGCATTCTCATTAAAAAGAAATAAGAAGAAGATGATATGGAAGGAATAATGGGATAATAAGAGAGAGAGAAGAGTTCTGAAATATTTGTAATATATAAAGCTCAGGCCAGAAAAGTTACGAATATTGTACAAAGAGCTAAGTTACATTATGGAAAGAAACTGGTTGTACAGGCTAAAGGCAACCCCAAAGAAGTTTATCATTATGCTGTAAGTAAAAGAAAGAATGAATGTGGAAGAATAACTTTGCTGAATGCAGATGGTACTCTTGAACTAGGCAAGGTAGTTCAAATAATGACTGCTCACTTTGCCAAGATCTATCAACCTGATGTTATGGTAACACACAGTGCTACCACCACATCAGATGAAAAGATATAGGTGCATGAGAAGGAGGTTCTAGAGATGTTCTGGATAAGAATTTGGCAACTGGGACAGATGGCATATTAGCACATGTACTAAATGTTCAGCATAACTGGCTCCCTTTACATGTGTATAATTTGCATCTTAACTCAGGAAAGATCCCACAGGAATGAAAAGAATACATGATAATCCCATTATACAAGGACATATCTCTAACTATAGATCTATCAGTATCTCTGGAATGGGAGTGGAGATTTTCGAGAAATTGGTAAGAAATTCATACAGAAATGGGTTGACAGACAAGCTATACTCTGCAAGGAATAGCATAGATTTACAAAAGGAAAGTCGTGTCCGAGCAGTTCACTCATATTTTATAATGTTTCAACTGAGATGGATAAAGAAAATGGATACACTATGATACTATTGGACTTTGCTAAAACATTTGAAAATGTGGTGTAAAAAGGTGGCTTGAATTAAATATCAGTCGTCAAATGGGCAGCAGAGATAAGTAAATTTTATATTTAAATGTGTGCTGATATTGTCTAAATTGTAGATTAGGTATTACTGTGAAATATTTGGGTGTGGAATATGGAGCTTGGATAAACTTCTTAGGCGATATTATAATAAATTAATTCTTTTTGTTAGTGTACTGACATAAGGATTTTGGTGAAAGGCAAATCCTTGCATAGGTCTGTGCAGAAGACAAATAAAGTAAACACATGGATTTCTCAAAAGTGGTACAGTGTCATTAATGTAGTATGCATGCATGCATGTGAAGATGCAGATATTTAATGTAGAGAGGCTGAATAAGTGAAAAGAAACAATGTAAATGTTTAAATGTAGGAAATGCGATATTCTGATGGGCCATGAATCATGCTTAAATATGAATTTAAATATGAGTAGGGAACATGGCATCATAGCTGATACGGCAGCTGAAGATAGTGCAAATGTTCTGGAAGTGATAGCGAGAAAAAAAGTTCAACTGATGATAAAGCAGGCAAAAATGACATTGAAAAACAGAGTGCAATTAAGGATAAGATGGTGAGCAGGGTTGACGGCAAACAAATGTTGTGTGACTGACAATAAAATAGTGAAAATGAATAATATCGAAAAAAGGACTCAAGATTTGAAAGCTGAGGTGGTGAAGATGAGATGGATGTGGAGTGAAATGAAGAGAATTGGATTTATGTATGGAAAAGTGAAGACGACAAAAATAAATGATGTTGGTATGAAAAAGGTAACGAAAGACAAGAGAGTGTCCTTGTATGGCGATTCAATTATTAGAGGTGTGGCAAATGAGAGGATGCACTAGGTTTGTTATCTGGAAGGTAAAATGAACAGAATAATTGAGGCATTAAATATGAGGAGTAAGCAAGCAAAAGAGTTGGTAGTGGTAATAGGAACAAATGACTTGACTGGGAACAAGGAACACATAAGATTGAATATCAAGAGGTGGTTGAGAAGGATAAAAGATAATAGTGTGATAGGAAAGGTAGTCAGCATGTTGCACAGGTATGACAGTGATGACATGAGGCAGAGAGTAAGAAAAATTATGAATGATATGTTAGCAGAAGAAATGTGTGAAGAGAAAGGAGTGCAGTTTGTAAAGTTTAGAATGAGTTTGAAGGAGGAATTGAACTGTATAAGAGTGATGGAGTACATTTAAATAGTTTTGGTGTGAGTCATTTGGAGAGACTGTTTCTGGAAGGGAGAGTAATGAGTTCAGAGAATGAATCTGTGCAAGTAAGAGTCGATGTAAAAGACAGGAAAGTAAGCAAGGAAGGAGAGACCGAACTGGTGCTTATGAATGAACAAATGAGTAGCATGAGTGTAGAGAATGAGAGAACAAGTGAGCAAGTCAAAGAGGAAAATGGGGAGACTCAGGGTGGATACAGGAACACAGCGTGAGAAAGGTTGATGCTCTAAGAATATGCGAATGCATGTGTAGACAAAAAGGGAAGGGGATAACTTGGGATATAGGGAAAACAGTTGTATTTGAAGAAGTTTCTGGGATGGATAAATAGTAAAACAAATGGACCAAGGAAAGTATGAAGAAGTCACATCTAATAAGTTGTATCAATGAAACTTGTTGAATGCTAGAATTATCAGAAACAAGAGAAATGAAATGGTTGCATTGACTGAGTTCGTTCACCAAAAATTGTTGAACGTTGTTCGATGACAATGACATCCTGACAGGAATAAAGATGAAAAGATATGACGCATTTTGTGAAAACAGAAAGGGCTAAAAAGAGAGGTGAGTGCCATTGATGATAGAAAAAGAATTATGTCCATACAAGGTAGAGATGCAATTGGGAGATAGTGGTAGTGGTTTAAGGCAGTATGGTGTGAGACACAGGTGAATAGAATGAAATTCTTCTTTGAATATTGCCATAGACTAGGTAATGCAGAGGGGACTGACAGAAAATGTATAAGCAAATTAGCCATGTAAATGATGGCAATATAGACTGGGAAGATGAGATAGCAACTGGAAGTAAAGAAAATAAGTTAGAGTTTTTGTAAGGACACAACATCTCCTCTACTCCTCGTAGTTCATCCCAACTTTGCATCATCTGCAAACAACTGAAAATCCACATCCAAATCTTCCCCAAATGCCATTAACATACAGATTAAACAGCAACAGCACTAAAACAGACCCTCGTACCTCAGGCAGTATGTAACAGTGCACACAAGGATTAAGGATCTTGGATTTGATCATCTCATCAGAGGATGTTATTATAAATGAGATGTCAAATCTCTCTCCACTTGGTGAGAGTGACAATGAAGTGATTACATGGGTGGTTTCCAACCATGTGAGGACAAAGAAAGGAAAAGGTATATGTGGAACTACAAGGCCAGTGATTATGAGAAGCTCAGGAGACAGGTTGCAGCTGTAGCATGGAATGAGGAGTTGGGTGGAAAGGAGATCAGTATTGCTTGAGTGATAGTTCTTGAACATTCCAAATGTTGGATGGTTAAATATGGTAGGTGAAATGTATGAATGAAGAGATTAAGCATGCAATACAGAGAAAAAAAGGCATTATAGAGGTAATATAAGAGGAGTGGTAATAATTAATTCAATGAGTAATACATGAGGAATACTAATGAAGCCAAAAAAAAACTTAAAGAATTATTTTGATATGTAGCCAGCAAAATAAAAAAATAAAAAAGAATGACTATGGCAGTATAGCATTGATTGGATAAAATGGTGTAAGGACAACTGCTGAAGAGGATATAATTGAGATATTTAGGGAGCAGTTCATAAAGATCTTTCATCCTTGTGAATATTACATCATGGAGAGTTTGAGAGCAGTGGATGTTGAGGAGGAGACTGACTGAGTGAGCAAGAAGTATATGGCAAAGTAAGCAAAGTTGATATTAATAAGTCTGTTGGATTCGATGATATATCAGTGCGTATTCTGAAAGAATGTGCCAGTGAGCTGACATCTGACTTGACATATTTGTTTAATATGAGTCTTACATTGGGTCAAGTGCCAAATGAGTGGAAGGAAGGCAAGACAGTGCTTCTTCATAAGGGAGGTGAAAGAACTCTAGCATCAAATTATAGGCCTATCTGTGTGTCATTCTGTGGTTAAAGTGTTGGAAAGGCTGGTGAGCATCAGGATCCAGAATTGGTTTTATAATATTGGTATTATCTTTTATGGACATCATGGATTTGCTAAAGGGAGGTCATGTTTTAGTAATCTAATCTAATCTACTTATCACAATAAGTTGATGGCTTCATTGGATAAAGGAAATGGTATGCAGTAGTATACTTAGATTTTGCAAAGGCTTTTGACAGATTACCACATGATAAGTTGATAGTCAAACTAGAGCAGATGGGGAAGCAATATCCCAGAAGAGGAAAGTCACTAGCGTTGTGTTTCAGGGGTCTGTTTTAGGGCTATTGCTGTTTAACTTGTATGTTAATGGCATTTGAAGAAGATTTGGATGGGAATTTTCAGTTGTTTGCAGATGATGCAAAGTCGGGATGGACTACGAGAAGTAAAGGAGATGTTGTGTCCTTACAAGACATGAATAGATTGAGGGAATGGGTACAGGAATGAGGACACTAGTTCAATGTTGCATAATGTAAGGTTTTAAAATTTGAGAAACAAATATTTAAAGTAGAATTTATGCTTAGTGGGGATATATTGTTGTAGGTTGAGAAAATAAGAGTAATGCCAGGGAAGGATTTAAAATTTAGAGGACATATTGCCAAAATTGTGAGGACAACACAACGAATTCTGGGAATGATGCAGAGGACACTGAAGTGTAAAAGTAAGAAGATTCTGGTTTCATTGTATAAGGCTCTGATTAGGCCACACATGGACTGATTTGAATAAATTCAGTCACCTGGTTTTCAAAAGGATGAAGAGATTTCAAAAGGTTGGAGAGGGTCCAGAGGTGATGACCAAAATAGTTTCTGATCTCTGTAATGTTTAATATGAAGAAAGGTTGAGATGATGCAATTTGTAGAGTCTAGTGGATAGGAGGAAGAGGGGTGATATGATAGAGACAGGACTGCCAAGATGGGGTGACATCTGAGACTTTTGTCACTGGCCCGGCATCGAAAAGGGCCCGACCGTCGGGCCCCGACGTGTCACATAACTGTGTTTATAATGCATGGTTTTAATTCTCGTAATAATACAACAATGATAAAGGATAATAGCATATCGAGAATGATTGTGTTTTGTTTTAGACAGAAGCTTACGCTCTTTAGCTCGCCATGAGTATCCGGAAGACACTGATTCTCTCAGCGCGGATCGCTGTAATTATAGCGGGTGATGACGTCAATAGGCATTCGTGCAAGGTTGTTTTGCAGTTGGCTGCGCTAGCTAGTAATTCCATTCACAATAATGTTCCCTGCCAGAACGCTTCGTTCTTGTTATTATTTTGATAGACGAAGGTTTTGTGATTGTTTGTAAAGTGTGCAACTGTATAGTGTAGGCCGTGCGCTAAAAAATTAAATTACGTGTTCTTATTAATTAGATTTTTTAATTATTAAAATTATATTTTAATAATTGACCAACAGAAATGTATTTTTTAATTATTAAAATTATATTTTTAATAATAAAAATTGACCAACAGAAATGTATCATCATAAATCTGGAAATCAAAAACGAAAGGAGAAAAGGGATCGCGAGAAGGCAAAAGAAGATTTAAAAAACAAGCATTTACTACTGAAATATTTGAAGACGGAAGAACACCAAGATATTAAAATTTCAAGTAAACAATGTGCTAATAGTTTAACTGCTGACAAAAGTAATAAAGAATCTTCTTCACCTGGACCTACAACAGCTAAGTCTGAAGTGAACACTGAAATAGACGATAGGGACAATTTAAACCTTCATGATAAAGACAAAAAGTTGCTTGGACCTGGAATTGAAGCAACAATCAGCACTACAACCGATGCAGTTGGTAACAACGATTTAATATATGAAGAATTTCCTTCAGCTGGAAGTGAAGCTGAAGCGACTACCAACTTAGAAGCTACCGAAGTTATAAATTACGAAGATCCAGGTACTTGGCTAGATTTCTTTAGTGATGTAAATCGGCAATTAATAGTTGTTAAAGGACTAAAATCCGCATCTGAGTTAAATGATATGGTCCAGTTAATGTCAAAAGATTGTAAAGGTAGAAAATTTTCTTCATATTTACTTTATTCTCAGTTATCAAATGGCCGTGATCAGTTAGTTCGAGGCTGATTACGCTGGAGTTCAAGCAAACAAGCCTTATATTGTGTTACCTGCCTATTATTTAGCAATGATACAAAAAGTAAACTTGTCAGCGATTTAAGTAAATCAGAAGGGTTTTGTCCTCTAAAACATAAGTGGCAAATGCTGTATACACGTTTGCCAGATCATGAAAAATCGCGATCTCATAAAGAGATCTTGGAGGCAATTAGAACGATCTCTAACTGGTAACGGAGTAAACAACAAAATGGAAAATTTGGTTATGAACGAAACAAAAAACTTTTATGAATTGCTTAAAAGACTGCTTCATGTAATTTTATTTTTAGCGTCCAGAAATGTATCATTTCGTGGTTCTAATCAACAAATTGGTAATCCACATAATGGAAAAACTTTCTCGGGATATTAAAATTAGTTGCGCATCATGATCCCATACTAAAAAAAACATTTACAAAAGGTAAAAGAATCTCAAAACACCGGCCAATGACTTTGGCAAACTCAAAATGAATTCATTGACATTTGCAGTCATTTTGTGTTAAACAAAATTTTAAGCGAAAGAAAGAAGTGATTCAAAGAATTTGTGACTCAGCTCCAGATTCGTCACATATGGAACAAAATGCTTTAATACTACGATATGTTTTCAGAGATTCTTTAACTCAAAATTGGATAATTCTTGTAAGGTTTATAGAATTTCTTGATTTTTATCATGAAACTGGAGAAGAAATAGCAAAAAAATATTAGAACGCTTCACTCAACTAGAAATAAAGCAGAGGCCAGGGACAACAAATATGAGTAGGAAAATAAAAGGTGTTCGGTCTTTTATTGAAAAAGAAAATGAAACTTCTGTTTATTCCCCATGTGCAGCACATTCACTAAATCTAGTGGGCGTAAATGTAGCTAAATGTTGTGCGGAAAGTAAAATATATTTTGGAAGCTTGGAGCGGTTATTTGCATTTTTAGCTCAAGCCCAATGAGATGGCAAATTCCATTAGAAAAAACTGGCTGTTCTCTTCATGGTCTATCTGAAACTCTCTGGAGTTGTAGAATCGATACGGTTAGGCCGGTTGCTCAAGATCTTCCAAGTGTTTTAAAAGCTTTAGAGGATGTAATTTTGACTGGGAAATTATCAAATGAAGGTCATTCTGAAGCTGTTTCTATAAAACGATATTTTTCAAGTTTCAAAGCAATACTTTTTGCGACAATTTGGTTTAAAATTTTAGCTTCCATTGACGAACGAAATAAAATATTGCAATTTAGTACCATATCGATTGATATTGCAACAGCAAATGTTGAGTCTCTTCTGAAAGAACTTGAACATTTTAGAAATAAGTGGCAAGATGTTCTCTCTGAAGCTACATTTGTTGCAATTCAATTGGATATATCCCCAAATGTCAAAAAATGGTCGAAAGCGAAGAGAATAACACTAGCAGATGAAGAAAGTGCAGATGGGGATGATACACAAGGACATTTTAAAAGAACTGTATATTTTGTTATACTGGATACAATTATTTCCCAACTTCACATGCGTTTCGCATCTTTAAAAACCATTCAGAATTTATTGTCACCAATATCAAATTTTCAAACAATGAATCATCAAGAAATTTCCGACTCGTGCAATAATTTAATAAATAAATATTCGAAAGACTTAACATCATCTCTGAAAGACGAAATCTATCACATAAAAAAAGATTTATAACGCCACGTTTAAAGATGTTATACCAGGACTAGATTTATTAAATATCATTTATAAATTTAGACTTCACGGTGTTTTTCTCGAAATATGTACTTCAATCAGAATTTTTTGCACAATACCAGTAACAGTTGCCAAAGGTGAAAGTGTTTAGTAAATTTTCAGCAAGAAAGAGCTTCAGTAAATCATCAATGCTCCAGAAAATATTAAACGGCTTAGCTTTGCTATAAATAGAACATGACCTGGCAATGAAAATTGATTATGACGACATGATTAAAGATTTCGCTAACCATAAAGTGAGAAGTTGATGAGGCAATAAAAATTTAAAAATTCTCTTTTTATTTAATCTTTGTATTTTGTATAGTATGTAATGTATCGAATTTTGAATTTATTGTACACTTTTTTAAATAAATGTTTAATGTTTTATATGACTTTTTTTATTAAACAAAAGTGATGCACTTTCTTAAGTGTGGCCCGGACCACAGACTTGTCACGGGCCGAAGGTTTCTCTTGGTGGCCCTGGATAGAGACATTCAAGTTGATAAGTGGTTGTTATAGGATTAATGCTGAAGAGATTTTTCATAAAATGCTGGGAGATTGGAGGAAAACAAGGTCATTCCTGGAAGTTGTATAATGAGGGTGCGAGCAAGGGAGTGAGAAGTAGGTTTTTTCATGTAGCCTGAGAACATGGTGTCTACAAGAATTTGAATGTGTTTAAGGCATGGTATGATGAGCTGTGTGTATGACAAAACGGACCTCCTAGATGAGTCTGTGACTCCATGGGATCTTAGGATAATAATAATAAACTAGGGAATATAGGATTTCAATATACACTATTGGCTTGATAAGGGGATATGAATTTTCAAGCTTTAAGGTGACTGGTGGTGTGCTCCAGCATCAGTCCTTGAATCACTGTTGTTTAATCTATACATTAACACATTCGCTGCCAACTACGAATATACTCTTATGTGGAATTACCGACCTCCTATGCCAAGCTCGAGTTAACCCATAGTATATTCACATTAATTTGGATCCTTGGCTTGTGAATAAAGCGGAGAGCACATCTGGGGGCTTGATAGAAGGAAAATAATTTCAGCAAAATTATAGTATATTATAAGAAGTATTGTTGCATAAACTGTGTATTTATTAATGCAAATAAAACAATTTTTTTAAATTTTTTCAACATATACATATATTTATATATGATATATCATCATCTGAGCCATCACTAGAGTCATTATAGGATTATAATCATCTTTGGAATCGGTACCAAATAATTCATTCCATTCATCATCGTTCATATTAGCGTAAGCTTCTAATTCTTCATCAGTAAGCTTTCTTTTACTGGCTATGGCATAATTGAAGGTTTTTATTTAGATAATTTTAAATAATTGTAAGACTAGATGCAATAAACCTTACTGCACTGAATGCTGAATGTCAATGACTCTGAACTCAAGTTACACAGCCGTCAGCGCATGTAAGACATAGGTGGGGGTTCGATATGAGATTACTAGTTGGTGTATGAAACAAAATCCAGCTATGAGATAACTTGTACCGACCTGGTGAAAGTGCTTGGCATGCAGTAACAAACTATGCCCAAGGAGCATGGCAGTGAACGTGTTAATGATATTCGAAAGAGCTGACATATCAGTTGTTTGTTGATGATGCAAACATAGGCAAAGCAGTCAGAGATGCCACTGAAAAAGAGCATGTACAAGGTGATTTGAACAGGGTGCAAGTGTGGACAAATGATAATGGCTATAAGAAAGATTCATTCCGGTATTGCAACCACATGTTTATTAAGATAAATAAAAATAAATAAATAGAAATTAGGCATTAAACATATGAACTTCATCAACCGTCTGATATTTTAATCCGATGTAGAGATAATGAAATTGTACCTAAGTTCATCCAAATCAAGTGTGCATTCCATACAACCAAAGCTAACAGAATTTACCAAAGAATGGAACTAGTGATTTTGAGAGAAAGAATTGCAGCCACTAGAACAGAACTAGCACAAATAAGCCAAGATACATTTACTCTACACAATGAGTAAGCCACATTGCTTCCATCAGAACTTTGGAATAACATTGACAATATTACATACAACAAAGCTGCAGCGATTTCTGACCAAAAGAAATGTAATTTAATTAAAAAATTTAATGTGCTTCTTCAAGAAAAAGAAAAACAAAGAAAACATCTAGATCAATCAAGTAGTAATTAACCTTTCTTCAAGAGTCCTATCAAGAATGAAAAAAAATCTTCTTTTGAAAGGTTTCAACTTCCCTTTAATGCCACGCTACATCCCAAAAATTAACATCATAGCTCAAATCAAGAAAGGAATACGAAAGTTGCCTAGGGATGCATTGGACCTCATCCAAATACAAAGTACAGCATTACTATTACAAAGCAAATTCCCACCCAGGAACTTACCATACACGGAATTCACAGCCTTCAAAGAACTAAAATCAGACAAAAACATCATTATAATTAAGGCAGACAAAGGGAATGAGATGGTAGTCATGAACTCAGAGGTTTATAACAAAAAAATGAAAATTCTTCTTGAAGATTCTAATACCAATACACCCTTAGACAGAGATCCTACCTGGCGAGCTCACAATAAAACCAATGATCTAATTAAAAATATACCCAATTGGACTGAAGAACTAAAAATAACTCTACAATCAAAACACCCATTAGTACCTAGAATATATGGAGTACCAAAAATGTATAAGATAGATATTGACTAGTATGGTAAGGAAGACAAAACTGGAATATGAGAGGAGATTAGCCCTAAGATCCAAAGAAAATCCTAGGGAATTTTTTAGATATGTGGTCAGTAGGAGGAGAAATGACTGTGGAAGAATGATATTGTGGGATAAAAATGGTAATACAGTGACTGATGTAGAGGACATAGTAGAATTGTTCAATGAACACTTTATTAGAGTATTTCATCCTGGAGGAGTCAGTTTTAATGCTAGAGGGATTGGGCAGGTTCGAGGTTTAGAGGTACAGGAGGAGAGTGTGTTTCATATACTGAGTACTCTGGATGTCAGTAAAGCTTTGGGACTGGATGGTATTTCACCACAAGTTTTGAGAGAATGTGCTAGGGAACTGACAGGGCCTTTGACCCGGCTTTTCAATGAAAGTCTGGCTGCTGGAAAGGTGCCCATGGAATGGAAGGAAGGTAAGATAGTGCCATTAAATAAGGGTGGTAACAGACTGGAAGTGTCTAATTATAGATCGGTTTGTGTGTCATCAGCAGTTCGTAAGATCATGGAGAAAGTAGTGAAGGACCGTATACAGCATTGGGCAGATGAGGGTGATGTTATCTGTGAGAGTCAACATGAATTTGTGAAGGGGTGCCTCTTGTTTTAGCAATATGTTAAGCCTTAAGTTACAAGACCATTAGATGAGGGAAAGGCATATACTGCCATTTTCTTAGACTTAGCAAAGGCATTTGACAGGGTACCACATGATAAGCTGATATTTAAGTTGCAGCACATGGGTCTGAATGTCGCATTGGTCAACTGGATTCAGGATTGGCTGTCCGATAGGTATCAGAGAGTTGTGTATGGTGGGATAGTTTCAAGGAAGCAGAGGGTTACAAGTGGGGTCTCACAGGGCTCAGTGCTGGGAGCTATATTGTTTAACCTTTATATCAATGACATTGTCAGTAGATTGCAAGGGGATATTCGGTTGTTTGCAGATGATGCGAAGCCGGGAAGGGTTATTAGCAATAGTGAAGATGTGGTAGCCCTGCAAGAGGATTTGAATAAGCTAGATAGATGGGCAATTGAATGGGAGGTTCCGGTTCAATGCAGCAAAATGTAAGGTCTTGAGGTTTGAGAAACATTGCTGGGACACTGCATACTCTATGGTAGGAGTTATACTGGAGGAAGTAGGGGAGACAAGAGATCTGGGGTTGATGATTGATAAAAACATGAAATTTAGGGGACACATTGCAAAGGTGGTGAAGTTAACACAGAGGATTGCTGCAATAATGAGAAGGACACTGACCTGCAGAAATAAAACAGTTATCATTCTGTTGTATAAGACCCTGATCAGATCACACTTGGACTATTGTTCTCAGATTTGGTCCCCAGGATTTAAAGGGGATAAATTAACTGTGGAAAGGGTACAAAGGCGGATAACAAAGATGGTTTCAAGACTGTACAATGATAGTTATGAGGATCGGCTGAGGGAATGTGGACTGCAGAGTTTGGTGGATAGAAGAAGGAGAGGTGATATGATTGAGACTTTTAAACTGTTTAAAGGTGGTTACAGGGTTGATACTGCAGAATTCTTTCGCTTGGTTGAACAGCAGGAAGGAGTGATGACAAGAGTCCATCCATGGAAGTTACGAAAGGAAACTGTGAGCAAGAGGGTGAAGAGTGGTTTCTTTGCATGGAGGGTGGTTGAACCATGGAATACATTGCCTGATGGAGTAGTGAGAGCAAGAACGGTCAATAAGTTCAAGGAGTGGTATGATAGACTTTGTGTTTCTTAGGGGGGGGACACCCCCTCGATGAGTCTTGATAGACTTTGTGTTTCTTAGGAAGGACCTCCCGTGATGAGTCTTTTGACTCCATGGAGGCCTGAATAATAATAATAATAATAATCCTTAAGACCAATAGAGGATGGATGAGACTCTCCAACCTCGAATCAGGCAAAACACCTCACCAACATGATTTTACCACACATAGGAAAAACAACATCATTCATTAAGAACAGTTCACAGTTTATTGAGAAGGTAAAGGATATATACATAGAACCTTGAGACATCTTAGCAAGTTTGGATGTAGTCAGCCTCTTTACAAATTTTCCCAGAAATGAAACAGTGAATCTCCTTGAAGACCTTTTTTCCAACGAACATTGTAGAACTATATAAACATTGCATAAAAAATATGTTTTTCATGTATCAAGACAAATTTTGGGAACAAAAAGAAGGACAAGCAATGGGCTCCCCAGCTTTAGCTAACCTATTTAGGAAAATTTTAAAAATAATACATTAAATAACTATCATAAAAAAACCGAAAATTTGGCTTCGTTATGCAGATGATATTTTCATCATATGGCCAGGAACAATAGAGGAACTCACTGCTTTTAAAGATTATCTTAATAATCTACACAACATAAAATTCACTTTGGAACAGGAAAAACACAAAAAACTTCCTTAATAGAAATCAATCGAAAAGATAATAGATCATCTTTCTCCATTTACAGAAAATCCACCAACACAGGAAGATTTCTTAATGCGGCCTCACACCTCCACCCCAGGCAAAAAAATAAGTTTAATGAAAACCTTGAGTTATAGAGCTTACAATATTTCAAACACAGAAAAAAAGAGAAATGAAGAATTACATTATTTAACACAGATCCTCCACATAGCCTTTAAAAGAATGCAGAGAACCGACCAGGGCTTCTGATCTAATGTACAATCCTCACCTTCTCGTGGTGCACCCTGTTGAGTATCTACCTGGATACTGAACGAATGAGGATGGGCTGGCAATTTGGGATTTAGCCAACCAAATTCTATTCTTATTGGCTTAAACCAATATACAAAATGATGGTACAACATGACAAAATTTCATGCCTGCTGGGATGTCGCCCGGTTAAACAAGACCCCCGTTGTTTACGTCAGGGAACCAGGGCGAACAGCGAAAAGTCAGCTACTGGAACAAATATGAAAACACACCCCAACTCAACATCACCAGAGTTAAAGATCAGTACTATTATTATTATTATTTTGGGCAACTCCAAGGAGTCGACAGACTCATCGAGGGAGGCCTTAACATCATGTCAAGAACAACTATTTGACGTTCACACAGTATCTATCATACCTCGCCTTGAACTCGTTCATGGTCATAGACCCACAACAGACTCTAGCAGCTTATTCCACTCATTTACCACTCTCTAAATAAAAAACCTAGCTCTAACACGCTTGTTAACCACATTCTTGCCCAGCTTCCATGTATGGCCCCTAGTCTTCCCACCACCAGTCCTATTCTCAAAAATATCTCCTGGATTAATCTTATAGAAACCCTTCAGTATTTTGAATGTCTCAATCATATTACCCCTTTTCTGCCTATCAACCAAATTTTGCAACCCACAAATCTTCAATCCGTTCTCATAAGGTTCATTCCGCAGACCTGCAAATTTACTATCAACATAAGAAGCCTAATGGCAAAGAAATGGAGCTAGCTGAGGAATTAGATAAGTACCAGATCGACATAATAGGGGTGACTGTGAGATCTTTCTGAGCAATAAACACAAAATGTTATATTCAGGCAATGATAATCAAGGAAAAGAAGGGGTAGCCATTGTATTCAACGGTAAATACGAGGCTAATCTTCTTGAATGGCAGGCAGTCTCAAGTAGAGTGATGTGGGCAAATATGAGAATGGAGAACTGGAAAATGAGACTTATTTGTGCCTATGTTCCCACAGAAGGTTCTACTAAGGTAGAAGTGGAGGAATTTTTTGCTTTAGAAAAAGCAACTGACACAATGAAAAAGGAAAAGTTGGTCCTTGTTGGGGATGTAAATAGCAGAGTAGGAAAGGATTGTCACACATACAAAAATATTTTGGGAAAATTTGGAGAAAAGAGCAAAGCTAATAATAATGGCAAATACCTGTTGGATTTCTGCTCAGGAGATGGACTGGTTATTACTAACACCATCTTCCAACATAAAAATGTGCACAAATTCACATGGAGAGAAGAGGCAAGGAATAAGAAAAGTCTCATTGACTATGTTATTGTTGATAGTGATGTTTTCTCCCTGGTGCAGGACACCAGAGTGTACAGAGGATTTGAAATTGGAAGTGATCACTATTTAGTCTTGAGCAGGATAAAATTGAATTTCATATTGAAAAAAATAACATGTAAGAAAGTTTTAAAGCAAATAAAAGTTGAGCAGCTCTCAGATGTGAACTATAGACTAAAATACACAAAGATTATTGAAGAAAAAATGAAAGGGTTTGAGAACAGGAACCAAACCTTGGAGATTCAGTGGCAAGCCTTGAAGAAAACCCTGATTGATTCAGCCAGAGAGGCATGTAGTGAGGTTGTCTGTAAGAATAGAAAAATAAGAACTCCATGGTGGACACAGGAAGTTAAAGAGGCAGTGAAGGAAAAGAAGAAAGCATATGAAAAGTTCTTGGCAAATAAGTCAGCATGTGCTCTTAAAGAATACAGAGACAAATGTAAGAAAGCTAAACACTGTGTAAAACTAGCTAAACAAAACTCATGGGAGGACTTTGGCAATACCATAGAAAATAAATATCAAGAAGGTGGCAAAATATTCTGGAAATTGTTGAAGAAGCTTAGAAATGGAGGAAAGAGGTGCCATAAAAGGAGTTAGAGATGATAAAGGTGACATGAAAATGGGAGAAAAAGATATCCTTGAAGTATGGAGCAATTTTACTTTGAAAAATTGCTAAATGAAACAATGACAGCACAGTGGTAAAAAAACACTCAAACAAGCATGCAATCAGGAATACATATTCATACTTTAAATAGAAAAAGCCATCAAAAGCCTGAAGTGTGGAAAGGCTGCAGGAGTAGATGATTTGACCAGAAATGCTGAAGTATGGTGGCATAAAAGTCTTATAGTGGCTGCACTGCATAGTTCAAAAAGCCTGGACAGAGGGACGAATTCCCGATGATTGGAGTAGAGCTCTCATAGTACCCATATATAAAAAGGGAAATAAAACTGAATGTGAGAATACAGAAGTATTTCCCTACTGAGTGTTCCTGGCAAGATTTATGCAAGTATACTTGAGAAATGGTTGAGAAGAATTGTGGAAGAAAAGCTTGGTGAAGAACAAGCTGGATTCAGGCCAAATAGAGGCTGTCAGGATCAGATCTTCACTTTACAACAAATAGTTGAGAAAGCATGGGAATATAACAAAGATCTGTATTTAAGTTTTGCAATCTGGAAAAGGCATATGACAAGGTGCCAAGAGAGAAGCTATTCAATATGCTACAGTTATATGGTGTCAATGGGGCATTATATCAAGCAATACTTATTCTTTATTTGAGTTGTAAATCAGCAGTTAGAATTGAAGTACAGGAAGATAGTTTAATGCTAAATCTGGTGTGAGACAAGGATGTACATTATCCCCTCTGTTATTCATTATCTATATGGATCACATTATGAAGGAAAGTGTGTATTAAACATGATATCAGAATTGGAGATGTTAATTATTATTATTATTATTATTAAACAAGACCTCATGGAGTCAAAGATTCATCTAGGAGGTCCTTTTATCTCACACACATCTCATCATACCAGGTCTTAAACACATTCAAACTCCTTGCAGACACCACACTCTCAGGCAAGGCATTCCAGTCATTCACAACTCTGCACGAAAAAAACCTGCCTCTCACTCCCCTACTCACACCCTCTTTATACAGTTTCCAGGGATGACCTCTGGTTCTCCCCTGATCTCCCACTATTTGCTGTAGAACTTCTCCACCATTGATCCTATAACAACCCCTTACCAATTTGTAGGTCTCTATCATATCTCCCCTCTTCCTTCTCTCCACTAGACTCTGCAAATTACATCTTTTCAATCTTTCCTCATACTCGACATTCCAGAGGTCAGAAACTACCTTAGTCAGTCGCCTTTGGACCCTTTCCAACATCTCTTCATCCTTCTGAAAACCAGGTGACCAAATCTGGGCACAATAGTCCATGTGTGGCCTAATCAAAGCCTTATACAATGGAACAAGAATCTCCCTACTTCTACACGTCAGTGTCCTCCTCATCATTCCCAGAAGTCTTTGTGTTGTCTTCACAATTTTGGCGATGTGTCCCCTAAATTTTAGATCCTTATCCACTATCACTCCCAGATCTCTTATTTCGTCTACTTCCAACAATATATTCTCACCAAGCATAAATTCTGCATCCCATCTTTGTTTTCCAAATTTTAAAACCTTACATTTTGCAACATTGAACTCACATCCCCATTTGCTTGCCCAATCACTCAATTTATTCAAGTCTTCTTGCAAGGCCACAACATCTTCACTACTCTTTATGGTTCGTCCCAACTTTGCATCATCTGCAAACAACTGAATATCTCCATCCAAATCTTCGCCAATATCATTAATATACAAGTTAAATAGTAATGGCCCTAAAACAGATCCCTGAGGCACTCCACTAGTGACTTTCCTTTTCCTGGATATTGCACCCCCATACACAACTTGTTGATACCTATCAGATAGCCAGTCTCCAATCCAATGCACTAATCTAATATCCAACTCCATCTGCTCTAGTTTGACTGTCAACTTATCATGAGGTACTCTATCAAAAGCTTTTGCGAAATCCAAGTATATTACTGTGTATCCTTCTCCTCTGTCCAAGGAAGCAGTCACTTTATTGTAATAAGTAAGTAGATTACTAAAACACGACCTCCCTTTAGCAAATCCATGCTGTCCATCAAAGATTATACCATTGTTGTCAACTCAACTCTGGATCCTAGTTCTCACAAGCTTCTCCAACAACTTAACCACAACACCTGACACACAGATAGGCCTATAGTTTGATGCTTGAGTTCGATCACCTCCTTTATGAAGTGGCACAATCTTGCCCTCCTTCCACTCTTTAGGGACTTGACCAAGTGCAAGACTCGTATTAAAAAAATATGTCAAGGCAGGTGTCAACTCTCTGGCACATTCCTTCAGAATATGCGGTGATATATTATCAAGTCCCACAGCCTTATTTACATCTAGTTTACTCAACTCCCCAAACACCTCTTGCTCACTTACAGTCAGTCTCTCCTCCCCATCATCAACTGCTCTCAATCTCTCCATGAAGTCACATTCACAAGATTGAAAGATCTTTATGAACTGCTCATTAAGTATCTCCACCACACATTCTGCAACAGCTGTCTTTATACCATTTCCTCCAATCAATGTCATCCTTCCATAATCATTCTTTCTTTTGCTGGCTACATATCGAAAGAACTCCCTAGGATTCTTTTTAGCTTCATTAGCTAACTGCTGTTCATACCTCTCTTTAGCTATTCTCACCAACCAAGTCACTCTCCTTGCCTGGTCTTTGTAGAACTCATGAAATTGGTTACTTCCACTTCTCTTATGCTGCCTCCACAATGCTCTTTTTCTCTGTATTGCATGCTTAATCTCTTTATTCATCCATCTCACACCTAACTTATTTAACCTTCTCACCCGTGGTATACATTTAGACATTGCATCCACTAAATATTTTTTGAAAATCCCCCAAGCTGCATTGATCTCTTTTCCAGCTAACTCCTCATTCCATGCTACACCTGCAAGCTGTCTCCTGAGCTCTTCATAATCACCCCCCCTTGTAGTTCCACATATACCCTTTTTTCACAGGGGTCCTTGCACTGCTGGCAACCACCCAAGTAATCACCTCATGGTCACTTTCACCAATTGGTGGATGATTTGATACCTCATTGATAATTACATCCTCCAATGAGATGACCAAATCCAAGACCCTTAATCCTCTTGTGCCCTCTGTTACATACTATCTGAGGTAGTTATCCCTCAAAAACTCAAGAAACTCATTTTCTTTACTTCCCAGCTCTTTGCTTTATGCAGACGATGTTATACTTCTAAATAAATCTGCTACAAGTTTGCAAGATTCCCTGACTAAATTGAATAACTGTTGTAATAGATATGGTATGAAGGTCAGCAATAAAAAGACAAAGACAATGAAAATAGGTTGAATCGTTGAAAATGTCAACTACATTGTGAACGGAGAACCTGTGGAACAAGTAATACATTTCAGCTACTTAGGCAAGATTTTTAGTGAAGATGGTAAATTAAATATGGAAATAGACAACAGAATCAACAAAGCTGGTATGGTAGGAAGTCAATTGAATAAATTCATATGGAATAAGAGAGAAATTAGTCATAACACTAAATTAGCTGTATACACGACAGTGTTCAAACCAGATTTAACTTATGGATCTGAGAGCTGGGTCAGAAGTAAAACACTTGACCAAAGACTAGAGACCACAGATATGAGAGTAGTCCTGAGAATGGTTAGCAGCTTAAACAGATGGCATCAACGGTAATATCATATTAAAAAAAAAAAAGGATATTTGGAAAGAACTTGATATTGTCAGCATCCAGGAATGCGTTAGCACAGCTAATCTCACGTGGTATGGTCACTTAAACAGAATGGGCGAAGAAAGATTAGCAAAACAAGTGTTCTCTGCCAGATTGGCAGGAAAATGACCCAGAGGAAGACCAAGGTATAGGTGGATTGATATAGTACAAAGTGCCTTAGACGATAGAAATATAAGATCTGATAATGTTGGAGTCTTGACAAGTAAAAGACTGATTTGGAGGAAAATTGTCGATAGGAAGTTAGTAATGATGTAAATTTTTCATATAGTACTATCATATTCTGTACACCCCTTGAGGATGCATATCAGGAATTTGATGATGATGATGATGATGAACACAGATCCTCAAAAAAAAAGGTTTTGAATCTAAGATAATCAAGAAAATTCTTAACACACCTCCTACAAGCATCTCACAAAAGCAAGACTTCAAGAACGCAATCATGCTACCATACATCAAGAATGTTACAGACAAATTGGCCAAATTACTAAGCAAACATTAAAGTTGATTTTCTTCTGCTAGAAAAAATATCAAGATTTCTACACCCCCCAAAAAACCTCCACATCACCCTTTAAAAAAACTAGGTGTATATAAAATTCATTGTTCCTGTGGCATCTGCTATGTAGGCCAAATGGGAAGATCAGGGGAAATTTGTATAAACGAATACCAAAAATACGAGCAAAAAAGTAGAGAACACAAATCAGGCCTAACATCCCACACAACTTCCACCGGCCATAATGTACTCTGGCATAAAACAAACATGGCTTATATTGAAAAAGCTGTTTCACAAGGAAATTTAACGAAGCTGCAAATATGCTTAGAATTCCAATGCAATGAACAAAAACCAGGGCCTAATTCTACACTAAGTGTGGTCAGCATTGATAAAAAATATACCAAAGTCAGACCTTAGACAGCGTAAACATGAACAACAGAATGTGACAACTTCCAGCATTGTTCAAACTTAGCATGCACAGATTCTGCATTCGGCAGAATTCGATAATTCTGCCGAATGAATACTGATCATTGAATAATTTCTCATTTCTTGTGTTTAAACTTTTAGTTACCTTTAACCCCTGAAGATGTAAGTCAAACGACATAAGAAACTTGTCAGGTCTGTTTATTTTTATTTATCTTAATAAATATGTTGTCGCAATACCGGAATCTTTCTTTTGAACTGCTAAACCACAGAAACCTATGCCTACGATAATAGCTATATTTCAGTATCAGTAAGTACAAAGTTATGCACTTTGACATTATGCAATATCCAACAGCATATTATAACAATGGGGTTGTGTTTGGAATAACTGATAAGGCCAGATATATTGGAGTTATGATGGACAGAAAGTTGAAGTTCAAAGGTCACATTACAAAAATTGTAAAAACAACTCAGAGAAAATCTGCAATGTTTAAACGAACATTGATATGTAAGTATATGGAAATCATTTTGCCTCTTTATGAAGGATTGACTGCACCTGGACTACTATGCAGATATTTGGTCTCTTGGGTTCCAAAGGGATAAAGAAGATATGAAAAAAGCTGCAACGATGATATCAGGATTATGGTATGTAGATTACAAGGTAGACTGCAGATGCCGGTAGACAGAAGGAAGGGGGCTTGATATGAACTTTCGAGAGGGCATTATAGGATATTAGTTGATAAAATTTTTAATTATATGGAAGGTGGGGGAGAGGACAAGGAGACATCCAATGAAGTTAAGTGTTTGCATGCAGTTAAGACAGGGGATAAGAGCTAGATTTTACTCTTACAGAACCATTAGTGAGTGGAACAACTTGCTTGTTAAACTAGTGAGGGCATCAATGTGAATGAGTTTAACCACCCAACCGGCCAGGATGTATATATACATCCAAGTTACCATGGATGCGAAGTGCATATTAAAATTGTAATACCATTGATATTACACTGAAACATGTAATGGATACGAAGTGTAGAGGAGTGATGTATTTTATCTGTATTGACAGCGACGTGGTTAAGAGAAGTTATGTTCCTGTGAAAGTGGAAGACTATACATTACCCACACAATTGGTGTGGGTAATGTATAGCCTTCCATGATTTCCTGGAGAGCTAATAATAATAATAATAATTATTATTATCATTATTATGGATAGCTCCATGGAGTCAGTAGACGCATTGTGGGGGAGACCCAAACTATCAAAACAATATCTATCGTATCTGTTCTTGAATTCATTTACAGACGAAGAACTCACAACTGAATAAAGCAATGCATTCCACTCATTCACCACCCTCCAGGCAAAAAACCTCATTCTCACACCCTTGTTAACCACACTTTTCCTTAATTTCCAGGGAAGTCCTCTTGTTCTTCCATCACTATCACACAATTGAAACATTTTGCCTGCATCAATCTTATAAAAACCTTTTAGTAATTTAAATATTTCTGTCATATCCCCTCTTCTCCGCCTATCAACCAACCTCTGCAATCCACAAGCTCTCAATCTATCAAGGAGCATTCTTACATCACTCATCAACTTAGTCACTCTCCTCTGAACCCTTTCCACAATCTCCTCATTTCCAAGGAATCTAGGTGACCAGACCTGAGCACAGTAATAAAAATGTGGAAGTATCAATGCTTTATAAAGGGGAATAATAACCTCCTTATCTCTGGATGTTAGTGTGTTCCTTAATAACCAAGAAATCCTATGTGCAATCTTGGACACCTTAGCAATGTGTCCCCTGAACTTCATCTCCCTATCTACCAACACCCCTAAGTCCCTAGCCTCATCAATCTCTTGGAGTACCATTCCATCAATGTAGTACACAGCTGGTAATCTTTTAATCCCAAAATGCATAACTTTACACTTTTCCGCATTGAACGGACATCCATTTCCTTTTGCCCATTTTACCAGCTTATTTAAATCATCCTGCAAACACTCAACATCAGCTTGATTTTTTATTGCAGTACCCAACTTTGCATCATCAGCAAACAACTGAATATCTCATTTTAAGCCATTTCCTATATCATTTATGTACAAATTAAACAACAATGGCCCAAGCACAATAATCATAATACTGTGAAAGGTACCAAAGCAGTAAACATGAAAAATTACAAATTATTTTTATCTAATTCCTTTATCCTGAATTAAGGAAGACTTGAATGTAACATGAATCCTAAACTGATTTGTAAATATTCTTTATTGCATCCTAGCATGTTTGAGATAATGCCTGTCCTTTGAGGAGAAAAACAGTTAAAATCCCATCTACAGTACACCTGTAAGAGCTTTTCAAATGATGGCGAGTTAGATGATCTTAAAAGTGGAGAGGTACCTTCCAAAAACTCAAGCTCTTTCTCTAGACCATCGGTTCCCAACTAGTGGTACGCATACCCCCAGGGGTACATGCTGGGCCATTCACTGGTACATGAAAAATAATTGGTAATGGTGGAAAAACAAGTAAAGTAAACAAAATGCAAAATGTTAGTTATGGAACAATAAATGTTAAGTTTGAATCACTGCTATTTTAGAAACAAGGGGTACAATTTATAGAAATGGGTTCAAAAGGGTTACACCAGTGGAACAGGTTGGAACCACTGCTCTAGACCATAGCCATTGTATCTTTTTTGGTGGTTATAGAGAATGCAGGATTTTTAATTAATATAAAATCTATACACAAAAGGTTGTGAAACCTATAGCACATTAATGCTGTGTAGGCAAGAGGTTAAGAAGAAAGAAGTAATCTATTTACTGCGTTTTGTACTTCTTAAACAG
This sequence comes from Typopeltis vanoorti, assembly GCF_054136105.1. Classification (NCBI taxonomy): domain Eukaryota; kingdom Metazoa; phylum Arthropoda; class Arachnida; order Uropygi; family Thelyphonidae; genus Typopeltis; species Typopeltis vanoorti. The sequence continues at coordinate 16,356,029 of NC_143554.1, forward strand.
ATAAAGGTCATCTTTGAGAAAGAAAGAGAGAGAGAGAGAGCTTCAAAAGTATAGAGGTAGATACAATAGATGTACAAAGTGTACACAGAGGTGGGATACAATAGGAGGAAATGATGTTGGTTCAGGAAGTTTCTAGCTGGACAGCAAATCGAGATTAACTAACAGCTGCTCATGTTCTTACAATCTTGGAAGAGGTGGCCAGCTCAGTAGAACATTTCTATGAAAATATCTATAGAAGAGACATAAGGTACATAAACCAAAATTCTATGTGGGAGCAATTAGTGTGAGTTTATGAGAGAGAGAGAGAGAGAGAGAGAGATAATCAGTTAGTTGAATAGCCCTCTTCTGAATTGCATGAAGCAATTTTAGAGAGGATTTGATGCACCACCCCAAATGTGTGAGTAGTATTCTATGATGGATTATTTGGGATATGGTGTCAGCAGTTGTACAGATGAAAAGTACAGAGTTTTTAGGCAGCTGCAGAAGAAGCCATAGCTGAGAAGTGGTTATGCCAAGAAACACTAGAAGCAAAAGACAGCCCAAAAAGAGAATTCTGACCGTGTCTGGAGATCTGTGTATTATGAAAAGTAAGGGGAAGTGAACTCATATCTCTGCATGAGAAATAAGACATTTTGGAAGCACTGAAGCTCACAAGGATCTCCTTGCTATTCTTTAGTACAAAAAGAACAACTTTATTCCACTAATGAGTAGTACTTGTAGCATCAAAGGATTGTGCACTTCAAGGTTTCTCAAATGAAGAAGTGGAATGGAGCAGGAAAGTTTACTGTCATTAATTATGTGGTGGTTCCCACTCACAAAAGATTATAAAACCTATAGTATATTAATAATGTGAGTGGAATAATGATTTTTTTTATTCTATTTTTTATTAATTTCTTTAAATTTTTTTTTGTATTTTTATTTTTTACATAGTCTGGAACCCTGCTCTAGAGATGAAACATTTTTCATCTTTGTGTGCATATTATCAACTGTTACCAGCAAACAGTTGATAATATGCACACATAGCTGTATTTTATGCATTTTTCATAGACCTATATTTTTTTTTATAAACCAAAAGATATTTTTCTTATAATTTTATCTACATAGCCTGATAAGAAGATGAATTATTCAGAGATTATGGAACATTGAGCATAATGCATAAAGGAAGATGAGATATTCTAATGGAAGAAAGTGATAGATACAGGGTGTTCGGGATAAATTTGACAGTTTCGTAAGGAAAAAGAAAATCTTCTTTGTATCTATTAAATTTAATGAATTGACAAAAAAACATTACAGGCAGAGTTAATTACAATACTATCAACAAGATTTACTCAAAATAACCACCATTAGCATCGATCACAGCTTCAATTCTGCTTCGGAACCTCGAACAAGCTGATGCTACAGTCTCCCTGGGAAGGGGCCGCAAAAACTGTTTTAATTTTATCCATTAACTGGGCTTTTGTATTACTGGAAGTGCGATTGGTGTCTTTTTCAACTGCGCCCCATACAAAATAATCCATGGGGTTAAGGTCTGGGGAGTTTGGAGGCCAAACATTTGGACTGGTGAAGTCGTAGAAATTTTCAGACAACCATTTTTGACTTTTCCCAGAGGTGTGGCAAGGGGCCGAATCCTGCTGCCATACATACGGCCTACCATTGGCTACCCTTGTTATCCAGGGCTTGACTACAGTTAGCAACTCCACGAACAAAGCCCGAATTCCAATGCCAGGGTTCTTCAACACCTGTTCCTGCAGATTTGCGAGGAATTCTGCTGTACGAACGCAATCAGATCGTCTGCTAGGGATCTTTCTTCTTGCTACATCCTCGTAGTCACCATTGCAAGTCTCTAGTTCATGCCTGATTGTTTTTACTGTATTCAGGGAGCATTGGGCAGCAGTCGTAATATCCTTATTTTGATGGCGGGCACGAATCATCATGATACAAGTTATTCTCTTCCATGATTCAGGTGGGTTCCAGCTATCCATCCTTTCTGACATCTTGTATATGAATGAAGAAGGGTCCAAACTTTTAAATGAAGAGAAGTGTGTGTTAATACATGTAACTTACGGAAAAATATAATTAATTATAAATATGTCAAATTTATCCCGAACACCCTGTATATGTAATATATTTCTTTCTTTTAGTGTTACATGGTGATCACCATTCATTTTTGAAATTATGGATTCTACTGTTAAGAAAAAAATCTGTAAGAAAGAATGTTTATTCTTGTTGTAATTTATAAATAATAATAATTTATTATTATTATTATTATTATTTTTAATTTTTAATTTTTTTTTAAATCAAAAATAACAATTGTAATAATAAAAAATAGGACATCACTGTTACTCGAAGGAAAACTATCTGTAAGAAAGAATGTTTATTCATGTAATCATAAATTAAATCTAGCTTAATGTAATTTATTTATTTATTTTATTATTTTTTTTTTCACTAGAGGTCATGCCAGTAGAATAACATGTGATCAATTCATTGTTCCTCTAGCTTACAGTTTGTAATGTAATGCAGCTTGTCTTGTATATTTGTGTATGCTCCAGATGATGATCTTGATATGAAGATCGAAACGTCGGGATAATAAAAAGAGTTATTTTAACACAGTTGTAGAATCCATAATTTTAAAAATGAATATGTAATATATGAACTGTACATAAAGTAAAATATAATTCTAAACTAGAGTAAGTTATAATGCAATCCATTGCTAACTGCAAGGTTACTCTTCGTTTCTCTAATATTTTTTAGTAATATTTTTTTTAATTCTATTCTTCTCTCTCTCTCTCACCCCAAAAATAAACTCAGGAGTTTATCTGAATGAATCCTGCCACCTCCAATCATAGATGGCAAATTCAGCCTCAGGTGAACAATCATGTACAGAGTTTCTCATATCATTAAAAGAATTACAACCACTTTCTTTCTAATCTCTTTCAGCTGCAGTATGAAGACACTTAGAGAGAAAAAAAAAAATGCTAAAGAAACCATTTAGTAATCATAATTCTCAGGGAGCACAATTTCCATTCAATTCGTTCACAATCTATTCATCAATCATTTCCGATTGTCTGATGTGGTCAAAAAGGGAATGTCTAATATTTCTCCAGTTGGTTAGAGTGACCATGAGGTAATTATCTGGGTTACAGCCAGTCATATCAGAACTTCTGTGAGGAAAGGATACACAGGTAACCCTCATATAACGCAGATGTTAGGTTCCATAGAAATGCCGCGTTATATAAATCGCATTATGTGAGACTCAGATCACACAGAAAAAGTAGGGTTAGGATCCGAAATCTTTTTTTTTTTTTAATTATATAAACAACAATGACATATCCAACAAAAACAATATTTTTATTTAATTCAGGTAATTCATGTAAGTTAAGAAAACATAAGTATATGGTGGGGCAGTTTCAAGGAAGCAGAGGGTTACAAGTGGGGTCCCACAGGGCTCAGTACTGGGACCTATATTGTTTAAACTTTATATCAATGACATTGTCAGTGGATTGCAAGGGTATATTCAGTTGTTTGTGGATGATGCGAAGCTGGGAAGGATTATAAGTAATAGTGCAGATGCAGCAGCCCTGAAAGAGGATTTGAATAAGCTAGATAGATGGGCAAATGAATGAGGATGTCGGTTTAATGCAGCAAAATGTAAGGTCTTGAGGTTTGGGAACATCGATGGGATACTGCATACTCTATGGGAGGAGTTATACTGGAGGAAGTAGGGGAGACAAGAGATCTCGGGTTGATGATTGATGGAAACCTGAAATTTAGGGGACGTATTGCAAAGGTGGTGAAGGTAACACAGAGGATTGCTGCAATAATGAGAAGGACGCTGACCTGCAGAGATAAAACAGTTATCATTCCATTGTATAAGACCCTGATCAGACCACACTTGGACTATTATTCTCAGATTTGGTCCCCAGGATTTGAAGGGGATAAATTAACCGTGGAAAGGGTACCAAGGTGGATAACAAAGATGGTTTCAAGACTGTACAATGATAGTTATGAGGATCGACTGAGGGAATGTGGACTGCAGAGTTTGGTGGATAGAAGGAGAGGTAATATGATTGAGACTTTTAAACGGTTGAGAGGAGGTTACAGGGTTGACACTGGGGAGTTCTTTCGCTTGGTTGAATAGTGAGAAGGAGTGATGAAAGGAGACCATCCCTGGAAGTTACGAAAGGAAACTGCGAGTAAGAGGGTGAGGAGTGGTTTCTTTGCATGGAGGGTGGTTGAACCATGGAATGCATTGCCTGATGGAGTGGTGAGAGCGAGAACGGTCAATGAGTTCAAGGAGTGGTATGATAGACTTTGTGTTTCTTAGGGGGGGGGACCTCCCCTTGATGAGTCCTGATAGACTTTGTGTTTCTTAGGAAGGACCTCCCGCGATGAGTCTTTTGACTCCATGGAGGTCTGAATAATAATAATAATAATAAACTATGAGACAAATATATAGTATAAAATTATAAAAATTACGGTACATAAATTTCATTGCACATAATGCATAAATGTTTTAGACACAATAAAATAAAGCGCATATTTTAATTGTTATCACTGTCTTCAGAAATAACATTTCGTAGATGTTCTTTAAGTGGCTGGAGGTCGTCACCACTTGAAATCTCTTGGACATCATTTGTTATAATTCTCATTGCTTACTTCGGCTGGTTTGGTTAACAAGAAATCAGTAATAATGCTTTGCTTACCACTATGCTACAATTTTTTTATTAAGTTCATAATATGGCGCTAAACAAATATCCAATTGTCTCATGAATTTTCCCCGAGTGCTCCATTGAGCCATCATTATCCGTAAAATAACTTTCCCAACTTTCTTGCCAAGTCCAATCTTCTGCTAATTTCTTTAAACTGAATTCTTTAACGGATTCATCACAATCAGAATCTTCGGCTGAACTTTCCCCACCATTTGGTTCGCTGCCATCTATTAATTGTACCAGTTCCTCCTCATTTAAATCTGTTTCTCCATCAATTAATTCACTAATTTCGTTTTTAACCATACCGCAAAAGCCCTCTCCACCAAAAAACGTTTATTATAAGACGTAGCTCGGCATCCACTGGAGGTACGAAATTTTGTTCCACAATGGCTTCAGGCCATATTTTTTTCCAGCAAGCATTCAGCATAGAAGGTTATAATTCCTTAATGCACAGATAAATAATTTTCACACAATTCATATTGAAAAAACTCTTTCCACGCTTGAGTCAGTGTCATGTTTTAATTAGATTCCATTTTTTCCAAAATTAATTGGAATGTTTGCCGAATATAATATGACTTAAATGTTGATATTGTTCCTTGGTCAAGTGGTTGAATAAGTGAAGTAGTATTAGGTTGCAAAAAAGTTATTTTAATATTCGGATGGCTTAAATTTGTTGGGTAGCCTGGTGCGTTATCTAAAACTAGTAGAATTTTGAAGTCCATATTCTTTTTCTTTGTATAACTTTCTACATCGGGTACAAAACACTTGAAAAACCAATTTTCAAACATGCCATTTTGTTGGCCTGCCACCATCCAAATCATTAGACTTTTCTCGATTTTTTTCTATTAGAATATCGCGTACATGAGCAAAACACTTTGTACTTACCATTGACCCAGCAATAACACTTTCTTGGATTTTATGTTCATTTTATTTGATTGTTCAAATTGTTGATTCATTTAATTTCAGAGTCCTTGCAAGAACTCCTGGTTTTTCTCCAATTTTCAACCAATCCAAGATTTTAATTTTTTCTTCGAGAAAAATGAATTTCCTCTCCAATGTTGGTTTTTCCTTTTTGTTGCAGTTTTAGTGGCCATTACAATAAAAATAAACTTTTACATAAAAAAAAAGCATCACATATGTATGGAACTCACCAGAAAATAAACTGCTCAGCTTGAGAATAACACACTTATGATTCTTAATGCAGAAAACGAAGACAATTTTCAACAATAAACACTTTATACAGTAAACCCCTAGATGGTGAACCAATGGAACTTGTGCCAGAGGTGGCACTCGTGCCACCTCTGAGATATTTGCTGGCATGTCAACGCTTTACAGGTGATATCCTTTTATACGATTATAAATTATTCAAATTTTTTTTTAATTGTTACAATACGTACAAGTTGAATTTTGTTTTACATGGGAGAGCAGCTATAAAGACATGCATAGGATTGGTGCGATATTAGCAAAAGATTGAGCGACCCAAAGACAAAGGCAACTGACAAGTGCAGAGTTGAAGTGCTAATTCTCTTCAACTGAATTCATTAACTTATAACTACTTGTGCGATACAGGCAGACACAAATTTAACAAAGATAAAATTTGATTTTTAATAAGTCCCACGGTGAAAAATATATGAAAAAAATAATAAAGGGTTACTAGAAATTGTAGACCCCATTATATCGAAATCGTGTTGTATAAGTACCGTGTTATACGAGGGTTACCTGTACTTAGAAGTATATACTCAGAGACAGCACAAGATGAAAGGTAATAATCTGTTAAACGAGGAGCACAAAGAAATAGTCAGGAACACAGCTTGGTTGGTAAGAACACCAAATGATAAAAACAGTAAGAAGAACAACTCCTGGAGTTCTTTCAATATGTGGCAAGTAAAAAGTAAGAATGATTATGAGAGGATGATACGTTTGGATGAAAATGGTAGATTGGTAACTGCTGTAGAGGATATAGTTAAGGTAGTCAATGAGCAGTTTATTAGGATATTTTATCCTCATGAATGCAAACATCTTGTGGAACTTCACTGTAGAGGGTTTGGTGAAGAAGAGATTGAGAGTGAGTAAGCAGGAGATATATGAGGAATTATATATAGTTGATGTTAAGGCATTAGGCCTTAACCAACCAACCACATATCATGATGTGTCTTAAAGAAATGCTCCAGAGAGTTAATGGCACCCTTGGCATACCTGTTTAACACAAGTTTTGCAACAGAGCAAGTCCCAAAGGAAAGAGGATAAAATTGTTCCATTTACAAAGGGAGAGAAAAGATGGACACTACAAATTATAGGCCAGTCTATGTGGTTTAAGTAGTGGAGAAATTGGTGAGAGATGGGATGCAGAATTGGATTGATATGCACATTATTCTCTAGGATAGTCAGCATGTGTTTATTACTATGACAAAGATGAATTCACTGGATAAGGGAGTGACATATATCCTTCTGTCCCTTCTCATCTGTCCCTTAGGATGGGTAGAGTCCCCTAATGAGAGGTTTATGATGGGTTAATGCAGCCGGGTTGTCACTCCTCTGCTGCATCCTCCTAAGGGCAAGTATTCATGACTGTAGATCTGTGTGTTCATGGGGTGGTTGCCTGTTCTGAGGAATGAAAAACCAAAGTTTCTGGGTAAAACCCTCTATCTCCATGTGAGACCGTCTAACTCACCTTTAGTCGAAAGAGACCAGATAAAGGTTTCTCACATCATGAATGGGAATCGAACCTAGGTTTTTCTGATCAAAGGGCTTAAGGGAGAGACATATACAGTGGTATATTTGGATTTTTCATATACTTTTGATAGGTTGTCAAGTGACAAGCTAGTAACTAAACTGAAACAAATGGTACTGGATAAGGAACTTGTGATATAAATGGGTGACTGGCTGTCAGATATGTATCAGCAGGTATCTCAAAAATGAAACATCATTAGCAGGATACCATACAGATATGAAGCTGATGTAAAGCTGGAAAGAACTATGAAGAGTAGAGCAGATGTTGTGGCCTTACAGGAAGAACTGAATAGACTGTATGAGTGAGCAAAGTGAATGTAGCTACTATTTTAATGGTGCAAAGTGTAAGGTCTTGAAATTTGATGTTAAGGAAGGAATGTAGAATATACAATTAATGGGGGAAAGAAACTTTGAAGGGATGGAAGATCAAATGACAGATGATCTGGGAGTGATGGTAGACAAAGACATGAAGTTTAGAGGTAATATTGCTAAAACTGTGAAAACATCACAACAGATTATGGAAATGATGATGAGGACCTTGACATGCAGAAGAAAAGAGGTTATGGTGTTCCCTTAATAATGCCACATTAAGAAGAGAACTGTGTATAGATCTAGTTGCCGAGTTTTTAAGAAGATGAAGATATCTTAGAAAGAGCCCAGAGAAGATTCACTGAGTCAGTGTTAGGTCTGGGATATGAAGATAAACTGAAGGTGTTACCAGATTAATGTGGAGATTTTCATAGAGTAGAGAGAAACAAGGATAGAACAAGGGATCGTTCCTGTCCCTGGAAGTTGAATATGGAGGGGTGTGAGCAAAGGAGTGAGGAGAAGGTTCTTTGCATTGAGAGGGTTGGTGAGTGGAGAAACTGAAGAGATTTAAGGCACAGTTTTTACGATCATTTTGCATGAGATTGTAGTCCTCCTGCAATGAATCTTTTGACTCCATAATTTGAAACAATTTATAGTACATATAAATTCACTATATTACTCTGAATTTATGAACAAAATATTAAAGCACCATTATATTTTATTCGTATTTAAATATCAAGAAAATATTATATATGATTGCTTTATATTGCTTACATTTGCAGCACTTATCCAAAACAATTGATTTGGTGTATAATTTAATCCTGGAAGAGGCAATTCATGTCCATTCTTTAATACCCATTCTTGGTATGCCTGCAAAGGAAATGCTGTATGAAGTATGAGAACCAGAAAAACTTACATATTTAATAAATTTTATGTTAGAATATACTTAGTCAGGAATGAAAATTATTACTAATATATTCTCATTTTTTCAGCCATTATTATTTCAGCATGTGGCCAACAGATAAAAGAATGATTATAAGAGGATGACATTAGTTGGTGGAAATGGTAATCACTGCAAAGAATATTTAATGAACAATTTATCAAAGTAGTTGTTGATTGGTTGCCAGGTGGCACTTCGCTGGAAGGTTTGTGTAAAGAAGGCTCCCATTTCAGATAACTTTTTTGGAATAATTAATTGTAAATAAGTCTTATGAGCAAGAGTTGCTGTAATAGTGCACTTGCAGCATTTCTAGTGTGTGAGCAAGTTTATTTAAGCTTGTTTACGAAATTACTAAACTTATAGCAGAGCATAGTTACCGGTGAAGGAAAGATGGTGGTGGCATTGTCTGTGCAGGAATTTAATTTTCATTTCAATTATTTCATGAAATGTGAGGGGTGCTATATGTATTTATTCAATTATGTAGATAAATTATGGATATTTAAAGTAGATAGAAGGATGTGATCTGAATGAGGACTTGAAGGTGGTAACATATTGGTAAGTGAAAGTGTTAGTAGTAAGAATGTCATGAGGAGGATGAATGCTCATCTGATAGCAAAGAGGGATAGTGTAAAAGAGAAGAGAAAAATTGGTAAAAAATTTTGAAAAAGCAAACAAGTGATCTGACAAACTTAACAATTGATGGTAAGAATGATGAAAGCAATATGAATCTGCAGCAGTTGAAAAACAGATTCCAAGTAAAGTTAAGGTGGCAAGCGGTATTGACAGAGAACAAGAATGTATGGCTGGCAATAAAACTGAGAGTGAATGAGAGCAAAAATGTGAAGCAAGATTTGACTGCTGAGTTGGTTAAGATGAGGCAAGAGATGAAACAGATGTGGAGTGAAATTAAGAGAATTTGAGATATGTATGTAAGAATAAAAATGAAAACAAATGATATCAGTATGAAAGAGGTAATGAAAGACCACCAAGTGGTGTTCGATTACTAGAGGTGTAAACAAGAAGATGCATAAGGTTGGTTTTCCTGAAGGTAAAATGAATAGAGTGATTGAGGTATTGGATACGAGGAGTAAGCAAGCAAAAGAGTTGGTAGTGGTTGTAGGGACAAATGACTTGACTAGAAACAAGGAACATGTAAGATTGGATATCAGGAGGTTGTTAAGAAGAATAAAAGATAATAGTGTGATAGGAAAGGCAGTGAGGATGTTGCACAGGTAGGACAGTGATGAAATGAGGTGGAGAGTGAAGACTGTGATGATATGTTAACAGAAATGTGCGAGGAGAAACGAGTGCAGACTCTTCATGTATGGAATGAGTATGAAGAATGAATTGAACTGTATATGAGTGATAGACTGCATTTGAAAGGTTTTGGTGTGAGTCATTTGGAGAGACTGCTGCTGGAAGGTAGAGAAATGAGTACAGAGAATGAATCTGATCAAGTAAGAAGTGAAACAGCAGGAGAGTAAGAAAGGGGAGAGAGAGAGAGAGATTGAAGCAGTGGTTATGAATAAAGATGTGGGTAGCATGAGTATAGAGAATGAGAGAACAAGTGTGCAAGGAAAAGGGGAGGCTCAGGAAGAACTCGAGAATACAGTATGAGAAAGGTTGATGATCCAAGAGGATGTGAATGCATGTGTAGACAAAAAGGGAAGGGGGTGACCTGAGATCAAGGGAAAAGTTGGATTTGAAGGAGGTTCTAAAATGAATAATGAGAAAAAGAAATGGCTCAAGTAAAGTATGGAGAAGTCACATCTAATAAGGGACATCAATGAAAGGTTCATCAATGAACTATTCCATCGTCAGGCTAGTCCCCTGACATGGAGAGGCTCAGGAAGACATACATAATTCTACTTGTAAGCTGACAGAAAAAGATAATCGGATTGAATCTATGGAAAACGATCCTGGAATGGAAAAGGTAAAACAAAAATGGAAACGACAAAATATAATACACATAGCAAACTGGAATGTAAGAGAAATAGCATATAAAGAAATAGAATTAGACCAACTATTAAATGAAAGAAATTTTAAAATAGCAGTAATCACTGAAACAAAAAAAGAAATTAAAAAGAACTATGAGAACCGAAAATTTTAATGTGATATACAGTGGAGTCGACAGAGACCAAAGAGCACAAGCAGGAGTCATGATTTGGATTCATAACTCCCTTTCAAAATAGTTAAAGCATTATAAATTATGGAATGAAAGAATAATAGAAGCTAGAATAAAAATAGATAGAGGCTATTAACAATAATTGGTTTATATTCCCCAGAAGGAAGAGAACAGGATAATATTGATTTTTATAATCAGCTATAAAACATATATAATAAAATAAATAAAAATGATTACATAATTTTAGCAGGAGACTTAAATGCAAGAATTGGAAACATGAAAATTAATAATAATATAGGAATACATGGAGAACATACTCTAAACAGGAATGGTAATAATGATTGCTTTGTAGTTTATAATAACCTAAAAATAATGAATTCCTTCTATAAACATAAAGACATACATAAATATACTTGGGCAGCAAGAGGATGGAAATCAATGTTAGATTATTTTATATTAAATGAAAAGACATCAAAATTTTCACTAGATGTTAAATATAATAAATTTAGTTTAATCCTTTATCCCAGTGAGAGCAAACAAAGTTTGCGCCTGAAAATATCTTCAGGGCTGAATATAGTGTTGTACTATCTTACCTGGGTAAGTAGTGCAACACCAGGGCAACTCTTAGCAAAGGTAGAGCAAGCTACCAACACTCCTATCCCAGTATCTCCCACAATGCAAAACACATCTCCTTGTGGATATGTATACTGTTATACATTAAGGGACTGGCCACTACCGAGACTAGTTTCGACCTTTATTGATGTCTCTTCAGTGGGAGCCAGGCCCAGAGTTGGAGATACCAGGCAGAAGCAGTAGCAAGGTCATCTTTAACTATAGGAGTTGCCAAAAGGTTTACCACCTTTTTTTTTATTAAATTGCTCTGGATTTAGAGAAAGATGTTGAAAGTTTATTTTTCACTAGGTTAGACTATAATAAATTTAGTTTAAGAGTTGCCCTGGTGTTGCACTACTTACCCAGGTAAGATAGTACAACACTATATTCAGTCCTGAAGATATTTTCAGGCGCAAACTTTGTTTGCTCTCACTGGGATAAAAGATTAAACTAAATTTATTATAGTCTAACCTAGTGAAAAAATAAACTTTCAACTAGATGTTACAGTTCACAGAGGATATGAAATAAGCAGTGACCACTTCCTTGTTAAAATAAAATTAAGATTACCAGCTAAATGGCTACAAGTAACAAGAATTAACAGAAAATTTGAAACATTTGTTTATAAAACTAGACTACTGAATGACACAAATGTACAATGGCTATATGAACAAAGAATTAACCAATATCTAGATAAAATAAAACAAAATGAAGAAATAGAAATAGAATGACTTAATATAAAAATGATACTAAATGCAGCAGCAAATGAAAGCTTAGGAAAGACCAAAAAATTCAATAAAAGGAAAAAACTGAAGATCTGGGATGATACAATCAAAGAAATAATCAAAAAGAAAAAACAAGCCTATCACAAATGGTTAAGCAGTAAAAGATTAGAAGATGAAATAGATTATAAAAGACTAAGAGCCATAGCTAAAAGAGAAGTCAGAAATAGAGAATCATGGAACAGATTTGTTTCTAATTTAGAACATGATTTTTATAAAATAAGACCCAATCTATATAAGATTTTGAACCACTTAAAAGCAGATACCAAAGAAAACATAAAATTAAACACTGAATTGAAATTAGAAGAATTTCTAAATTACTACACAGAATTGTGGACAGACAAATATTTTAAAAAAGACAACTGGCAACAATTAATGAAAAGGAAATAACTAAAGAAGAATTATAAATCAGCCTGAAAGAAACAAGAAACAGAAAATCACCTGGAGAAGATAAGCTAGGTTCAGAACTATATAAATACGCAGGAAAAAGATTCAAAGAAAGACTCTTATTATTTTTAAATAAAATTTATTCAACCGGTATCCCCCCCCCAATAGAATGGAAAAAAGCAATTTTGATTCCTATCTTTAAAAAGGTAATAGAGATAATCCTAAAAACTATAGAGGTATCAGTATACTAAATTCCTGTTACAAAATATATAGCAGAATCTTAAATAGCAAACTAATGAAATATTCCGAAAACTTTATTTCAGAAGTACAGAATGGATTTAGAAAAGAACAATCATGTATAGACCTGGCCTTTGCCTAAAATTAATAATGGAGAAAAGAAGAGAATACAATTTAGAAACACATATTGCATTTATTGACTTTGAAAAAGCATTTGACAAAGTTAAAAGAAACATATTATTTAACATATTAAAAGAAAATAAATACCAAATAATATCCTAAAAGCTATCACAAGTATATATGAAAATAATCAAATACAAATAAGATTAAATCACGAGCTATCATATACGAGAGAGATAAACCAAGGGGTCTGACAGGGATGTCCCCTCTCAGCAACTCTTTTTAATATCTACTTAAATGAAATAATAATAAAATGGAATAAAAATTTACATCAAAGAATTAAACTTTCTCCTACAGTGAACTTAACACTCTCCTTTTTGCCGACGACCAAATAATAATTACAAATTCTGAAGATAACTTACAGAAAGCTATTTTAGATCTAAATGAAATAGCCAAAGATTATGGTATGATAATATCAACAGAAAAATCAAAAACTATGGCCTTTAAAGGACAAGATCTAGCAAGAACTAAAATAGTAATAGATAACAAGATCTTAGAACAGGTGAATTCATTTAAATACCTAGGATGTATGATCAAATATGAAAATGAAAAAGGTATAAACTTAAAATTGCAAAATATTTAAAAATAACAGGTGTAATTAACTCTGTATTTAAACCGAACCTAGTTGAAAAACAAACCAGACTAAAAGTATACAATACATTAGCCCTACCAGTCTTAATGTATGGAAGCAAAATCTGGACAATAAAACAAAAAAACAAACAAAGATTAATAACAGCAGAAAGAAAGTTTATGAGAAAAACTGCAAAGTATACCCTATTTGATCACAAAAGAAACGAAGAAATTATGAAAGAATTAAACCAAGAACCAGTAATAGAAAAAAATTAAAAAATATAAACATAAATGGATGGAACACATTCAAAGAATGAAAACAGAAAGATTACCAAAACAAACCTTAAAGCACAAGCCATTAGGAAAAAGAAAACCAGGACGTCCTCTTAAACGATTCAACGATGACTTCTAAGGCTGGAACAGGCCATGCTAAGCCTAAATCCTTGATAAGCATGATGATGATGAATGAAACGTTATAGATCTGGGAATGAGCAATGTTTATATACAAATGCTAGAAGTGAAGAAAGAAAGCAAATTAAGTAGTTGCATTAATCGAATGGGTAAACCTAAAAATTGTTGGAATAAGTGAGACATGGTTGAATAAGGATGACATCCTGACAGGAATAGAGATGGAAGAGTATGATGTGTTTCGTGAAGACAGAAAGGGTAAAAAGAGAGGAGGAGTGCTATTGATGATAGCGAAAGAGTTATGTCCATACAAGGTAGAGATGCTAAAGGGAAATAATGGCAGTGGTTTAGAAGCAGTAGGGTGTGAGATACAGGTGAATACAGTGAAATGCTTCTTAGGATTTTGCTACAGACCTGGTAATGCAGAGGGTACTGACCAGGAAATGTATAAGCAAATTAGCAAGCAAATAAAAAAAGGTGATGATTATGGGCAATTTTAATTATGGCAATATAGACTGGGATGATGAGATAGCAACTGGAACTAAAGAAATTGAGTTTCACGAAAATTGAAGGTCTTGGATGTGATCATCTCATCAGAGGATGTTATTATAAATGAGGTGTCAAATCTCCCTCCAGTTGATGAGAGTCACCATGAAGCGGGTGGTTGCCAGCAGTGTGAGGATCTCTGTGAGGAAAGGATATATGTGGAACTACAAGACTGTCGATTATGAGAAACTCAGGAGACAGCTTGCAGGTGTACTATGGAATGAAGAATTGGCTGGAAAGGAGATCATTGCTGCTTTGGTGATATTCAAGAACTGTCTAGTAGAAGCAATGTCTAAATGTATTCCAAGGGTCCAAAGGCTAAATAAGGTAGGTGTGAAATGAAGAGATTAAACATGAAATATAGAGAAATATGAAGAATGAGAATAATCAATTCCATGAGTATTACAAAGAACAGACAAGGTGGGTGACTTGGTTGGTAAATGTAGCAAAAGTGATGTGTGAGCAGCAGTTAGCTAATGAAACCAAAAAGAATCCTAGGGAGTTCCTGATATGCAACCAACAAAAAAAAAAAGAATGATTATGATTGCATGACATTGATTGGAGAAAATGATATAAGAACAACTGCTGCAGAAGATATAATTGAGATATTTAATGAGCAGTTCATAAATTCTGAATGTGACATCATGGAGAGTTTGAGAGCAATTGATGATGAGGAGAGACTGACTGTACATAAACAAGAGGTATATGGGGAACTGAGCAATCTTGACGTTAATAAAGTTGCGAGACTAGATAATATATCACCACTTATTTTGAAAGAATGTGCCAGGGCATCTGCCTTGACATATTTGTTTAATATGAGTCTTGTACTGGTCATGTTCCATAGGAGTGGAAGAAAGGCAAGATTGTGCTGCTTCATAAGGGAGGTGACAGAACTCGAGCATCAAATTATAGGCCTATCTGTGTGTGTCAGTTTTGGTTGAAGTGTTGGAGAGGCTGGTGAGAACCAGGATCCAGAATTAGGTTGACAACAATGGTATTATCTTTGATGGATAGCATGGATTTGCTAAAGGGAGGTGATATTTTAGTAATCTACTTACTTATTAAAATAAGGTAACAGCTTCATTGGACAAAGGAGATTGATACACAGTAGTATACTTAGCCTTTGAAAGGCTTTTGATAGATTGCTGCATAAGTTAATAGTCAAACTAGAGCAGATGGGGTTGGATATTAGACTAGCGCATTGTTGTGTATGGGAGTGCAATATCCTGGAAGAGGAAAGTCAGTAGTGGTGTGCTTCAGGGGTCTGTTTTAAGTCCATTGCTGTTTAACCTGTATGTTAATGACATTTGGGAAGATTTGGATGGAGATATTCAGTTGTTTGCAGATGATGCAAAGTTGGGATGAACTATGATGAGTAGAGCAGATGTTGTGGCCTTACAAGAAGATGTGAATGAATTGGCACAGGAGTGGGGATAATAGTTCAATGTTGCATAATGTAAGGTTTTAAGATTTGGGAAGCAAATGTTTAATGTAGGATTTCCACTTAGTGGGGATATATTGTTGTAGTTTGAGGAAATAAGAGAATGGTATATGAAGGATCTAAACTTTAGAGGACATATTGCCAAAATTGTGAGGACAACACAATGAATTCTGGGAATGATGTGGAAAACACTGACTTTTAGAAGTAAGGAGATTCTTGTTCCATTGTACAAGGCTCTGATTAGGTCACGCAAACTACTGTGCACAGATTTGGTCATCCAGTTTTAAAAAGGACAAAGAGATGTTGGAGAGGGTTCAGAGGCAATTGACTAATATAGTTATTTATCTCTGGAATGTTGAATATGAGAAAAAGTTAAGAAGTTGCAATTTACAGGGTTTAGTGGATAGGAGGAAGAGATTCTTCCTGAAATGGTGGAAGAACAGGGGAGAACAAACTGTCATCCCTGGAAGCTGTATAAGGAGGGTGTGAACAAGTGAGTGAGAAGCATGTTTTTTGCATGTGGAATTGCGAATGATTGGAATGTATTGCCTGAGTGTGATGTCTGCAGAGAATTTGAATTTGTTTAAGGTGCAGTATGATGAGCTGTGTGTATGACAAAGGGACCTCCTAGATGAATCTTTGACTCCACGGTTTCTTCTTCTTATTATTATTACTATTATTATTATTATTATTCAGGCCTCCAAGGAGTCAAAAGACTCATCGAGGGAGGTCCTTCCTAAGACATAAAGTCTGTCAAGACTCATTGAGGGGGAGGTCCCCCCCTGAGAAACACAAAGTCTATCATACCACTCTTTAAACTCACTGACCGTTCTCGCTCCCACCACTCCATCAGGCAATGCATTCCATGGCTCAACCACCCTCCACACAAAGAAACAAAGAAAGATTGCAGAGTTTGGTGGATAGAAGAAGGAGAGGTGATATGATTGAGACTTTTAAACTGTTGAGAGGTGGTTACAGGGTTGACACTGGGGAGTTCTTTCGCTTGGTTGAACAGCGGGAAGGAGTGATGACAAGAGGCCATCCCTGGAAGTTACGAAAGGAAACTGTGAGCAAGAGGGTAAGGAGTGGTTTTGTGAGATATGATCTAGGATTGGGCTGATAACAGTAGCATTCTGTGATAGCATGGGTTTATTGAAGAGGAGATCATGTTTTAGAAATTGACTTACACGTTACAACAAGGTGGAAAATGTACCGGGCCAAGGGAGATATATGTACAGTAGTAAATTGCAAGCTACTAACTAAATTGGTTAGAGAAGTTAGATAACAGATTTATCAGCTGGGTAGGCAACAGGCTATCAGAAAGTCACTAGTGGTGTGCCATTAGGGGTTGCATTTTGAGGCACACTAGTCATTTATGAGGAATTTATGAATTGTCATTTATGAAGAAAGATTGAGGAAATATAATTTGCAGGGCCTCAGAGATAGGAGAAGGGATATAGATATGATTGAGACATATAAGAGATTGTTATGGGATTAATGTGGAAGAGCTTTTTCAAAGAATGGGAGAAAATGTGCAGAACAACAGGCCATCCCTGGATGCTATATAAAGAGGGGAGTGGGCAACAGGTCTAAATGGAGAATGCCTAAGTATGGAGATTTCTTTATTACAAGTATAGTGAATCACAAGAAATACAAGTGTGCAAGTTGCAAGAATCTGAGGATGAATATCAGCAGATTATTGAGTAAAATGAAAGATAATGATGTGATGGCAAAAACAGACAACATGCTGCAAGTATGATGGTGATGAGATAGAAGATCAATTGCATGCTAGTAGTGCCATGTATAGAAAAGAAAATAGTTTGTGAATGTGTGAGATCAGTTGGAGTGGGTAGAACTGTATAAGAATGACAGATTGCATTTGAGTGGATTTGGTATGAGTCTTGTTCTTCTTCAGTTGAAGAAGCTCTTGCTGCAAGGGAGAGTAATGAGAAAATCAATAGTGAACAGAAGATCTGAGGAAGTAAGAGGAAATGTGAAAGAGCAAGCAGCAAGTGAGATCAATGGACAGAGAGAGAGAGAGAGAAGAGTGCAGTGTGAGGCAAGTAGGAATAGTAAGAAATGAAACTAAGAGAATGGTATGTAAGTGTCAAGGTAAACATGGGAATTCAAGGTGAATAAGGATTAATAGCATCAGATGAGTATATGCTGGAAGCAGCAGTGAATGCGTATTGTGAGAGAAGGTGGTAAAGAAGGCAATGTCCTGGACTGTGTATGAAGTAATTGAGTAACTGTTTTTTTTTCATAAGGACAAGAACGGAATAAGAGTACTGGTCAGAATAATCAGGCCTGCACAAGGTGGAGATATAGAGAAAATAGTGACAAAAGTTTTGGGACAATATGATATGAGGCGAAGGGGATTAGATGTTTAAGGAGATGTTACTATATTATATATATATATATATATATATATATATATATATACTAGGGGGCTCTCCCCCTGGCACCTATGGCACCCCCCCCCCAATGTTGATTAAGGCTAAAAAAAAAGAAGTGTGGGAAGTACATTGAAATTGAACACCTAGCAGGATATAGTCTCTCTCTCTCTTGTGCTATAAGTAAGATATCCTTACAGATCTCAAGCATGGATTGATATCATTTCCTTTTATGATTATAAGAGATATTATAAAGATTTATATTCTTGTGGCTTGTAGCATTCATAATTATGAAATTAATACTGGAAAAAAACATAAAAAAGTAAGATAAATTGATTAGTAGTTTTGTAAAACAATACTGTGTACTTCTTCAGATTGATACAATAGAACACAAATATAAAATAGTTATTAACATGAGATTTCTAAAGAACAAATCATTTTTTTTATTCATTCAATACGTGACAGATATTGGATGTAGGAACGAGATATCATGAGTGTCATTGTTACAGGAAATAACATTTTGTCTCATAGCCTAATTCATCCACACATAGACCTGATATTAAATTATCTACCCAGAGATAATTTAATATAAGGCCTTGATTTTTATTACGTTTGGTCAGACATTGCATCATCTCACTAGTCAAATCTCTTTAAATTTGCATACATAAGTGTTAAATTTTATGTACAGTATTTTGGTGATTTGCAAATTGAATTGATGGATTTTGTTGGTGGTGTGAAAGGCCAATCCATATTTATTCACTCTTTTTTTTCGCCATATCTCTGATGTGTTCTTTCTGATGGATTTCTCCAGAATGTTCCATCTGTCCAATGTAACAAACACTGCAATTGCACAAGATCTTATACACTCCTGGTCTCTTATATCTGATCTCTTTCTCTCTCTCTGATCACCTAAACAGGATGATCTTAACATCATGGATATTTTTTGTAGAGGTCACAGCTTTTAAGTTGTATTCTTGTAGGACTTTGGCTATTTTGTCTATAACGTTCCTTATATAGGCTAAAGAAACTATGCCTTTGTAGTCATCTGCTTATTGTCTTCGAGCCTGTGTCAGTTTATTCAATATGTGATTAATAGTTTTGATGTTGTAATCATTTTTTGAAGAATGTCTTTAATGCAAGTTATTCATTTGTTTCTTTTATTATCATCTCTTGATAATGTATTATTATTAACATCTGATCTCTCTGGAGTCAGAGACTCATCATGAGAGATACACGCTATTGCATACAATGCTCATCCAACCATGCCTTAAACTGATTCAATTTCCTCCACTACAGCTCCAAATGTAATACACAGCTTAGGATCTCTTCATCACAAAGTTCGTGACCTTACACTTAGCCACATTAAACTAGTGGGTTACAATTTGCCCATACTGCCAAACTATTATGTCATCTTTCAAAATCTCTATATCATCTCCATTAACTATCACTTCCTAGTTTTACATCATCAGCAAACTAGATATAGCCCCTTTAATCATTTCCTAAATCACTGATGTACAAATTAAACAGCAACAGCATCTCAAGTACACAGCCCTGCAGTACATTACTAGTCATCTCTCTTTTCCTGTATTCAGTTTCCCCTTATACTGCTTTTTGATGTCTTTCCATGAGCCATCCTCCTATTTGCTGCAATTTATGTAGCAAAGTTCCTTGTGATATCCTGCTGAATGCCTTTGCAAATTCCAGCAGTATCAACATGTAACCATTTTCTTATCCAACTCAATTGACACTTTATTATAAAAAATTAACAAATTGCTAATGCAATTTGAATTCTGCCTTCTACCAACATTTCCAATACCTTATCCATCACTTCTCAGATACTGACTGGTCTATAATTTGCTACCTCTGTCCTGGAGCTTTCTTCATGCAGTGAAATCATTCTGCTCTCTTTCCACTACCCTTCCACTTTTCCAAAGCCGAGATTTAAATTAAACAGCTTGGTCAGAGCCACCAATTCTTTAGCACATTCTTAATATTTGTATAATTTCTGTACTCATGTTAAGGTTATGCAATATTCTAAGTATCTTCAATTCATCTGCCTCTGTTCTCACATCAGTCTGTTACAAATGGCACTGCGATATCTTCACCTGACAATATTTTTTTTGTCTTTCTTTTGCTCATGACATAACAAAAGACCTCTGGGATTTTATTTAGCCTTCTCGGCTAGCTTCCTCTCTCACAATCTGCTTTTGCCTTCTTTATCATACTGGTCACTCTTCTCCTCACTTTGTACAGCTCATAAGCTTGCTGATCACCTTTCTCTTTATATACTGTGCACAACTTTTTCTAGAAACTCCTGCTAATAATGTTACTTATTCATCAGAGCCCTACCTGATTTATCCTTTTGACTTTGGATATGCAGTCTGATACTGCTTTCTTTAAACATTCCATCCAGTGCTGACATCTTTCCCACCTAAATTCTTATCCCAAGATACCACTTCAGACTGCCTCCTCATCTTGTCTCAAACACCTCTGCAATTCTACATACATCTCTTCTGAACTAAAATATTTGTATGTCTGACAATCTCCTAGGTCAAGACAAAATGATCACTCTCCTGAATTGGAGGCAGTTTGGTTACAGACAAGGTCTCTGAGTCCCTTCCATTATATGCTGTTTCTGGTAATTATCTCTTAGCAGCTGAATAAATTCTATTTCCTTTATTCCCTGTGACCATTCTCCCCTTACCAATCTATAACTGTAGCGGAAATCTTCCATAATCATTACTTTTCCTACATTTAGTGTGTTAATTTGCCGATGCATGTATTCACATTCTCCCTTGTGTTCCCTGGCTAATAGAATAACCAATTATATATTTCGTCCTGCTCCTTCTCATCCTTTTGCTGTAATCCTGCTCTCTTTGGCTCCAATTCTATTCCTATCATTAGCAAAATTCTTCCCTCTTTCTCCATTCTGTTTCCTTTGTTTTCTCTCTGAAAATACTATACAATTTACATTCTATTTCTGTGACTATATCATGTCTCACTAATGCCTATGACTTTTGGCCAAGTTGAAGTAACCAGGGCCAAAGCTCCTCCTTATTCTGGATGAATGCTTCTGGCATTAGTATACATACAGTGCATACTGCCCACACAGTCTTCATTACACCTTGTGTTAACTGTCTCAGTCAATTTTGAAATCTAATAGCTACATTCAGCATCATGTGATCATTCTCTCAGTCTCACTCACCCATTGCAAGGATCACACACATGCACACAAATACCTGTGTCTCCTTCTCCTAAAAACTCTATTACCCTGATTCTGCACTACCTGTAACTGAATGCTTTTTCATGTTACCCAACTCCAAATCCATTCAAATTCAAACAAATAGTCTTATATAAGTCTGTGGCAATTTTGCTCCTGATGTTGTGAAGACTTCTGAATTTGTTTTACAATCAGGATATTGCAGCTGGAAAAACAAGATCTATAAACAGATTGAAGGCACTGCTATGGGTAGCTTTCTGTCTCCACCTTTCACAAACTATATTTGAATCATATGGAAGATACCTTGTTCTCATCCACTTATCCCCAACACTCTCTTTGGTTTCATTACATCGCTGATGTTTTTGCTGTTTAGCCTCATTCTGAAAATGAACTTACCACTTTCCTACATTGGATCATTAGCCTTCACACATGCATTCAATTCACCATGAAAATGCTCATAGTTTACCATTCTTGAACATCCTTCTTATTTTGCATGGCTTCCAATACTTTTCAGCTATTGTTTATCCGAAACCTATCTTTACAGGCAGATATATTCATCAAAAGTCTGCTCATCACACCTCACAAAACCTGGTGTTATCGAGTTATTAATTAATATAGCACATAATGTGTGTTCCTCTTCCTTAAGACAAAAGAGCTTCTCACTATCAAAACTTTAATGGAATTAAGTGGTTACAACTCTCATAAAATCAAACAGATAATTGACTCCTATGTTCCAACATCTAAGAATTTTTTTGCCAGACTGCAGAGTTCTAATCACTTATATTTCTGGTATCTCTGAACCTATTGGTGGAATTTTGAATTAGTATCATCGTAATTCCACATACTTTCCTATCAACAAAATTTCTCATCTATTACAATCTACAAAAAACAAACTACCTCTATCTTTAGCTGGTGTTCACCAGATCCCTTGTGAATGTAATTTGACAAATTTTAGACAGACAGGCTATTCTGTAGAAAAAAAAAAAAAAATGGTGAACATAATTACTACATTGAATATGGAAAAACTCAAAAGTCTGGTTAGCACAGTATAATACTGACACTAAACACAGTATCCTGTGGGACGAAGCTCATCTCCATAGAATCAATTTTAAATATGAACGTCTTTTCAAAGAAAGTTGTGAAGCCTTTTACATTGGCTTAACCGGAATCATAATGATTGGGACTCTCCCCCCCCCCCCCCCCAATTTTGGGAGATTCTCACTTTATGTAAATATCAAGAATAGTTTTAATATTATATATTAATATTAATTTCTAGCATGTGGCAACTGTTTTTAATTGGTGAACCGATTGTTGTGTGTATCGTGTCAATTTGCTTGTTGTTTCTACACACTGATGATGTTCTGTTATTTCAGTATGAAATATCTGTACTTTCCCAGTGAGAGCAAACAAAGTTTGCGCCTGAAAATATCTTCAGGACTAAATATAGTGTTGTACTATCTTATCCAGTAAGTAGTGCAACACCAAGGCAACTCGTGGCAAAGGTGGAGCAAGCTACCAGGCACTTCTAACCCAGTATCTCCCATAATGCAAAACACATTTCCTATGTGGATATGTATACTGTTATGCATTAAAGGGATTGGCCATCTACCCAGACTAGTTTCGACCTTTATTGAGGTCTCTTCAGTGGGAGCCAGGCCCAGAGCTGGAGATACCAGGCAGAAGCAGTAGCAAGTCATCTGTGCCTATGGGAGTTGCCAAAAGGTTTATCACCTTTTTTAAAAATTACTCTGGATTTAGAGAAAGATGTTGAAAATTTATTTATCACTAGGTTAGACTATAATAGATTTAGTTTAATCCTTTATCCCAGTGAGAGCAAACAAAGTTTGCGCCTGAAAATATCTTCAGGACTAAATATAGTGTTGTACTATCTTATCCAGTAAGTAGTGCAACACCAAGGCAACTCGTGGCAAAGGTGGAGCAAGCTACCAGGCACTTCTAACCCAGTATCTCCCATAATGCAAAACACATTTCCTATGTGGATATGTATACTGTTATGCATTAAAGGGATTGGCCATCTACCCAGACTAGTTTCGACCTTTATTGAGGTCTCTTCAGTGGGAGCCAGGCCCAGAGCTGGAGATACCAGGCAGAAGCAGTAGCAAGTCATCTGTGCCTATGGGAGTTGCCAAAAGGTTTATCACCTTTTTTAAAAATTACTCTGGATTTAGAGAAAGATGTTGAAAATTTATTTATCACTAGGTTAGACTATAATAGATTTAGTTTAATCCTTTATCCCAGTGAGAGCAAACAAAGTTTGCGCCTGAAAATATCTTCAGGACTAAATATAGTGTTGTACTATCTTATCCAGTAAGTAGTGCAACACCAAGGCAACTCGTGGCAAAGGTGGAGCAAGCTACCAGGCACTTCTAACCCAGTATCTCCCATAATGCAAAACACATTTCCTATGTGGATATGTATACTGTTATGCATTAAAGGGATTGGCCATCTACCCAGACTAGTTTCGACCTTTATTGAGGTCTCTTCAGTGGGAGCCAGGCCCAGAGCTGGAGATACCAGGCAGAAGCAGTAGCAAGTCATCTGTGCCTATGGGAGTTGCCAAAAGGTTTATCACCTTTTTTAAAAATTACTCTGGATTTAGAGAAAGATGTTGAAAATTTATTTATCACTAGGTTAGACTATAATAGATTTAGTTTAATCCTTTATCCCAGTGAGAGCAAACAAAGTTTGCGCCTGAAAATATCTTCAGGACTAAATATAGTGTTGTACTATCTTATCCAGTAAGTAGTGCAACACCAAGGCAACTCGTGGCAAAGGTGGAGCAAGCTACCAGGCACTTCTAACCCAGCATCTCCCATAATGCAAAACACATTTCCTATGTGGATATGTATACTGTTATGCATTAAAGGGATTGGCCATCTACCCAGACTAGTTTCGACCTTTATTGAGGTCTCTTCAGTGGGAGCCAGGCCCAGAGCTGGAGATACCAGGCAGAAGCAGTAGCAAGTCATCTGTGCCTATGGGAGTTGCCAAAAGGTTTATCACCTTTTTTAAAAATTACTCTGGATTTAGAGAAAGATGTTGAAAATTTATTTATCACTAGGTTAGACTATAATAGATTTAGTTTAATCCTTTATCCCAGTGAGAGCAAACAAAGTTTGCGCCTGAAAATATCTTCAGGACTAAATATAGTGTTGTACTATCTTATCCAGTAAGTAGTGCAACACCAAGGCAACTCGTGGCAAAGGTGGAGCAAGCTACCAGGCACTTCTAACCCAGTATCTCCCATAATGCAAAACACATTTCCTATGTGGATATGTATACTGTTATGCATTAAAGGGATTGGCCATCTACCCAGACTAGTTTCGACCTTTATTGAGGTCTCTTCAGTGGGAGCCAGGCCCAGAGCTGGAGATACCAGGCAGAAGCAGTAGCAAGTCATCTGTGCCTATGGGAGTTGCCAAAAGGTTTATCACCTTTTTTAAAAATTACTCTGGATTTAGAGAAAGATGTTGAAAATTTATTTATCACTAGGTTAGACTATAATAGATTTAGTTTAATCCTTTATCCCAGTGAGAGCAAACAAAGTTTGCGCCTGAAAATATCTTCAGGACTAAATATAGTGTTGTACTATCTTATCCAGTAAGTAGTGCAACACCAAGGCAACTCGTGGCAAAGGTGGAGCAAGCTACCAGGCACTTCTAACCCAGTATCTCCCATAATGCAAAACACATTTCCTATGTGGATATGTATACTGTTATGCATTAAAGGGATTCTCTAAATCCAGAGTAATTTTTAAAAAAGGTGATAAACCTTTTGGCAACTCCCATAGGCACAGATGACTTGCTACTGCTTCTGCCTGGTATCTCCAGCTCTGGGCCTGGCTCCCACTGAAGAGACCTCAATAAAGGTCGAAACTAGTCTGGGTAGATGGCCAATCCCTTTAATGCATAACAGTATACATATCCACATAGGAAATGTGTTTTGCATTATGGGAGATACTGGGTTAGAAGTGCCTGGTAGCTTGCTCCACCTTTGCCACGAGTTGCCTTGGTGTTGCACTACTTACTGGATAAGATAGTACAACACTATATTTAGTCCTGAAGATATTTTCAGGCGCAAACTTTGTTTGCTCTCACTGGGATAAAGGATTAAACTAAATCTATTATAGTCTAACCTAGTGATAAATAAATTTTCAACATCTTTCTCTAAATCCAGAGTAATTTTTAAAAAAGGTGATAAACCTTTTGGCAACTCCCATAGGCACAGATGACTTGCTACTGCTTCTGCCTGGTATCTCCAGCGGAAGGAACAATCGACCGTGCGATGCGGTGATTGATTCATTCAATCCAATACCCTTGGAGGGTAATGGATGGCAATGCTGTAGCCAATGAAGTTCTAACTGAGGCTCGGTTATTGCTGTTACCCTCTTGCCATGATCAGAGCTTTAATTGCTCAACAACACCTTATCCATACACTGTCCTCTACAGATAACGGGGAAGATGAAAAGCATTCTTGCTTCGCCCCTTTAAGCCAGTCCTTATAAGTATAAGTTTTTTGGTATCTCCAGCTCTGGGCCTGGCTCCCACTGAAGAGACCTCAATAAAGGTCGAAACTAGTCTGGGTAGATGGCCAATCCCTTTAATGGATAACAGTATACATATCCACATAGGAAATGTGTTTTGCATTATGGGAGATACTGGGTTAGAAGTGCCTGGTAGCTTGCTCCACCTTTGCCACGAGTTGCCTTGGTGTTGCACTACTTACTGGATAAGATAGTACAACACTATATATTTAGTCCTGAAGATATTTTCAGGCGCAAACTTTGTTTGCTCTCACTGGGATAAAGGATTAAACTAAATCTATTATAGTCTAACCTAGTGATAAATAAATTTTCAATATCTGTACTTTCATTAAAGTTTATTACTGTAGTTCTTTAGTTTATTAGGTAAATCTAAAGTTTATTAGGTAAATCTGTTGTCTTAAATAAGTCCTTTTGTTCATCAAGCATTTCTTATTTGCATGCACCAAACACTCTTTCAGGTCTTCCTTCTTTCACAAACCACATTTATCTGAAAGCACTTGCTGAAATAATTGTCTCTTTCACTTTTCTACCTCTATACCCTAAAAGCAACACTAACATCCTTATTTACACCAGGGAAATGTGATTTTGTCACGCTCTCCTTTACTCTTATCATTGTTTTTGCATCCAACCTTTCTCCTTAATGTTCTCTGATTGTTCTATCTTACATTCTTTGAAGAACTCCATGTATGCATGCTAACTCTTTCATTACCATCTCATATTTTCCTCATCGTCAACCATTTCTTTCATACTATCACTTAAATCTTATTCACCCTCACTCACTTCCACCACTCTACATTCACCAACATACTCACTTGCATTTTCCTACCTTTTGTTAGTTAATTCTCCCCACTTCTGGTATTTGCTTTCAAAACACTTCTTCACTTCTAATTCTAATTTTTTTATTCTGGAATATCACACTTTTTGGTATTATTACTCATCCATATAATATCAAGTCTGCATCATATGACATCAATACAATAGCTGTTATGAACAGCTACCCATGAGAATTCATTGATGGTGAAAATAGCTCTGACTGAATAGAGTGAAGTTTCTGACTAACTTAATGATTAGACTTTTATTGGGCAAACATCTATTTCCTCAATTTTGTTTTGTGGTAAATGAAATTCTTCTCCCACTGAAAAATGTCATAACTAGTAAGTGAAGAATCACAAATGAAAAGCATAATGGAAGTCATAATATGTACATTCCTGTTATACGATTCTGTAAAGGGCTATGAACTATCCATTATTCAATTAAAATACATCATAACTGAGTTGAGTTAAATTTACAGTTGGAGAATGGTATGAATTTTCTATTAAAATCAAGACTAGTAAGCTGTATAAGAAAACCAAACTATATCATACCCTAAAGGCTTCCTTTAAACCACCATTATCAGCAACGTTTTCTCCTTGGGTATTGATACCATTTACCTGAATGAAAAAAGTAAATGACTTTTTTACATAGTATTATTTCTGCAATATATACATAAAAGAAAAAAATCCAACATACCAAAAATATAAAACTATACTCAAAATGACTCGGCATAATATAAACATAAAAAAATAATAATGTACATTAACACATGCTGGGTATTAGTCCATAGATTATTACTGTCACTATTAATGATTCTCCACTGAGTGAGACTCACTGCACAAAGTCCACTGAGATCAGATCTACAAAGAGTATAAAGTGCAGGCCAAGAAGGTCACAAGCAAGGTAAAGAAAGAAAAGGTGCAGTATGACAGGAGATTGGCTGGTCAGGCCAAGGATAATTCCAGGGAATTCTTCCACTATCAGTAGTTGTTAAGATCTTGGAGAAAGTAGTGAGGGACCGTATACAGCATTGGGCAGATGAGGATAATGTTATTTGGGAGAGTCAACATGGATTTGTGAAAGGGCGCTCTTGTTTTAGCAATATGCTAGCCTTTTATAATAAAGTTACATGAACATTAGATGAGGGAAAGGCATATACTGCAATTTTCTTAGACTTAGCAAAGGCATTTGACAGGGTGCCACATGATAAGCTGATATTTAAGTTGCAGCACATGGGTCTGGATGTCAGATTGGTCAACTGGATTCAGGATTGGCTGTCCGATAGGTATCAGAGAGTTGTGTATGGTGGAGCAGTTTCAAGGAGGCAGAGGGTTACAAGTGGGGTCCCACAGGGCTCAGTACTAGGACCTATATTGTTTAACCTTTATATCAATGACATTGCCAGTGGATTGCAAGGGGATATTTAGTTGTTTGCGGATGATGCGAAGCTGGGAAGCATTATTAGTAACAGTGCAGATGTGGTAGCCCTGCAAGAGGATTTAAATAAACTAGATCGATGGGCAAATGAATAGGGGTTGTCAGTTTAATGCAGCAAAATGTAAGGTCTTGAGGTTTGGGAAACATCGATGGGATGCTGCATACTCTATGGGAGGAGTTATACTGGAGGAAGTAGGAGAGACAAGAGATCTGGGGTTGATGATTGATAGAAACCTGAAGTTTAGGGGACATATTGCAAAGGTGGTGAAGTTAACACAGAGGATTGCTGCAATAATGAGGACACTGACCTGCAGAAATAAGAGGGTTATCATTCCGTTGTATAAGTCTCTGATCAGACCACACTTGGACTATTGTTCTCAGATTTGGTCCCCAGGATTTGAAGGAGATAAATTAACTGTGGAAAGGGTACAAAGGCAGATAACAAAGATGGTTTCAGGACTGTACAATGATAGTTATGAGGATCGACTGAGGAATGTGGACTGCAGAGTTTGGTGGATAGAAGAAGGAGAGGTGATATGATTGAGACTTTTAAACTGTTGAGAGGTGGTTACAGGGTTAACACTGGAGAGTTCTTTTGCTTGGTTGAACAGCGGGAAGGAGTGATGACAAGAGGCCATCCCTTCAAGTTACGAAAGGAAACTGTGAGCAAGAGGGTAAGGAGTGGTTTCTTTGCGTGGAGGGTGGTTGAACTGTGGAATTCATTGCCTGATGGAGTGGTGAGAGCGAGAACGGTCAATGAGTTTAAGGAGTGGTATGATAGAGTTTGTGTTTCTTAGGGGGGGACCTCCACTCGATGAGTCTTGACAGACTTTATGTTCTTAGGAAGGACCTCCCACGATGAGTCTTTTGACTCCATGAAGGCCTGAATAATAATAATAATATGGCAAGCAAGTGAAAGAACAATTATAGCAGGTTGAAACTGGTGGATAGTAATGGCAGCAGAGTGACTGCTGCAAAGGATATAGTGGAATTATTGAATGAGCACTTCATCGACATATTATAATACCATACTGGAGTAAATGATACCATGCAATATATAGAAGGGAAGCAATTATTAGGAGAATTGGAAGTGAAAGAATCAGAGGTGTATCAGATTGATTAGGTTCGATGTTAATAAGGGTGTGGGAAGGGATGGCATATCATCACAGATTCTAAAGAATTTGCACGGCAGTTAGCTATGCCCTTGACCTGGTTATTTAATAAAGGTCTTGCAGTGGGTAAGGTTCCTAAGGAGTGGAAAGAAGGTAAAATAGTACCACTCTATAAGCATGGTTCTAGGACAGAAGTTTCTAATTACAGGCCGGTCTGTGTATATATAACTGCAGTTGTAGTCAATTGGAGAGATTGGTTAGGAATAGAATACATGACTGGGTTGATGGTCATAGAATTCTTTATGATGGTCAGCATGGATTTGTAACGGGTAGGTTTGTTTAAGCAATTCAATTGCATTTTATGACAATGTGACGAGTATGTTACATAAGGGAAAATCATATACGGTAATATTCTTGGACTTTGCAAATGCATTTGCTAGATTACCACATAATAAGTTGGTGTATAAGCTCCAGATGATGGGAATATATATATATATTGGTTAGATGGATTGGAGATTGGCTCTCTGAATGATTCTAGCAAGTTGTGTATGATGGAGCAGTGTCTCAAAAAATTAAGCCTACCAGCAGTGTGCTCTAGGGTTCTGTTCTTAGACCATTGTTGTTTAATTTGTTTGTAAATGATATATCATGTGGATTGACTGGGAGTCTTCTGTTGTTTGCTGAAGGGGAGAATTATAAGTAGCACTGCTGAAATTAATTCCCTTCAGGAGGATTGGAATAGACGTTTGGCTTGGACAAAGAAGCAAAGTTGTAGATTTAATATTAAGAATTGCAAGGTGTTGGAGTTCAGAAATATAAGGTTGTGTACTATATTGGCATTGCTTACTGCAGAAGTGGATAAGAATCGAGATTTGGGAGTGATGGTTGACAGTAGGCTCAAGTTTAGAGGATATATTGCAAGTGGTGCAAAGATTGCATATCATAGTGCTGCTATGATAAGAAGTATTCTAACAAGTAGGGATAAGGTGGTTGTTGTGCCACTGTACAAAGATTTGGCCAGACCATACTTGGACTATTGTGCTCAGATTTGGTCACTTGGTTTTCAGTGTGATGTGGAATCACTGGAGTGAGTCCAGAGACGATGACAAAGACTATATCAGGAATCTGGAATGTTGGCTATGGAGATAGGTTGAAGGAATGTGGATTGCAGAGTTTGGTGAATAGGAGGAAAAAAGTTGATATGACAGAGGCATTTAAGAGAGTAAGGGGATATTACTTCCCCTCTTCCCATTTTATTAAATGGGAAGAGGGGAAGAACCAGAGGCCATCCATGGAAGTTGTAAGAGTGTAGTGATGAGGGGGTGTGAGGAGTAGATTTTTTACATAAAGAAATGTCAGTGAAAGGAATGCATTACCAGAATATATTTTTAATGCACGGAGTGTTAAGGATTTTAAGATTCAGTGTGATAGATTTGTTGTTACTTGAACAAACCTTCTGCAATGAGTCTGCTGACTCCATGGAGGGTGTAACAATAATAATAATTAAACTCTTAGCCTTCACAATATATTCTAGCAACAAATTGCACTCAATATGTAAAAAATATATTCCTAGGTATGCTGCCACTATTTAAATGAGTTTTTAATGGTGCTTGTGACATAGTAAAATGGTCTAAATGGTCTCTCTGAAAACATGTAACACAAAAAATTTAACAACACTTTATTAATGCAAATATTTTGATCCAAAGATAACAGGCCAACATTAGTGACCAAGCAATTCAAAAGTAGATCAGCATCTCCAAGAAAGCTACCTCATCAACCTTAATAAAGTATTATTAAATTTCTTGTGTCAATGTATTTCCAGAGATCTTACCACCTAAACAAATTTGCATGCATAATATGTTACTGCTATAACAACTTTATGACAACAATGGTAACTTTAATGAATGTGGATGGTAGGGAGGTAATACAGAAGCAGAAGAAAAACTGAATTATTAAGTGATCAAGTAAGGTTGTATCATCAAAGTGGAGATAATGCAATAGTCGATAATGTGAGAATAATAGAGATAGATGAACTGGAAGTTTTAGGATATCACAAAAAAAAAACTTTAATGTAAATAAGAGTCATGAGATTAGATGGATTATTTGCCTAAATACTATGAGAAAGTACAAGAGAATTAACAGTGCCACTAACTTAGCTATTTAAGCCTCATCGTTGGCAGGATCTCGAGAGCAGAAAATTATAGACTGGATAGCATCTCAGAAGTGGCGAAGGTATTGGAAAAATTGGTTAAGCAGAATTCTGGAATAAGTGGAGAGGAATGTAATGCTCTATGAAAGGCAACATGGTTTTATGAAGGGTAGATCTGACCTTGGTAAGATCTATAATAGTGTGACACCTGAAGATAAAGGAAACTGATGGAAAAGGAAACAATTTCCTAATGATACCAAACTGCAGAAGGGCAATAATTACTAAAGATTATGTAGAAATCTTGTAGGATGATTTAAACAGATTTGATAATATGGGAAAATGAATGACTGCCAGTTCAGAGTGACAAAGTGTTGGATAATACACTTTGGGCTGAAAAGATTTAGAAACTCTGTACAGGTATCCCTTGATAATCGATTAATTAATCCCTCGATGTTACCGTATATATATATATATATATATATATATATATCAAAATCACGTTAATGAAATATAATAATCAATGGCAAAAAGTACAATTGGTCCATGATTGAGTACTGCATTAATAATTCATTTTATACAGTACTCTTTTAGGAAAGATAAAAAATAAATGCAAAATAAATGTTTAATAAATACTTGTACCTACATTAGTTACAGCATTTTTTTTTATCAAAAAAAGTTATAAAGAGTCGTTTGAACAGTTTTAGTTTTTTCCTATAAGCATAAATGCTACAATAACAAGCAAAATGACTCTCTAGACCTCGGCAAACAAGCATTCTTTGATTAACATCTGGATCCGTATCCATTACTTGCCTCTTAAGCGATTCTAAAATGCAAAATATTCCATCCAGTTCTTTGATTGTTATCTCATCTGGAACCTCATCTTCACATTCCATTTGTTCGTTGTCTTCATATGTGCATTGTTGTTCAATTTCAAGAAGATCATTGTCACTGAAATCTTTTGAATTTGAATCCAATAATTCTTTAACATCTTCTGCATCGTCCACGTGGTTGGCCTAGTGGCTTTGAACTTCACAACCATATGCCTGGGAAAGGAGTGTCCTAGGTTCGATTCCTATCAACGCCGTTAGGAGCTTAAGGATCTTCCTCAGCCATAGCCAAGTTAGCCTGGACGTGGACAGCAGGGTTTTTTCTGCCAGTTTATCTGGGGTTTTTTATCCCACAAAGCAGGCAAATCGGCCCCATGAACACAAGCTTTGACAGACATGGGAGATACCACTAGGAATAAGGAGCAACCAACCTATTCCGTGAGATTATCGGTTACGGAAGCTTATGCGGTAAAATGTGTAGGCCTGCACGAAAGTGTAACATACGATGATGATGACTTCTGCATCAACACCATCGAAAACCAAGGTCTTCAACAATTGAAATGATTTTTTCAAGCACATTGTTCACAGGATTTTGAAAACCACCTAAGTCATTAGCGCATTCTGGCAAATGGTTTTCCAAACAGCTAGAAGACACTTGCTCCCACGAATCATGAATGGTTTCAATTGAGTGTTTAATGTTAAAATTTTTCCAAAATTCATGGAGCTTAATTGCATTTTCTCCAGTTGTTGTTTCTATTACCTTACAGAATGTCTTTTTAAGAAAATAGGCTTTGAAAGTTGCAATGATGTCCGTGTCCATGGGTTGTAGCAATGATGTCATATTTGGTGGAAAAAATAAACTTTCGCATTCTCACACAGATCATTAAGAGAGTTTGGGTGATCGAGTGATTTATCATGCTCATGATTTCCTTTCTCTCGGCCAGGAAACACTCCTCAAGGCTTGCATGTTTTTGCATAGTAAATTTAAAGGCGCATTAATTAAAACTCTTGCCACGTATATCAGGGGATTGTTGCAATTAATTTTGCTGCGTTAATCAAATCCCGCATTAAGCAAAACCACGTTAAGCAAGCGATACCTGTATTATAATGAGGAGACTGGACTGCAAGAGACTGGACTGATGAGACTAGGAATTTAGGGCGATGGTAGACAGGAAGGTGAAGTTCAGAGGACACAGCAAAAGTGAATGAAACAGCTCCAGAGATCACTAGAATATTTGAAAAATGTTCAAGTGATCAATACAGTCAAAGCCTTGTAAGGATAAAGTTATTCCTGTTTACAAGGCTTTGACTATACCATATTTGAACAATTTGCACAGATATGTTTTTTTTTTTTAATCCATTAAATTTGTATATAAACCACTCATGGTATGGTTTATATACAACCACAGTGAAGATTTAGAGAGGGCTAGCAACCCATCCTCATTAAAAAAAAAAAAAAAAACATCTTCCTTTGGAAATGAAAAGCACACTGACCCAATTGAAAATGACAACAGTGGTCAAGAAACAGACAGGCTGTGAAAAATATGATTCCCTAGTGAAATCTCCTCAGGAGTCATAACAGAGAAAATCCAAATAGGACAAAAAAAAAAAAAAAAAAAACCTAAACTAGACAGAAAAGCTGCTCGAAACACAAAAACTCTCTGATCACATGCCGAAATGTAAAAATGATGTATGAAAGCAGCAACTAAGGCCAAAGAAATGAAAGAAAATAACAGTGAAATAATGGAAATCAGCAGAACAAGATGAAACAGACAGGAACTGATCCAATTAAGTTCTGGAGAAACAATAATATATTCTGGTAACAAAAATGAAGAAAATGAGCATACAAAGGGAGTAGCAATTATAATGTCAAGAAAGGCAAGAAAAGCATTGATTGGATAGGAAACAATTACTGAAAGATGTATAAAGGAAAGATTTAAATCAAATTCTAGAAGGTGACAATAATAAATGAAATGTACCGATCAGTAATGCAAAAGAAATAGATGAATTTTATGATATGCTATAAAAATTAATGGATGAAACAAATCCCAGAGATATTATTATATTAATGAGACACAAAGGAAGAGAAATGATAATGGGAAGAGAAAGTATGGGAAATATAAATAAAAGTGGAAAGATGCTTTTGGACTTCTGAATGAATGAACCAGTACCACAAGACAACACATATATCACCAAATGGTGAAAAAGCAAATAAATCAAATAGACCATATAATGATACAAAAAAAAATGTAGAAGATCCCTCCTGGATGCTTATACAGGTATCATTTCTTAATAATGGGAAAAGTAAAAATAAGATTGATCACCATAAAGGAGATGAAAAATAAAACATACAACATAAATGAACTTAAAAATGTGGAAGTTAAAAAAAGAAGAGAAGCAGGAGATGTTTAAGCAGTTGAGCTTGGCAAGTGCAAGAAGAGTAATTGTCATGGAAGATTTTAACTATGGCAGTATTAATTGGGAAGATGAAAATGCATGTAGTAATAAGGGAATGGAAATTCTAGAATTCTTGAGGGACAAATGTCTTAAGCAACATGTAATAGAAGGAACATGAGGTTCAAGAGTTTTGGATTTGGTGATAGCATCAGAGATAGCTGATAATAACTGAGATGGCATCTCTTCCACCAGTTAAAGAGAGTGACCATGTTATTTTGACTTGGAAGATGAATAGACATACAGGAGTATCAAAGAGAAAGGAATGTATGTGGAATTATAAGGCGGGTGATTATAATACTGTTAGATATCAATTTGGAGCAGTTACATGGAGGGAGGAATTGGAATGGCGAGATATCATTAGTGTTTGAGAAATTGTGAAGGAATATTTTGTTAGCAGCAATAGTAAGCTGTATTCCACGACTGAGGGAGTGGACACAATTTGGTATAAAGTGGATGACAAACAATATCAAACAGGAACTGCAGGTTAAAGAGGTTATGGAAGAGAGATATAAGGAGAGAGGTGGAGAGCAGATGCATGAAGAATATAAGATTCAGGCCTAGAGACTAACTAGTATGGTAAGAAAGGCAAAACTGGAATATGAGAAGAGATTGGCCAAAGAAAATGCTTGGAATTTTTTAGCTATGTGGCCAGTAGGAGGAGAATTGATTGTGGAAGAATGACATTGTTGGATAAAAATGGGAATAGAGTGACTGATGCAGAGGACATAGTGGAATTTTACAATGAACACTTTATTGGAGTATTTCATCCTGATTAAGGAAATTTTAATACTAAAGGGATGGTGCAGATTTGAGGTTCAGAAGTGCAAGAGGAAAGTGTGTTTCAAATACTGAGTACTCTGGATGTCAATAAAGCTGTGGGTCTGGATGGAATTTCACCACGGGTTTTAAGAGAATGTGCTAAATAACTGACAGCACATTAATTGTTAAGATCTTGGAGAAATTAGTGAAGGACCATATACAGCATCTTCAAACAAAATTCCTAATATGGACAAATGAAGCAAATGAATGGAGGTCAGTTTAATGCAGCAAAATGTAGTCTTGAAGTTTGGGATACATTGATGGGAGGCAGCATGCTGTGTTGGAGGAAATGTACTGGAGCAAGTATGGGAAATAAGATATCTGGGGGTGATGATTGATAGAAACCTGAAATTCAGGGAACATGTTTGAAAGATGGTGAAGGTAACCCAGAGGATTGCTGCAATACTGAGAAGGACACTGACCTGCAGAGATAAAAGAGTTGTCATTCCATTGTATAAAGCCCTGATCAGACAGACCACCCTTGGACTATTGTTCTCAAATTTGGTCCCCACGATTTGAAGGGGATAAATTAATTGTGGAAAGGGTACAGAGGTAGATAACAAAGATGGTTTCAGGACCATACAATGTTGGTTATAAAGATTGGCTGAGGGAATGTGTACTACAGAGTTTGGTAGATAGAAGAAGGAGAGGTAATATGATTGAGACTTCTAAACTGTTGAGAGGTAGTTACAGGGTTAACACTGGGGAGTTTTTTGCTTGGCGGAACAGCAGGAAGGAACAATGACAAGGGGCTGTGAGCAAGAGGGTGAGGAATGGTTTCTTTGCATGGAGGGTGGATGAACCGTGGAATGCATTACCTAATAGAGTGGTGAGAGCAAGAATGGTCAATGAGCTCAAGGAGTGGTATGATAGACTTTGTGTTTCCTAGACCTCCCACGATGAGTATGTTGACTCCATGGAGGCCTGGGTCTTAATAATAAAGAGTAGGAGTAGGTTTGAGGCTCAAACAGACCAGACAAAAGTAAAATGAGTAAGAGTATTAAAACAGTATATCATGAAAGTATGAAAACAGTTAGGAAAAGTGAAAAGAAATGCACAGAATGGATATCCTCATGTACAAAATCCAAAATGAAAGAAAGAAAAGAAATAAAATAAAATTAATACAAGAAGAAAATAATACCATGCTAGAAGAAGAATATAATGAAATACACAGGAATCAAAAAAATCACATGAAAAGATAAAAGAGAAGTTATAGAAAATTTACTGCTACTGCTGGAGTTTCTGCTACTAAAAGAAGCAGAAACTCCAGCAAATAGAAATGATAATACCAAAACACTATATAATATAACAGGGAAAATTATTGTTAGATATCAGGGATTTTCCTGGCGGTCTTGTTGATCTGTTGTAAGGAGAGAGGCTCGGTTCTTCAGCATGTGTTCAATGCTAAGTTTCTGAGAAATGTGGTGGGAGGAAGTGAAATGTAAATAACGTCCTGTGTTCGTAGGTTTGCAGTAAACTGAGAGGTTGATACCACCATTCGTTGATATCAACATTACTTCTTAATTAAAGTGTTCAGAAATGGTAATTGGTTATCTTTTTCAAGTTCTAGGGTGAATTTGATTATGTGGTGTAAAGAGTTGATCTTGTTTAGAAAATCTAACAGGTCCTTTTTTGTGTGGTTCCAAACAATAAAGATATTGTCCGCATATCTCCACCATACTGTGGGTTTAGGGTCTACTTGAGATAAGATTTTACTTTCAAAATCCTCCATAAAAGCCATAAAAGAGATCAGCACAAGATGGAGAGAGAGTCATTCTCAGACCAAATTAATATATTTTTTTTTTTTACTTAGATGGCACCTAATTAGGACTTTAGTCTTTGTGTTGCATGCTATAATTACTCATACTAGTCCCACTGTTACACCGGATTGCGGTTGTCTCACTATTGTAACAAACTGTATGCCCTGAAGATGCCGCATATAATATCAGTGAAATATTAGTGTTTAAGTTAATAAATAGTTATTTTCTTATCAATCTGTGTTCGCATCTATACTGTTAAAAATCCAATCAACATAATTTTATCTTTATTTATTTTCTTTTTTTTATTTTGAATTTTGTACATGAGGATATCCATTCTGTGTCTTTCTTTTTACTTTTCCTAGCTGTTTTTACACATGTACTAGTCACCTGGTTATAAGTAAGCATATTACTAAAGCACGACCTTCCATCAGTAAACCTATGCTGACCATCAACAATAATGATGCTGCTGTTTTCAACCCAATTCAGAATCTTGGTCCTCACTAACTTCTTTAATAATCTAACTACAATGCAAGATACACAGATTGGCCTATATTTAAAGCTTTAATCATATCACTTCCTTTATGAAGTGGAATGAATTTACTCTCTTTCCACTCCTTTGGAACTTAGCCCAATGCAATCATGTTAAAAAAGGGTATGTCAAAGATGTTAACTCTGGAACATTCCTTCAAAACACATAGTGATGTCATCAAGCCCTACAGCCTTATTAACATCAAGTTTACTCAATTCCTCATATATCTCCTGCTCACCATCAGCATCTCCTCCTCCTCCTATTTCCTTCCTTCCCACTGCATTCATCTGCATGATTGACATTCACAAGAATGAAATACCTTTATGAAATGCTTATTAAACACCTCAACCATATCCTCTGCAGCTGTTATCATTCTATCATTTTCGCCAACCAATATCATCTTTCCATAATCATTCTTCCTTCTGTCAAAACATCAAAAGACCTTAACTTCCTGAGATTCTTTGTAGTCTCATCAACTAACTTTTGCTCATACTGCCATTTTGCAATCCTCATCAAGTGAGTCACTTCCCTTGCCTGCTCTTTGCACACTTCATGCAACTGTTTATTACCACTCATCTTATGCTGCTGCTTCCATAATACCTTCTTCCAGATTGCACACCTCACCTCTTCATTCAACCATTTCACACCTGCTCTATTTAACCTCTTGAGCTTTGGAATATATTCTGATATTGCCTCTACCAGATAGTTCTTGAGTATGGCCCAAGAAGCATTGATACCTTTCCATCCAGTTCGTCATTCCATGTTATTGCTACAAGCTGTCTCCTGAGCTTCTCATAATCACCAGCATTATAGTTCCCCATGTATCCCTTTCTAACAGAAGACTAAATGGTGAAGACTTGACACTGTTTATAATAACATCATTTGATGAGATGATGAGGTCCAAGACCCTTGATTGTCGTGTACCCTATTTTACATACTGCCTAAGGTAGATGTCACTCAAATATTCATTCTTTTTGCTTCCAGTTGCCATCTTTTCATTCCGATCTACATTATGATAATTGGAATCACCAACAATGATCATTCTTTTCTTATTTACCAGGCTAAATATTTCATTATGTCCACCTATACCTTGCACCATACTGCCTCAAACCACTCTCACTATTTGCTCCCTTATATCTCCACCTTAAATAAGCATAACTCCTTTGCTATGATTAACAGCACTCCTCCCTTTCTTCCTTGCCTGTCTTCATGAAAAATATCATAACAATCCATCTCTAATTCATGTCAGGATATCATCTTCATTCGACCAAGTCTCAATTATTCCGACAATTTTGGGGTGAATAAACCCAAACAATGTATTAATTTCACTCCCCTTATTTCTTCTGACATACAAACATAATAAACCATTTCTGATTTTATAAGAAATCCTTCTCGAAAGTCTGGGTCTCTTCTATACTACCACTGATTCTGGCTTGTAATGACTTCTAAATAGCATATTAGTTTTCTTCCATCTAATCCTGTGTGAAGGAGTGTCCAAAGTGTGGTCTGCCAGTCCTGACTTGCATAATAATGGTAGTGAATGTATTTTTTATTTCAGAAATTATTTTTATATATTATATTTTATTTTAATTATTTTATTATTAGTATTAAGAGAGACCTCCAGGGAGTTGAATTTATTCACACTGCTTGAACACACATTCAATGGCAATCCATTCCAATCATGCATCACCATGAGAGAAAAATCTAGCCTTTGTCCCTACTTAGCAACATTAATTCTCAGCTTCCAAGGATGCTCTCTTGTTTTATTCCATCCATAAAATTAAAA
The DNA here is from genome assembly GCF_054136105.1 of Typopeltis vanoorti. Lineage (NCBI taxonomy): Eukaryota > Metazoa > Arthropoda > Arachnida > Uropygi > Thelyphonidae > Typopeltis > Typopeltis vanoorti. Next base: position 16,395,868 of record NC_143554.1, read on the forward strand.
ATTCCATCAATTGAAATCCTGTATGACCTTTTATTAAGTTTGCAGGCCTCAATCATAAATCACTCCTCTTTCTCCTGTTTGCTAGTATCTGCATTCTACAAATTATTAATCTGCCTTCATAGTATTCCACAATCCTGATATCATTTTTAACACTCTCCTTTGCACTCTCTCCACTACAAATAGAGTCCAAGTGAGGTCTTATCAAGGCCTTGTAAAGAGGCAATGTGAACATTCATTTCAGCATTGTAATTATCTTTTGAGTTGTATTTGCAATCTTTGCTACATGCCCCTGAACTTCAACTTCCTATATATTAACACTCCAAGATCCCTAACCTCATCAGTTTCTTCTAGCATAATTCCACCAATAGAATATGATACTGGATATCTAATCACGCCAAAGTGATTAGATATCCAGAGAATGTGAGTAAGTTGCTAAAACATGACTTTCCCTTAGTAAACCCATGCTGTTCATTGCAAAGTAGAGATTCTCTGTCAATCCATTTCTGAATGTGAGCCCTAACCAACTCTTCCAAAATCTTCACTACCACTCCTGATATACTGATTGGTGGACAGTTGGATACATCGGTCCTTGCACCACCCTTGTGCAACAGGATTACCATACAATCTTTCCATTCCTGCATAATCTTCCTTGTTCTGAGACTCAAATTATATAGCCGGGTCAAAGGAATAGCCAGTTCAGCTGAACACTCTTTTAGCATCTGTGCTGAATTGTTATTCAGTTTGTGCAACAGCTCTAATACATCCTCTTCATACACCTAAGTTTCTTCATTAAATGAGGAGGTAGCAGTCAACTCAATGTTGCATACATGTTATTTTTATATATTTCAGAAAGATTATTTTGAGAGTCAGCCATGATTATGAAAAATTCTCCTAACCTAAACAAGTAGGGATGCATTAATTTGCCAAAAAATTGGGAGAGTGTTATCTTAAGATCAACTCCTACCTAGCTGTTATACTTCTTTATTTTTTTACAGCATTAGAGGGTGCCAAATTTGGACTTCAGATCTTTCCTGCATTACAATTTGAACTGTTTCACTTACTCATTGTTACATGTAAACTAGTTTGAAATCCAGTGAAATATAAGCCTGTTAATAAACACTATTTTTTTTATAAAATAGTTCATTTGTTATTGTTACTACCATTAAAATAAGTTATGAATAATGTTCAACACCTATGCTTGTCTATTAGATAGTTTGTTTCTATGAAGATAGATCCATCCCTCCAGATTTTAGACAACTTGCTGACTGCTGTCTTAGCCATTCCTAATATTCTGCTGACATCTTCTGAACAGCAATTCTTCACATTAATAATGGATCCCAGGTATCGAACTTGCTGACTTCCTCAATTCTTTCTCCATTAAGGTACACCTATTTCTCAAGAGCTTCTCTGTCTTACTAGGAGTGAGCTGAAGTCCTCTGTTTTTACTGATCTCATTAACTTTGTAAGGAATTCTTCCTGGTCATTACAAAGGGATACTATCATCAACAACCTCAGATTACCGATCAATTTACTACCTATCCTAATTCCTGTGCTACACACTTACAAGATGTCCTCAGCATAGATAATAAACAGGTGAGGAGAAAGTAGGCATCCTTGCCTAATTTCCTTTCCAACCTGAAGCCAATCAGTTAATCCAACATCTGTTCTTATTATGGATTCTTGCTCACTGTACAAGTTAGCTATCGACCTGACAGTGTGTTGAAGAAAACCCATTCTTTTCATTACTTCCCACAGTTTCACATGCTGAACATAGTCAAAAGCTTTAGAGTGTCTGTGACACATTACCACAGGGAGTCTAAATTATTTATATTTTTCTATGATCTGTGGCTAAGGCAAATGGATCTGATCTCTGGTATCCTTACCTTTCCTAAAACCTGCTTGTTTCTCAGGCATTTCTGCCTAAACTTTGGACTCAATCCTATTTAGAATGATCTTTAATAAAATTTTGCTTGCATGAGAGATTAAACTAATAGTTCTACAGTTCGTACAATCCTTCATATGTGGTGGTATGTAAACCAACTTCTTCCAGTCTCTAGGCCATGATCCTATCTCTGATATCCTTGTAATCAATCTATGAAATACTCTTATCCCTCCATTCCCTGTGGCCTTAACTCTGCTGAGATTTCATCTCTACCTAGGGCCTTATTGCTATTAAGCTGTTTAACTGCTCTTTCAACCTTATGCCTAAGTGGAGGAGGTTCCAAATCAAAATTATCCTGGTGAGAGGACTTTTCCAAATTTTCTTTATCTTCTCTGCTGTACAGTTCCTCACAGTATTCTTATCATCTGTTTTTGATTTGTTAGTACTGCTCCATGCCTGTCTTTGATGACATTCAATTTGGGCATAAACTTGTGCTTTAGATCATGAACTAAACAAAACATCCTTTTATAATAACTAAAAAGTAACATGTATACCACAGTAAATAACTTTTCCTTTTAATTGAAAAAAAGAGCCAAAAGGCTTCACTTCAGTGATGCAAAATTATTCGAATTAAGTGGATATTAAATCCAACATTATTTCAAAGCTGCATAGAGAAACTACACGAGTTTCATGCTTTCAAAAGTTGCCCCTGTCATGAAAGATTTGTATATGCTTGGATCTGCCGAAACTTTGATAATTTCTATATTCAGCATGAAACTCTTGCAGTTTCTCTATTCGGCTTTGAAATAATGTTGGATTCAATATCCACTTAATTTGAATAATTTTCCTTTTAATTTGCTTTAATTTCCATTTCCCTTATAAATCCTTTCATCATCATCTGGCTCTATTTCTTCACATTTATTAGTATAAAAATTTTCCTTGTCCTGTCTGATGGCTCTTCTGATTTCTCTATATGTAATCTCTTATTCTTCAGTTCCCTGTGGTGCAGATACCCATGGGTTTTTGGTCTTCTTCAAATTGGGCCGAGACATTTCTTGGCTGTATCCTGTATTATAATCTTGACTCCTTCCCAAAGTATTTCCAGTGAGTTCTCCTCACTAGTCTCCAAAGGATCATTCAACCGAGTTGATGTTTCTTCTGTGAACACCCACTAGGAATTACTCTGAAATCCAGTCTATTGTATGTGCCTGACTTAGAAGGTTTTGAAAACTTAGTCTTACTTTGGCTCTTACTAGCTAATGGTCTGTAATACAGTCTACTCCAGGGCAAGTATGTCTCATCAGTGATGATTGTCTTCAGCTGTTGGAGAGCCAGGATGAAATCCATCTAGTGCTTTGACCTATCAATGTTTGATGTCCAAGTATAGGTTCATTGGGGGTGTTTCTGGAAGGAGGTATGGTAATAACTAATCCGTTAGCATGGACAAATTCCAAAAGTCTTTCACCACTGGTGTTACATTTACCCAAAGCAAATATACCATACTCAGGCTTAATTCTCATACTCTTTCCCACCTTTGCATTGAAGTCCCCTAAGATGAAAAGTACATCTCTCCTTGGTAGGCAGTCCAAAAAACAGTCTGTAGGTTTTCATAGAATTCCTCACTCACTTCATCAGGCCTATCTCTGTTTGGTGCATAAACTATCATGATTGAAGCATTGCTTTGACAAGCCTTAAGTCTAATACAAAGTATCCTGTCATTAACAGGATATAACCAAGAAGGGCTCTTGCCCGACCTAGCTTCAGAATCACAACTACCCCATGATGTTTTGAGTCACCTCCTGAATAAACAACTAGCCTACCAGCTAGTTCAGTCATCAGTTCCTAAAATTTGAAATATAATGAAATATTAAAATATCTCAAAATTTGGTAACCATTGACTTTGAGAACTCCTACTAAATTACACTTTTTAATGCATTTTATTTAACTTCCTTTTCACTTCATTACTTATTGGCTAATGTTTAAATTCTTTAGTTTCCTAAAAGTTAATATAGGTAACTAAATTCTTTAGTTACTTATAACCTGTGGTTTGGTACAGTATGACCTTTGTTGTCTGTATGCCAATAATCCTTAAACCAACCAATTAATCATAAATGACCGAGTGGTTACTCTCCAGCCAAAAGGTTGCGGGTTTGAATCCCACCGTGGGCCTGGATGTTTGTGATTGTCTGTGAAAATACTTGTGGTGCAGTAGATGGCATTGGTGTAGGTGATGATGGTGGTAGTTGTGGTTCGTTGTAGTTGGTGGATTGAGTATTGGAGATGGAGCTGTAGAGTAGGTGCTCTCCCTCAATGAGTCTTTAGACTCCCTGGAGGTGTCAAATAATAATAATAATAGTATACACAATTCATAGCATAATGGAGAATTTCGTAGCATGCTATGAAACTGGCACGTACGAATCCCATGAATTAAGAATATGACAAGTGAGGCACAGTAATGTGTATATGTACATTAAATTGCGGGCAGTGAGAAGCACTACATAACTTAAGTGTTACTGTCTTGGAATTTAGTGGCAGTGGAAGTAGTGACATGGAAATAGTGACATGGAAAAAAAAAAAAATTCTCAACATGCAGATACAAGTAGCATGTTAGAGGGTGAAGAAGACAGAAAAGAAATGTCACTGGATTTGACATTAGACAGTGTAGCAGAGTTTTGACAGATGGCCATGATTGTGCAAGTGAATGCAGGTGTGGAGGGAGAGAGAAATAAAATTACTCAGAATGGAAATGGTGGAGACAGAGTGAAGCATGATGAACGAGGAGATTAACTAGTGTGAGCAGAATAAGAATAGGTGCAAGAGAAAGGCATGAGAATGAGAGAGCAAGGAAAAGAAGATGGAAAGAGAATAGGAGGACAAGGAAATCAAAGGAAATGAGAAACAGCTGGTGTGTTGCTTCGATATGATACAATTTTACTTCTATTTCTATCAGGACATCAATATCATCTTCTGTAAATCATGTTTTAATGATTCTGATAATCTTTGGACAGGATAAGATTATCCAATCATAATTTGTCTTTTTACTCAAAAGGACACTGTTGCAACAAATGGATGGGAAGACAATTAAATAGGTATACTATTAAAAATTATGAGTAATTTTTACAACTGACATCAGATGTGATGTCAGAGTATGAATGTGCAAAATAAACAGGAGGAATGAAGAACATTCCTCCTGTTTATTTTGTGTTTAGTGATTGGAGTGAAAAGCAGTACTTTTCACTCCAATCACTCAGATTGGAGTGAAAAGTACTGCTTAGAAGCTATGGCACTGCATCAAACTGTTTGATTTAGATAGAAATGGAATTGTTCCAGAAAGAGTGGGATTAGTTATGCCTAGGATAAAAAAAGAATTAGTAACAGGAAAGAAAGATATTAGTGATGCCATGAGTTCAGACAGAAAGTATAGGTTAATAAGGACCTAAGTAAAGTTGCTTATTAATTTCCCAAAAAATTGTTATCCCCCCCCCCCAGAAAGAAGAACAACATGTTTTTGACACTAAATGAGATTTCCTAAAGATTATCAACATATGTGAAACACATGCTAGTAATTTGGAGAGGATTGCTGCAATAATGAGAAGGACACTAATCTGCAGAGATAAAAGGGTTATCATTCCATTGTATAAGACTCTGATCAGACCACACTTGGACTATTCTTCTCAGATCTGGTCCCCAGGATTTGAAGGGGATAAATTAACTGTGGAAAGGGTACAAAGGCAGATAACAAAGATGGTGTCAGGACTGTACAATATTAGTTATGAGGATCAGCTGAAGGCATGTGGACTGCGGAGTTTGGTGGATAGAAGGAGAGGTGATATGATCGAGGCTTTTAAACTGTTGAGAGGTGGTTACAGGGTCGACGCTGGGGAGTTTTTTTGCTTGGTTTGAACAGCGGGAAGGAGTGATGACAAGGGGCGATCCCTGGAAGTTACGAAAGGAAACTGTGAGAAAGAGAGTGAGGAGTGGTTCTTTGCATGGAGGGTGGGTGAATCATGGAATGCATTGCCTGACAGAGTAGTGAGAGCGAGAACGGTCAATGCATTTAAGGAGTGGTATGATAGACTTTGGGTTTTGTAGGAGGGACCTCCCTTGATGAGTCTTGATAGACTTGTGTTTCTTAGAAAGGACCTCTCACAATGAGTCTTTTGACTCCATGGAGGCCTGAATAATAATAAGAATAATAATAAAATGAAGAAAAAAGAAATGGTATGATATATAACTGACTCACACAATAGTAAGAAAAAGAGGACAATTCTATCAACATTAATCTGAATATAGCAAAGCACTTCCATTTAGAAAATGAATTAAATATCAAATAACAATTCATGAAAGTATGATGCATATCTCACAGTGCAGGCACACTGTGTACTAATCTGTTGTTTAGGTTAGCAAAGTATAGCCTGCAAAACCTTGCAGTGCTCAAGTTATTTCACTAACAAGCAGTAAAAAGGTAATAATCAGATAAACAAAAGATCCCTCTAAATGAAAGAAAAAAATTAATATTTTGAAAAAAAAAAATTTATGTATATTTTAAAAAATGCAAAACTACCTTACATGCAAAACAATGTTATTAGCAAATAATGAGTATAATTAATATGAATATGGATAAACAGTACAGATGCGTGATGTTTTTCTGGAGAGGTTGACAAATATTACTGATTAGAGTAGATTGGCTTTATAAGCTTCTGCAGCTTATCTTAAAGATGAAAACTTCTCATGATAGTCTTGCAAGAGGTATGATAACACAGTATTACTTAATCACAGAATTCAGCTTATCCCATAATTTAACTTATAATGTAAGGACTAACCTTGAGTCCTATCTCAGGTACAGAATAATTACCATACTGATTTATGATGCATGTAATCCGTTCACGAAATTGATGGTCAGTCTCTGGATCCCACCAGTTGACATTATTGCCTTCTTTATCAAATTGACGGCCTGTTCAGATGAAACAAAATATAGTATTAAAATTTTTAAAAGGAACTGTATGATATGACTAAAATATGAATTTGCATAACTTAAAAACTGAAAGAACACATTCAGTAATTAATTATTTATAGTTCAGTGTCATAAAAAAGTGACAGAGCATGTAAGTATCTTCCAATGTTTAAGTTTTTTTCTGTTGACTTCAAATGAAGGTTTGCCATGGTTCACCACTGATTAGAAGATCAAAGAAAAGAAGTGGTCTGTGATTACTTCTGATTACTTATTCTGAAGTGATTACAACTTTTAATGTGAATTGAATTGTATGGTTTAAGCTGTTTAGCAAATCGGTGAATTGAGAAGGGATTCTTTGAAGCCTAGCCAGATGATAAAAATATTGTCCACATACCTAAGTCAAATTCTGGATTTTGTATAGTAAAAATAAAGGCCTGATTTTATAAATCATTTCCTCTGCTCTCAAACAGTCAGATGTGTATACCAAATTTTTTGTGCATGTGGCATTTGCTATGTTGTACAGACAGGACAATCTAGAGAAATCAGTCTCAAAGAACACGTCGAAGATATAGAGAATCAATGGGCACATGATTACCACTTTACACCACAAAGAAACACATCAGTACTTTGGTAAATCATAGGAATGCCATAGAGTGAATTGAACAAATACATACGCAGGTTTAAAGAAGCCACCAAAGTACTATAGTGATCAACTCAACAAAAACCAAGGTCTTATTTCAACCAGTTGGTTTGCATACAACGAAGACTTGCACTGCTTAGAACTGGAGTATGAGAGACGTTATATGGTACATCCCAACAACAACATAACATCTCAATACTATATTATTATTATTATTATTATTATTATCCCAAGACCTCATGGAGTCAAAGACTTATCTGGGAGGTCCTTTTATCACACACAGAGCTCATCATACCATGTCTTAAACACATTCAATATTCAACATCTCGTATAAGTTCATTCGAGATATGACAGTTAATTTAGAAATCTTCCTGTTAACATAAGTTTTTTTTTCCTTCTAATTTTGTAATCTAATCTGGAGATGTATGTAATAGGGCATATGAAATTGTCATTAAATGAATTCTTTTGAATGTAATATTCATAATTTTTTGTTAGTTAAGAAATAAACAGTAATAGTGTTGTATTTACAAAACATCCAAAACTCACAGATATCAATTCCAAGGACTCTATGTTATCAGAGGAATAACCACTACATCACAAAATCTGCAATGCAAGAAGTAAGGGTGGCCCAACAATTTTTCTGAATGTACAGATGTATAGGGAAAGTGTTAAGAATTGTAGTTATATCACTTACACATCACTTTAGTCCAAAGAGATTTGGATAACTGGTTGAACAATTTTCTAAACAAACATAATACTAAAACTGCATTCAGACTCCAAAATAAATTTAAAAAAATAAACTGCATAGTAGACATAGATTCTATCCAAATTCAGGCAGATAGACTGCATCATGATGGTTAGGATTAAAGAATATAAAGACCACAAAGTTCATTAAAAGTAAATCAGGTTCAGCTGATGCACCACCCACCAAACCAAGTATTGATTTGATAGAAAATTTAAAGAAGCTGCCTAAAGCAATAAAAAAATCAACATAACACTAGAAGGTGTGTTTGCATAAATACCTCCAGAATCTGGGTGGCTGTTATCTAGCCACCCAGATGTAAATGCCTTTCCCTCATCTACTGCTCTTGTAACTTTATTATAAAAGGCTAGCATATTACTAAAACAAGAGAGCCCCTTTACAAATTCATTGACTCCCACAGATAACATTACCTCATCTGCCGAAAGCTGTATACGGTCCCTCACTAATTTCTCCAAGATCTTAACAACTACTGATGACACACAAACTGGCCTATAATTAGACACTTCCAGTCTGCTACTGCCCTTATGCAATGGCACCATCTTACCTTCCTTCCATTCCCTGGGCACTTTTCCCATAGCCAGACTTTCAGTGAAAATCCAGGTCAAAGGAGCTGTCAGTTCTTTAGCACATTCTCTCAAAACATGTGGTGAAATACCATCCAGTCCCACAGCTTTACTGACATCCACAGTACTCAGTATTTGGAACACACTCTCCTCCTGCACCTCTAAACCTCGAACCTGCCCTATCCCTCTAGTATTAAAATTTACTCCTCCAGGATGAAATACTCCAATAAAGTGTTCATTGAACAATTCCACTACATCCTCTGTATCAGTCACTCTATTCCCAATGTCATTCTTCCACAATCATTTCTCCTCCTACTGGCCACATAGATAAAAAAATTCCCTAGAATTTTCTTTGGATCTTTGGGGTAATCTCTTCTCATATTCCAGTTTCATATTCCTTACCATACCATTCACTCTTCTTGCCTGTCGCTTATATTCTTCATGCATCAGTTCTTCACCTGTCTCCTTATATCTCTTCCATAGCCTCTTTTTCACATGCAATTCCTGTTTAATATTGTTTGTCATCCACTTGACACCAAATTGTGTGCTCTTCTTCACTTTTGGAATACAGCTTACTATTGCTGCTAACAAAATATTCCTTCAAAATTTCCCAAGCACTAATGATATCCCAGCCTTCCAATTCCTCCCTCCATGAAACTTCCCCAAGTTGATATCTAAATCCCCTGCCTTATAATTCCACATACATTCCCATCTCTTTGATACTCCTGCATGTCTATTCAACTTCCAAGTCAAAACCACATGGTCACTCTCTCCAACTGGTAGGAGAGATGTCATCTCAGTTATTTTCAACTCTTCTGATGCTATGACCAAATTCAAAACTTTTGAACCTCTTGTTCCCTCTATTACATGTTGCCTAAGACATATGTCCCTCAAGAATTCTAGAAATTCCATTCCCTTATTGCTGCATGCATCTTCCTCTCCCCAATTTATACAGTTATAGTTAAAATCTCCCATAACAATCATTCTTCTTGCAGTTGCCAAGCTCAACTGTCTAAATATCTCCTGCTCCCCACCCTTTGTGCTCCTTGGTTATTTTGTCATAAGCAGTACTCCACCACCACGCTTTCCCTTCCTATCCTTCTGAAAATTGCTGTACCCTGCTACTTCTATTCCTGTTATTATATCCTCTTCTGTCATTAAGTCCTCTTCTGAATTATATCCTCTTCTGTCATTCATCAGCCTGGCACTGATAGTACCAGGCTGATGCTATCAGCGCCAGCAATTCTTTTCCTTTATTCTGGATACTCCTGGCATTAGTATAAAGCATAAAAATGTCACTGTTTCTATACCTAGTAGACTCCACTGGGCAGAACATTACCTGATATCATCCTCTTTCTCGCAAGTGCCCATTCCCACAAGAGGTCACCCCCTGCTACTATCTACCCTAGGTATTCGAGTTTCCCTCATTGACCCACCGACTCATTCAGAACAGCAATCTCTCCAGATGCCTATGTTCTTCCTCATTTAAATACAAGAGGTCTCTTGCATACAATTCCTTTCTGTCCTCATATGCCCTCCAAGCATCCACATATTCCAATCCTCTCTTCTGACACATTATAGCTATTATGTTATTCAATATTACTACTCTTCTGCTCAGCTTGTCACTATCATACCTAGGCAACACGCACACTATCTTTCCTCTCTGCATTTTCTTTTGTACCACTTCAAGCAAGAATCTCATATCTCTCGCCACCCAATTTACATTGCCTCTCAAGTCATTCGTTCCTACCATCACAATCATCTCATCCACCCTTTCACCCCTCTTAATTGCCAAAGCCACACTTTCTATTGTTTCTTGAGGCAAACACTTCTCACGCATCCTATCTTGCACACCACAGATCATTGAGTCCCTACATTACACCTCTTACCACCCTGTTCCTCAATTGCTCACCTGCATCCCTCACTCTCTCTCTCTCTCTACTCTAACACTTTCTCTCTGTGTTCCCCTACTTACCTGCCTTCCTGACATCACTCTATCCCTGGTTCCAGCACTCCCTCGCATTCTTCTCATTTCCTCTCTCCTACTGTTTCCATTCTCTCCTCTTCTATCATTCCCATAACTCTCTCATACCCTCTCTTCTACTGTTCCAATTTTCTCTTCTTCTATCATTCCCATAACTCTCTCATACCCTCTCTTCTACTGTTCCTATTCTCTCTTCTTCTATCATTCCCATAACTCTCTCGTTCCCTCTCTTCTACTCTTCCTATTCTCTCTTCCTCTACCATTCTCATAACTCTCTCACATTCCCTCTCTTTTAATTGGTGAATAGTGAACTTCCTATTCTCTCCTCTTCTATCATTCTCATAACTCTCTCATTCCCTCTCTTCTGCTGTTCCTATTCTCTCCTCTTCTACCATTCCCATAACTCTCTCTCTCTCTCATTCCCTCTCTTCTGCTGTTCCTATTCTCTCCTCTTCTACCATTCCCATAACTCTCTCTCATTCCCTCTCTTCTACTGTTCCTATTCTCTCCTCTTCTACCATTCCCATAACTCTCTCTCATTACCTCTCTTCTACTATTCCTATTCACTCCTCTTCTATCATTCCCATAACTCTCTCACTCCTACTCTGATTCGCCTTGTATTCATCCCTTCCATTCGCCTAATCTCATCTTTCACACCTCATCTCATTCCCTAGACATACCACCTGCTCTTTCAGCTCATCTATCTCTCTCTCTGCAAGCGAGCCACTCTTGTTTGCCATTCATCATCCCAATTGAGACCATCTCTGAAAACTTCACAATCATTCAACACTCCCCACTCTCATTTTTTTTCATTCATATTTCTCTCACTATTCTTGCCCTCTATCATACTACTTTTCTCTCTACATGGAGAATCTCTCGCCTCTGACTCAACAACATCCGTTGTAGTCTCAACAAGGTCAGTTATAGTCATCTCTAACCCACCAAGTTCCTCCCATTGTCTGTATTTTGTGCATATACGTATTTCCTCTTCTCTCACCTGCCACATATACAACTGCCGGGGTGCATGCATTCCACAAGTCCCGCATGCCACAAAATCCCTTATTATATCACGCAAAATGGAGTCTGTAAATGAGGGAGGACTTGGTGATACACCGTTTGCAATTTTAGCTGCCGCCATTATTCAAAATAGTGTCGAGGAACTATTACAACTAAACGCCAAATAAGTATAAGTGAGTATAACTATAGGTATAACTATATAAGTATAAGTTAACTATAAGTATAAAACATATTTAAGTATACTAAATATCTAAATAATGAAAATTTATGTTATCTTCTTCTGCTATGCTTCTACCGCTATGAATCCGTTTCTGACCCCGCCTTCTCGGTACCAAAAATACACAATATAGAGACAACAACAAGGATTAAACCAAGAATATACACTATCTGATCAAAAGTATTATCCGGACACCCTTCTGTAATTCATAAACTGACGTCTAGATGTCACTGCAACCTCACATACCGGTATAAAAGGAGGCACGGAGCTGTGTGTTTTTCAGTAATAATTAGTACAAGCAGAATGGGTAGGTCAAGGGATCTCAGTAGCTTCAAACGTGTACTAGTTATTGGTTGCCACATCAGTAAGAAATCTGTCAGAAACATTTGAACCCACCACAAAACCATGGTTGGGTAGTCCGGGTTTAATGACAGACAGGGACCGTTGAGCATTAAAGAAGATGGTTCATGAAAATCACCAGACATCGAGTGAAACAATCACCTGGGAGTTCTGTAGTATTACTAACTGTCCAGCCAACACCATGACTGTGCATCAAGAGTTAAGAGGAATGGGATTCCATGGTCGAGCAGCTGCTTATAAACCAAAACATTTCTCCTGTGAACGCTAAGCGCTGCCCGCAGTGCTTCCCAAACTGGGGGCCATACGTTTTGTTGAGGGGGACCGTGAAATAATGAAAACAAATTTAAAATGCTTTAAGACTAAGTAGTTCTTTTTTTTTTTAATCTTAAAAGAAACGTATTTAATTTTTATTATTTATTATTTCTTTTTTGTTATTTTTTATATTTTAATGAAAAAAAATCACACATTGGTGTCGGTTCACAAATTTTGCTTCCTGCGTATTTCGGCGCTTAATGAATATTATTAATAAATATATGCTTATTCATATAAGTTTACTTTCAAAGGTATTGATAAGAAGCACAAAAAAGCTTACAAACGCAAAATCTTGAATATAAATACAATAAATATTATAATAATATATGTCTGTATTATGATTTTTTTTTCCAATGGGGGGGGGGGGCGTGAAATATTTTAATTTTTACAAAGGGGGCCTTTACATCCATAAGTTTGGGAAGCACTGGTGTAAAGAGTAATGCCACTGGATAGTGGACAACTGGAAACGTGATTTGGAGTAATGAATCCTGCTTTACCAGGTGGCAATCTGATGGAAGGGTCTGGGTGTGACGAAAGCGTGGAGAACGATTCCTGCAAACATGTGTAGTGCCAACAGTGAAATTTGGAGGAGGTGGTATTACGGTGTGGGGGTGCTTTTCATGGAATGGACTTGGCCCTCTTGTAACAAAACAGAGAAATTTAAATGGAAGGGTAAAAGGACATTTTGATTCATTGAGTACTGTCTATGGTAGAAGATCAATTCAGTGATGACTATTGTCTGTATCAGAATGACACTGCTGCCATAAAGCAAGGTCTGTGAGGGAATGGTTTGTGAACAATAACGTTGCAGAAATGGACTGGCCAGCCCAGAGCCCTGCCATGAATCCCATAGAACACCTTTGGGATGAATTAGAATGCCAACTTTGCTCCAGACGCCAATGACCCACATCACGAACTGTTCTGGCTACAGCTCTTCAGGAAGAATGGGCTGCCATTCATCCAGAGATGTTCTGACACCTGGTAGAAAGTCTCCCCGGCAGAGTTAGAGCTGTCATAGAAGCAAAGGGTGGATCCACCCTGTATTAATGTCCACTACTGGAAAGTGTGTCACAGGGACAGTCTGATTACGGTTTTGAGTAGGTGTCCAGATATTTTTGATCAGACAGTGTAATTTCTTGGCATCTAATTTATAAGATAACCAAGTGTAAAAACTTCCAATAGCTTATAAGAAGTTGGCAGGGTTTTTCATCCCACAAAACAGGCTAACTGACAGAAAGAAATTTATAAACAGAATAATTCACTCTCTTCATAGCCTTAGTTGGTGTAGCCATAATTTAAAACATTCAATAAACAAACCTCAATGTCCTTGGAATCCATGGAGAAGCATTTATAATAAAAATAATAAAATAAAAGATATTCAGTGTTACCCAAACATGTTTTAATTTTTTGTAAGATATAAAACTAAAATACAAAACATACTACCTTTATCATCAAATCCATGAGTAATTTCATGACCTATTACGAACCCAATCGCTCCAAAATTTAAGTAGCTATTAAAATAAAATATAAATGAGACTGTTTATTAATTATGAATAATAAAAATCAAAACAATGACTGCACATTTAAATTTAAGATAATACACAAAAATTCTTCATTTAAGATAGAAATTAATTTTTACACAGAAAGTTTTTATCTTAATAGAAAAATTTTACTGAATTGGACCTAAGTTCCAGTTATTTCAAGTTATGCTAAGAATATCTTTATATATTAGCTGTATAGTATGCTGAGTAGTTAATGTATCTACTGTCTAACCAACATGCTGTAGGTTAGAATCCTGCCATGGGCAAGGATGATTGTGATTGTCTTTAGGTTGGATGTGAATTTCACTGCCACTAGCTCATATGTTGGAGGTCTGATGTGGCTTCAAAAAAAGTTCCATGTTTGATATCTATGGCACAGTTTCTAGATTATGTAAAAAAGAATAAGCAAAAAATATAAAAAAAACTAAATAAAAGCTAAAAACAATAAAACATCTTTTACCCTACCTATTGTACCATAGGTTTACAGATTTACAGCCTTTCATAGGTGAGAAGCACATTAAAAAAATCTTCTTCTTCTTGGCTTTGTGTATTAGGCAATTGTTTGCCTGGAATGTTTTCAAGGGTTTAAAAAGTCTTCCACTCATCTCCTCCTGGGTCTTCCTCTTGATCTGTGTCCCTTTGGTCTATATTTTCAAGAATATTTGGCCATCTGTCCTCATTCATTCTTTCTATGTGATTTTTCCAGTTCTTTCTATAGTTTGTGATGTCTTCTGTTATGTTAATTATGGATAACTGTATTCTTATTTTTTCATTTCTTATCTTGTCTATAGCCTGCAAGCAGTCTTAGGAACTTCATTTCTGCAGCTTCCACTTGTCTCTTATCCCATTCTCCCCAAGTCCACGTGTCACTGCCATATTTCAGAATTGGTTCGGCTATTATTTTATATAGTTTCATTTTGGGTTGTTCTAGACATCTGTTTACTGAAGTGTCTATTCAAAGTTCCAATGACTGATAAGAATTTTTGCTTTTTGCAATGTCGATTTCTCCATTGGGGCTTATGTAATTTCCTAGATATTTAAATTTGTTCACTTGTTCTATTACTTTGTTGTGGATGACCAGTTTGCATCTTTTAATTTCTTTACCTTGAAATGCCATTGATTTTGTTTTATTTATTGAGATTTTCATGTCATACTGTTCTATTGCTTTGTTCAATACCTGTAGATTTTTCTATAAGCGGTCTTCATTTTCAGCAAAAATAATTTGATTGTCAGCATACAAAAGGCTGGATAATTCTTTATTTCCTATTTTAATTTCTATCATTTTGTTTTTCCTCCATTCTCTTGAAATTTTTTCCATATATATATATATTGAAGAGTATTGGTGATAATCCACTTCCTTGAATGAGACCTCTATTGGTTTTAATTTTTTCGGTTGTTTCATTATTAATGTTGATTCTAATATAGCTTTCTTCCATTATATTTGCTATTGCTTTTGTGGTTTAGGTGGAGCTTTCAATTCATACAGTATATTGATTAATTTTGTTCTGTCGATTTGATCATATGCTTTCTCATAATCTAGGAAGGCCATATATGTTGGCGGGTTAAATTCTATTCTTTCTTCTATAATTTGTTTGAGTGTAAATGTGGGGTCTGTGCAGGATCTTCCATTCCTAAAGCCACATTGTTCGTCTCCAATAATTTCCTCGGCCCATGGTGTTAATTTTCAGGGAAATGAACACCGTGTATTTTCAGGTTAATTATATCTAGATATATTTTATAGCATGTATTTAATAACAATATTCCTCTGTAGTTTCTGCAATCCTTTCTGTTTCTTTTTTGAATATGTTTATGACTATTGCTGTCTTCCATTCTTGTGGGATGTTTCTTTTTTACCATATTCTATTTAGAAATTTAATTAGTCATAATTTGAATGGTTTGGAGCTGTATTTGTATAGTTCTGAATTTATTCCATCATATTCTGTAGCTTTTCTATTTTTTAGTTTTTCCAATATTTTCTTTAGATCATTTAACTGTATTGGTTCTTCATTTGTTTCTTGAATTATTACTTGTTTTATTACTTGTTTTATTTCAATTTGATTATTATTGTTTAGCAGCTGGGTGTAGCGATTGGTCCATTCTTTTGTGGAGGGGTGTTCTAATTGTAGATTATCCTTTGTTTCTTGTGTCATTTTTTTAATGATTTTATATTTTAAGCTGCTCTTTAGTTGAGGTCCATTTATGTCATGCTCTAATCTTGATACAAATTTTTGCTAGTCTTTTTCCCAGTCTCACATTAAAAAAATAATATACATATATATATATATACATATATATATATACATATATACATATATATATATATATATATATATATATATATATACACACACACACACACACACACACACACACACACACACACACAGGGTGTTCGGGATAAATTTGACATATTTATAATTAATTATATTTTTCCGTAAGTTACATGTATTAACACACACTTCTCTTCATTTAAAAGTTTGGACCCTTCTTCATTCATATACAAGATGTCAGAAAGGATGGATAGCTGGAACCCACCTGAATCATGGAAGAGAATAACTTGTATCATGATGATTCGTGCCCGCCATCAAAATAAGGATATTATGACTGCTGCCCAATGCTCCCTGAATACAGTAAAAACAATCAGGCATGAACTAGAGACTTGCAATGGTGACTACGAGGATGTAGCAAGAAGAAAGATCCCTAGCAGACGATCTGATTGCGTTCGTACAGCAGAATTCCTCGCAAATCTGCAGGAACAGGTGTTGAAGAACCCTGGCATTGGAATTCGGGCTTTGTTCGTGGAGTTGCTAACTGTAGTCAAGCCCTGGATAACAAGGGTAGCCAATGGTAGGCCGTATGTATGGCAGCAGGATTCGGCCCCTTGCCACACCTCTGGGAAAAGTCAAAAATGGTTGTCTGAAAATTTCTACGACTTCACCAGTCCAAATGTTTGGCCTCCAAACTCCCCAGACCTTAACCCCATGGATTATTTTGTATGGGGCGCAGTTGAAAAAGACACCAATCGCACTTCCAGTAATACAAAAGCCCAGTTAATGGATAAAATTAAAACAGTTTTTGCAGCCCTTCCCAGGGAGACTGTAGCATCAGCTTGTTCGAGGTTCCGAAGCAGAATTGAAGCTGTGATCGATGCTAATGGTGGTTATTTTGAGTAAATCTTGTTGATAGTATTGTAATTAACTCTGCCTGTAATGTTTTTTGTCAATTCATTAAATTTAATAGATACAAAGAAGATTTTCTTTTTCCTTACGAAACTGTCAAATTTATCCCGAACACCCTGTATATATATATATATATATAGAGAGAGAGAGAGAGAGAGAGATAAACAGATCGATAAATAAATAATTATTACTAATAGTAGTATTTGGTATAGTATTAGAGAGAGAGAAAGAAAGAGATAAACAGATCAATAAATAAATAATTATTATTAATAGTAGTATTTGGTATAGTATTATTATTATTTTAAGCAAATAGGGATGCATGAATGTTATTTGGATTAGAGGGTGGTTGATGGACAGATATCAAACAGTGGTTAATGTAGGAGTTGAGTCCAGGAGAAGGTAAGTGACCAGTAGTATACCAGAGAGCTCAGTATTTGATCCTGTGTTGTTTAATTTGTATATCGATGACATAGGAAATGATTTGACAGAAAATATTCAGTTATTTGCTGATGATGCTAAACTGGGAGGTGCAATGATAAATGAAGGTGCTGCACAGATCCTGCAGAAAGACTTAGACTAGCAGCATGGGCAAAAGTAAATGGCTGCTAGTTTAATGTTCCCTAGCATAAGGTGATGACTTCAAGAAGAGATTGGAAGCTGTGTACTATATTGATAGAATTAATTTGCAATAAAATGATGAGGCCACGGACTTGGGTGTGACTGTGGACAGGAATTAAAGTTTAGAGGACATTTGCAAAAATAATCAAAACAGCACACCAGATTACATGGTTTTTGAAGAACACACTAACAAGCAGGAATAGAGAGGTTATTGTTCCCCTATATAAGGTTTTAATAAGGCCACATATGGACTATTGTGCACTGATCTGGACTCCTGGATTATGTAGTGATGAAGAAGTTGTGGAGAGGATCCAGAAGCAAGTGACAAAGATTGTGGCAGGTCTGTGGAATGCGCTCCTTATGAAAATGGATTGACGGTCTGTAAGTTTCAGTGTGTTAAGCTTAAGTGCTGGGAAAAACTTATAAAAGTTTAATGGAGTGAAACAGCACTAGAAAACAATTAAAAATAGTATTTAATGCTTTGAATATTTCATCTCAGTTACAGAAACATCATTGGGAAGTAAAAAATGAGAATTGAAACACACACACACACACACACACACACACACTAACTGAAACATGTGGATGAAAAACTAGTCCTAACTAGGTGGGACACCCTCTATCAACACCTATCAGCAGCCTACGATGTAAACTGGGATCTCAAGTATTTGTGTTTCCCATATTTTGAGAAGTTTTATGCATCCATATCTATTCAAATTAGGCTGGTTTTTAAGAGCAGCAGCAGATTTGAAAAATAGCCTTTCTCTTCTTTTCTAAATTTACTGTGATGGAACATGATGGTCTATTTCCAAGTGATTCTGTGAGCTGTATCTAAAGCATGGTCTGCAAGGCCATTGACTACAGTCATGACTGCAGATGCACTTTTTTTATGTTCTTCCATTCAGATGGTAGCTGATCTTCCTGTCTATCCTTAGTAGGCCAATTTGCAGTAACTCTATATATACATGGAACTGAGAGGGGAGGGAGTTACCTGCTTCACTTAGTTCCAGATTCTCATAACAGAATTCTAACTACTACACTTGACCATATTCTCAACACTTTCTTAGCCAATGGTTACAATCCCCAAAAAATATTAAACCCTCTAACTGAAAATCTCTCCCTTGAGAGCAGAGATTACTCAATATCTATCACCATTACATATATCCATATATCTCCCACCCTTGAGAGCAAAGATTACTCAATATCTATCACCATTCCATGATTAGGATTAAAGGGTGGCACATCTGTAAATAGACAAAAATTCTAAGGAAATACAAACTTGCAACCACTTACAGACCACATAAAAAACTGGCATTCCTTATCCACTCCACCAAAGACCAACCACATTCCCTAGACCTACCAGGTCTCTTGCAGTTGCAAACTGTCCAACTACGGCCAAATAGGCAGGACAGTATCTAATATCAGAATTTCTGAGCACAAGGACTGCATCCAGTTCTACCATTACAACCACCACAGGATACACTGGAAGAAGGCTACTTTATTACACCAAAGAAAATCCAAATATGAGAGGCTATTTGTCAAATCTGCCTCAGCCCTGAAAAACTTTCCAAACCTCAACAAATTATTTGGATGCATGAGACTACCCCAAATTTGGGAATCCTCACTCATCCTCAGATCTTCAGCCCAATGGGCAAGACAACCCAATCTAGCCCACTAGAGGACACCATGTAGGACTCTTGCCAGACTTTGGTTGCCTTTCTTCAGTCTCATTTACCCAGCGTTAGTTCCCATATGCACATATCATTGTTTTTGTGATCCCTGATGATGGCAATGTAACATTGCTAAAATATAGGAAATCTTAATTAAAGTTATTATAATTAATATTGTAGTATATGTTATTTCCTAAAAAATAATAATTATGTGTAACCAAAGATTAGCCTATCTACAAGGATGTGTAAGTGGATGGATGAAGGTATAGTTGGATGTTTGGTTTAAAAGTGGTATGGAGATATATATCCTGATATAAAGGATATGCCTGAAATGACAATAGTTTCCTGATATAGTGACAGTTTTTTTAATTTATTAATTATTTTTATTTATTTTTTTATTTTGTCTGTTTTATTTTTAATCATGGACTAAAAACTGCATGAGAAAGATAACCATATATAAAGATAACGCAAAAAGCTGTGGATAAAATACTTATGTAAGTACCTTTCTTTTTTAGAGCAAAAATTATACCTTACATAAGTTTTTTTTTTTTTTTCTATAAGCAGAAAAAGATTATGAATCCAATTGGAAGGAGGGGATGTTAGTTACATTCCTATTTTTGAAATGTATTTTGGGATATTGTGCAATAAATTCACTAAAAATTAGGAATTCATTAATAAATTCACTAAATACACTTGGATAAAGGATTAAACCATGTATATAATTTCTTATCATCTTTAATTTATAGTATAACCAAGTAGAAAAACTTCCAACAAACAGAATCTTTACGAATTAGGAGGAGTTGCCTGTAAGAAGGAGCAAGTGATTTTTGTTAAGTGTTTTAAAAGTTTATGATTTACATTGGATTTGTTAATTTTTGGGTCCACTCATATATCCAGAGTGGTTTAGCCTGAGATGGTTTCAGTTTCTTAATATCTTTACCCATAAAGATACTATTAAGTAAATTTTGGATAAATTATGTTTTGTTGCAATCAAACTGTTGCATGGAAAGAGATGCTATGGTTTACAGAGCGATTTGAACTTTGCAGGAAGCTTAATTACATGTTTTACAGTTATTTCTGGCAAATTGGCCAAGAGAACATGCACAATTCACAGAAAAAATACTGTTGGTGGTACTGGGTGATAGATGATATTGTGTGTAGTTGGAGGCTTAAGTAGGGAAGTAGTGTGCCTTCCCATGATGAATCCTTCAACATTTGGAGGTGTCACATAATAATAGTAACAGTAATAATAGAATAGTTTTAGAGCAAAACAAACACAAAAAAAGCTTTTATTTGATAGATATTAAATATGCCGTAATGTAAATAAGTGTATTCAACAAGAACATAAATATAAAATTTTACTGTATGTTTTAAATAAGCTGGGGAACTTACTTTGGTCGATCTTTATTAAAAAATATTCCCTGAAGAATTCCTGCTGGAAACTCTAGAAAAATATTGTTTTTATATTTAAAATAACAAAAATGAATGGTATTTAGTAGCTTCACTAAAAACCAAACCACAATATAATAAAATATCAAATTAATTAATTGCAAGGTAGTAGAGAATCAAGATCAGTATGGAAAACATCTCTGATTTCTTATCAAGAGTTGTCAATCTTGGAGAAAAAAAACAATAAAAAATAAAATTTATGATTTTTTTTAAAACAACTAAATTAAATACATATTTTATTATAAGATGTTGGTAAAAGGCAGAATTCAGTACTGGACAGAAATATGAAACTTTATAGGTGCAACATGGTTTTGTGAAAGGTATATCTTGTCTTAATAATTATTATTTTGTGACACATCCAAGGAGTCCAAAGACTCATCAAGGGAGGGCACCTCTACAACTCTCCATTCCACCACCAATACTTCCATCATCTACACCAATGCAATCTACTGACCCACCACCACTAGTATTTTTTGTCTGTAAATTGCATGTGTCCTGAAGGCCAATTCGTCTGTATGCAGGATGAAAAACTTGAGTTTCTGGGAAGAAAAAAAACCTGCTTTTTTCCGATCTCCATATGAGATCGGCTAACTTGCCTTCAATTGAAAAAAAAAACATATAAAGATTCCTCCTGTCGAAAATCAAACTTAGGCCTTTTCTAATCGAAGGGCACAACACACCATTGTTCTTCCAGTTGTGCTACATTTTATAATAAAGTGACACTTGAGTTGGATAAAGGAAATGGCTATTAAGTGTTACTACCAGATTTTGCAAAGGCATTTGACAACATTCCATATTCAACTTTGTCTCATAAATTGAAACAAATGGGGATGGATATGAAGCTGGTGATATGGATAACAGGGTGGTTAACAGATATATACCAAAGAGTGATGTGTTAGGAATTGAGGTGTCACATATAGCAAAATTTATATAGGAAATGATTTGAAGGGAAATATTCAATTGTTTCCTAAGAAATGGCAGTATGAATATAAGTAAATGGCTGCCAGTTTAACATGGCCAAGATTTATGCGTGAAGAGATTACAAGCTGTGGTTTATACTGATGGATCAGCAGGAAACTGATGAGACAAGGAAGGGATTTGTAGTCCTGAAACCATCTTTGTTATCTGCCTCTGTACCCTTTCCACAGTCAATTTATCCCCTTCAAATCCTGGGGACCAAATTTGAAAACAATAGTCTAAGTGTGGTCTGATCAGGGTCTTATACAACTGAATGATAACTCTTTTATCTCTGCGGGTCAGTGTCCTTTTCAGTATTACAGCAATCCTCTAAGTTACCCTCACCACCTTTGCAATGTGCTCCCTGAATTTCAGTTTTTTGTCAATCATCACCCCCAGATTGCTTGTTTCCCCGAACTCCTCCAGTACAGCTCCTCTAATCGAGTATGCATCCTCCCATCGATGGATCCCAAACCTCAAGATTTTACATTTTGCTCTATTGAACCGATACCCCCCATTCATGTGCCCATCTGTCTAGTTTATTCAAATCCTCTTGCAGGGCTGCCACATTTGCACTATTACTGATAACCCTTCCCAGCTTCACAGCAAACAACTGAACGTCCCCTTGCAATCCATTGACAATATCATTGATATAAAGGTTCAACAATATAGGTCCCAATACTGAGCACTGTGGAATCCCACTTGTAACCTTCTGCTTCCTTGATATTGCCCCACCATACACAACTCTCTGATACCTATCAGTCAGCCAATCCTGAATCCATTTGACTAACCTGACATCCAGACCCATGTGCTGCAACTTGAATATCAGCTTATCATGTGGCACCCTGTGAAACACTTTTGCAAAATCCAAAAAAATGGCAGTATATGCCTTTCCCTCATCAACTGCTCTTGTCACTTTATTATAAAAGGCAATCATATTACTAAAGCAAGAATGCCCCTTAACAAATCCATGTTGATTCTCACAGATAACATTACCCTCATTACCATCAACTACTGATGACACACAAAACAGGCCTATAATTAGACACTTCCAGTCTGCTACCGCTCTTATGCAGCAGCACTATCTTACCTTCCTTCCATTCCCTGGGTACCTTCTCCACAGCTAGACTTTTATTGAAAAGCCTCCACATTCTCTCAAAACCCGAGGTGAAATAACAATCCTGCCCAACAGCTTTACTGGTATCCAGAGTACTCAGTATTTGGAACACTCTCCTCTTGCACCTCTAAACCTTCCCTATCCCTCTAGTATTAAAACCTCCTCAAGGATGAAATACTTCAATAAAGTGCTCATTGAACAACTCCACTATGTCCTCTGCATCAGTCACTCTATTCATTTTTTTATGCCGCAATGTCATTCTTCCAAAATCGTTTCTCCTCCTACTGGCCATATAGCTAAAAAATTCCCTAGGATTTTCTTTGTATCTTAGTGCCAATCTCCACTCATATTCCAGTTTTGCCTTCCTTACCATTCTGGTTACTCTCAAGGCCTGCATCTTATATTCTTTGTGTATCTGTTCTCTACCCCTCTCCTTATATCTCTTCCGTAATTTCTTTTTCAACTGCAGTTCCTGTTTGATATCGTTTGTCATCCACTTTACATCAAATTGTGTCCGCTTCTTAACCCACAGAATACAGCTTACTATTGCTGCTAACAAATATTCTTTCACAATTTCCCAAGCACTAATGATATCCTGGCCTTCCAATTCTTCCCTCCATGGAACTGTCCCTAGTTGATACCTAAAACTATTATAATCACCCGCCTTATAATTCCACATATGTTCTCTTTTCTTTGATACACCTGCATGTTTGTTCATCTTCCTTGTCAAAAACCACACGATCACTCTCTCCAACTGGTGAGAGAGATGTCATCTCACTTATTATCAGCTCTTCTGATGCTATGACTAAATCCAAAACTCTTGAACCTCTTGTTCCCTCTATTACATGCTGCCGAAGACATTTGTCCCTCTAGAATTCCAGAAATTCTATCCCCTTCTTACTACTTGCATTTTCCTCTTTCCAGCTTATACTGCTGTAGTTAAAATTTCCCATAACAATCATTCTTCTTGCACTTGCCAAGCTCAACTGCCTAAACACCTCCTGGTCCCCACCCTCTGTGCTTCCTGGTTTATAGCAATATCCCACTAAATAACCTGTCTTGGACACTTCTACCTCACACCATATGCTTTCAAAACCAATTGTGTCACTACCTTCCAAAACTTCCACTCTTAAAGGACATAAATCATCACTTATCATAAGCAGTACTCCACCACCATGTTTTCCTTTCCTATCCTACCGAAAAATGCTGTACCCTGCCACTTCAATTCCGGTTATTATATCATCCTCCGTCAACCACGTCTCAGAGATCCCAATAATCTTTGGCCAGGTCGATGCTATCAGCGGCACCAACTCATCTCCTTTATTCTGGATACTCCTGGCATTAGTATAGAGCATAAAAAAATGTCACTGCTTCTATACCTATCATTGTCCCCTCTCGACCCCATTGCACTCAGTGTTAACTGATGTCATCCCCCTTCCCCCCAAGCACCCATTCCCACAAGAGGCCACCCCTTTGCAGATGATGCAAAGTTGGGACGGACCATGAAGGGTAGTGAAGATGTTGTGGCCTTACAAGAAGATCTGAATAAATTGAGTGATTGGGCACAAAAATGGGGATATGAGTTCAATGTTGCA
This sequence comes from Typopeltis vanoorti, assembly GCF_054136105.1. Taxonomy (NCBI): domain Eukaryota; kingdom Metazoa; phylum Arthropoda; class Arachnida; order Uropygi; family Thelyphonidae; genus Typopeltis; species Typopeltis vanoorti. The sequence continues at coordinate 16,420,686 of NC_143554.1, forward strand.
AAATGTAAGGTTTTAAAATTTGGAAAACAAAGATGGTATGCAGAATTTATGCTTGGTGAGGATATATTGTTGGAGGTGGAAGAAATAAGAGATCTGGGGGTGATAGTGGATAAGGATCTGAAATTTAGGGGACATAGCCAAAATTGTGAAGACAACACAAAGGCTTCTGAGAATGATGTGGAGGACACTGACATGTAGAAGTAGGGAGATTCTTGTTCCATTGTATAAGGCTTTGATTAGGCCACACATGGACTATAATGACCAGATTTGGTCACATGGTTTTCAGAAGGATGAAGAGATGTTGGAAAGGGTCCAAAGGCAATTACTAAGGTAGTTTCCCTCTGGAGTGTTGAGTATGAGGAAAGATTGAGAAGATGTAATTTGCAGAGTCTGGTGGACAAGAGGAAGAGGGGGAGATATGATAGACAACTGCAAGTTGGTAAGGAGTTGTTATAGGATGAATGCTGGAGAAGTTCTACAGAAAATAGTGGGAGATCGGGGGAGAACCAGAGGTCATCCCTGGAAACTGTATAAAGAGAGTGCGAATAGGGGAGTGAGAGGCAGGTTTTTTTCGTGCAGAGTTGTGAATGATTGGAATGCCTTGTCTGAGAGTGTGGTGTCTGCAAGGAGTTTGAATATCTTCAAGGCACGGTATGATGAGCTGTGTGTGTGTGAGATAAAAGGACCTCCCAGAGGAGTCTTTGACTCCTGAGGCTTTGGGGTAGTAGTAATAATAATAATAATCCACCCTGGGAATTCTAATTTCCCTGCATTGACACACTGACTCGTTCAGAAAACAGCAATCTTTCCAGATGCCTTCATCCTTCCTCATTCAAATGTAGACAGTCTCTAGTATACAGTTCCCATCTATCCTCAAATGCCCTCCAAGCATCCACATATTCCAATCTTCTCTTCTGACACATTCTGGCTATTATGCGATTCAATATTGCTGCTCTTCTGCTTAGCTCGTCGCTATCATACCTGGGCAACACACACATAATCTTCCCTCTCTGCGTTTTCTTTTCACAACTTCAAGCAAGAATCTCAGATCTCTCGCTGCCCAATTTACACTGCCTCTCAAATCATTCGTACCCAACATCACAATCATTTCATCGCCCTTTCACCCCTCTTAATTGCCACAGCCACATTTTCTATCATCCCTCCAGGCAAACACACCTCTGGCATCCTATCTTGCACAACAGAGATCATTGAATCTCCATACATCACACCTTTAACCACTCTGTTCCTTGATTGTTCACCTGCATCCCTCACTATCTCTCCTCTAACCTTTTCTCTCTGTGTTCCCCTACTTCCTTGCTGTCCTTGCATCACTCTGTCCCTGGTTCCAGCACTCCCTCACATTCTTCTCATTTCCTCTCTCTGACTGTTTCCATTCTCCCCTCCTCTATCATTCCCATAACTCTCTCTCACTCCCTCTCTTCTACTATTTTCATTCTCTCCTCTTCTATCATTCTCAAAACTCTCTCTCTCTCCCCTACTCTGATTCGCCTTGCATTTAACTCTTCCATTCTCCTAATCTCATCTTTCATTTTTCTAATCTCAATCAAAAGACATTCCACCTCCACTTTCAGCTCATCTATCTCTCTTTACAAGTCATTCTCTCCTATCACACTACTTGTCTTTCGATATTCATTTCCCATTCCTGAAGCAACTAGGTAATTTATCGATATATCTACTTCATTTATTTCCTCCCACTGCCTGCATATTGCATACATATGCACTCCCACCTCTCTCACTAGCCACATATCCAAATCCAGAGATGCATACATGCCGCAAGCACTGCATGCCACAAAGTCCCTTATTATATTACTTATAATAGAGGTCTTAAATGGCAGAGGACTTGGTGACACAGCATTTGCTATTGTAATTGAATCTGCCATCATTCCTTACTGCCAAGGAACTACTAAAGTAATTGTTAATTATATATAAATGCTATATAAACACTGTATTATATATATATATATATATATATATATAAATGCTAAATGTATATATACATATATATAAATGCTAAATGTATATATACATATATATAAATGCTAAATGTATATATACATATATATAAATGCTAAATGTATATATACATATATATAAATGCTATATTCATCTATACCAAATAGCGAATAACTTATCTTTTCTTCCGCTGCCAATACTCCTGATACTGTGACCTCACATTCTTGGTAACTCAAAAATAACCCAATATCTAACAATGAAACTCTAAAGCAGAACCACTAAACAACACTTGTGTTACTGAGAAAAAAAATGGAGCACAATTCACAAAAGAATTCACACTATACACCTCTTATAAAACACTTTTTTTTAACAAAAGCTCAAATCCACTGCCGTGCGCTTCAAATCCTATTATAGATAGGGAGTTGAAGTTTAGAGGGCGTATTGCAAAGTTGGCTAAAACAGCACACTTCCAATTACATGGTTGTTGAATACACAGACAAGCTGGCTTTGACATGTATGTCATGGATATAAAGTGCCCATTAAAACTGCAACACCATTGAAATAATACAGATAAAAGTTTAAGATGACTAATCTGTTTCATCCATATGGCCATTTCAGTGGCAAAATGGTAGAACATGAGCATCACCCAAAATACCTTGGAGTGAGCCTGGACAGAAGCCTAACCTATAAAAGGCACATCACCAACCTGTCCAACAAAGTTAAAATGAGAAATATCATCATTTCATGGCTTGCTGGAACAACCTGGTATTGTGGAGCTGATGTCTTAAAGTCATCTGTACTAGCCCTTGCATTCTCTGTAGCAGAATACTGTCTGGGAAAGAAGTGCACCCACTAACATTATAGATTATTATTATTATTACCCCAAGACCTCAAGGAGTCAAAGGCTCATCTGGGAGGTCCTTTTATCACACACACACACACACACAGCTCATCATACTGTGTCTAGAACACATTCAAACTCCTTGCAGACACCACACTCGCATGCAAGGCATTTCAATCATTCAAAACTCTGCACGAAAAAACTTGCTTCTCACTCCCCTACTCACACCTTCTTTATACAGTTTCCAAGGATGACCTCTGGTTCTCCCCTGATCTTCCACTATTTTCTGTAGAACTTCTCAAGCATTAATCCTATAACAACCCCTTACTAACTTGTAGGTCTCTATCATATCTCCCCTCTTCCTCCTGTCCACCAGACTCTGCAAATTACATCTTCTCAATCTTTCCTCATACTCGACATTCCAGAGGTCAGAAACTACGTCAGTCACCTTTGGACCCTTTCCAACATCTCTTCATCCTTCTGAAAACCAAGTGACCAAATTTGGGCACAATAATCCATGTGTGGCCTAATCAAAGCCTTATACAAAGGAACAAGAATCTCCCTACTTCTACATGTCAGTGTCCTCCGCATTATTCCCAGAAGCCTTTGTGTCTTATCAATTTTGGTCCCCTAAATTTCAGATCCTTATCCACTATCACCCCCATTTCTTCCACCACCAACAATATATCCTCACCAAGCATAAATTCTGCATACCATCTTTGTTTTCCAAATTTTAAAACCTTACATTTTGCAACATTGAACTCACATCCCCATTTCCATCCCCAATCACTCAATTTATTCAAGTCTTCTTGCAAGGCCACAGCATCTTCACTACTCTTCATGGTTCATCCCAACTTTGCATCATCTGCAAACAACTGAATATCTCCATCCAAATCTTCACCTATATCATTAATATACAAGTTAAACAGTAATAGCCCTAAAACAGACCCCTGATGCACTCCAATAGTGACTTCACTCTACTCACTTCTCTACCTTCCAACAGCACTCTCCAATAGACTCACACCATAACCACTCAAATGCAGTCCATCGCTCCCATACAGTTCACTTTATCACTCAAACTCATTCCACATATTAACAAATTGCACTCCCGTCTCCTCATACATTTCAGCCAGCATATCATTCATAATCCTTGCTCTCCACCTCATCTCACCACAGTCAAACCTAGGCAACATGCTGACCACCCTTCCTGTCATACTATTCTCTTTTATCCTTCTAAGAAGCCGCCTGATATCCATTCTGACATGCTCTTTGTCCTCTTTCAAATCATTCGTACCGATTAAAACCATCAGCTCCTTTGCTCGCTCCCTCCTCATATCCAATGCCCCAATCACTCTACTCATTTTACCACCTGGAAAACATACCTTGTGTATCCTATCATCCAGCACACCTTTAATAATGGAGTCACCATACAATGTCACCACTCGCTCATATTTCGTTAACTCTTTCGTGCCATCATGATTTAATACTTTTTTACCCGAATTTTCTTAATTTCATCTTAATTTCTTAATTCTGCATCCATTTCATCTCTTTCCTCATCCAATCCAATTCAATTTATAAATCTCACATTACATTCTCTCTATCATTCAGTCTTTCTAATTTTCTAACTCTCGACCCCCTCTTCTCACTTTCACTCTCATTCATCCTTCTGTGCTTCCGTACTTTCGGTCCAACATGCATCCAACTTTAGCTATCACTCACTCTTTCGATTTTTTTTCCACTTTCTATTCCTGCATCATGCAGTTTCATTCTTTCTCTCAATTTCGTTTCCTTCCTTCACTTTCATCCTTTTTAACATCCGTTAGTTTTTAAATCACTCATTTTCTTTTTTTACTGATTTTTTAACATCCTTTCACCTCTTTTACACCATCCATCTCTTTCGAATGTGCACTCATTTTCCCACGATTCTTACTGCTAACACTTTCTGTCATCATTTTCATATTTGCATTCATCAATTCCTCGTTCTGGTCGCACTTTGCACACACCCTCCTTTCATCCACCCTAAACATCCACAAATCATTTATGTAATGGAAAGAATACAAATAGCACACCTCACACTTAACGAAATGACTGAAGTATAAATTAAATTCATGGAATGACTAAGCCGCAGCCATGTTTCCTCTGCCGGTTTCTGCTCTAAGGTTTAATAATAGCGAATTCCCAGATATCCATAAACTCTACCATGTGCACAATTAGTGGGACACTGAGAAGCACCCATCTTCCCTGGCTGCCTGTCCTAACGTTGTTCCACCAAATATACAGAGAAGACAAGCCTCAATTAAAGTATTTAATAAAGTAATGAGCAATTCACTCCTGCCCCTGCACCAGACTCTCATAAATCCACCTAATATTCGCCTAAAATCACGAAACCCTTTCTGGTCTATGGACAAACTCTCTTCATCTGCCTTAACCATAAACACCTGACATGTGGAGAGAACACTGGTCCAACAGTCTTCCAACAAACGGTTTCCTGATTGAAGATCCCTGTGCTCTGCAACCTGGTTTTTCCCTTCCTAGGAAGATTTGATCATCTATCAACAGGATCAGAACTAACCAGGGCAGATGTGGCTACCTACTGCATAAATGTAGACCATCAGACCACCGTTATTGTGACTGTTCCCCTGTAGCCAAGCGATTGATCACTCATATTGTGAATGACTGCCCATGGCACCAATTTCATGGTGGTGGCCTCCAGGACATCCACTGACAGATGAGGTCCTGAATTGGCTTTCTAGTCTGGATATTAGCCTGTAACTGCTTTCCATAAGAATAAATAAATAAATAAATAAAGTGGTAAATAAGGCAATCCATGCATATCTGGTCACCTAGATGAGGATCCAGAAGCAAGTGACCAAGACTGTTGCAAGTCTATGGAATGCTCCCTATGAGAAAATAGATTTGTCTGTGCATTTCCAAAACTAACTGATAAGTGAATAAGAAGGGGGATGTCATAGAAGCAAATAAGTTATTCAAGAGCTTTGACAGGATTAACGTCAAAGACTTTCTTTTTTTTTTTTCAGTGCATGATAAGAAGAGAGATAAACAGGGTCACCGCTGAGAATTCTATAAATGCACATAGCAAGGGTGTCAGGATTAGATTTTCTGATTGGAGAAAGGTGAATGGGTTGTGGAGGTGGTCGGGAGTGCATCGTCAGTGAATGCATTCAAGAAGATGTATGATAATAGGTATTGTGTGAAAAGTGTGTTTAGAGTGGATTGTCCGTGATGAGTCTTTGACTCCATGGAGATGCTTGAGAAGTAATAATAATAATTATTATTATTATAATAATGCCAGTCTGGCTGGCTGAGTGGTTAGTATATCTGCTCTCCAGCCGAAAGGCTGTGGGTTCGAATCCCACCTGGGCATGGATGTTTGTGATTGTCTGTAGAAATACTAGTGATGGTGGTCGGCGGTATATGGCATTGGTGTAGTTGCGGTCAGTTGATGGATTGAGTGGTGGAGACAGAGTTGTAGAGCAGGTGTCCTCCCTCGATGAGTCTTTGGACTCCCTGGAGGTGCCAAATAATAATAATAATAATGTATAAGTTATACAGAAGGAAAGATGTGAAGTTTGTGGATATGTAATATAAATCAATAGACAAAATAAAGATTTATATTTGGTGAGAGGTTTGAACTTGAATAGATTCGGTATCCAAATTCTTGCAAAAGTGCTGCCAAATAGGATTACCTTGGTAAGTGGCAAGTAATATGGTTATGATAAAATTCTTTTGATGAATGCCGATGGTAGGGAGATAACTGAAGTAGACAAAACAGTTGAATTAATGAGTGATCACTTTATTATCATCCAGGTGAAAATACTGCAGTAACAAGATGGGCAAGGGCTGATGTGGAAATAAAAATAGATGAACTGGAGGTGCATAGGATATGCACCAGCTTTATTAGTGTAATGTGTGTGGCCCAGTTCCATTAGTACTGTACACAGCAGGTAATCTTTTCATCTCAGAATGCAACACCATACTCTTTGCCACATTTAAACTGACAGCCATTCTCTTCTTTGAACATACTGTCAGCCCATTTAAACCATCTGGCAAGATCTAATCTTTAATTATATCGAATAAATGAAACCTCAAAAGTCTGGTCTGGCACAACATAGTATTGACACTAAACACAATATCCAGTGGGATGAAACTCATCTTCTCAATAGATGCAGGTTTAAATATGAACACCTTTTCAAAGAAAGTTGTGAAGCCGTTTTAGTCAGCCAAATCTGAATCAGAACGATTGTCTCTCTCTCTCTCAAAAATTTGGAAGATTCTTATCTTATGTAACCGTCAAAAATAGTTGTGTAATAATATTGTTAATAATATTAAGATAAAGATATTAATGTCTTCGAACATGGTTATATGTGGAGAAGGGGTGGAAAAATATGCTTTAGGTTTGGACGTTTTAAGTATGTCTGGGGAGGGAATAGAGAAAATTCTAGAACAAGACCAAATAGACTGCATATATAATTATAAGAACAGGCCAGGTGGTAATTTATTAGGTCTATACACAAATGCCAGGAGCATTAGAAACAAAAGGGGTTGAATTCATTGCTTTATTGAATACTGTGTGGCCTAAGATTGTTGGTATTAGTGAAACCTGGCCATCAGAATCAGATATGGTAAGTGGGATAGAGTGTAACGGGTATACTATTTTTAGGAATGACAGAAGAGATAGGAGAGGAGGAGTGCTACTAATGATATCAGATGACTTAAGTCCAGTTAGGGTGGAAACACAAGAAAACAATGATGGTAACAATGTCCCATGTAGCAGTGAGTTTGAGTCTATCTGGTGTGAAGTGATGGTTAACAAAATGAAATATATGATGGGATGTTGCTACAGACCTGGTGCTCAGTTGCAGGGAATGAAGAAATGCATCGCCATGGGTACCAAACGAATGATCATTATGGGTGACCTTAATTTTCCAAACATTGATTGGGCAGAAGAGAAATCTCATGGTAAGAAATAAGAGGAATTTATTGAATTGTTGAGAGACAACTTTCTCAAGCAGCATGTGAAAGAAGGAACAAAGTGAAAGAGTGTTGAATTTGCTCATAGCTCAACTTAGGAGAATACTATCTTTGGTCTCATGGTATCAGTTACTGAATGGGAAAAATGTCAGCAATGCATGGGAATCTTTGAAAAAGTGCTTAAACGAGGTAGTATTCTGAAGGTATCCGTAGTGTTCTAAGAATAAATAAGTTGGGAGTGAAACAGATGTCCAACCTTATTAAGCAAGAAATCCACAAGAAGAAGATGATGTGGAAAGAATATCATGAGAATAAGAGTGAGAGGAGTTATGAAATATATAAAGCTCAGGTGAAAAGTAACAAGTATTGTGAGGAAAGCTAAATCAGAGTATGAAAAGAAATTGGTCATATAAGCTAAAGGCAATCCAAAAGAATTTTATCATTATGTTGCAGAAGAAAGAATGAATGATAAAAGAAATATAAGAATAAAAGAAAGAATGAATGTGGAAGATAAATTTATTGAATGCAGATGGTACCCGAGTGTCGGAAGCCAATGAGATTGTTCAATTAATGAGTGCTCACTTTGCTAAGATATATCAACCATGTGTATGTAACATGATGCACAGTGCTACTGCTACATTGGATGAATTAGAATTAGAACTGAATTCAAGATTCATGAAAATGAATTTGAAGAGTGTTGCATAACCTGGATAAGAATTTGTCTATAGGGACAGATGGAATATCAGCCCGTTTGCTAAAGGAATGTTTAGCTGAATTGGCTACACTTTTCACATGTTTGTATACCTCGAGTCTGAGCTCAGGAATGATACCATAAGAATGGAAGGAATGTATGATAGTTCCATTGTACAAAGGTGGTGCAAAAACTGATGTGCCTAACTACCGACCTATCAGTATCTCTGGGGTAGTAGTGAAGTTTTAGAGAAGTTGGTAAGAACTCACATACAGAAATGGGTAGACAAGCATGCTATACTCTGCAAGGGACAGCATGGGCTTACTAAAGGAAGGTCATGTTTTAGCAATTTGCTCATATTTTATAACAATGTTACAGCCGAGTTAGATAAAGGATGGATACATTATAATAATGTTGGATTTTTCTAAGGCATTTGATAAAATACCACATGAAAGGCTGGTATTCTATCAAACTGGAGAATATGGGATTGGAATAAAACTCTTGACTTTGATCAGGTGATCATTGACAGACAGATATCAAAAAGTGGTATACAGTGGGTGTGGTCACCACAAGTCACCTTAATCTGCCAGATTTAAGGTGATCAGTGGTGTACCTCAGGGTTCAGTCCTTGGGCCATTATTGTTTAATCTATACATTAATGACATCAGGAAGGATCTATCATCAGATGTGCAATTGTTTGCTGATGATGCAAAGATAGGCAGGGCAATCAGGGACTACTGATATTCAGCAATTACAAAATTATTTGAATAGACTGGAAATTTGGGCACACGAAAATGGCTGTCTACTTAATGTTAGTAAGTGTAAAGTAATGCACTTGGTGTGATGCTACAAGAAACTGAAGAGGCAAAGGATCTTGGCATATTGGTGGATAGGAATTTAAAGTTCAAAGGTCACATAGCAAAAGTTGCAAATATAACTCAGAGGATTGAGATGTTGAAGTGAACTTTGACATGTAAAGATAAGGAAGTCATTTTGCCTCTTTATAAGGCTTTGATAAGACCACACCTGGATTATTGCATGCAGATTTAATCTCCTGGGTTCCAAGGGGATAAAGAAGCTGTGGTACAAAGAAGAGTTACAAAGATTATATCTGGATTATGGTATTTAGATTATGAGGACAGACTGCGAGTATGTGGATTGCAGACTAGTTAGGAGAAAGAGGGGTGATATGATAGAGGTCTTAAACTTTGGAATGGGTGTTATAAGATATCAACTGATGAAATTTTTCATTATATGGAAGGTGGGGAAAGAACACAGGGGGGGATCCATGGAAGTTAAATTTATTTGCAATCAATTAAGGGGTAAGAGCTAGATTGTTCTCCTAGAGTGAAGTGATTGAGTGGAATAATTTGCCCTTAGGGATATTAATTGCATCTAGTGTGAATGAATTTAAGGGAAGGTATAATAGCTGGTTTTGGTGATTTATAACCTCTCTCGATGAGTCCTTGACTCCCTGGAGGTCTCAGATAATAATAATAATTATTATAATAATAATAATAATTATTATTATTATAATAATTATTAATTTACAGATAATTATTTTATTTACAGATATTACAGATAATTATTAATAAATAATAATAATAATTATTATTATTTATTAATAATTATTTTTAGCATGCAGCAACAGTTTTTAATTAGTAAACCACCGACTGCTGTATGTGCTTTGTAATCCGGTTCCTTTGATTGCTTGTTTGTACACACTTATGATGTACTGTTACTTTCAGTACGAAAATAACAGTACATTAAAGTTGATGACTATGGTTATCGTGTAATTTATTATTTATAATCATGCCACAGGTACCTTTATAAATTAGACTTACTATCCTTCACAGGGAAGAATTCGCTAAACAAACAGGAAAATTATCAATTTTACAAGGTGAGCTTCATGCTCAGATTGCCTTTCTCAAAAAATGTCACGCCACAAAAGTTATTCCTACGTTTGCTAGATTTAGAGAACCTATTCAGTCGCATGGAGTTCATGCCATTTATATTTGTGCAAGTTTTTTCTTGATACAGAACCAACTTTGAGCGACTAAAAAACATTTAGCATCTGATATTCAGTCGATTTTAGATCTTGAAAGAAGGATTTCAGCTACCCTGGATGATGAATTACTGGATATCGTTCTTTGTGTTTTTCTAAACAATCTTAAGCCCATTCTTATGAAAGATATTCCTGCAAACTGATGCAAAAATATGAATCTTTATACCGTAAGCAAAAAATTACTCCTGACAATACTCCCACTAATAAATGAATTGTGAATATTTCAGAAACTAGTGCATTAGCTAAAGGCCATGACTTTGCTGTGGTACTAAAATGCATCCCATATCTTGAATTTTTGCATAATATTGAATGCAATCTGTCGAGACTTTCCAGCAAAGATACTAATAAACTATGCTTTGAAGTTGCTGCTTTACTTTTTACCTTTAGGTCTAATAGGTAAAAAAATCTTACATATTAGTGATGGCTTGCATTTTAATAAATTTGAGATCAGGTGTCTGGAAAAAGTGTTCAGTAAGAGAATGGCAGTGCAGAATCAGAAGAATTACAAAAATAACATGGGTGCAAGCCTTTATCCAGCTGTTCCTAAAAAGGGAGACAAATCTCAGCTATCACACTGTTGCCCCTTTGCTCTTACCTCAGTACTCTTGAAAGGGGTGGTAAAGGTCAGCAGCCAGCTTCTTCACTATCTTGGAGATTTAGAGAAACCCACATGGTTACTCTTAATATTTCCAAAGGATTTGATCATGTCTGATATCAATGTCTTCTCAAAAAGCTATCATCTTATGGTCTTCCTCCTGTCCTCTGTGATTGAGTTGCCAGATTCTTGTCTGGTTATTTATTGCATGTATTGGTGGATGATTTCCTCTAATCCATTCTCAAGTAAGACAAAGATAACTTTGTGAATTTCATTGCCATTAAAATACAGTCTTGTTTTATTACCTACAAGAAAGATCCTGTTTACTTCCTGTTACTTTTGATAAGGTTCCAACATCAGTTTTCAATATCAGCTTTCAATGTCAGTTTTCCCTTCTTCAGCTGACTTTCACATTCATCTTATCCTGGCATAAACATATTACATCAGTAGCCTCTAAAAACTTGGTATTCGTTTTTGGTTAGAACTTCTAAACACTTTATAAATCTCAAATCCAACCAACCTTAGAATACTGTTCTCACATTTGTATGGTACACCCAAAACCTCCATAAGAATTCATAAGGAGAGAGAGAGAAAGGGGGAGAGCCTATTACAGCAATGGGTTACCTCAATTCTCCCCCTTTAGTCTACATAGAACACTTAGAAAATCAAGCTATGAATACAGCTACTCTCAAACCAGTATTCTGGCTGTGCTATGATTTGCTATTTGGCCACATGGTCCAAACACATTAGATACATTTTTAGTGCATTTACACAGCTAACACCCTAAAATCTATTTCACAATGGAACAGGAAGCTAATGACTGTCTGCCCTTCCTAGAAAACTTATACATACAGGGAGATAACTGCACAATCAGACCATTATCCAGCTCAACAATATGGTATTTTAAAAACACTAACTCACAGAGCCAGAGTTATCTGTTCTGGTGACAGGGCTCTTACTACTGAAATCACTTACTTGCATTATGCTTTCTTAGCCAATGACTATAACTCCCAAAGAATAGATGATATACTATTTACTGCCCCCCCCCAAATCCCTCCATTGCCTGTTATGCAAGACTACAGCAAAACTTTTATCATTTCATACATTCAAGGCACATCTGAAAAAATATCTAGAATGCTTAATAAACATCAGCTCCACACCACATTTAAAATTTTTTCAAATTGGCAACTGTCATCTGTTCAACCAAGGATAAGCTTTCTCTTTTATTACATCCAGGAGTATATTAAGTGTCCTGTATTTGTGACTTGACTTACTATGTACAGACAGGAAGAACTGTTGACATCTGGCTTGGTGAACATAAAAAAAATACATTCAGCACTTTGTTATGGAAGTCAAGACTGGAGACCATGCTTTAGATACCCTTTCATGCAGGATCAAATGTAAGAAAACAAAAGTGCTACACCGAACTCATTTTTAGTCAGAGAGCGATTGTTTTGGAATCAGCAGCAGCTTTAAAAACTTTCTCCAAACATCAACAAGTTTGGCTGTATTAATTTACCAAAAATCTGTGAGGTAGTCCTTTTAAGATCAAATTATACTTTTTTTTTTCTCTCTCTCTCTCTCTCTCTCTTTATCCAACAATAGATTGCACCAATTGACTTGACTTTAGTTCCTTGTGCTGCCTGTTACATTTTTTTTTTTTTTTAAAAAGTCTCACTGTTATACCAAACTGTTGCTGTTTGTGTAATGTGACAATCAGTATTTGTGCTCTGATAATGCTGGATATAATACCAGTGAAAAATTGGCAAATAAGTTCAATAAATATTAATTGATTTTCTTATTATACTGTAGTGTGAATTATTATACTGAACACAGATGACATATGTTGTCCTCTGAGATGGGCCTCCCACAATGAGTCTTGCAATTGCATGGAGGCCCTCAATAATACTGATTATTATTATTATTAAGAGAGACCTCCAGGAAGTCAGAGACTCATCGAGGGAGGCCACATACTACACACACCAGCTATCATACTTATTCTTGAATTCATTCACACTGCTTGCACTCACAACATCCAATGGCAATCCATTCTAATCATGCACCACTGAAAAGTTTTGATAAATGCCTAGAGCAAAAAATGATATTAAAGCATCTGATATAACCATAAGAAATAACATATCTTAAAACTCTTTAATCCCCATGTTTCATCTTTCATGGTGATTCATGGTGATCTTCGTGAATTCCTTCCTGGTGAGTATCACAACTTTTCAATTCCCCCTCATATCCCTTTTCAAGTACCCAAAATTAGCATTCATGCCAGATTTGATAATTTAATATTGATTTGTTTATAAAGTTCAATTCAAACATTTCTAAAAGTAAGTCTATTTTGCAAATCTCTCTCTCTCTCTCCTAGTTTTAAGTTTTATTTTTTATTTTGCGAGTTTACAAAATTTTGCCAGCCCGGTTAGCAAATCTTCTTTCCAATCAACAGGATGTGGATTTGAATCCCAATGTGAGCATATCAGAATGTATTTAAGTGGAAAAGCAAAGATTCCATCCCTAAACTCTTCTTGTTGGATGTCTTAAAAGTTCAGTGTTTGGTGTGTAGAACAGTTTTCTAAATTATACGCGTGGATAGGCTTATGTGTTTGTCAGACATGTTATGATAGGTTTCACGGTATAAAAGAACACAGATGGTTAAGCAAATAACTATTTATTAACTTAAAAGCTAATATTTCGCTGGTCTTATATCCAGCGTCTTCAGAGCACACAACACAAAGTTTGTTACAAAGGCAAGACAACCACAATCCGGTGTAACAGTGGGGACAGTATAAGTGATTGCAGTGTGCAACACAAGACTAAAGTCCTAATATGGCGCCATCTAGGTTTAAAAAAACAAACAAACAAAAAAAAAAAATTTCAAGTTTTGAAATAGTAGTCCAAATGATAAAAAATAAAAGTAATAAATATTAATTTGGTCTTAGGATGACTGTCTCCCATATCTTTGGTAGATTTATACAGCCATACTTGTTCAGGTTTGGGGTATGTTTCAAGGCTTCTGTTGATTCCAGGAACAACCTCTCTGACTTGTAGAAGCTTCTGTGCATTACTTTTGTTTCTTTCCAATTGATTCTGTGTGCAGGGGTGTCCAGAGCATGGTCTGCCAGACCCGACTTACCATAGCGAAAGTGTCGGATATATTTTTTGTGTTCACTGAGGCGGATGTCCACATTTCTTCCTGTCTGTCCGTAGTAGGCTTGATGGCAAGAACAGGGCACTTCATAGACACCAGGATGTGATAAAGGAGTGCATTTGTCCTTGGGTGAACGGATGAGAGTTGCTAATTTTTTTTATAAGGTTTAAATACTGTGCGTAATTGGTGTTTGTTAAGCACCCTAGATATCTTTTAAGTTAATAAATAGTTATTTGCTTAACCATCTGTGTTCTTTTATACCGTGAAACCTATCATAACAAGTTTTCTAAATTTTCTGGATTATCTAACCTTTAGACTATCTATGGCAATAAACTTAGTATATACCATTAGCACAACAGACATTTATGGCTGGTATTTACATAAAAAATGCAAACAAACAAAAAAAAAGTAAATAAAACCACTCCTTAAGCTTATTCACTGTTTGTGCTCTCACTAACCTAGCAGGCAATGCACCCTGCTGCTCACCACTTCCATTCACAACTTCAAGGAATGGCTCCCTGCCTTGCTTCTTCCTCTTGTTCTACTATACAAAAGATATCTCCTCTACTGTCCACCCTGTAACTACCTCTGAACAGTTTAAATATCTCAATCATATACCCTCTTTCCCTTCTAGTCACCATATTCTGCAGTCCATATGCCTTCACTCTATCCTCATAACTAACACTGTACAGCCCTGATATCGTTTTTATCATTTTTGTTCTCCACCTCTGCACCCTTTCCAAAGTTAATTTATTCCTTTCAAATCCCAGTGACCAAATCTGAGCACAACAGATGTGGTCTGATCAGGATTTTGTACAGTGGAATTGCCACTCTTCTATCACTGTCAGTTAGAAGAGTGGCAATTCAACATTGCAACAATCTTTTGGGTTACCTTCATATTTGTGATGCATCCCATAAACTACTACATATTATCAATCCAAGATTCCTTATCTTATTCAATTGGCAGTATATGCCTTACCCCCCCCCCCTGCCTCATCAACCACTCTTCTTACTTTATTATAAATAGTTATTATAAACGGTTCATGATATGACAATGAAGTGATTAATGAATGATTGACAGCCATACGATGACTTCTGTGAGAAAAGAATATATGTGGAACTACAAGGATGATGATTACGAAAAGCTCAGGAAACAGTTTGTTGCAGTTGGGTGCAGGAGATCAATGGCACTTGGCTGCTACTCAAGAACTAACTATTAGAAGTAATGTCTAAATGTATTCCAAGGGGTCAAAAGGTTAAATAATGTTCTGTGAAATGGAAGAATTAAGCATGCAATGCAGAGGAAAAGGCATTACAACAGCAGCATAAGATTAGTGGTAAAAATCAGTTCCACCAGGAATACAAAGAACAGGCAAGAAGGTTTACTTGTTTGTTAAGGATAGAAAAAGGGCAGTATGAGGAGCAGATAGCTAATAAAGCCACAAAAAAAAAAAAAAACCTCTGGAGTTCTTTTGATATTCACTGGACAAAATGGCAAAAGGATAACTGCTGCTAAGAATACAGTTGAGATATTAAATGATCAGTTAATAAAGGTATTTCATCCTTGTTAATGTGACACCATGTGGAGTTTGCAAGCAATGGAAAGAGAGGAGGAGAGATTGACTGTGAATGAACAACTAGTATATAGGGACTGCATAAACTTGATATTAATAAGGCTGTGGGACTCAATGATATATCACCTCGTGTTTTGAGGGAACGTGCCAGAGAGTTAACATACTTGCCTTGACATACTTGTTTAATATGAGACTTACACTGGGTCAAGTTCCAAAGGAATAAAAGAAAAGCAATATTCAACCACTTCATAAGAGAGGTGACAGAACTCAAGAATGAAATTACTGTCCAATCTGTGTGCAAGTGTTGTGTTAAAGTGCTAGGGAAGCTAGTGAGAACCAGAATTCAGAATTGAAGTTGAAAACAGTGGCATTCTTTTTTTGAAGAACAGAATGGAGATGCTAATGGAAGGTCATGTTTTTAGTAATCTGCTTACTTGTTACAATAAGGGGACAGGTGTATGGAACAAGGGAGATGGATGGATGCACAATAGTATACTTGGATTTTTATTATTATTTAGGCCTCCATGGAGTCAAAAGACTCATCGTGGGAGGTCCTTTCTAAGAAACACAAGTCTATCAAGACTCATCGAATGAAGTCCCTCCTATGAAACACAAAATCTATCATACCACTCCTTAAATGCATTGACCATTCTCGCTCTCACCACTCTATTAGGCAATGCATTCCATGGTTCAACCACCCTGCAGTCTCTTTTCGCAACTTCCAGGAATGGCCCCTTGTCATGACTCCTTCCCGCTGTTCAACAAAGCGAAAGAACTCCCCAGTGTCAACCCTGTAACCGCCTCTCAACAGTTTAAAAGTCTCAATCATATCACCTCTCCTTCTTCTATCCACCAAACTCTGCAGTCCACACTCCCTCAGCCGATCCTCATAAATAACATTGTACAGTCCTGACACCATCTTTGTTATCTGCTTTTGTACCCTTTTCACAGTTAATTTATTCCCTTCAAATCCTGGGGACCAGATCTGAGAACAATAGTCTAAGTGTGGTCTGATCAGAGTCTTATAAAACGGAATGATAACCTTTTTATCTCTGCAGGTCAGTGTCCTTCTCATTATTGCAGCAATCCTCTGAGTTACCTTCACTACCTTTGCAATATGTCCCCTAAATTTCAGGTTTCTATCAATCATCAACTCCAGATCTCCTGTCTCCCCTACTTCTTCCAGTTTAACTCCTCCATAGAGTATGCAGCGTCCCATCGATGTGTCCCAAACCTCAAGACCTTAAATTTTCTGCATTAAACTGAAAACCCCATTCATTTGCCCATCTATCTAGCTTATTCAAATCCTCTTGCAGAGCTGCCGCATCTGCACTATTACTAATAATCCTTCCCAGCTTTGCATCATCTGCAAACAACTGAATATCCCCTTGCAATCCATTGACAATGTCATTGATATAAAGGCTAAACAATATAGGCCCCAGTACTCAGCCCTATGGAACCCCACTTGTAACCTTCTGCCTCTTTGATATTGCTCCACCATACACAACTCTCTGATACCTATCGGACAGCCAATCCTGAATCCAGTTGACATCCAGACCCATGTGCTGCAACTTGAATATCAGCTTATCATGTGGCACCCTGTCAAATGTCTTTGCTAAGTCTAGGAAAATGGCAGTATATGCCTTTCCCTCATCTAATGCTATTGTAACTTTATTATAAAAGGCTAGCATATTGCTAAAACAAGAGCGCACCTTCACAAATCCATGTCGATTCTCACAGACAACATTACCCTCATCTGCCCAATGCTGTATACAGTCCCTCACTACTTTCTCCAAGATCTTGCTGACTACTGATGACACACAAACTGGCCTATAATTAGACACTTCCAGTCTGCTACCACCCTTATGCAATGGCACTATCTTACCTTCCTTCCATTCCATGGGCACCTTTCCTGCAGCCAGACTTACATTGAAAAGCCAGGTCATTTTGCAAAGGTATTTGACAGATTGCCAAATAATAAATTGATAGTTAAATTAGAATGAATGATTTTGAACATTACAATAATACATTGGATTGGAGATTGGCTTTCTGACAGCAACTTGTGTATGGGGAAGAATATCACTCAAGAGAAATATCATGAGTGTTGTGACTCAAATATTTTAGGACCAATGGTGTTTTACCTGTTTATTAATAATAGTGGGGAAGGTTTGAAGGGAGGTACTCAGTTGTTTGCATATGGTGCAACGTTGGAAAGAATTATAATAAGGCCACCCATAATATGGCTTTGACTCCATGGAGGTCTGAGGATAATAAAACTGAAGATTAACACTGAATGAGTCTTACAGTGGGTGAAGTTCTAAAATTGTTGAAGGAAGGGAAGATTGTACTGCATCATCAACAACAGTGGTATTATCTTTGATGGACAGCCCATATTTGCTAATGGGAAGCCATGTTTTGGTAATCTATGTACTTCTTACAATAAAGTGACAACTGCATTGAACAAGGGAGATGGATACACAGTAGTATGCCAGCCTGGTTGGCCAAATGGTTAGCATATCCACTCTCGACCCAAAAGGCTGCAGCTTCAAATCCTGACATGGGCATGGATGTTTGTGACTGTCTGTGAAAATACTAGTGGAGTGGTGGTGGTGGGCAGTAGATGGCATTGGTGTAGATGATGCAGTTTGCTGTAGTTGGTGGATTGAGTGGTGGAGATGGAGAGTGGTAGAGTAGCTGCCCTCCCACGATGAGTCTGGGCTCCTTGGAGGTGTCACATAATAATAATAATAAGGGAGGTGACAGAACTCAAGCATCCGATTATAGGCCAATCTGTGTGATAGGTGTGGTTAAAGTGTTGGAGAGGCTAGCAAGAACCAGGATCCAGAATTGGGTTGGCAACAGTGGTATTATCATTGATGGACAGCAGATTTGCTAAAGGGAAGCTATATTTTAGGAATCTATATACTTATTACACAGAATTACTTGTAGAAGCAAGGAGATTGTGGTTATAGTGTATAATGGTAATTAAATACTTAAGGAATTGACAGCATATACTAGAAATATAAATTAAATCAACTTTAATATATACTTTCCAATATTTCGGCAACATCATGAATAAAGCAAATGAGAAACGAAGCGAGGAAGCTAATGTTTTCCTAAAGTCCTGATAGTGCCCCCTGGCGGGCTATATTAGGTGTTCTTGGCCTTTGAGCTGAAGTTCTTCTGATGCATGTTTCCCAAATTTGGGGCAGTCTCATTCATCCAAATTTGTTGAGGTTTGGCACGTTCCTAAGGGCTGAGGCTGATTCCATGAATAGTCTTTCATATTTGAACTTGCTGCGGTGTATTACTGTAGCTTTCTTCCACCTTATTCTGTGGCGAGTATCCAGAACAATGTCTGCAAGCCCAGAGTGGCTGTACTGGTGAAATTGGATGTAATCCTTGGGTTCTAAGATTCTGATATTTGCTGCCTTGCCAGTTTGGCCAAAGTAGGACAATTTACAGCTGCAAGGGACCTGGTATACACCAGGTAGGTCTAGGGGAAGTGGTTGGTCTTTAGTGGAGCAGATAAGGGATGCCAATTTTCTATATGATCTGTAACAAGAGGACAAGTCATGTTTTTTTAGGATGTGTTGATTTTTTCTAAGGTGCCTCGGATGAAGGGAATGGTGATGGATTTAGAGTAATTGTTTTTGTGAAGGGGAGGAGGTGGGTTGTGGACAACTGGTTTTAGTATTTTTTGGATTTTTTTTTTGGGGGGGGGGTAGCCATTGGCTGAGAAAGTGTTAAGGATGTGATTTAGTTCAGTGGTTAGGGCTTTGTCATTCGAACAGATTAGTTTAGCCCTGTTGAATAGTGTCTTAATAACTCCATATTGTTGTGAGGGGGAGGGGGATTGTTGGTGAATGTATCTGCCTGTATGGGTGGGTTTTCTATAAACTGAGAAAACCAAGGTTCCATCAGGTTGGCAGGTGACTAGTGTGTCTAGGAAGGGAAGGCTACTGTTTTCCTCTTTTTCCAGGGTGAATTTGATTCTAGGGTGTTGGTTGTTTAAGTGTGTTAAGAAGGAGAGGAGTGTATCCGGGCCATGTGGCCAAGCGAAGCCATATGGTAGGTTTTTGTGGGGCAGAGTTTAAGGCTTTCTCTTCAAAAGTCTCCATAAAGAAGTTGGCCAAGGGTGGGTTCACCACTTTCCCCACCCTTGGCCAACTTCTTTATGGAGACTTTTGAAGAGAAAGCCTTAAACTCTGCCCCACAAAAACCTACCATATGGCTTCGCTACGTTGATGATGTATTCGCTATTTGGCCACATGGCCCGGATACACTCCTCTCCTTCTTAACACACTTAAACAACCAACATCCTAGAATCAAATTCACCCTGGAAAAAGAGGAAAACAGTAGCCTCCCCTTCCTAGATACAATTTGCAGAGTCTAGTGGATAAGTGGATGGGGGGGATGAAATGATAGAGATGTACGAGTTGATAAGGGGTTGTTACAGGAGTAACATTGAAGATGTTTTTCATAAAATAGTGGGAAATGGAGTAGAACAAGAGGTCATGGACCTCTTAGTAGCTGTATAAGGAAACTGTGAGCATGGGAGTGAGAAGCAAGAATTTTTGCATGGAGAGTTATTATTATTAGTATTATTATTATTATTATTATCCAGTTCAGCGACACATCAAGGCATTCCAAGTTATCGTGTGTGTGTGTGTGTGTGTGTGTGTGTGTGTGTGTGTGTGTGTGTGTGTGTGCGTGCGCGCTGTGCACGAATTTTTCAATCAACAGCTGCAGTGGAAATCAAACCTATTAAACATAGGTTTGATTTCATAACTTCCCAACACAGCAAACAAACCAATAAATAATAACTAACTGGTGTCATCCTCAGATAAGCTTACAAATAAGCTTCAAGGATGAAAGCTGAGAAATTACATCTCATCCAAGATAAAAAAAAAATTATTGCAGACAACTCCAAGGAGTCCTTAGACTCATTGAGGGAGGCCCTAAACATCATGTTAAGAACTATCCGACATTTACCAGTATCTATCATACTTTGCTTTGTACTCATTTACAGTTTTGGCACCCACAATACTCTGCAACCTATTCCACTCATTCACTGTTCTCTGAGCAAAAACCTTGTTCTAACTTGTAACTACACTCTTACTCAGTTTCCATGGATGAATAACTGGAGTGCATTGCTTGAAAGTGTATTGTCTGCAGAGAATATGAATGTAATTAAGGCTCAGTATGACTCAGCTGTGTGTATAACAAAGAGACCTTTTGCAGTGAGTCTTTGACTCCATGGGGGTCTTCTGATAATAATAATATTATTATTATTGCTTTAGAAGTGGACATGAATGGGCACAAGAGTGGGGATACAGTTTAATGTTGTGTAAGGTTGTAAAATTTGCAATACAAAGATGGAATGTGGAGTATACATTTGGAGGGGATATATCGGAGAAGGTGGTGAAAATCAGAGATCATGGAATGATGGTGGACAAGGATCTAAAATTTAGGCAACACTGTAAAATTGTGCAGACAAGACATTGAATTCTGGCAATGATGAAGGGAACAGCTCGTAGAAATAAGGATATTCTGGTTCCAATGCATAAGGCATCGATTAGGCCACTTATGGGCTACAGAGCACAGATTATCACCTGATTTGTAAAATGATGACGAGATATTGGAAATGTTCCTGAGGGTAATGTTATCTGTGAGAATCAACATGGATTTGTGAAAGGACGCTCTTGTTTTAGCAATATGCTAGCCTTTTATAATAAAGTTACAAGAGCATTAGATGAGGGAAAGGCATATACTGCAATTTTCTTAGACTTGGCGAAGGCATTTGACAGGGTGCCACATGATAAGCTGATATTTAAGTTGCAGCACATGGGTCTGGATGTCAGATTGGTCAACTGGATTCAGGATTGGCTGTCTGATAGGTATCAGAGAGTTGTGTATGGTGGAGCAGTTTCCAGGAGGCAGAGGGTTACAAGTGGGGTCCCACAGGGCTCAGTACTAGGACCTATATTGTTTAACCTTTATATCAATGACATAGCCAGTGGATTGCAGGGGGATATTCAGTTGTTTGCGGATGATGCGAAGCTTGGAAGGATTATTAGTAATAGTGCAGATGTGGTAGCCCTGCAAGAGGATTTAAATAAGCTAGATAGATGGGCAAATGAATGGGGGTGTCAGTTTAATGCAGCAAAATGTAAGGTCTTGAGGTTTGGGAAACATCGATGGGATGCTGCATACTCTATGGGAGGAGTTATACTGGAGGAAGTAGGGGAGACAAGAGATCTGGGGTTGATGATTGATAGAAACCTGAAGTTTAGGGGACATATTGCAAAGGTGGTGAAGGTAACACAGAGGATTGCTGCTATTATGAGAAGGACACTGACCTGCAGAGATAAGAGGGTTATCATTCCGTTGTATAAGTCTCTGATCAGACCACACTTGGACTATTGTTCTCAGATTTGGTCCCCAGGATTTGAAGGGGATAAATTAACCGTGGAAAGGATACAAAGACGGATGACAAAGATGGTTTCAGGGCTGTACAAGGATAGTTATGAGGATCGGCTGAGAGAATGTGGACTGCAGAGTTTGGTGGATAGAAGAAGGAGAGGTGATATGATTGAGACTTTTAAACTGTTGAGAGGTGGTTACAGGGTTGACACTGGGGAGTTCTTTCGCTTGGTTGATCAGCGGGAAGGAGTGATGACAAGAGGCCATCCCTGGAAGTTACGAAAGGAAACTGTGAGCAAGAGGGTAAGGAGTGGTTTCTTTGTGTGGAGGGTGGTTGAGCCGTGGAATGCATTGCCTGATGGAGTGGTGGGAGCGAGAACGGTCAGTGGGTTTAAGGAGTGGTATGATAAACTTTGTGTTTCTCAGGGGGGGACTTCCCCTCGATGAGTCTTGACAGACTTTATGTCTTAGAAAGGACCTCCCTCGATGAGTCTTTTGACTCCTTGGAGGCCTGAATAATAATAATAATAATAATAATAATAATTTGGCTAAGGTAGTTTCTGGAATGTTGAGCATTAAGAAAGATTGAGAAAATGTAATTTACAGTCTAGTGGTTAAGAAGCAGAGGGATGATAAAAGAGAGTTGTATAAGTTGGCAGTTAATCTTACCAGATTAACACTGATGAGGTATTTCATAGCATGGTGAGAATAAGAGTAACAAGGCAGGTATGAGCAAAGGAGTGAGAAGATGAGTTTTTGCATGGCAAGTGGTGAATGGTTGGAATTCCTTGCTTGAGTGTATGGTGTCTGCAGGGAATGTGCATGTAATTAAAACACAATAATTTGAGCGTAGCATATGACAGGGAGACCTCACCTCACATGATAAGTTTCTGACTCCATGGAGGTCTGAGGATAAGAATAATAAAAAGCAATCAAATTACTAAAACAAGAGGCCCCACACCATTAACAAATCCATGTTGATCCTCACAAATAACATTACTTCATCTACCCAGTGCTGCCAATTCCAGCAGAAATATAAACTAGTATATTGGAAACTTCCATTTTATTATGACCACTCATCTGCAATGGCACTTCCTTAACTCCTTGGAAGGAAGTGCAAGTGCAGGCTAGTGGAAATGGAGCTGTCAGTTCCTTAGCACATTCTCTGAAATCACTTGACAAAATCCCATCCAGTCCCACTGCCTTATTGACATCCACAGTACTTAGTATTCCACTTACACTTCTAAAAATCGAACCCTCTCCATCCTTCTATTAATAAAACTTTTTCTAGGATGAAAAAGCCCAATAAAGTGATCATTAAACAACTCCACTATGTCCACTGCATCAGTCATTCTGTCCCCATTTTCATCTGTCAATATCATTCTTCAACAATAATTTCTCCTCCTACTGGCTACATAACAGAATTCCTTAGGATTTTCCTTTGATCTCAGAGCTAATCTCTTCTTGTATTCCAGTTTTGTCTTCCTTACTATACTAATCCCTTTCCTGGCCTGAGTCTTACACTGTTCATGCATCTTCCCTCCACTTTTTTCCTTACACTTTTTCCATAACCACCTTTTTCATCTGCAGTTCCCATCTCATTTCATTAGTCATAGAGTATATCTGTCTCTTAGCATCCTGCTCTCACTTGACATTCCCCTCATCCAATCAACACCATCCTCCAAAACTGCTACACTTCCTAATGTTATATCCATCTCCACATCATGGTAATCTTGCCATCAGCAGGGGCATGCCAAGGGTATTTGCCGCCCGGGTGCAAACTTTTATCGGCTACCCCTAATACTGCATTGTATAATCCAAATTAGATATTAGCTACATAAAATGCTGCCCTTTCAATGTTGCCACCTGGGTGCGGTGTACCCCTTGCACCCTCGGGTTGGCGCGACCCTGGCCATGAATCATGCAACTCTTATCTCTCTGCCAACATTGACTTGCTTCCAACACACTACTCTCTCTTGCTGCTATTCAAATCAATTATAGTTATATCTACATCACTGAGCTCTCCCCATTTCCTACATTTTATGCAGACATGCATTTCCTGGTCTGTTACTAAACCTGGGATGCAAACATACTGCAAGCTACGAAATGTTGTAGGATACTGTGCAAAATGTAGTTATTTAATGCCGGCCTGGTTGACCGAGTGATTAGCATATTTGCTCTCCAGCCAAAAGTCTGCAGGTTTGAATCCCACCATGGGCATGGATGTTTGCGATTATCTGTGATAGTAGTGGTGGTAGTCGGTGGTAGATGCCATTGGTGTAGTTGCGGTTCATTCTGTCCCCACCAGTCAATACACCAGTTGGTGGATTGACTGGTGGTGGTGACATAGTTGTAGAGTAGGTGCCCTCCCTCGATGAGTCTTTTGACTCCCTGGAGGTGTCAGGTAATAATAGTAATAATAATAATAAATGGTTGGGGGCTGAGTGATAAGAATCAGCAAACTCAATTATCATCATCTTCAACAACCATGGGTCAAATGCCCGTAGATGTCTGCTGCCATCTTGATATGATTCTTCCATTGCATTCTATTTTGTGCAAGATGACTCAGTTTGTGTATAGAGTTTCCGCACCATTTGACAATGTCATCGCCCCATTCTCTGTTTGGTCTTCCTCTTTTGTTCCTTCCTTCAATCATTCCAAACAGCATTCCCCCCCCCCCAAAAAAAAATAAATAAATAAACACTAGAAAATTTTCCAAAAATCTTTTCCTAATTAAAATTAATTTTTTTATTGATGTTGTGCTGTGTCTTCTATTTCTATACTATTTATGAATTAGTAGTCGCATAAGGTGGGAATACCCTATAACTCTCCAGAATCATGGCCACTGTGAACACAAGGTGAATGAAGTAGTGCCGAAGCAGACCAAGCACTACTTAGTTTGCCCAAGCTGGGCCAGAGGAGATCATGGGTGTCATGTATTGGCGATCGCTGCAGATGCTCAGTCATAGGTCGTATGCAATGCGAACTGTGTATCCTCAAATCATCCACTCAACTCGGCCCCCAAGATTAAATCATGAGTATAAAAAAAGTTTAAATCCCGAGTGTGCCACTGTCCAGAACTGATCTCTACTTTTTCCATGCAATGGAACTTAAGTAGAACTGGATTATGATATGACGTGTTGATGTCAAGATGTTTCATCTGCATTATCATATTTATAAGGAAAGAAGAGATATAAATTCGATCAACATGGGTACCAATACCTTGATCCATGTATGCGTAAGCCTGGAGATTAAGATTGCAAATCCTCCATATGTCTATTAGTGAGTTGAGCATTATAAACATGTTGAGACATGTTTATAACTGTGCATATATCCCCTTGTCCATTCTTGGGGTCTCCTCCTATTTTGTCTAATGTGAGGTTTTCAATACAATTCCAGTCTCCCGGTGATATGATGTAGTGGGCACCATATAAATATGGCTCCAATTCCTGTTAGAATTTTCATCTAACTGTTCCAGTGGATGGAGCATAAACATTTATAAACCTTATTACACATCCACAGTATTTCCAGTCTATTGTCAAGTTTCTCCAATCTGCATGCCTTTGGATATTACAGAATGACTCAAGGAGGAAGCAAGAATAGGAACTCTTACTCCAGCCCTGTGAAATCTTCCAAAGTTCCAATAAGAAAGAAGTGGATATCTGTTCAAGTTTTTATATCTGCAGAAGTATGTTTCTTGGAAAAACAAAAACCTGATATTCAGTGTTTCTGTATAATTTTTTGTTTAATTTGCCTGTGGAATCCTCATACATTTAATGAGGCAAGAAAGGAGATGCTATGATTAATGATGTGTCAATGATGTCTTTAAACTTCTAAATTTTGGATGAACCTGTTGAGGTATTCAATCTGTGAAGGAGCAATTGTGCAGACTGCTTCTTGTAAACTGTTTTCCAGTTTTTTACAGTTGCTTTTCATTATCTCAATTTCATGCCGATCATTCTTGATTTGGAAGCTAGTTATTTTCTTTTCACGTAGATGATAACTGTCCTGAGAAAACTTTGAATCAGTAAATTTTATTATATTTTCTTTAATTGGATCTCTCAGTTTTGCTTTATTAGCATGAGATGGTTCTTCATAGTCCATAAACTCTCTGAGCCTGAAGAGTTTTCATTTGATGATCCACAACCTTCTCATCTTTACATTTTTTATTACTTCTTTTTCTTAATTTAGATGTAGTTCCTTTTTTAATTTTTTTTGTTTATCCTCAATTTTTTTATTAATTCATCTGTAATTTTTGATGCTCTTTCCTGCATATTAAGTTCTTTCAGTTGTCTTACTTGCTTTTCTGTTTCTTCTCCAGTTTCTCCTTGTAGAACAGTTTTTTGTTTTTGCATTTTGTGTTGTATCTGTTAAGATGTCATACTAGGTTCATTACTGGTAATTTCAACTGATGCTATTCCATCTATATTTGACTGGGAAAGTGGCTCTTGGAGAGATCGAAATTTGGGACTAATTTCTAGCTGATTTGGTCATGCACGTTTTTGTGATTTTACCAAGTGTAGTTTGTTTAAAAGAGCTATCATTATTAGACTTAATTGGAAGATCCGGGAACTCTTCATTATGCCTCTCTGATATATATATGTGTGTGTGTGTGTGTGTGTGTGTGTGTGTGTGTGTGCGCGATTTTTTTTGGCTCTACCAGTGCTCGAACTCTTTCAGCAAAAGTTCTAAAAGGACAGGTGTTAACGCAGTGTTCAGAATTTCGCATTTCTGATAGGATTTGAGACACTGATTAGCAATATGTCTGATCTCCATGCAGTTGAAACATTTAGATTTAGGGCAGTTACCACCCAAGTGATCATAGGAAGCACAATGCAGGCACTGCCTTTGTACTCCGGGAGAGTTTACTTTAACTCGGGTTATACTGAAATTAACAAAATTTGGTACAGGTGTATTCATATCCACTGTGAAGGTGACATCACCAGAAAACCAGTTTGGATCTTCACCTGATAAACCCTTTTGTATGTTACTAATCTTACCCCATTTTGAAAATGTCTGTATAAGAATTTCATTACTGATCTCCATATATTTCATTGGAAATCTTTCAATTTTTACTGTTTTTACCTGATTCCTGTCCATTACAGGAATAACTGTGCTTCCTTTAAAAGTAAAACCCTGTAAGTTTCTCCCTTGTTTACACATCTTAACTACAAATAAATATTTCCCTCTGCCATACAGGGTGAAAGAATAAATCTTATTAACACCAACTATCTCTTTTAAAACGTTAGTCAGTCATATCGCTTCTTCGCATCCTGGAATTTCAATTCCTAGAGTTCACACCCTTGGAGGAATTGGTACCTTTATCTCAGGTGGGGAAAAAGACTAAAATCTCTGTGTTCGATTGTAAGAGATTAAAAAAAAAAAAAAACTCTTTCAATTGTAAGACTTAAATAATCCATGATATAGAAATAATTCTACACCACCAGCAAATGCTCTATTTGAGCTACTATAAAATGTTGGCTGTGATACCACCAATAGTAATCCTGTAATACAGATATTAACTGTATTACAGCAATCTTAATATTTATGTAAAAAAAAACAAAAAAACAAAAGAAATCAAAGTACTTATCTTGCCAAAAACTGAGATGTCATCAGTGGGAGCCAAACCCAGGTTACTGAGGTTTCATCAGCAGGAGCCAGACCCCCGAAGTGATACCAAGGTTGAAGAAGTAATGCAAAAGTCATATTTCCACATACAAGTAGCCAAAACATGTCACACCTTCTTACTAAAATACTCTGGATTAGCGATACTTGGTTATACTATAAATTATAAATGCCAAGAAATTATATTCTTGGTTTAATCCTTGACTCCAAGCGTAAACAAACAAAGTTTGTGCATGAAGTCCCCTCACGACTGAGCTACTTGTATATAGAGGCTAGTGACTTCACATCAATTGCCTTAGTATCCCAATTTCTTGGTATCTTTAATTTAAACTATTTACACTCAATTATAATCAAACAAGACAATGTTCCCTCAAAATTTAAAACAAACAAATTTAAAAAAAACTATTATTTTATGCCGAAACTTATCTTCTTTTCTGCCATCTCACTAATATAAACTTTTCCTCCTGATGGAGACCAATAATTTTTTATTTATTATTATTGTTTTACTTGAAGATATTAAAACTAGAAAGAGTAAAGAACAGATTGAGAATGAAGGAGAAAGTATATTGAGAGAAAGAAATCAATAAAGCAAAACCATACAATTCCTTTTCATCTTAAAATCATAAAATAAAATTAGTTTAATCCTTTATCCAAGTGTGAGCAAACAAAGTTTGCGCCTGAAATATCTTCAGGACTAGGGTAAAGTGATACAACACCAGGGCAACTCGTTGCAAAGGTGGAGAAAGCTACCAATACTCCTAACTCCTGGCCCTTCCTTTAATGCATAACATTAGACATATCCGCAAGGAGATGTGTTTTGCATTATAGGAGATACTGAGTTAGGAGTGTTGGTAGCTTTCTCCACCTTTGCAACGAGTTGTCCTGGTGTTGTATCACTTTACCCTAGTCCTGAAGATACTTCAGGCGCAAACTTTGTTTGCTCACACTTGGATAAAGGATTAAACTAATTTTATTTTATTATACTCTAACCAAGTGAAAAAATAAACTTTCAACATCTTAAAATCATTGCGTGAAATATAAGGGTATAGCTCTTGTATCATATATATCTTTCTATTGGTTCACACCAATAGAAAGATATAACCATCATCAGGACAACTTATAGTCTCTGCATAGTTTTCACCTAAAAAAACACTTGTCTCATACCTACAGAAATTATATGCTATGAAATGCCATGTCAGTGTATGGATGCTGACCAGCAGCTGCTTGTTTTCATATAGGGTTAGAGGATAGTGCAGAATAGGATAGTGGTGACCAGTTCATTGGAGCATCCATCAGAATATCTATAATGCAAAAAAAGTAGCATTTATGAGAAAGTGACTGGAGGAAGTTCAGTGATGGAGAGGGAACTTCTATTAAAGCAACAATTTCCTCCTGAATACAATCACTATCTACAAAATCAAGCATCCTAAAAGAGTTTAGGGTGCACATCCTCAAATGTGAGAACAATATTCTAGGGTTGGTTGGATTTCAGATTTATAAAGTGTCAGAAATTGAGCAGAAGACAAATGATGTTTCAAATGAAAAGAAACTAAGTCTTTGGAGGCTGTTCAGTGACACAAACATTATTATTTTCCCCAGATCCCCAATTAGCTGTCTTTATGACATAGGGTCTCCTGTAATGAGTCACTGATTTAACACCGAAGTCGCCTATGTCATACACACCATACCAACTTGTACATCTTTATCATATCACCCCTCTTCCTCCTATCCATTGCATCTTCTTAACCTTTCTTCACTCTCAACATTCCAGAGAAAACAAACTACCTTAGTCAAATGCCTCTGGATACTTTCCAGTATCTTTTCATCTTTCTGAAAACCAGATGACCAAATCTGACCACAATCATCCATATGTGGCCAAATCAAGGCCTTATATAATGGAATCAGAATTCCCTTAAGTCAGTGTCCTCATCATCATTGCCAGAATATGTTGTACTATCCTCACAATTTTGGAAGTGTGTTCTCTAAATTTTAGATCCTTATACACCATCATCTCAACATCTTTTATTTCTGCCACCTTCTTCAATATATATACCTACCAAGAATAAACTCTACATCTCATCTCTGTTTTCAAAATCTTAAAACCTTGCATTTTGCAACATTGAACTGGCATCCCAACTTCCATGCCCATTGACTTGGTCTGTTTAAGTCCTCTTATAAAGCCACAACATCTGTTCTACTCAAACTATGAGGAGTAGAACAGTTGTTGTGACTCATATTCAGTTGTTTGCAAATGATGTAAACAACTCATTATCTCCATTCAAATCTTCCCCAATATCATTAACATATAGGTTAAATAACAGTGGTCCTAAAACAGATCCCTGAGATATACACTAGTGACTTTCCTATTCTGAGATATTGCACCTCATACGCTTCTTCTTCTGCAGATTGTCCCACTTAAGTAGGGTCACTGTTTTTAATGAGTCTCCTCCACATCCTCCTGTCTTTGGCTGTAACCACATCCAAGTTCTTCATCCTGAAGTCCTTTTCCACCAGCTCCCTCCATCTCTAAGATCTCCTTAGAGATGGAGGGAGCTCCATCTCTAAGGAGATCTTAGAGATGGAGTCTGGCTGCTTTCTGAAGAAGTTAGCTAAATGAGTACTAGATGGTTTTGCTTAGAGAATGATGAAAAAGGTAATGGGTTGCCAGAAGTGGTTCTGAGTGCACAGTGAACAGGTTTAAGAAGTTGTTTGATAGGCATTGTGTGAATAATGGTAACTGTGAACCTGTGGTGATAAGGCTTAGAACTTTACGGAAATGCTCAGATGATGGTGATGATAATTATAACAATAGCAATAAATCAATGTAACAGGTGTATGTTCCAAATAGCATTTGCAACCTACTCCATAGGTAACAAATGTGCATATGAACTTACCAATGCTGTTTTCTATAGCATTGTAATAGGCATTCACCACTGCTGCATCAGAGCGTTTCTTCCAGCTAAAATATTGAATAACAGTTACAGATAAATAAATTGTATATATATATATATCTCACATGCACATACATACATATGCACATACATACATACATATTCATGTTCATAGAAATAATGAAGGTAATATAACATTTTTATTTTTGATTAATATTTGGCTAATTTTAGTACAAGATAGTGACATAATTAAAATGACAACAAAATTGACAAATTTGTAAATTTTTAAAAATGGAGTGAACAGTGATATTTTCACTGGAAAAATCAATACCAGTATCAAAATTTAGTTCAAATACACAGTTTTACTAACATTCAATGCTAAAAATTCATTTTTTTGCTGTTTAGTACTTTGTAGATTCTCCTCTTGCCTTTATTACAGCTTGACATTGGCAGGGCATTCACAAAATCAATTTTCTAATGGATGCATTAGATTAGATTAGACTGTCAATGCAGGGTTCCATACCCTTATAATAGCTTATTGCAGCTCCAAAAGTGTTTTCGGCTTCTTGTGTATTTCAGTCTCCATTTAGTACCAGAGATTAAGAACTGCTGTAAAAGTTTGCGCTAGCAGTATTATTAGTGTGGGGGATTTTCATTTGCCTAAACTTAATTACGAATTCATTATTATTACACCTTAGAGCAGTACCGGCAGAAAACATGGCAGCGGCTTTGTCATTCCATGATTTTAATTTAGACTTCAGTTGTTTCGTTAAGTGTGAGGTGTGCTATATGTATTCTTTCGATGACATAAATGATTTGTGGATGTTTAGGGTGGATGGAAGGAGGGTGTGTGCAAAGTGCGACCTGAACGAGGAATTGATGAATTCAAATATGAAATTGATGACAGAAAGTGATAGTAGCGAGAATGTCGTGGAGACAATGAGTGCACATTCGAAAGAGAAGGATGGTGTGAAAGAGAGGCGAAAGAATGTTAAAAAAATCAGTAAAAAAGAAAACGAGTGATATAAAAACCGTAACGGATGTTAAAAAGGATGAAAGTGAGGCAAGAGTGGTGGAAGGAAATGAAACTGGAAATGGCGTGATGCAAGAATCGAAAGTGGAAAAAATCGAAAGAATGAATGATAGCGAAAGTTGGACGTATGTCAAACCGAAAGTACGGAAACACAGTAGGATGAATAAGAGTGAAAGTGAGAAGGGGGGGTAAGAGTTATAAAAATTAGAAAGATTGAATGATAGAGAGAATGTGATGCAAGATTCGGAAGTTGAATTGCATTGGATGAGGAATGAAATTAAGAAAATTCGGGTAAAAAATATTAAAACAAATCTTGATGGCACAACAAAGTTAACGAAAGACGAGCAAGTGGCGTTGTATGGCGACTCCAATATCAAAGGTGTGCTGGATGATAGGATTCATAAGGTATGTTTTCCAGGTGGTAAAATGAGTAGCGTGATTGAGGCATTGAATATGAGGAGGGAGCGAGCAAAGGAGTTAATGGTTTTAATTGGTACGAATGATTTGACAGAGGACAAAGAGAGCATCAGAATGGATATCTGGAGACTATTTAGAAGGAAAAAAGAGAATAGTGTGACAGGAATGGTGGTCAGCGTGTTGCCTAGGTATGACTGTGGTGAGATGAGGAGGGGAGCAAGGATTATGAATGATATGCTAGCTGAAATGTGTGAGGAGACGAGAGTGCAGTTTGTTAATATGTGGAATGAGTTTGAGAGATGAAGTGAGCTGTATGGGAGCGATGGCTGCATTTCAGTGGTTATGGTGTGAGTCGCTTGGAGAGACTGCTGCTGGAAGATAGAAAAGTGAGTAGAGAGAGAATGAATCAGATCAAGAGGGGAAGTGATGTAGAAGAGCAGAAGAGTAAGATAGGAGAGACTGAAGAGGTGGTTATGAATGAGGAAGTGAGTGGTATGAGTATAGAAAATGAGAGAATGGGTGTGCAAGAATAGCAGGGAAACAGGGAGACTCAGGGTGAACAGGGGTACACAGTGTGAGAAAGGCGGATGCTCCGAGAGGAGGTGAGAGCATGTGTAGAGAGGAAAGGAATGGGATGACCTGGGAACAAAAGGAAAGGTGCAGTTGTTAAGGAATTGAAAAGGGTTTTAAAATGAATAAGCAGAAAGGGAAATGGCCCCAGTCGAGCATTGAGAGATCACATCGAGTGGGTGGTATCAGTGGAACTAGCCATAGATCCAGATATGAGCTGTTGTGTTTGTATACAAATGCTAGAAGTATAAGAAACAAGGCAGATGAAAGGGTTGCATCAATTGTGTCTGTTCACCCAAACATTGTCGGAATAAGTAAGACATGGTTGGAAGAGGACGACATCCTGACAGGAAAAGAGAGGGAAGGGTATAGTGCTATTGATGATAGAGAAAGAGTTATGTCCATACAAAGTAGAGATGCAAGAAGGAAATAGTGCCAGTGGTTTTGAGGCAGTATGGTGTGAGATAGAGGTCAATGGAATCAAATACTTGGTTGGATGTTGTTATAGACTAGGTAATATGGATGGTGGTGATAATGAAATGTATAATCAAATTAGCCAAGCAAATAAGAAAAGGGTGATTGTTATGGGCGATTTTAATTATGGCAATATAGACTAGAATGATGAAATAGAAATTGGAAGTAAAGAAAATGAGTTTGTTGAGTTTTTTGAGGGATAACTATCTCAGACAGTATGTAACAGAGGGCACACGAGGATTCAGGGTCTTGGATTTGGTCATCTCATCAGAGGATGTAATTATAAATGAGGTGTCAACTCATCCACCAATTGGTGAGCGTGACCATGAGGTGATTACCTGGGCAGTTACCAGCAGTGTGAGGACCTCTGTGAGAAAAGGGTATATTTGGAACTACAAGGGGGGGGGGGTGATTATGAAGAGCTCAGGAGACAGCTTGCAGGTGTAACATGGAATGAGGAGTTAGCTGGAAAAGAGATCAATGCAGCTTGGGGGATTTTCAAAAACTATCTAGTAGATGCAATGTCTAAATGTATTCCAAGGGTGAGAAGGTTAAATAAGGTAGTTGTGATGTTGGAAGTTTATTTTTCACTTGGTTAGACTATAATAAATTTAGTTTAACCCTTTATCCAAGTGTAAGCAAATAAATTTTATGCCTAAAAATATCTTGAGGACTGGGGTAAGGTAGTGCAACACCAGGCAACTCCGAGCAAAGGTGGACCAAGATCTCATCACTCCTTTTCATAAATATGACCTCTCCTATTGCTTCTGCCTTAGAATCTCCATGTTTGGGTCTGCCTCCCACTGACGAGACCTAAATAAAGGTTGAAACCGGTCTGAGTAGTGGCCCTTCCCTCAATGCATAGCAGTACATATGTCTGCAGGAATATGTGCTTTGCATTATGGGAGATACTGAGACAAGGAGTGACGAGAGTTTGGTCCACCTTTGCTCGGAGTTGTCTGGTGTTGCACTACCTTACCATAGTCCTGAAGATATTTTCAGGCACAAACTTTGTTTGCTTACACTTGGATAAAGGATTAAACTAAATTTATTATAAGGTAGTTGTGAGATGGATGAATAAAGAGATAAAGCATGCGATACAGGGAAAGAGGGCAATGTAGAGGCAGCGTAAGAGAAGTGGAAATAACCTATTCCATGAGGTCTACAAAGACCAGGCAAGGAGTGTGACTTGGTTGGTGCAGGTAGCAAAAGAGAGGTATGAACAGCAGTTGGCTAATGAAGCTAAAAAGAATCCTAGGGAGTTCTTTCGATATGTAGCCAGAAAAAGAATGAATGATTATGGAAGGATGACATTGATAGGAGAAAATGGTATAAAGACAGCTGTTGCAGAATGTGTGGTGGAGATACTTAATGAGCAGTTCATAAAAGTCTTTCAATCTTGTGAATGTGACTACATGGAGAGATTCAGAGCAGTAGATGATGGGGAGGAGAGACTGACTTAAGTGAGCAACAGGTGTATGGGGAGTTGAGTAAACTAGATGTTAATAAGGCTGTGGGACTTGATAATATATCACCACGTATTCTGAACGAATGTGCCTGGGTGTGGACACCTGTCTTGACATATTTTTTTAATACGAGTCTTGCACTCGGTCAAGTTCCTAAGGAGTGGAAAGAGGGCAAGATTGTGCTACTTCATAAAGGAGGTGATCGAACTCAAGCATCAAATTATAGGCCTATCTCTGTGTCAGGTATTGTGGTTAAGTTGTGGGAGAAGCTTCTGAGAACTAGGATCCACAGTTGGGTTGACAACAATGGCATTTTCTTTGATGGACGCCATGGATTTGCTAAACGGAGGTCATGTTTTAGTAACCCACTTACTTATTACATTAAAGTGACTGCTTCCTTGGACAGACGAGAGAGATACATAGTGATATATTTAGATTTCGCAAAAGCTTTTGATAGAGTACCCCATGATAAATTGATAGTCAAACTAGAGCAGATGGGGTTGGATATTAGATTAGGGCATTGGATTGGAGACTGGCCATCTGATAGGTATCAACAAGTAGTGTATGGGGGAGCGATATCCAGGAAAAGGAAAGTCACTAGTGGAGTGTCTCAGGGGTCTGTTTTAGGGCCATTACGGTTTAACTTGTATATTAATGATATTGGCGAAGATTTGGATGGAGATATTCAGTTGTTTGCAGATGATGCAAAGTTGGGACGAACCATAAAGAGTAGTGAAGATGTTGTGGCCTTGCAAGAAGACTTGAATAAATTGAGTGATTGGGTACGGAAATGGAAATGTGAGTTCAATGTTGCAAAATGTAAGGTTTTAAAATTTGGAAAACAAAGATGGTATGCAGAATTTATGCTTGGTGAGGATATATTGTTGGAGGTGGAAAAATAAGAGATCTGGGGTGATAGTGGATAAGGATCTGAAATATAGGGGACACATTGCCAAAATTGTGAAGACTAGACAAAGCCTTCTGGGAATGATGCGGAGGACACTGACGTGTAGAAGTAGGGAGATTCTTCTTCCTTTGTATAAGGCTTTGATTAGGCCACACATGGATTATTGTGGCCAGATTGGGTCACCTGGTTTTCAGAAGGATGAAGAGATGTTGGAAAGGGTCCAAAGGTGACTGACTAAGGTAGTTTCTGACCTCTGGAAAGTCGAGTATGAGGAGATGCAATTTGCCGAGTCCGTGGACAGGAGGAAGAGAGGAGATATGATAGAGACCTACAAGTTGGTATGGGTTTGTTATAGGATCAGTGCTGGAGAAGTTCTACAGAAAATAGTGGGAGATCAGGGGAGAACCAAAGGTCATCCCTGGAAACTGTATAAAGAAAGTGTGAGTAGGGGAGTTAGAGGCAGGTTTTTCTCGTGCAGAGTTGTAAATGATTGGAAAGCCTTGCCTGAGAGTGTGGTGTCTGCAAGGAATTTGAATGTGTTCAAGGCATGGTATAATGAGCTGTGTGTGTGTGTGTGATAAAAGGACCTCCCAGATGAGTTTTTGACTCCCTGAGGTCTTGGGGCAATAATAATAATAATAATTCTCAATGAGGCTGAGATCTGGATCTGTTTCCTGGCCATGGTAAATTCTGAATCGAGTGTTCATTGAACCACTTATTACTTGCAACAAAAAACCAAGGCTTTTTTAAGTACTAAACTCAATTCATATGAAACATTTTAAGGTTATAATAGCATTACTTACACTTTATTGCCCTATGACAAGGGTCAGCGTTATCCTGAAAGATGCAGTTCATCATTATGGTAAAGTGGTCTCCTCTGATAGTATGGAGCAATTCTTCTTCTAAAATTTTCTGATATACTTGTGCATTCACTGCATCTTTTGTGAAATGCAAGCAAAACACCATGATTCGACATGCAGTCCCAGACCATCTGACTGGCTGAGAATTTGACCGTCAAAACAGGGTCAGGGTTGAATTTTTCCACTGAACGTCTTCAAACTGTGTCTGCCATCGGCGCCCTGCAGGTTAAACTTTTTCTTGTCAGAAAAAGTTTAATCTGCAGGGTTGCCGAGCCAATCTCATTATTTTTTGGTTAGCAAGGGCTTCTTTTTAGGACACCTGGCTATCAGACCCTTTCAAATGATTCTTCTCCTGACAGTTAGAGATCTTTCCACAACTCCTGTTTGTTCCTCCCAATCCTGTTTCAGTTCTCCATAGGACGCACACCAATTTTTGAGGCATAACCACTTCAGAATTCAGTCTTGGCATGGTGTTGACCAGCGTTTCCCAGATTTTTCCTAAGACAGAACATTTCACAAATCCTGAAATTTTCATGGAACACCTTGATTCATTTGTAATGTATTAATACATTATAATATTAATAATTAATTATGGCATAATCATAAAGAGTATTAGTACACTTATGTATACGATATGACATGTTGACAAATATAAAATTACATTTAAATCAGTTATCAATCACTGGACTAATGAAATCTTGTAGCATATTGTAGTTTCCTCAGGCTAGCATCATTAAATTAATTTGTGCTGATTTTCATTGACATATCCCATTTTGATTACCAAAAATTTATAATATTATTATAAGTACTTACGAGTGAAGTGAATGCAGACTTTTTCACCTGTGTGTTGGTAGTCTTCCCCTCCTTTTGTACATTCTGGAGATCATTTTGTAGGCTGGAGGTGGATGAATCACTATCTGTTGCGTCCCAAACACCTTCAATAAGAGATTTCTAAACACCAAAATTAAATAAAGTGCTTTGTCTCTTATTCATATTAGAATTTAAATCTGTATTCCTATTACTTTTAAAACAATCACGGCACTCCGGTTTCAGAACAAGCACTTACACACTGCAATACTAACTTGCAAAGAAAGTGTTCAATATTACTAGATTTGAAAACCGGATACAGACTACCTTGATCTTCAATTTCAGTGGAAAAATTTTCTTTATACTTCCTTACTGATTGGTCACTAACATTTACAACACAGATGTTATTTCGTTCAGTTTTGAGAACAGAGGATACGCCACCCATTGTTGTAATCGGCTTGCAGGCAATTTTTATCACCGGTCATAAAAAGTGGTATTCCCTTTCCCAAATGTTGAAAGATTTCGATGAGTGAAAATTAACAATAATTCATGAATATTTCCATGTTTAAAAATATGCGGCTTGGTCACTGACATTTGCAACCCAGATGTTATTTTGTTCAGTTTTGAGAACAGAGGTTACACCACCCATTGTTGTAATTGGCTTGCAGGCAATTTTTATGACTGGTCATAAAAAATGCCAGCCTGGCTGGCCGAGTGGTTAACGTATCCGCTCTCCATCCAAAAGGCTGCGGGTTTGAATCCTACCATGGGCATGAATGTTTGTGATTGTCTGTGGAAATACTAATGGTGGTGGTCGGCGGTAGATGGCATTGGTATAGTTGCGGCCAGTTGGTGGATTGGGTGGAGACAGAGTTGTAGAGCAGGTTCTCTCCCTCAATGAGTCTTTGGACTTCCTGGAGGAGTGAAATAATAATAATAATAAACAGTGGTATTCCCTTTCCTGAATTACTTCCATGTTTAAAAATACACGGCTTGGTCACTGACATCACGGAACACTTATTCGCTTTCTGCAGAACACCAATTGGGAAACCCTGGTGTACACAGTGGCTTTCTTCCTGTCCCCTTCTTTTCAGCAGATCCAGTTTCCTTCACTTTTGACAGCTGCCATACCACCAGTAAATTAACTACAAGACACCCTTTTCACTATTTCACAAGAGGAATAGCCTTTTTTTTTTATTCAAAACTTGATTTACACTTTTTCTAGGAGGTGTTAACTGCATGTAACTAGCCATAGCGATCCCAGCAAGAAAATGCGAAAAATAGCTCTTGCTGTCTAATTATAGCATAAAAAATTCTGATGTAATAGCAGCAACTATTACATTATACAGAAATCCATGGGAATGATAGATGATGTAATATAACAAAATATCTAATGATAAACCAATGAAAATGACCATTTAACTACTAAAAACTATATATTCATGTAAGGTAATGTCGTTTCTATGAACATGAGAGAGAGTGTAAATTATATGGACTACCTATAATTTAAAGCAAACAGAATTACACACATTTCAATCACAAATAAAAAATTATTTTGTACTCTAATAAGTGACGAATGAAAATTAAATATCTTAATACCGAGAACTACAATGTTTTGTTTGATTTATATTTTATATTTATTAAGGTGACTGATTTAAGGTAGTTAAGACTTAATATTGTATATTTTTTTCTATTAAAATACAATTCAAAACCTTTAAACTATGTCTGATCAGTAAATTTTCTGAATTTCAGGAACTTCACCTATTTCTTTATAAAATAAACTCTGGTAAAGGAACATTTCTGAAAACACATATATGCAAGAAATTTAATAACATTTGATTAATGCAAATATCAAGATCTGAAACTAACAGATCATCATCAGTGAATAAGCAATTGAAAAGGTAGAGTAATCCCATACAATTCCCCCCCCCCCCCCTTTCAACAGACATGAGCCTCATGCAACAGTGATGCCATATGACAGTTCGTAAGGTATAATATATAATAATTTTTTTAAAAAAATTACTGCTTGCCATTAATAAGGATAAGACTCTGCAAAATTTCAGATAAAGAAGGACCATCATTCCAGTTTAAGTAAAGGCAGTGTAACAGCATTTCAGCACTCACTTTGCACAATCTGAAACTTAAAATGACATCGATGTAGCAGAGAGAGAGAAATCTTGGATTGGAAGATACTGTGGTCCTTGTTCACTCCTTGTTGTGCCAGACCAATTGTTGACTGCATCGATTCACCTACTTAGTGAATTGCTCATTCATAAAAAATTTTTCTGATATAATAGTTAGCTTTGATTTTAGAATATCTCTTCACAAATGTTCCTCTTGAGGATATACTACATCTACTTTCAGAAGCATTTCCACAAGATATAGTGAAATTATTTGACTTTATTATGCACTCTGGATATTTTATTTGTTAAAATACATTTTTAACAAGACTGGTTACAGTCGACTTTCATCATGCTACCTAAAAAAGCAAATGCGAAATCTTGTAATGACTATAGAATGATCAGCCTAATGAGTCATGTTCTCAAAATGTTTCTGAAAATAATTCAAAAAAGAACACAGAGAAAATGTGAAGACACTATCAGTGATATCCAATTCGGCTTTAGAAATGGTCTGGGAACAAGAGAGGCTCTTTTCTGTTCTCAAATCTTATTCCAAAAATGTATTGACCAAAACAAGGAGGTATTCATTTGCTTCATCGACTTCAAGAAAGCATTTGACAAAGTCCAACATACTGAAATGATTGCACTATTAAAAAGAACTGGATTAGATGGTAAAGACATCAGGATCATTGAAAACTTAAATTGGAACCAAAAAGGTATTTGTTCAAGTTGATGACATTATTACAGACTCCATTAACATCAAACGAGGAGTAAGGCAAGGCTGTGTGCTGTCACCTCTTCTTTTTAACATACACTCAGAAGTCATATTTCAAAATATCTTAAAAGGAAGAAAGGAAGGGATTAATGTAAATGGTGAAATCATCAGTAACATCTGATATGCTGATGACACAGCTCTCCTGGCTGACAATATTCAGGACCTTCAAAATCTTTGGGAACTAGTGAATGAAGAGAGTGAAAAAATGGGATTAAAAATAAATATCACCAAAACTAAATTCATGGTCATAAGCAAGAAACCAATTCTTAATTCAGCACTTTCTTTAAATGGGAAACAAATAGAAAGAGTGGCAAAGTTTAAATATCTCGGATGCTGGTTAAATGAAGATTGCAATCCAGAAATGGAAATAAAAGTTAGAATTGAAATGGCAAGAAAACATTTTCTCTTGATGAAATCAACACTGTGTAACCGCAGTTTAAATTTAGAGTATGCATGGTTAAATTCTATATATGGTCTATACTTCTGTATGGTGCAGAAACTTGGACCTTGAAGAAAACATAAATAGAAAGACTTGAAGCCTTTGAGATGTAGTTATACAGACGAATGTTAAAAATTACATGGACAGCAAAAACGTCCAATCAGAAAGTGCTGGAACAAATGGGGAGATCACATGAACTTTTAGATACCATAAAAAGAAGGAAAACTGCATATCTTGGTCACCTACTTCGTAATGAAAAATATAAGATACTTCAATTGATTATAAAAGGGAAGATAAATGGAAGAAGAGGACAAGGAAGACACTGTCTGATGCCTGCCAGCCAAGATTTTCTTAGCTGGCAGACATCGGACAGTGAACTGGCATGATCTTTGAGAAACTGCTCAGAGTAGCTGAGAATCACTCAAAATTTGCCAAGGCTGACCTCCGATAGGAGATGACGCTAAAAGAAGAAGAAAAAAGTTTTACAGTCAAGTTTAAGGGACTGCAATGGGAAGTCCATGTACTCATTAATGTTTATTTAGAACATTTAGAAGACATCTTTTTCTCATCCATATACTCTCAGCCTTCATTTTGGGTTCATTATATAGATGACGTTTTTGCTATCTGGTCCCATAATGAAGAAACATTGCCTTTTTTTTTTTTTTTAATCTAATATAAAATCCACATCCGCAATTAAATTTACTATGGAAATGGAAAAAGACAACAAATTATCCTGTTCAGATATTCTACTCCTCTGCTCACCATCAAGAGGACTAATTACTTCCATTTATCAAAAGCCAACTTTCACTGGACACTACATTCAGAAGTAATAAGCTTACCATTCATCACAGATGACTGAAATTATAAAAACTTTATTATGACATGCACATACTATTTGTTCTATGCCTCAACTATTACAATAGGAACTCTTAAACTTCAAATGATACATGAAACTCAATTGCTCTTCTCAGAAAGGATCACACAATAGCTTTTTAATTCCTCTAATCCTAGCTCAAATAACA
This sequence comes from Typopeltis vanoorti, assembly GCF_054136105.1. Taxonomy (NCBI): domain Eukaryota; kingdom Metazoa; phylum Arthropoda; class Arachnida; order Uropygi; family Thelyphonidae; genus Typopeltis; species Typopeltis vanoorti. Next base: position 16,462,404 of record NC_143554.1, read on the forward strand.
AGGAAACAGTACATCAAGTTCCAATCCCTTACATTTCTGGCATCTCAGAACTCATTTTCAGAATCTTTAGGAAATACAATTTTGTGGCTATAAATTGTATTTCTTAAGAAATATAATAACTTATACAATGAAACAGAAAAAAATTATAATTATAATAATTATTATAATAATCTTCTTCTTCTTCTTCTGCAGCTTCTCCCACTTGTGGGATCACTGTTGATGAGTCTCCTCCACATTCTCCTGTCTTAGGCTGTCACCACATCCAAGTTCTTCATCCTCAAGTCCTCTTCTACCAGCTCCCTCCATCTCTTCTTTGGCTGCCCACGCTTCCTCCTTCCTTGCAGATGGAGGAATCCCTCCTCATCACATGACCAAACCATCTAAACCTTGCCTCCTGTATCTTCACTCCTAAGTTCATAACTTTCACTGTTCCCCTCACATAGTCATTTCTCAGACGATCCTTTCTGGTCACACCGTACATCCACCTAAGCATTCTCATCTCTGCTAAAGCCATCCTGCTGATGTTATTTTTCCTCAGGGCCACAATTTCTATAGCATACGTCATAGCTGGCCTCACTACTGTCCTATAGATTTTGCCTTTCAGATTGATCGGCACCCTCTTATCGCATAACACTCCAGCCATCTCCCTCCAGTTCCTCCAAACCGCTTGTATCCTGCATCCCACTTCCTTCTCAGCTCCTCCATCTTCTTCCACTGTTGAACCTAAGTATCTAAAGTCCCTCATCTTCCTGATGACATTTCTTCCCAGCTCCAGATCTGTCCCCTGGCCGCCGCCCACTGCGCAACAAATATACTCTGTCTTTTCCATATACATCATCTTACTTCTGCTCAGTCTCATACTTCTCTCTTCCAGTACTTTTATCCATCTTTCCAGTTTAGTTTCCCACTTCTTCTCTTGAATCTGCACACAGCAAGATGTCATCTGCATACAACATTGTCCAAGATGCAGCTTCTCTTACCTCCTCCGTCACCACCTCCATCACAATGTTAAACAGAAACGGACTTAATGCTGACCCTTGATGCAAGCCAACTGTTACTTGAAAACTTTCTGTCTGTCCCAGACAGGTCCGAACACTTGTCTTCACATTTCTGTACATCTCCTGCACCAACCTGACATATTTCTCCGGAACCTTCTTCTCCCTCAGACACCTCCAGACTTCTTATCTTGGCACTCTATCGTATGCTTTCTCCAGATCAATAAATGCCAGATGTAGCTCCTGTTGTTTCTCTCGAAACTTTTCCATCATCTGCCGTAACCCAAAGATAGCATCTGTTGTTGATCTACCAGGCATGAAGCCAAATTGTTCCTTTGCAATCTCCACCTCCTTCCTCAATCTTCCATCCAGAACCTTTCTAGGATTTTTATTGTGTGGAACATCAACTTTATTCCTCTGTAATTTTTACAGTCTTGTGCATCCCCCTTTACCCTTGTAGATGGGGACAAGAGTACTCTCCCTCCATTCCTCAGGTATATTTTCCTGTTGGCAAACTTTCATGAACAGATCCCACAGCAGGTCAATTCCCTCTTCCCCCCAGTGCCTTCCATGACTCCACTGGAATCCTGTCAGGGCCCTCCGATTTTCCATTCCTCATCCTCTTCATGGCCTCCGTCACTTCCACTCTACTGATGTTCTGCACCATCCCCTCAGAAGGCTGCCCATCTTCTCTATGAGTCCTTGCATTTTCCTCATTCAAAAGTCCCTCAAAGAATATTCTCCATCTGTTTCTTATGTCCACATCCCTCCATAATACTCTTCCTTCAGCATCTTTGATCTGCCTTACATGCAAGATGTCCTTTGCTGCTTTATTTCTACATTTTGTTAGTTGGTAAATTTTTCTCTGTCCTTCCTTTGTTTCTAATTGATCATACAGATCTTGATATGCCATGGCCTTCGCCTGTGCCACAACTCTCTTGTCTTCTTGCTTTCTCTCTCTGTCCTCTTCCAATCTTGACTCATCCCACTTCTGCTTTGCCTTCCTCTTAGCTGTCACTGCCACTTGTACATTATTATTCCACCACCAACCCTCCTTCTGCTCTCTAATCTTTCCAGATGTCTCACCAAGCACATCGATTGCACAGCTCAGGATTACTTTTGAAATATGTTTCCACCAATCTTGTACACTTTCCAGTCCATCTGAAATCCTCTCTAACACCCTCTCCCTAAAACGATTCCTCACACTCTCTTCTTTTAAGTGAAACCACTTAATTGTCTTCATCCCATGGCTTCCAGAGGTTCTTATCTTCGATCTTATTTTAAAGTCTGCACACAGCAGTCGGTGTTGCTGTGCCACTTGATCTGTTGGAATTACTTTACAATTTGTCACAACCTTAAAATGTTTTCTTCTAGTCAAAATGTAGTCAATTTGTGAACTGTTGTTACCACTCCTAAATGTTATCAAATGTCCTTCCCTCTTGTAGAAAAACGAGTTCACAATTGCCAGATCAAACGCTACTGCAAAGTCCACAACTCTCTCTTTCCTGGTTCATCATTCTCGTTCTGTGTCCACCATGCACCCTTTCACATTCTCTATTCTGTCTCCCTATGTGTCCGTTCAAGTCTCCTCCGACAATCACCATCTCGTTTTCTTCCAGTTCCCTCATTTCTTCATCTAACACGTTCCCGAACTCATCTTTCTCCTCTGCTGTACAGCCAACTTGCAGGGCATATACACATAATAAGACCACTCGTTCTTCTCCAAGACCCAATTTCATTCGCACGATCCTGTCATTCCTTCTACCCACTTCCAGTACTTCGCCCTTCATTCTGCCACACACCACAATTCCTACACCATTTCTTCCCTCGTTATTCGCTCCAGAGTAGAACAATTTATATCCATCTCCCAGTTCCTTTGCCTTCCCCCCTTCCACCTTGTCTCCTGCACACATAAAATGTTCAACTTCCTCTTCCTCATCATGTCTGCCATCTCTCTTCCCCTTCCAGTCATGCTTCTAACATTCAGTGTTTCACTCGCAACATCCTCTCCACCTGCTGGGCTCGCTTCTTTAACCGCACCCGCCCTTGATGCAGTAGTCCTCGTCCGCTTCTCGCAGCTGTAGAGCAATGTGGCTGCGTATCGCTCAAGGGGTATGCCCTAGCCCTTATATCATTTTCTCTTTGACTCATATCATAGCTAGAGCTGGCAGTGAAGTTTTACGACCGGATGCCCTTCCTGACATCAACCCTCGCCATTTATCCGGGCTTGGGACCGGCACCTATTGAGGCTAGCTTGCTTCCTTCGGTAGCTGCATAAGATGAAATGACTTAGCAAGATAGGAAAGCTTCACCCCTAGCCCTCGGATACTCTAATAGCATCAGGGGGAAGGAGCAAGGAGAGGAGAAAGAAGCAAAGAAAGAAGGGGAGGGACCAGTCTACAGAATAATATAACAGATGTATATTACATGAAGTAAGGCATGGTCAAGCATCTGGTACCTTGGGTTTGCCATGCCCATACTTACTAACAGAGACATCCTTCTTAAAATTCTACTAGAAAAAGCAATAGACAAATATATAACAGTTTCTGATAAAATATTACTCTAAGACAAATGCAATAATTAAAAAGGACACACTCACAACAGAACCCATAGAGATCCAAAAAGGAGTAATGCAAGGATGCCCATTATCTCCATGCCTATTCAACATATATCTAGAAGAAGTTGTAAAGAAAGCAATAGACAATGAGCCTGGAATCAATGTCAACGGTTTAAACATAAATAATATCAAATATGCAGATGATCTCGCCCTTCTTGCAAGAACCCGAAATGAACTACAAAAGCTGATCAACAAGCTAAACGAAACCTGTAAAACATATGACATGACAATAAATATACAAAAGACAAAAGTGATGAAAATAGGGAGGAACGGAACTACCATCTCAGCCACCCTAAATGGAGAACAAATAGAACAAGTAGACAACTTCATATACCTTGGATCAAAACTAACAAAAACAATAGATGAACTCAAAACAATCAAACACAGAATAGCGATAGGATGGACCACCATGGGAAAATTACAGAAAATCTGGAAAACAAACAAGATATCTAAACAAGCTAAAATCAAATTATATGAAGCAATAATTATACCAACAGTCATCTATGGAGCAGAAGCATGGACAGTTAAAAAAAGAGAGGAGAAAAAACTGCTGGCATTTGAAGTGAAATGCTTAAGAAAAATAAATAGAACAAGTTGGATAGAAAAGAAAACAAACAGCACAGTCAGACAAGAACTATTGTATAAAAAGACAATAATAGAAAAAATTAGAAAACAACAACTGAGATGGTTTGGACACACTGTACGCATGGATGCAGACAGACTTCCTAACGTCCTAATCAATACTTTTCCAACTGAAAAAAGAAGACCTGGAAGACCAAGAATTACCTGGCTGAAATTAATAAAGAACATCTTGGGATGCAGAACATATAAGGAACTTTTTCGAACAGCAAGGAATAGAGAAGACTGGAAGATCCTGCTCAAGAGAAGACTCAACCCGTCTTAGACGGAAGAGAAGAAGAAGATACTCACTAAAGTGAGCCTTGAGGTAATTATAATAATAATAATAATTATTATTATTATTATGTGATACCTCTAAGGAGTCCAAAGATTCATTAAGGGAGGACACCAACTCCACAACACTCCACCTCTCAAATCCACTAACCACAGCAAGGCACTTCATCTATACCAATGCCATCTACTGCCCACCACCTAGTATTTTCACAGACAATCACAAACATTCATGCGTACAGTGGGATTCGAACTCGCAACCTTTTTTTGGCTGAAGAGCAGATATGCTAACCACTCGGCCAACCAAGCCAGCAATTAAACAATGAAATACAAAGAAATTGTATTTCTTAAGAAATATAATTTAGTGTTTCATTCTAATGAAAAAGTAGTCACTAAATTGTATTTCTTAAGAAATACAATTGTATACAAATAAAATTGTATTTCTTAAGAAATACAATTTAGTGGCTACTTTTCTTCCTATCGACAAATTATCAGCATGGTTTCCATCTCACAAACATAAACATCTGCTCTGATTCTCTCTGGTGTCTACCAAGTTCTTTGCGATTGTCATAGTTCTTACATTAGACAAATTGGATGCTCAGTAAAAAAGAGAATACAAGAACACTAATCTTATATTAGAACAGTAAATCTGAGAAATCTGGTTTTGCACAGCACAGAATAGATTCAGACCACAATATCCACAAAACTGAATGGTGAAAGGATAAGGAGCCATCCACGATCACACAACAGTATGTTTCCAGAGAGAAAGCTGGCAATTCAACTGCAGAAATCCTGAGACAGACCAAATGATGGGAGTTTGCTTAGTAAGCATTTGTGCCAGACCTGGTTGAAAGCTCCAGAGATATCAAGTGCAACTACTTCAGATAGATTCACCAAACTTCTCCATGGCATTTGTCTAGAGATGGGTGATATAATTATTATTATTATTATTATATAACAACTCCAGAGAGTCCAAAGACTCATCAAGGGAGGGGGTGCCCTCCCTTGATGAGTCTTTGGATTCACCAAACTTCTCCATGGCATTTGTCTAGAGATGGGTGATATAATATTAATAATAATTATTATTATTACATAACACCTCCAGAGAGTCCAAAGACTCATGGAAGGAGGGCACCTACTCTACAACTCTGTCTCCACCACTCCACCAACTGCAACTACCTTCATCATCTACACCAATGCCATCTACCGGTGCTCATCACTAATAGTATTTTCACAGAAATCACGAACATCCATGCCCACGGCAGGATTCGAACCCACAGCCTTTAGGCTGGAGAGCAGATACGCTAACCAGTCGGCCAAGGCCTGGTTGGCTGAGTGATTTGTTGTTAGATTTGTTGATCAGCAGCGACAGAATTCATACTGATGATTGTTTATTAGCTGGGTGCCTTCAAGATAGTGTAGGAGTTAAGAATTGATGGTTTTCTCCATTACTTTAGATAGGACTGAAGTGAGTGAAATAGGTTAGTAGTTGGACAGCAGTGATTTGTTGCCCTTCTTGGGAATGGGTTGAATATGGTTTTTGTGAACTTATAGTATATTCATACTATGGATGAGCTAAGGATATTTTTCTGTTTTAATTAATTTTATATATGTTTTTGTATTTTTTTAAATTTACTTTTTACATAGTCCATTTTTTAAGTTACTTTTTTAAGTTGCTTTCCAAGAAGTGGGGCAGTGGTCTCAAACCAGGTGATGAAATTCATCTCCCACCTAAAGACAATCACAAACATCCATGCCCAGTGCAAGATTCAAATGAGCAGCCTGTTAGTTGGATAGTAGATACACTAACCAGCAAACCAGACTAAATCTAGTCACTAGGGTTTAAAATAAAGGTAAGAGCATGTAATGCATTGCCTGAGGGTAGTGAAAATGCAGACAGTAAAAAAGTTTAAGGAGTAGTGTGACAGATTCTGTGTTATCTAATGCAGACCTCCCACAATGAGCCTTATGACTCCATGGGATGGCTGGAATAATAATATTTTTATAGAAGACTAAAAAAGCAATTATAGGATAAATGAAGAGAGTACCATAGACAAACTGAAAGGCAAACTTCTGCAATGATATTTGATTTGTAAAATATTGCATTATTCATTGTCCCTTTCATGAATTACTAACAAACAAAATAAAATAATGACCAACTTTAAAACATGAATCTTGGATTGAAATGTAGCTACCAATGCATTATGTTATTTTTAAATAACATAATGCATTGCATAAGTTTTTGATGTTACATTGATAATTACAATGATGTGTGGTACTAACATGTCTTTTAAGGAAGAGTATGGCATCCTCCTGCAATTCATCTATGAAACAAATTTCAAAAGAAAGAATAAATATAGCTAATTAAATACATACTTACTCTCCTTTCATGTTTGGTTGACGGAGTTTGGCAAAAACATAATCTGTGGCCCATTTGCGGATAGATTGAAAGTTGCGAAAATAATCATCTGGACTCAGGGTTAACTGGAAGATTGATCAGTACAAGAATAAGTAATAAGGAATTTAATCTTGAAAGAGTTTGAAAAAATGATGTTTTGCAATATGTGAACCATTCCAATTTGCTTATATTATGTTTTAACTTTGACTGAGAGTACCAGTACCAGTAATCAAGCAATATGACATTCTGGATGTGTTATTTTTAACATACATTTGAAATCCCGCATACATACATTTAACATACATTTGGAATGTATGCCCTTGCTAACCACCTTTTATACAATTTCCAGAGATGATCCCTTGTTCTCTCCCTTACGGTATATAACATACATTATATAAAGTATATTTGGTTTAACTGGCACTTGAAGCAAACCACCATTCTCCTCTTCTGTCCCAATATTATTATTATTTACCATTATTTTCTCTTACATCTCTATGAAGTCACTCATCTTGGGAGACCAACACAAACTATCATTCACTAAATACCTATTAGTCATAGTTCTCCTTGAAGTCATTCACTGAAAGAGCATAAGCAGCTGCCACACGCACACACACAAAATCTACTGCTCATGCCCTTGCTAACCACCTTTTACACAATTTCCAGAGATGATCCATTGTTCTCTCCCTTCCTCTCACATATTGAAAAAAATCTTCTGTATCCAATCCAAATATCAATATAAACCTAACTTAGGTTTATATCATATTTCCTCTTTTCCAGCTAGCAACTAACATTTGTTATCCACAGACACATTTAATCTTTCCTCACAGGGAGAATTCAATAGACCAGTCCCCACTTTATTTATGCATTGTGGTATAGATGCTGCCTTATTAAAAACTTATAAAAAGGAATAATAACTTCCCTATCCCTGCATATCAGTATGTTTTTCAATATCCAGCTGATTTGATGAGCTTTTCTGCTGCTACTGATCATTTCACTCTTAGTATAAAATGTATAATAAAATAAATAAATAAAATAATAATATAATATATATATTAATATTAATTAATTAATATTAATAACATTATTAATTATATATAATATAATAATATAATATAATTAATAAATAAAATAATTATATATATATTAATATTAATTAAAATTAATATTCGTAATAGTACAGATGCAGCAGCCCTGCAAGAGGATTTGAATAAGCTAGATAGATGGACAAATGAATGAGGATGTCGGTTTAATGCAACAAAATGTAAGGTCTTGAGGTTTGAGAAACATCGATGGGATGCTGCATACTCTATGGGAGGAGTTATACTGGAGGAAGTAGGGGAAACAAGATATCTGGGGTTGACGATTGATAGAAACCTAAAATTTAGGGGACATATTGCAAAGGTAGTGAAGGTAATGCAGAGGATTACTGCAATAATGAGAAGGACACTGACCTGCAGAGATAAAATGGTTATCATTCCATTGTATAAGACCCTGATCAGACCACATTTGGACTACTGTTCTCAGATTTGGTCCCCAGGATATGAAGGGGATAAATTAACTGTGGAAAAGATAAAAAGACGGATGACAAAGATGGTCTCAGGACTGTACAAGGATAGTTATGAGAATTGGCTGAGGGAATGTGGACTGCAGAGTTTGGCGGATAGAAGAAGGAGAGGTGATATGATTGAGACTTTTAAACTGTTGAGAGGTGGTTACAGGGTTTTCACTGGGGAGTTTTTTCGCGTGGTTGAACAGAGGGAAGGAATGATGACAAGAGGCCATCCCTGGAAGTTATGAAAGGAAACTGTGAGCAAGAGGTTGAGGGGTGGTTTCTTTGCATGGAGGGTGGTTGAACCATGGAATGTATTGCCTGATGGAGTGGTAAGAGCGAGAACGGTCAATGAGTTTAAGGAGTGGTATGATAGACTTTGTGTTTCATGGGGGGGGGAACTCCCTTCGATAAGTCTTGAAAGACTTTGTGTTCCTTAGGAAGGACCTCCCATGATGAGTCTTTTTGACTCGATGGAGGCCTGAATAATAATAATAATATAATATAATAATAAAATAATAAATAAATAAATAAAATAAAAGTAAAATAAAATGAGAGGAAACAAGAGGTTCAAGAGTTTTGGATTTGGTTATAGCATCAGAAGAGTTGATAATTACTGAGATGACATCTGTACCACCAGTTGGAAAGAGTGACCATATGGTTTTGACTTGGAAAATGAATAGACATGCAGGAGTATCAAAGAGATGGGAACGTATGTGGAATTATAAAGCAGGTGATTATAATAGTCTTAGACATCAACTTGGAGGAGTTTCGTGGAGGGAGGAATTCGAAGGCATGGATAACATTAGTGCTTGGGAAATTGTGAAAAAATATTTGTCAGCAGCAATGGTAACCTGTATTCCACGAGTGAAGAAGAGGACACAATTTGGAGTAAAGTGGATGACAAACAATATTAAACAGGAACTGCATGCGAAAAAGAGGCTATGGAAGAGATATAAGGAGACTGGTGAAGAGAAGATGCATGAAGAATATAAGACACAGGTCAGGAGATTGACTAGTATGGTAAGGAAGGTGAAACTGAATTATGAGAAAAGATTAGTCCTTAGATCCAAGGAAAATCCTAGGGAATTTTTTAGCTATCTGCCCAGTAGGAGGAGAAATGACTGTGGAAGAATGACATTGTGGGATAAAAATGGGAATAGAGTGACTGATGCAGAGGACATAGTGGAATTGTTCAATGAACACTTTATTGGATTATTTCATCCTGGAAGAGTCAATTTGAATAATAGAGGGATAGGGCAGGTTCGAGGTTTAGAGGTGCAGGAGGAGAGTGTGTTCCAAATACTGAGTACTCTGGATGTCAGTAAAGCTGTGGGACTGGATGGTATTTCACCACGAGTTTTGAGAGAATGTGCTAGGGAACTGACAGTGCCTTTGACCTAGTTTTTCAATGAAAGGCTGGCTGCAGGAAAGGTGCCCATGGAATGGAAGGAAGGTAAGATGGTGCCATTGCATAAGGGGTGTAGCAGACAGGAAGTGTCTAATTATAGGCCAGTTTGTGTGTCATCAGTAGTTAGTAAGATCTTGGAGAAAGTAGTGAGGGACTGTATACAGCATTGGGCAGATGAGTGTAATGTTGTCTGTGAGAGTCAACATGGATTTGTGAAGGGGCGGCGTTGTTGTTTTAGCAATATGCTAGCCTTTTATAATAAAGTTACAAGAGAATTCGATGAGGGAAAGGCATATACTGCCATTTTCCTAGACTTAGCAAAGGCATTTGATAGAGTGCCACATGATAAGCTGATATTCAAGTTGCAGCACATGGGTCTGGATGTCAGATTGGTCAACTAGATTCAGAATTGGCTGTCTGATAGGTATCAGAGAGTTGTGTATGGTGGAGCAATATCAAAGAGATAGAAGGTTACAAGTGGGGTTCCACAGGGCTCAGCACTGGGACCTATATTGTTTAAGCTTTATATCCATGACATTGTCAGTGGATTGCAAGGGGATATTCAGTTATTTGCGGTTGATGTGAAGCTTGGAAGGGTTATTAGTGATAGTGCAGATGTGGTAGCCCTGCAAGAGGATTTGAATAAGCTAGATAGATGGGCAAATGAATGGGGTTTTCAGTTTAATGCAGCAAAATGTAAGGTCTTGAGGTTTGGGACACATCGATGGGATGCTGCATACTCTATGGAGGAGTTAAACTGGAAAAAGTAGGGGAGACAGGAGATCTGGAGTTGATGATTGATAGAAACCTGAAATTTAGGGGACATATTGCAAAGGTGGTGAAGGTAACTCAGAGGATTGCTGCAATAATGAGAAGGACACCGACCTGCAGAGATAAAAAGGTTATCATTCCATTGTATAAGACTCTGATCAGACCACACTTAGACTATTGTTCTCAGATCTGGTCCCCAGGATTTGAAGGGGATAAATTAACTGTGGAAAGGGTACAAAGGCAGACAACAAAGATGGTGTCGGGACTGAATAATGTTAGTTATGAGGATCGGCTGAGGAAGTTTGGACTACAGAGTTTGGTGGATAGAAGAAGGAGAGGTGATATGATTGAGACTTTTAAACTGTTGAGAGGTTGTTACAGGGTTGACACTGAGGAGTTCTTTTGCTTGGTTGAACAGCTGGAAGGAGTCATGACAAGGGGCCATCCCTGGAAGTTGCGAAAAGAGACTGTGAGAAAGAGAGTGAGGAGTGGTTTCTTTGCATGGAGGGTGGTTGAACCACAGAATGCATTGCCTGATAGAGTGGTGAGAGCGAGAATGGTCAATGCATTTAAGGAGTGGTATGATAGACTTTGTGTTTCGTAGGAGGGACCTGCCTCGATGAGTCTTGATAGACTTGTGTTTCTTAGAAAGGACCTCCCACGATGAGTCTTTTGACTCCATGGAGGCCTGAATAATAATAATAGCTTTTATAATTTTGTGAGTGAGGTTTCTTTAAAAACACACACACATATATTATATATATATCAGGGGCATATATTCAGGGTGTGCTAGGTATGTGGTGCACACACATCGATTAGCAATATCACCAATATGATGTTTTTGTATTTATGCCTGTTCAAGACTCCCCTAATTGTTTCCTGTGTGATTCTTAAAATTAAACACAATATACTAATGCTCCATGAAGAGGACACTTTTTAATGCACAAACATTGCATCGCATTCGTATTAAGAGCCAAGGTGTGCAGTCACAAATATAGACACCTTTGGGCCCTGTGAACAGATGTAGAGATGGTTGTAGATCTGTATATCTGTTCAAAATATGTCTGGAACACTAAGTTTGACTCGATACATTTGTACCATGTCAAATCAGCATTCCAGTGGTTTTAAAACAACCAGAAGGCAAGGCAGGGCATACACTGAGAAAAAAGGAAACATAAATCAGTGGATTTGATTGGTTATTGTGTCAACGAATTCAACTGAACTGCCATTTGTCATGAGTTGCTGTTTTTGTTTTATGAGTTCCATTTGTTTTGCAAGAGCAAAGTGTGAACTGAACTGTTTGGGATACTGATATAGACAAGTAATTTTCTATAAATAATTTATAACATTTTTGTCCATATTTACAATGGATGACAGTGTTGACAATCTACTGAATGCTCCTTTTTCTGCCAGAGCTTTTCTTTAATTCAATCTGGAAAAATAATAATTTCACAGGTGATTATATATGATTATAGGTGAAGTAAGTTGGAACTTGTGTATAAATAAGTAAATTAAGTTATTTCAGCTTTTTAGTATTTAGCATTCATTGTAATAGTTCCTTGGCACTATTTGAATGATGGTGGCAGCCGCAGCTCCAATTACAAATGGTGGATCATGAAGTCCTCCCCCATTTAAAGACTATATTTTGTGCAACACATTACAATTTTGTAGCATGTGGTGCTTGTGGTATGTATGCATCCCGGCAGTTGGCAGGTGAGAGAAGAGGGAGTACTTATATGTGGCAGGTGAGAGAAGGGGGGGGGGGGAGTACATATATGCGCAAAATGTAGACAATGGGAAGAACTTAATGAGTTAGAGATTATCATAACCGACCTCACTGCATCAGGGGCGAGAGAATCTCAGCCTAGAGAGATGAGTAGTGTGATAGAGGGTGAGAATAACAAGCAAAATATGAATGAAAAAGTAAAAGTAGGGAGTGTGGAAAGTTTGAATGATTGTGAAGTTTTCGGAGATGGTCTTAAGTGGGAGGATGAATGGCAAGCAAGATGAATGGCTGGCTAACTTGCAGAGAGAGAGAGAGAGATGAGCTGAAAGAGGAGGTGGAATGTCTCAGGAATGAGATGAGATTAGGCAAATGGAAGAGATGAATGCAAGGCGAATCAGAATAGGAGTGAGAGAGAGAGTTATAGGAATGATAGAAGAGGAGAGAACAGAAACAGTTGGAGAGAGGGAATGAAAAGAATGTGAGAGAGTGATGGAACCAGGAATACCGTGATGCTAGGACAGCAGGTAAGTAGGAGAACACAGAGAGAAAGTGTTAGAGGAAAGAGAGTGAAGGATGCAGGTGAGCAATCAAGGAACGGTGATAAGAGGTGTGATGTATGGAGACTCAATGATCTGCGGTGTGCAAGATAGGATGGCAGAGGAGTTTTTTCCTGGAGAAACAATAGGAAGTGTGGCTATGGCAATTAAGTCGGGGATTAAAGGGCAGATGAGATGATTGTGATGGTGGGCATGAATGACTTGAGAGGCAGTGTAAATCAGGTGGTGAGAGATCTGAGATTCGTGCTTGAGGTTGTACAAAAGAAAATGCAGAGAGGAAAGATTGTGTGTGTGTTACCTAGGTATGATAATGAGGAGCTTAGCAGAAGAGCAGTAATAATGAATAGCATAATAGCCAGAATGTGTCAGAAGAGAGGATTGGAATATGTGGATGCTTGGATGGCATTTGCAGACAGAAAGGAACTGCATGCGAGAGTTTGCATTTGAATGAGGAAGGATGTAAGCATCTGGAGGATTGCCATTTTCTCAATGAGTCGGTGTGTCAAAGCAGGGAAACAGCATTTTGCGACAGGATAGAAAGAAAAAATGCAGTGGTGGAGTACTGCTTATGATGAGTGATTACTTATGTCCTCTAAGAGTAGAGACATTGGAAGGCAATGACACTAATGGTTTTGAAAGCATATGGTGTGAGGTAGAGGTGGGCAAGAGAGGATATTTAGTGAAATGTTGCTACAAACCAAGGAGAACAGAGGGTGGGGAGCAGGAGATGTTTAGGCAGTTGAGCTTGGCAAGTGCAAGAAGAATGATTGTTATGGGAGATTTTCACTACAGCAGTATAAGTTGAGAAGAGAAAAATGCATGTAGTGATAAGAAAATAAACTTTCTAGAATTCTTGAGGGACAAATGTCTTAGGCAACATGTAATTAAGGGAACAAGAGGTTCAAGAGTTTTGGATTTAGTCACAGCATCAGAAGAGCTGATAATAACTGAGATGACATCTCTACCCCCAGCTGGAGAGAGTGACCATGTGGTTTTGACTTGGAAGATGGATAAACGTGCAGGAGTATCAAAGAAAAGGAAATGTATGTGGAATTATAAGGCAGGTGATTATAATAGTCTTAGATATCAACTTGGGGCAGTTCGATGGAGGGCAGAATTGAAAGGCCGGGATATCACTAGTGCTTGGGAAATTGTGAAGGAATATTTGTTAGCAGCAATAGTAAGCTGTATTCCACGAATGAAGAAGCAGACACAATTTGGTGTAAAGTAGATGATAAACAATATCAAAGGAACTGCAGGTGAAAAAGAGGTTATCAAAAAGATATAAGGAGAGGGGAGGAGTACAGATGCATGAAGAATATAAGACCAGGCCAGGAGAATGAATAGTATGGTAAGGAAGGCAAAGCTGGAATATGAGAAGAGATTGACACTGAGATCATGATTTCACCCTAATAAGAATGAAATACCTTTATAAATTGATCACTCGATACCTCATCAATGTCTTCTGCAGCAGTTATCATTTGAGGAAATAAATAACCTTGATGTAAATGGCAGTTATCGACTATTTTCATTCATTAACATAATCTTACCATAATCATTCTTCCTTCTACTTGCCACATACCTAAAAGGGGTTTTCTTTGCCTGATTTGCCAATTTCTGCTCATATTGCATTTTTTTTGTTGTCCTTACTGAGTCAATTTTCTGTTTGTTCTTTATACTCTTCATGTAACTGATTATTACCATTGTCCTTCTTGTACTGCCTCCAAAGTGCTTTCTTTTCCCCGATTTCATGCTTCAGCCCCTTATTCATCCATATTACATCTACCTTATTGAGTCTTTTGACCTATGGAATACATTCACAGATTGATGCTGTTAGGTATTTCTTCGTCAGTTCTCAAGCAGTATTTATTTTCTTACCACTCAACTCCTCATTCCATGCTATAGCCCTAAACTGTCTCCTAAGCTTTGTTTACTTACACTTGTATAAAGGATTTAACCAAGAGTATAATTTCTTATTTAAATTATACATATTTGGTCATGTTATAATAGAAATACAATTTTATTAATACAGACCAGTTTACAATAAAACTTATATTAAAACCTACCAGTTTCGCCAGCAAACTGTCTGGCTTTTTCAAGGCGTTTACGGAGATATGAAAACTAGTAAATGCAAATTGAAAGGAACATAAAAAACGTTGTAAACCAACTAGTAGCTATGGTTACACGTTTCGCATGACAGAAAGGACTTATTGTTCTTATTCATTATCATGCATGCGTTGTAGACGTGTAATGTGATTACTGGCTAGCTGTAGTTCAGATTAATTGAGAGAGAGGATCAAGTTTTTCCACGAACTGTTTAGAATTACACCCTGATTTCTGTTGAGGTTTCCGCTGGTTATTGACACTATTGTGGCTTCCTTAAATAAACAATGCTTGTAGTCGTCATCGAGATATGGCATGGAGCTGTTTTGCCAATCTATCGTGTGGTTAGACGTATAGAAATGATGTGCTAAGCCAGAAGAGATGCTTCTGTTGTGGTTTACATCACCAACATGTTCTTTTTGTCTAATTTCTAAACTTCGTGAAGTTTGTCCGATGTAGGCAAGACCACAGGAACATGGAATGTAATATACTCCTGGATATTTGTAGAACGGCACTTTATATTTTGGGGATCCTAAAACTTGTCTGATATTGGTGGTTGGTTTGAAGACCACTCTGATGTTATGGGCTCTTAGTATTCTTGCTATTTGATAAGAAATTGACTTGATGAAAGGTATCACTACAGTAGAAATGTGCTGACAGTGGGATTCTTCTTGTCTAGGGTTGTCATTGTATAGATATTTTTTGATGATGTTTTGAGGATATCCATTTTGTGATAATGTGTTGGCTATTAGGGAGAGTTCATTCTATGTATCCTCCTCTTCTGATATAAACTTTTTGGCTCTATGTTTCAACATGTGGATAATGCTCAGTTTGTGTGTCTTGTGAGTTTGAAGTATAATGAAGATATCTTCCAGTATCTGTGGGCTTTCTGTAAATGGATAATTTGACACTGTTAGGTTGTTTTTTTATCAAGATATCTAAAAAATGCAGTTGGTTGTTGTTTTCCACTTCCAGAGTGAATTTTATCTTGCTATGTATTGAGTTGATTTTATCCACAAATGATTTTAGGTTATCTAAGCTGTCTTGCCATATGTATCCCTTTTCACCAATGTACCAGTAGAAGAGGTAATAAACATCATCCAAGATCTCTTTCCTCTAGACATCACACAGATGTTTAGACACTGCCTTCAATCTAATTTCTTCAAGGTTAACAACACCATATAACCAACAATTAGAAGGCCTAGCAATGGGAAGCCTACTATCACCATCTTGTGCAGACCTTTTCAAGAAAAAACTTGAAAAAGAAATTCTCTCTGCAATCTCTCTGAGACCATCTACATGGTGGAGATATGTTGACGATATCTTCATCATATGGCAAGACAGCTTAGATAACCTAAAATCGTTTGTGGATAAAAATCAGCTCAATACATAGCAAGATAAAATTCACTCTGGAAATGAAAAACAACAACCAACTGCATTTTTTAGATATCTTGATAAAAAACAACCTAACAGTGTCAAATTATCCATTTACAGAAAGCTCACAGATACGGGAAGATATTTCATTATACTTCAAACCATCACAAGACACACAAACTGAGCATTATCCATATGTTGAAACATAGAGCCTAAAAGTTTATATCAGAAGAGGAGGATACATAGAATGAACTCTCCCTAATAGCCAACACATTATCACAAAATGGATATCCTCAAAACATCATCAAAAAATATCTATAGATATTTTTTGATGATGTTTTGATGACAACCCCAAACAAGAAGAATCCCACTGTCAGCACATTTCTACTGTAGTGATACCTTTCATCAAGTCAATTTCTTATCAAATAGCAAGAATACTAAGAGCCCATAACATCAGAGTGGTCTTCAAACCAACCACCAACATCAGACAAGTTTTAGGATCCCCAAAAGATAAAGTGCCGTCTACAAATATCCAGGAATATATTACATTCCATGTTCCTGTGGTCTTGCCTACATTGGACAAACTTCACGAAGTTTAGAAATTAGACAAAAAGAACATGTTGGTGATGTAAACCACAACAGAAGCATCTCTTCTGGCTTAGCACATCATTTCTGTATCGTCTAACCACACGATAGATTGGCAAAACAGCTCCATGCCATATCTCGATGACGACTACAAGCATTGTTTATTTAAGGAAGCCACAATAGTGTCAATAACCAGCGGAAACCTCAACAGAAATCAGGGTGTAATTCTAAACAGTTCGTGGAAAAACTTGATCCTCTCTCTCTCAATCAATCTGAACTATAGCTAGCCAGTAATCACATTACACATCTACAATGCATGCATGATAATGAATAAGAACAATAAGTCCTCTCTGTCACGCGAAACGTGTAACCATAGCTACTAGTTGGTTTACAACGTTTTTTATGTTCCTTTCAATTTGCATTTACTAGGTTTCATATCAAACTGTGTAAACGCCTTGAAAAAGCCAGACAGTTTGCTTGCAAAACTGGTAGGTTTTAATATAAGTTTTATTGTAAACTGGTCTGTATTAATAAAATTGTATTTCTAGTATAATTTCTTGGCATCGTTAATTTATAATATGGCTTTGACAGATCATCCAACAAGTAATTGTCTTCTTCCTCCTGCTTTCCCCTCCAGGCATGATGATCTGAGAGATGGATATGGCAGAAGGACTATTCATCAGTCAGGAAGCCTACTGACATGGTGCCATCAGGTTTGGTCCTGTTTGTAAATAAATAAATATATATATATATATATATTAATCCCCCCTTGGGGTTCCCACTGGCTACCGAGGGTGTTCCCTAGGTGGCAGATGGGGGGAAACCCTGACTACCATCTGTTGGATATCAGGGTAGCTCTGAATATATTGAACAAAGAACTGTGGACCAGCGCTTTTGGGAGTGGCGATCCTATATGAAAATATTTGCATTCAA
This sequence comes from Typopeltis vanoorti, assembly GCF_054136105.1. NCBI lineage: Eukaryota > Metazoa > Arthropoda > Arachnida > Uropygi > Thelyphonidae > Typopeltis > Typopeltis vanoorti. The sequence goes on from NC_143554.1 coordinate 16,480,332, forward strand.
CAACCCACAGTGAATTAGTGTAGTGAATTTATGGCCTAATCCTCCAAGATGAATCAAACTGAAATAAAATGGCCTTCATTTCCAGGAGGCCAGATTGTTACTGACTACGGCAACAGACTAAACATGAAGGCAGAGGGTGCTAAGAATCCCCAGGTAACCAGATCATGCTGCCATTGGAAACTAGACCTTGGAACTTTAAACTGTGGGACTCTGAGCAGTGAAGCATGGCTAACTGAACTAACTGAAGAGCTAAAGTGACTAAAATGGGTCATTCTCAAACTGTGTGAAGTTAGACATAATAGTGAAGAAATTCTTCAATTACAAAACGGAGACATACTGTATTATAGAGGCCAAGATAAGGAAAGAATCAGTCGAATTGGATTCATGATCAACAAAACATTGAAGAACAGTATAATAGAATTTGACAGTATATCTGATCGAATAGCAAGTATTGCATTTCAAATCTCAAAAAGATACACTCATAAGATCATCCAAGTCTATGCACCAACAATAAGTCATACTGATGAAGAAATTGAAGCCTTCTACCATGATGTATTCCAACTTTACAATAAAGGAAAACATCATTTTGGAATTGTAATGGGAGACTTTAATGCTAGAATTGATATACAACAATCAGATGAAAGCTCGATGGGAAATTTTGGATATGGCATGAGAGATGATAGAGAAGCAAGGTTAATAGAATTTGCAGAAAAATAAAACCTGTACATCATGAATTCTTTTTTCGAGAAAAAAACACATAGGAAGTGGACATGGAAAAGTCCAAATGGCAAAACTAGTGAAATTGACTTTCTTCTTGGCAATAACAAAAATATCCTTCAAAGACTGCTCTGTTATAAACACCTTCAATATTGGAAGTGATCATCGTATGGTACATGGTAAGATTCAAATAAACTGCCAAAAGAAAGAAGAAAAATGTTTCAAAGATCAAAGAAAAACATAGATGTACACAAACTCAACATTAAAAAGATATATTCCAACATGAACTAAACAATAGATTTAAAATCTTATTATAGATGACAATGCTGATCCATCAGAAAGTAATGACATTACTACCTAAAATTTTACAATGCTCACTTGAAATAGCTGGTACTACAGAATAGAAACAAGACAAAATTTCTGAAGAAACAAAACAGCTGATGAAGAAACAAAAAGAAATGAAACAATCAAATAACCTACAGAATAAAATTGAATACACTGAATTGTGCAAAACAATAAGAAAATGTATCACAGAAGAATTAAGAAAATTCAATTGTAAATTCATACAACAAACAATTGAAAACAACCAGTCTCAAAAAAGCCAAACAGCAATTGATGAACAGCAATAAACAGAGTTGCAGTCAAACTACAAGATGGGACCATAACCAGAGATAGATAGTTAGAAAGATAGATAAATATGCTATTGCAAAAAGAATTGAAAAATTTTACTCAGTATTATATCAGGATGATGAATTAAATGAAGAAGAAGACAACTACGAAAAAGCTGAAGTACCACACATTCTACCAGAAGTTATGTGAAGCATCCAAAGTTTGCAAAATGAAAAAGCTGCAGGTGAGGATGGAGTTATGGTGGAGAAATGATCTAAAAACTCCTAGCAAAACTATTTACTTTATGTCTGAAGAAAAATGACATATCAAGAACATGAAAGAAAGCTACCCTAATTCTGCTACATAAAAAAGGTGAGGTAGAAGACTTGGCAAACTACTGATCCATCAGTCCACTATCAGTGGTTTACAAAATGTTTGCAAAAGTCTTAGCTCATAGGCTCTGTACGAATCTGGACCTAGCAAAACCATGTATGTATTATAACAAGGTGACAAATACCTTATACAAGGGAGATGCATATACAGTGGTGTACTTGGATTTTGCAAAGTCTTTTAATAGACTGCCACATGACAAGCTCTTAAATAAATTGAAACAGATGGGATTGGATAACAGACTTCTGTGTTGGATCAGGACTGGCTGTCGGATAGGTAGCAGAAAGTTGTATATGGGGGTGCAGTATCTTGAAACAGAAAGGTCACCAGTGGTGTGTGCAGGGGTCAGTTTTGGAGCCATTGTTGTTCAATTTGTATGTTAATGATATTGGGCTGGGTTTAACTAGTGATATCCAGCTGTTTGCAGATGATGCAAAACTTGGGAGAATAATGCACAGTCAGGCTGATGTTAATGCCTTACAAGAAGACTTGAATTGATTGCATGAATAGGCAGGTAAGTGGAACTATCAGTTCAATGTTGCCAAGTGTGAGGTTTTGAGATTTGGTAAACAACGATGGCATGCAAAGTATACACTCAGTGGGGAAACTTTAACAGAAGTAGAGGAGATGAGAGATCTAGGAGTGATGGTGGACAAGGACCTGAAATTCAGGGGCCACATTCCACAAGTTGTGAAGACATCACATCGAATAATGGCAATGATGTGGAGAACACTGACACTCAGAAATAGAGAGGTTATGATTCCATTGTATAAGGCCTTGCTCAGGCCTCATATGGATTATTGTGCATAGATTTGGTCGCCGGGTTTTCATGTGATGAGCAGGGCTGTATTCATGGGTGTGCGAACTATGAGGTGGCACAGGGCCCCAAAATCATTGCAAAATTTTTTTTATCTTATACAAAAAATATATACATTATTTGCTGCCCTCAACTTCATGTTGGGATATATTATATTGAAGAAATTTGTTAAACAATTAACTCCAAAACCGTTATGTGATACAAGATGGGAATGTAGAATTGAATCAGTTAGAGCTGTACATTTTAAAATTCCAGAATTTTTAAATGCACTAAAAGAATTATCTAAAACTGCATCAGATAATACTATCAAAGTAGAAGTGGTTTCAATATATGAACAAATAGATTCATTTGAATTTATACTAAGCCTTGTAATTTGGTATGAGCTTTTGTCAAAAGTTAATTTAGTAAATAATGTATTACAAAATGCAAAAATTCTGATAGAGGAAGCAACTAAGCATATTAAAGAGTTAGTGCTACTCTGAAGAGCAGAGAATATCAGGATTTGATAGCTGTTTTGAGATTGCTAAAGAACTGTCAAATCTATTAGAAATAAAAATTAAATTTAAAGAAAGTCTAGTACAACTTTCTTTAGATGAATTTAAAGAAAATTGAATTAAAATTTTTCTGCAAACAGCTGTATTAAAAATTAAATACAGATATTGATGAATCTGAATTTTACAATGAATTAATTATTTTTAGAAATATTGTTCCAGAAGATGCACCCATTAATATTTTAAAATTCATAATTGCAAATAATTTGTCGTATATTTATCCAAATATTACTATGACATTTAAAATATTATGACCAGTCCAGTTATGGTCGCATCAGCAGAAAGATCATTTTCCAAATCAAAATTAATAAAAACCTATTTGCGATCTTCTATGTCTCAAGAACGTTTGTCGTCCTTGGCAATAATATCTATAGAGCATGAAATTGCAAAAAATTTGAATTTTGATAGCGTTATAAATGATTTTATTGATAAGCGCATTAGGTTAAATAAAATTTAATATATTAAGATTTCTTTTAAATCTTATAAGTGTTATACATATATTTCATTCTTTATAGTAAAAATTGATATTTTTTTATATTTTTATATTATTATTTATATTATAAAATCAATCATTGTTCTGGCTTATTTATATGATTATGTGTACTTACATAATAAAATAATATATCATGTACATACAAACACATTTATTTTTTAACTAATTTTTTCCCTTTACTTAAATTGATGCTAAAGAGCATACTTGTTTATTTATGTGCATAAATACTTTTCATATTTGATTTAATTAATTATTTAACAAGATATTCTTCCATTTATAATTTCCATAAATGTTACTAACTTTCAGGGGCCACAGTTTTCCATTTCACACAGGGCCCCACAAAATGTAGAAATGGGTCTGGTGATGAGGATATGTTGGAAAGGGTACAGGGAAGATTCACAAAGGTAGTCAGTGGTCTTTGGAATGTGGAGCAGGAAGACAGATTGAGAGAATGTAAGTTGCAGAGCCTCGTGAATAGGAGGAAGAGGGGGGGGGATATGACTGAGACATATAAGCTGTCAGGGGTCGTTATCAGGTAGACATGGAAGAGATTTTTTTATAGAATGGGAGAGGGGAATAGAACAAGAGGCCATTGCTGGAAACTGTATAAGGAGGGTGTGAGCAAAGAAGTGAGAAGCAGGTTTTTTCATGGAGGGTGGTTGGTGAGTGGAATACATTGTCTGAGTATGTTGTGGGTGTGGACACATTGAATCAGTTTAAGATGCAGCTGGATGAGCATTGTATGCAATAGTGAGTACCTCCCACAATGAGTCTCTGACTCCAGGGAGGTCAAATGTTAATAATAATAATAATAATAATAATAATAACCAAAAGAACAAGCAGGTTTTCGAAGTGTCTCTAGTACAAAGGACCATATTCAAGTTGTATAGTAAATTATTGAATGGTATAATGAATATCAGTTACCATTATGTCTTGGTTTTATTGATTATGAGAAAGCCTTTGATTCAGTAAAAACTTGTGCAATACTTAAAGCATTACGAAACCAACAAGTGGAGGAGCTATATGTCAGGACCATCAAATCAGCATATACTAATACCACAGCAGCAATTCATTTCAATGGAAAAATCTCCACTATGGAAATACAGAGAAGTATAAGACAGGGTGACACAATATCTCCGAAATTATTCACAGCATGCCTAAAAGAAATATTCAAGATTCTTGATTGGGAAAGGAAAGGTCTGAAGATAAATGGCAGATATTTAAGCTATTAACACTTTGCAGATGACATAGTTATCTTTACTTCAACTGCTCATGAATTACAGACTCATCCAAGAACTCCAAATTGCTAGCAAAACAGCTGGACTAAAGATAAACTTAAAGAAGACCCAAGTTATGTTCAATAGCTATGTCCAACCAGCAATAATAAAAATCAATAATGATGAAATTAAAAAAGTAGATCATTACATATAGTTAGCACAATAGATATCAATGGAACAAAATATCATGGATGAAACTAAAACATGCATGATGCTTGGTGGAAAGCATTTGGAAAATTACAATCAATATTCAAAATCCAACTACCATTATGCCTGAAAAGAAAAGTTTTTAACCAATGTATTCTTCCTATACTGATATGGCTCTGAAATATGGACATTAAATGCAAAGGAAATTCAAAAATTAAGAACAGCACAAATTAGTATGGAAAGAAGTATGCTTGGTATCACAAGACTGGATCACAAAAGGAATAAGTGTATAAGAAATCAAACCAAAGTGTGTGGCATCATAGGAAGAGTGAAACATCTGAAGTGGGAATGGGCTGGGCATATTGCTCGAAGACAAGATCAACGATGGACAAAAGAAGTACTGGATTGGATTCCACGAGAGGAAAAATGACCACGACGCTGACCTAAATCACAGTAGATTGATGATATCATCAGATTTGCAGGAGTGACATGCGAAAGGAAAGCCATGGACAGACAGTTTTGGAGTAATCTTGGAAAGGAAATCCTGCATTTCCTTTGAGAACATATTATTGTTATCATGAGGGTCTTCAAAGAATCTACATAGATTATACTATCACACAGTACCTCGATCTGGTGGAAGGTCCAGCAGCATGTTGCTAGAATTAGGCTATGAAAAACCTTATTTGTGGAAACTATAATGTACTGAAAAAAAATTCATAAAAATGATATTGAATATTAAGAGTAACTGTCATCAAAATGCTTTAACAGCAATTTAATTTGCTTCAGATAAAAGCATAATGTATTTGTCTGTTAAATTACTGTTATAGGTATGCTTTTTTTTTCTTATAGCTTTTTTTATCCATCAGTCTTGAGGATGCTGCAATAAAAGCAGAGCAAAATAGACTGACAGATATATTTGTTACTTATTTCCTTGAACTATATCTCATGACAATTACAGTACATTATAATATATACAGTAAAATCTCTCATTACCGGCACCCAATTAGCAGGCAATACCAAAACAACTGCACTCTCGAAGGTCTGAATTTAAACCGGAAATTTCAGCCTATGAGATAAGAAAAATATGCAATGGGCTTGCATTCTGGTAAGATTTGCCGAGTAATGTTCATCTATGTCAGCACATGATGTTATGAAACTGCATTGTATACACAGTGAATTTTTAAAGCTCTGTCAACAATCTTGTAAGCAGGCACACATTCGAAGTTATGTTATGTCGCCACACTAAAAAAATCACAACAACTTTCATGTGCTAATACATACTGTAATTTTTAAACACTTTTTAAATTTGATTTTGTGAAATATAAAATTATGTGCATGTGTTTTAAATTTAAAAAAATCCGTACGATTTTTGATGTTATTTAATTATGGCTGGCAGATCGAAAAACAAGACCAACAAACTTCACATGCTGCAGTTTCTACACATGCATCACAAAATATGAACAGCTAAGTTCTCGAAATATATATTCAATTATCCGGCAAAATTTGTATCTGGAAATGGCGAAGTCCTGTTGTTGCCAGTTAAGAGAGATTCTACTGTAGTACACTTTCTGAAATAGTTTGTAACCACTATATTTCTGATATAACATAATAGGGCTACAGAAAATAGAAATGTTTATAATTCTAAAAATATTTCAAAATACACATGCTTACATTTTCATAGATTTCTGCCACTTTAGTTTCATTCAATAACTCATTTGGATAGCCAATATAAGTACGCATTGAATGTGCCTGCAAAAAATTACAAATTTGAATCACAGAATATATTTGAATTTCAGTTAAGTATCAGAGACAACCAAAACCATCCATTAAACACTTTATAGGCAGGACAACAAATTATTAGTAGCAACTTACACTCTAGAGAGTCATGTTTGTTTTCAAAGTTTCACAAATAGAAAACATTCAGTTTCTAAAGTTCAAAAATTGCTTGACCAGTCCCAAACAAGCAACAGTCCACTTTCCATCTACTTGTTTATGCTGCTACTTTGTCTCCTGAGATTTGGTACCCTGTTCACCATAACATCCTCTGTTGCTACTGTGAACAAGTTGAACCAGGTAGTGCATAATCAATATTTCCCAATATGCACCATCAGGGGTAGTACATTATGATAGTACTACATGAAAAGTTTATATCATTACTAAATTTCTATCTACAATTTTCCTCCATATTATTCTGTTACCTGGCAGGACTCCACGATTGTCAGATCTTATATTTTGGTCTGCTACACCACTTCTTACTATATCATAGATCTTGGTCTTCCACTGGGTCTTTTTTATGCATCCTGGCAAAAAAAACTGTTTTGGTAACTCTTCCCCTCCCATTCTGTTTAAGTGAACATACCATCTGATGTCAGCTGGGCATGCGTGCGTGAGCACACAAATCTTTCTTATATCTGTTGTCTCCAGTCTTTGATCAAATGTCTTATTTTTAACCCAGCTCTCAGATCCATAAGTTAAAATTGGTTTGAAAGCTGTCTTCTATATAGTAGTTTAGTGCTTTGACAAATTTCTCTCTTATTCAAGACACATTTATGCAGTTCATTTTCTACCATACCAGCTTTGTTAATTCTGTTTTCAATTTTCATATTTAAATTCCCTAAATAGCTGAAATATTTAGCTTGTTCTATAGGCTCCATTCAGGATGCATTTGATATCCTGCCTAATTTCATAGTCTTTATCTTTTCATTCAATTTAGTGGCACTCTTATACTGGATACGTCTGCATAAAGTAAAGTTGAGATTACATCTCCGATTCTGATATCAGTTTTAATGCTACACAGTCAGCCTCAACAGTCATTAGCATTCTTAGCTTTGGAGTAGTGCCTCATCAAGTTCCTACTTTATTAATCACGTAGCATATAGAGCATGGTGACAATAGCTTGTCTCCTAATACTGCCAACAACATCAGGCTTGACGTAGTTAACATCCTTTCACAAGTGTGGCTGCCTAAAATAAATCTCTCCAACAGTCAGCTCTATGTACAACATAATAGTTGTTAGAGCTAACAAGAGTAATTGGAACTCTTGTCCTCAATACCAGTAATTATAATCACAAAATGAATGTTCTGCTCAGATATCACACTACTTATAAACTGCTAGATTATTTTTATGAAGATGATTATTATTACCACCCCAAGACCTCATGGAGTTAAAGACTCATTTGGAAGGTCCTTTTATCTCACACAAATCTCATCATACCATGTCTTAAACACATTCAAACTCCTTGCAAACACCACACTCTCAGGCAAGGCATTCCAATCACTCACAACTCTGCATGAAAAAAACCTGCCTCTCACTCCCCTACTCACACCCTCTTTATACAGTTTCCAGGGATGACCTCTGGTTCTCCCCTGATCTCCCACTATTCTCTGTAGAACTTCACCATTGATCCTATAACAACCCCTTACCAACTTGTAGGTCTCTATCATATCTCCCCCTCTTCCTCCTGCCCACCAGATTCTGCAAATTACATCTTCTCAATCTTTCCTCATATTCAACATTCCAGAAGTCAGAAACTACCTTAATCAGTCGCCTCTGGACCCTTTCCAACATCTCCTCATCCTTCTGAAAACACGGTGACCAAATCTGGGCACAATAGTCCATGTGTGGCCTAATCAAAGCTTTATACAACGGAACAAGAATCTCCCTACTTCTACATGTCAGTGTCCTCTGCATCATTCCCAGAAGCGTTTGTGTTGTCTTCACAATTTTGGCGATGTGTCCCCTAAATTTTAGATCCTTATCCACTATCACCCCCAGATCTCTTATTTCCTCTACCTCCAACAATATATTCTCACCAAGCATAAATTCTGCATCCCATCTTTGTTTTCCAAATTTCAAAACCTTACATTTTGCAACATTGAATTCACATCCCCATTTCCGTGCCCAATCACTCAATCTATTCAAGTCTTCCTGTAAGGCCACAACATCTTCACTACACTTCATGGTTCGTCCCAACTTTGCATCATCTGCAAACAACTGAATATTTCCATCCAAATCTTCACTTCTATACCATTATTATACAAGTTAAACAGTAATGGACCTAAAACAGACCCCTGAGACACTCTACTAGTGACTTTCCTTTTCCTGGATGTCGCTCCTTCATACACAACTTGTTGATACCTATCAGCTAGCCAGTCTCCAATCCAATGCACTAATCTAATATCCAACCCCATCTGCTCTAGTTTGACTATCAATTTATCATGAGGTACTCTATCAAAAGCCTTTGCAAAATCGAAGTATATCACTGTGTATCCCTCTCCTCTGTCTAAGGAAGCAGTCACTTTATTGTAATAAGTAAGTAGATTACTAAAACATGACCTCCCTTTAGCAAATCCATGCTGTCCATCAAAGATAATACCATTGTTGTCAACCCAACTCCAGTCCTAGTTCTCACAAGTTTCTCCAACAACTTAACCACAACACCTGACACACAGATAGGCCTATAGTTTGATGCTTGAGTTCCATCACCTCCTTTATGAAGTGGCACAATCTTGTCCTCCTTCCACTCCTTAGGAACTTGACCGAGTGCAAAACTCATATTAAAAAATATGTCAAGGCAGGTGTCAACTCCCTGGCACATTCTTTCAGAATACGTGGTGATATATTATCAAGTCCCACAACCTTATTAACATCTAGTTTACTCAACTCCCCATACACCTCTTGCTCACCTACAGTCAGTCTCTCCTCCCCATCATCAACTGCTCTCAATCCCTCCATGAAGTCACAATCACAAGATTGAAAGATCTTTATGAACTGCTCATTAAGTATATCCACCACACATTCTGCATCAGCTGTCTTTATACCATTTTCTCCACTCAATGTCATCCTTCCATAATTATTCTTTCTTTTGCTGGCTACATATCAAAAGAATTCCTTGGATTCTTATTGGCTTCATTAGCCAACTGTTGTTCACACCGCTCTTTAGCTACCCTCACCAACCAAGTCACCCTCTTTGCTTGGTCTTTGTAGACCTCATGAAATTGGTTATTTCCACTTCTCTTATGCTGCCTCCACAATGCCCTTTTTCTCTGTATTGCATGCTTAATCTCTTTATTCATCCATCTCACACCCACCTTATTTAACCTTCTCACCCTTGGAATACATTTAGACATTGCATCTACTAAACAGTTTTTGAAAATCCAATCAATGTCATCCTTCCATAATTATTCTTTCTTTTGCTGGCTACATATCAAAAGAATTCCTTGGATTCTTATTGGCTTCATTAGCCAACTGTTGTTCACACCGCTCTTTAGCTACCCTCACCAACCAAGTCACCCTCTTTGCTTGGTCTTTGTAGACCTCATGAAATTGGTTATTTCCACTTCTCTTATGCTGCCTCCACAATGCCCTTTTTCTCTGTATTGCATGCTTAATCTCTTTATTCATCCATCTCACACCCACCTTATTTAACCTTCTCACCCTTGGAATACATTTAGACATTGCATCTACTAAACAGTTTTTGAAAATTCCCCAAGCTGCATTGATCTCTTTTCTAGTGAACTCCTCATTCCATGCTACACCCGCAAGCTGTCTTTTGAGCTCTTCATAATCACCCCACCCCCCCCTTGTAGCTCCACATATACCCTTTTCTCACAGAGGTCCTCGCACTGCTGGTAACCACCCAGGTAATCACCTCATGGTCACTCTCACGAATTGGTGGATGATTTGACACCTCATTTATAATTACATCCTCTGATCTGATGACCAAATCCAAGACCCTCAATCCTCGTGTGCCCTCTTTTACATACTGTCTGAGGTAGTTATCCCTCAAAAACTCAAGAAACTCATTTTATTTACTTCCAGTTGCTATCTCATCATTCCAGTCTATATTACCATAATTAAAATCACCCATAATGGTCACCCTTTTCTTATTTACTTGGCTAATTTGATTGTACATTTCATTATTTGATTCCATTCACCTCTATCTCACACCATACTGCCTCAAAACTACTTGCATTATTTCCCTCTTGCATCTCTACTTTATATGGACATAACTCTTTCTCTATCATCAATTATGATCCCCCAATTTTCTGAAAAAATATTAACTCCCTCTCCTTTAAATTAGACAAATACTTAGTTAAACGTTAATTCCACTTACTCTCCACACTTCATCTTATAAAAAATTCGACTCACTTCAAGTCTTTCATCCAAAGTTTAGTTTTAAACAATAATGAAATCATGGCGAATTTTGATGTTACCTCATTATTTATAAATATCCTTCTTTCTGATTTTAAAATTTACTGAAAAATGCCCCTTCCCTTCAGAAGAGATATTACATTTAACCACATAAGGATGTTGGCATTTGGAGAGACTTGTTTCTGGGAAATGAGTAGGACAGAGAAACTTCCCCTGCAAGGATAGCAGGGAAAACTCATGTGGGAGGACTAATGGTGAGAGGCTGTATACTAAATTGCAGAGCCAGATGGAGTCTGTGGAGAGTCATAATAGCTAGTGTTACTGAAAATGCACTAGTTTTTCTGTATACAAATACAAGGAGCATTAGAAATGAAGGGAATAAGGTTATAGCATTAATTGACTCAGTTTCTCTGAATATTTTTGTATCAATGAAACATGGTTAACGGAAGAAGATATTTTGATGAGGAGAGAAACTGAAATGTATATCATATTTTGACAAATTTCATTTAATTTCCAGTATGGAGACCACATGTTTCTAAACAGGACTTTGAAAATCATAAGAAATAGTTCATGACCCATAATTCATGAAACACTTTTCCAAGTACGGTAAAGTAAAATAAAAAATCATCACTTCATTTGCTGACTTTGTTATACTGTTTGAAGGTAACTAGATAAATTCCAAAGACAATACATAAATAGAAGCACACAAATTTTTAATAGTTGCTAATTGGAATCTTTAATACAAGCTGTATGATTACTATGGTACCATAGTAATCATACCGCTTTGGGCCATGAAGACCCCAGTATGCTGAAGTTTCATGGTCAAATATACAAATATAATCAGTAGTGATAAACTGCTTGTTATAAATAACTACAAAGGGACATATTTGGAACTGAAAGGAAAATAATTATAATAAACTAAAAGGCAACTTAAAGTGCTTTGGTCTTGGTAGTGCCTTGGCCATACAGTTTCTCATGCTAGTGTCTATCCATGAGAAACTGCATGGTGAAGGAATCAGCATTACACAGGATGTATTCAATGAGTGTCTGAAAAAAGCTATATCTGATTGCATTCTCAAGAGTTGGCAGAATAAACCATGTGGAGGTAAATGGATGAATTGCACTTTAAATCAGGACTGCATAAATAGAGAATGATGTTTGACAATGAATATTTCTGTGGTTTAACAAATCTTCATTTAATTTCCAATATGGAGACCACATGTTAATAAATAGAAATAGACCATTAAAATAAACATTATTATTACTATTTTATTTATTATTATTAACATCAGACCTCCATGGAGTTTAAATAATCATCACGGGATAATCTGATAAGTTTTGTAAGTCATCAGACTTGCATCATCAGGGGTACAAGAGTTGTACTAAAAAAAAAAGAATAGAAGTAATAATTACATATAGCAGATGTTTCACAAACTTCAACAGACTAGTACATATAAAAAGAATGACAAAAAAAAATTGGATTAACTAATGTGCAAGCATTCGAACAGTGCTGGATGTTGCTATCACATTCTATGACAAAGCCTGTCATATCCCAGTTTTGGTCATTAGATTTTGATGAATGCAGACCAAACTTGGTGTAAGATGAAACCTTGGTTTTTGTTGCACTGTGTGCGTGTGGGTGGGTGATGGGGGGATACAGAGCATTTTCAAGGCTTATTTAAATTTTCTTATGAAAAAGTTAAGATCAATATGTATTACTTTTGTGCTTTGCCAAATTACTTGGTAGTCTTGCATGGAAGGCTAATCCCAATCTGTGTCCTTTAGACATGTTTCACATGCAGACATGTGAATCTCTCCAGCATGTTCAATCTAGCTTACATAACAAATGTCACAAGAGCAATGAATTTTATATACTCCTGATTTCTTTAGGCTGTAAGAACCTCACAATCTTATACACTGGTAAAAAAAAAAAACACTTTAATGTCGTAATTATCAAGCGATACTACAACTTTGTCAGTAACATTTGTGATATAAGGTAACATGATTGCATAATTAATTTGCCATAATAATAATAAAACCAATGACTTAATTAAAAAGTTACTCAGGCATAAGAAATGAAGAAATCGCTAACATCAAAACATCCTTCAATCCCAAGAATTTACTAAGCACCAAAAATCCATAAACTAGATATTCCATTGCAACCTAATGTAGAAGGAAGAGATTCCCCAACCTCAAAATTAGCAAAATATCTGTCAACCTTGTAGCTCTTAACATAGGACAAGATAGAATTTTATGTGAAGAATTGCTTACATTTTATTGAAAGGGTAAATAAAGGATTTAAATATATAACTCTCAGACATCCTAGCTAGTTGAAATGTTGTCTGTCTGTTCACTAATGTCTCTAGGGATGACACATATACCCCATCTTAATGAAAATTCCACACATTTAGCCACGTCCCAAGTCAAGATCATATGATCCATCTCACCAATTGGTGGCAACATGGTCATATTCGTTATAGACCAATTGTCAAATGCAATTACTAGATCGAATACTCTCGAACCCCTAGTATATTCCATCATATGCTGTCTCAGGTAATTATCCCTTAATAACTGCATAAATCCCATTTCCTTTCTCCCATGTGTCCTCTCCTCCTTCCAATCTATGTTCCCAGAGCTGAAATTCTCGATAATAATTACCTATCCTCCACTCATTGAGTCTATTTGCTGATGCATACTATCGACATCATCTTTTCCATCCCCTGGTCTATAGTAGCATCCAACTGTATATTTTGTTCTGCTGGCCTCTATCTCACACAAGATAGCCTAAAATGTGTTATTTTCACTGTCCTACAGTTGAACTTCTACTCTCTTTGGTTGCAGTTCATTGGCTATCATCAATAACACTCCCCCCCCCATTCTTTTCTCTTTATCCTTCCTAAACACACTATACAAGTATATACCCTTGACATTCTATCCACTAACTATATCATCTTCTCTTAACCATGTCTCACTAATGCCAATAACCTTGGCCAGGATGAACTAACCAATGCCAAAAATTCCTCCTGCTTGTTCTGAATTCTCCTGGCATTAGTGTACATAAAATGCAAAAGCCCCTTAAACCCACTGCTATCCTAATGCTTTATACTAACTATCCCATTCTGGTTTGTTACTAGTGGTACTAACTAGGTATATTATACACATTCTTACACTCAACTACTCCACTGATGTCTGCATATCCACTCAACCCCCCCCCCCCCCATCCACACATACACCACCAAAGCTCTAGTTTCCCTGATTCTGCACTTCCACTTCACCATCCTTCTTGTATAAATCTTTTTGCCTATCAAACTCACTCCAAACATCCACAAACTCCACACCATTCCTCCTGTATAACTCATGCATTGAGTCAATTGCTATTATGGCCCTCCTTCTCATCTCTATTCTGTCATATTGCAACAGACTCACTATCTTAACTCTGTCACTATTTTTTTTTTGCTACTTCCAGTAATCTTTCATGTCCTTTCTCATGCCATACTTTTTTCCTTTCAAATCATTCATTCCTGCCAATACAATCATTTCCTTCATCCTACCCTTTTGTGCTCTAATAGCCTGACTAATGTCATTAATTTTCACGCCCGGAAATCATGATTTTGTCACTCTCTCATTGATCACACTTTTTATGACTGAATCGCTATACAAGACTCCTTAATTTTTCTTTCTTTGTTGGTCAAGCCCTCATTTCTCTTATCTTGAAAAAGTTAACACCTCTTTCTTTCTGTTATCAGCTGATCCACTCATCATACCTTTCTGCATTCACCATGTGTATCACCCTGTGTAAGCGAGTTATCTCCTTCATTACAGTCAACTCTTCATTCTTTACATCAGTCATAATATTCTTTCACTCAACACTTTTACTCTCTCTATCAATCATGTCACATTTAATCTCTCTTTGAATCTTATCTGCCATTACATCACACACATTTTCTAGCATATTCTGAGTTCCATTCACTACGTCAATCTCTCGCGCCCTGAGACTCACTGCTGATCCTCACCATCTCATAGCATTTTCAGCAAAGTTTCCTACTGCTATCGCTTTCATACCAAATTCCATTTGCCTTTGGTAATGCGTACATTTTGCATACATTGCACTGCACAAAGTCCCTTTGGCTAAATTCTTTAAATAATGACACCTTGTATGAACATAACTATTTTTCTATCATCAATAGAACACCACCTCCCTTTTTATCCATTTTATTTCCATGAAATAAATCATAACCATCCATTTTTATTCCTGTCAGGTTGTCATCCTCATCCAACTATGTCTCATTCCAACAATTTTTTGATGAACAAACTCAGTCCAAGCAACCATTTCATTTCCCTTGTTTCTGATACTTCTAGTGTTCGCATACAAACATAACAGCTCATTACTGGATGTATAACATTTCACTGATACCACTTATTAGATGTGACTTCTCCATACTTTCCTCAAGCAATTTCTTTTTCTCCTTACTTGTCTCAATACCTTCTTCAAATCCAACATTTTCCCTACATCCCAGGTCATCCCTTTCCTTTTTTGTCTACATGCACATTCACATCCTCTTGTAGCATTAACCTTTCTTACACTGTGTTCTCATGTCTACCCTGTCTTCCTCTTTTTCTTGCACACTTGTTCTCTCATTCTCTGCATAAGTGCTATCCACTTATTCATAAGGATCATCTCAATCTCTACTTCCTTACTTTCCCACTCTTTCACATCGATTCTTACTTGCTCAGATTCATTCTCTCCCTTACAGCAGCAGCAGTCTCTCCAAATGACTCACACCCAAACCATTCAAATGCAGTCGATCACTCTTATACAGTTCAATTCTTCCTTCAAACTCATTTCACACATTAACTGCACCCTTTTCTGTTCACACATTTCTACTAACATATCATTCATAATTCTTGTTCTCTGCCTCATCTCATCACTGTCATAAATTGGCAACACACTGACTATCTTTCTTATCACACTATTATCTTATATCCTTCTCAACAATCTAATATCCAATTTTCCATTCTCCTTGTTCCCACTCAAGTCATTTTTCTTACTATTACTACCAACCCCTTTGCTTGCTTACTCCTCTTATCTAATGCCTCAATCACTCTATTCATTTTACCTCCAGGAAAATAAACTCTGTGCATCTTCTCATTTACCACATCTCTAATAATGGAATTTCTATACAATACCTTGCAGGTCTTTCATTACCATTTTCATGCCAACATCATTTGTTTTCATCTTCACTCTTCCATACATATCTACAATTCTCTTCATTTCACTCTGCATCCACCTCATCTCTTGATCATCTTCACCAACTCAGGTTTCACATATTTGCATCCTTTTTTTTGCTATCATTGACCCTCACTATTTTCTTGCCAGTCTCTCTCTCTCTCTCTCTCTCTCTCTCTCTCACACACACACACACACACACACACACACAATAAGTTTTAAAAGAGGTAAACCGTGAGTAGACATATCGGTACACAATAAATAACGGAAAAAACTCACATAGAAAGATTATTTATTAGTATAATTTTCGCCTGTGTGTCACAGGCATCTTCAGTACATTAAGCTCAAAATTAAACACTAACAATTCCAAAAAGTGCCACCTAAGTAGCTGGTGTAAGATAACTAAAAAGGTCAATAACTTTCCTAAAAAAAAAAAAAAAAATTAATACAATGAAAAGTTAGGAAAGATTAGCTGATTTGTAAAGTACTATCTCCCATAAAGGGGATAGACATAAGCTGTCGGATCTGTTTAAGTTAGGAGAATGAAGTAGAGTTTCACATGTTTCTTTATAAAGGCATTCCATGAGAAACTGACTTTTGTGAAGAACTCGTCTTTCTCCAATGAACTCTGTCTAGTGAAGATGGCATGTTCAGAAAGTCCAGACTTTTCAGGTTTAAAGTATTCAATATAAGATTGGTGTTTTTCTAGCCGAATAGAGGCAGATCTTCCTGTTTGTCCGAAATAAGATAATCCACAAGAGCACGGAATCTGGTAGACACCTGGATGATTAAGATGTGGAAGCTTGTCCTTAGTTGTTCAAAATGTTGATACGTTGTTCAAAATGTCAATTGTAAATGTATTTGATTTTGTAATAAATTCTGGTTATTTTTCCTTTAAAAATAAGTTGTATCAACAAATTGAAGGAACAGCAATGGGTAATCCTCTTTCTCCTGCTATCTCCAATTTCTTTATGGAACATTTTGAACAACGTATCTTTGACAATATTTCTCCCAGACCTACGCATTGGTTCAGATATGTTGATGACATTTTTGCTGTATGGAATGGCTCTTCTGATGAACTTCAACAATTTCTCACTAAGTTAAACGCATTTCATCCTAGGATCAATTTTACCCTAGAAGTAGAATCAAATAAGCAGTTAGCCTTTTTAGATCTTCTAAATCTTCGCCAACCAGATGGTAACCTACATTTCTCAGTTTATAGAAAGAAGACTCATACTCAAACATTATATCCATGCGGAATCTCATCACGATCCCAGTCAAAAGGCAGGAACTATTAAAACACTGGTTCATCGGGCACACTCCTTTTGTTCTACAGACGATCTTTTACAGAAAGAACTACAATACATAACTTCTTCCTTTCTATCTAATGGTTATAAGAATTGCTTCATTAAAAGAACTTTGAGTAGTTTTAATATGTCTTCCTCTTCAAACACAGAGGAAATAGCGCACATTACTATCCCTTATGTACAAGGCATCAGTGAACGTATAGCAAAAGTTTTAAACCACGGAATATTTTTGTTGCCTTTTGACCGTTTAAAAAAATTTCCACCTTTCTCACTTCTCCTAAGGACAAGCTTCCACATCTTAATCATCCAGGTGTCTACCAGATTCCGTGCTCTGGTGGATTATCTTATTTCGGACAAACAGGAAGATCTGCCTCTATTCAGCTAGAAGAACACCAATCTTATATTGAATACTTTAAACCTGAAAAGTCTGGACTTTCAGAACATGCCATCTTCACTAGACACAGAGTTCATTGGAGAAAGACAAGAGTTCTTCACAAAAGTCAGTTTCTCATGGAACGCCTTTATAAAGAAACATGTGAAACTCTACTTCATTCTCCTAACTTAAACAGATCCGACGGCTTATGTCTATCCCCTTTATGGGAGATAGTACTTTACAAATCAGCTAATCTTTCCTAACTTTTTATTGTATTAATTTTTTTTTTTTTTTAGGAAAGTTATTGACCTTTTTAGTTATCTTACACCAGCTACTTAGGTGGCGCTTTTTGGAATTGTCAGTTAGTGTTTAATTTTGAGCTTAATGTACTGAAGATGCCTGTGACACACAGGCGAAAATTATACTAATAAATAATCTTTCTACGTGAGTTTTTTCCATTATTTATTGTGTACTGACACACACACACACACACTTGTTCACCATCAATCCTGCTCAGAATTGATGGTGAACAAATGTGTGTGTGTGTGTGTTTCACTACCTTACTGGTAATTGCAAGTTGGTTTTCAATGTCATTATTGCCTACTTTATTGTTAATTTCACTCTTTTTTTTTTATTGTTGTATAAATTACACTGGCCAACAAAAATATATTTTTTTTCTGCTGATTATGATCTGACACTTGTTTCTTAATAATTTTGGTGCGCTGATTTCAAATATCAAACCCATTTTTCTCTATCACGTCAGGATTTTCCTCTATGGCATTTTCTTTTTGCTAATTTGTAAGTTTTTGATAGTTTTAAGGAGGCAGTACTATTTAGAGGATCAAAAAAATCGATTTTTTAATATTATTTTCTGAAAGTATGTACTTTTAAAAATCTGTTCCTAACTTCTTATCAAGACATTTGAAAAATTCCCGAAGATATAGCCTATTATTCAAAGCGGTGTGCAGTTCAGAATCAGAGCACTCACCGCTCTCGCTTGTTAGTAAACGAATAAATGCGTAAGAACCAGCAACGGCACGTACTGGTACTTTGAATGCGAGAGAGGCCGATAACCGACCAAATACATTTAAGTGATGAAAAGTAGGCGATGACAACTGCCTAAAACAAATGAATGCTATATGCATCATAGCGGACAAAGAACGATCGAAATCAGTCAATCGTTAATCGATTGTGAAAGTATGATGAGTGCTTATAACGTTTCAATAAAGTCTCTGGTTTTTTTTGTCTTGTTAATTGCATGTTAGTTGGCAGTGAAGAAAATACATCATGTCTACTACTCGAAATTGTGTCAATAGTGTAGATTCCTTCTGCTACATTTGTGGCAGCTTTACTGTTCCCAGTCAAAGGACAAACATCACTGATTTCATTAAGAAAGTGTACTTTGCATACTTTGACGTAAAAATTGCAGATCAGGACAAGTCGTGGGCTCCAAATAAAGTGTGTAAGTCATGTATAGAAAATTTATGACAGTAGAGCAAGGGAAAATGCCAAAAATTAGCTTTTGGCATTCCAATGATTTGCCATGAACCGAAAAATCACATAGATGATTGCTATTTTTGTTTAGTTCAGATTTCTGGTTATAATAAGAAGAATAAGAAAAAAATTGTGTATCCAAATCTTGACTCAGCAATTCGGCCAGTTGCTCATTCCAATGAAATAGCCGTGCCAATTTATAAAGGACTTCCTTTACTTGAGAACGAGCGTGATCGGGATATGCCAGATGTTCTTGAGGAGCAAGACCCGGATGTTGATTTAGACAATGAAAATTTAATTTCTAGTTCTGGACCACAATGTTTTACTCAAGCGGAATTGAATGACTTAGTAAGAGATTTGGGCCTATCAAAGGAATCATCGGAATTGTTAGCTTCAAGATTAAATGAAAAAAACTTACTGGAGCAAGATACGAAGATAACTTTTTATCGTAGCAGGGAAAGTAATCTTGTACAATATTTTAAACACGAGTGTGGGTTTGTTTACTGTAACAATGTGTCAGGTTTACTAACTGAAATGAGTGGTGTACAATATCATCCAAATGAGTGGCGTTTATTTATCGACAGTTCAAGCAGAAGTCTCAAGTGTGTCTTACTACACAATGGGAATGTATATGGCTCAATTCCTATTGTCTATTCAGTCCACTTAAAGGAAACATATGAGGACATTAAAAAGGTTCTGAAGTTATTAAAATATACAGACCATAACTGGATCATCTGTGTGGATCTTAAAATGGTGAACTTTTTACTTGGCTTTCAAAGAGGATATACAAAGTTTCCGTGTTTTCTATGCTTCTGGGATAGTCGAGCTAGAAATCAACACTGGAGTCAGAAACATTGGCCTCTTAGAATATCCTTAAATGTTGGAAAACAGAATGTTATAAATCAACCTTTAATCGACAGAGAAAAAATCATTTTTCCACCTCTACACATCAAACTAGGTCTTATGAAGCAGTATGTTAAAGCTTTAGATTTACAAGGTGACTGTTTCCAATACATATGTGAAAAATTTCCACGACTTAGTTATGAAAAAATTAAAGCCGGTGATTTGATGGACCGCAAATTAGAACTTTAATGAGAGACCCAAATTTCATCAACTCTATGAATGAAATTGAGAAAGAGGCCTGGACTTCATTTACGATGGTTGTGAATAATTTTCTTGGAAACAAAAAAGCGTGCAATTACAAAGATCTAGTGGAAACAATGCTTGAAAATTTCCAGCGCCTAGGTTGCAACATGAGCATAAAGCTTCATTTCCTATACAGTCATCTTGATAGATTTCCCGAGAATTTAGGTGCTGCAAGCGATGAACAAGGCGAAAGATTTCATCAAGACTTAAAAACTATGGAAGATCGGTACCAAGGAAGATGGGATTCTCACATGATGGCCGACTACTGTTGGAGTATTCAAAGGGATTGCCAAAACAGAACACACAGCAGAAATTGCTACAAACAAAAATTTATTCCCTGAAACTCATGTGTAAGTAAAATTGTTATTTTTTTACAAATATTCTTGTAATTTTTAATGAATATTGTTAAGTAATTATGTATCTAATTATCGGCCTCTCTCGTATTCAAAGCGGCAGTACGTGCCATTGCAGGTTCTTACGCATTTATTCGTTTACTAACAAGCGAGAGCGGCGAGTGCTCCGATTCTGATCTGCGCACCGCTTTGAATAATAGGCTATATCTTCGGGAATTTTTCGAATTTCTTGATAAAAAGATAGGAACAGATTTTTAAAAGTACATACTTTCAGAAAATAATATTAAAAAATCGATTTTTTTGATCCTCTAAATAGCATTGCCTCCTTAAATCTATCAAAAACTTACAAATTAGCAAAAAGAAAATGCCATAGAGGAAAAACCTGACATGATAGAGAAAAATGGGTTTTGATATTTGAAATCAGCACACCCAAATTAGTAAAAAACAAGTCTCGTATAAAAGTCAGCAAAAATTGTGTTGGACTGTGTTATCACCTACTTTATCATCAATTGAACTTTTTTTTTCTGCACTATTATGTCCACATACTATGAACGATCACACAATCTTTAACTGCCATGTCAGTTACAATGTCATGTTCCCTACTAGTGTGGCCCTTCCCTTAATGCATAACATTATACATATCTGCAAGGAGATATGGTTTGCATTATGGGAGATACTGAGATAGGGGTGATGTAAGCTTGCTCCACCTTTGCAATGAGTTGCTCGGTGTTGTTACTACCTTACCCTAGTCCTGAAGATGCTTTCAGGCACAAACTTTGTTTGCTCACACTTGGATAAAGGATTAAACTAAATTTATTATAGTTGTAGAGTAGATACCCTCCCTCGATCAGTCTCTGGACTCCCTGGAGGTGTTATGTAATAATCATAAGTTTGCTATAGCCCACATGACAACCGATCTCTATATTCAGCTGTAAACAAACAAAGTTTGTGTGTGAAGGATCTTCATGTGCAGGATATTTTTCGTAGAATAGAAGGCAACTGGAGCAGAACATCCTTGGAAGCTCTATAAATAGGATGTGAACAAGAGAATGCAAAGCAAGTTCTTTGCACAAAAGAGGATGATGAATGGAATTAATTCCTGAGAGTGTGGCGAGTGCAAAAATGGTAAAGGAGTTTAATGTAAGGTTCAGTGATATTCATGACAGTTGGAATCTCCCACAGTGACTCTTTTGAATCCATGGAGATCTAATAATAAAAATAATAATAAAGAGTCTGAACAGTGACTGAGTGGTAAAAGAATGGAAAAATGACTAAAAAGTTCTGTTATGCAAGGGAAGAGTGAAGGGTGAGTTCAGAAATTATAGAACATTTGGTATCTCAGGATACTAATTTAGATTTTTTTTTTTTTTCTATGTTCATTAGTGTAGTTTTGTGAAGACCTTAGAATGTATACACTTATTTTATAATAAAGTGTCTTTGGAATTGGGTATTGGAAATGGTTACACGTTGATATTATTATTATTATTATTATTCAGCCATCTCTAATTAAGTCTTAGGACTCTTTTATTTAGTTTTGAGTGTCATTGCATGAGGTACACTGATCAACAAAATGCCTCCTTACACTCATTCTTGTTTGCCACTCTCCAAGCAAACGAAAAAAAAAAAAAAAAATCTACTCCTTACTTCTTTAATAACCATTTTTACTCACTTTCCAGTGATGGTCCTTTTTTTTTTCTTCCCTCCTTTCTGTATCCCACAAATCAGTTCTGTGTACAGGATACTGTGAGTATAATGGAAATGTTTGCATTATTACAAACTTCTTTTTTAAAAATTTTCCTCCAAAGTAGTGTTAAAGGTCAGAAAAATCCAATATTATCAGATCTTACATTTCAGTGTCTTCTAAGGAACTTCAACTACATCAGTTTACTTAGATCCTGGTCTTCTTCTGGGTCCTTTTCCTACAATCTTAGCATGAATCACCTGTACTAATCTTTCCTCTTTTCCCATTCTGTTTAAGACCATATCACATCAGAATAGCAATGCTTGCATATCCCTGAATGCTAACAACGTCAGTTTCCTTCATAATATCTTCATATTTAATATGATTCTTCTACTGATGACATCCATTCACTCCCTTAATTTTTCTTAGGCCTCTCAGATCTGTGGTCTCCAGTCTTTGATCAATGGCTTTCCTTCCAACCCAAATCCATAAGTTAAACTGGCTTGAACTGTCTTATATACTGCTAGTTTAGTGTTCTGACTAATATCGCTTTCATTCCATATAAATATTTTCAGTTGACTGGCCATCATATCAGCTTTGCTAATTCTGTTGTCTATTTCCATATTTAATTTGCCACCTTCACTAAAATTTTGCATATATAGCTGAAATGTTGTACTTGTTCTATGGGTTCATTCACCATTCAGAATGCAGTTGAAATTTTCTCTGTTCCTTCCTGCCTATTTGTTTAATTTTGGTCTTTTTATTGCTGATTTTCATGCCATATTTAGTTACAACAGTTGTTCAGTTTATTTATCTGTGCACAGATACCACCACAGAAACCCTGTGACCAAATCTCTGCACAGATTTGGTCACCGTTTTTCATGGTGACGAGGATATGTTGGAAAGAGTCCAGAGAAGATTCACAAAGGTAGTCAGTGGTCTTTGGAATGTGGAGTATGAGGACATGCTCTCAAGCTGTTTTATCATCCATCCAGTCAACTTCATTTAGTATTTTCAAAAACTCTTTATGGATATATTCTACCATTTCTAATGCCTGCAAAAAAAAAAAAAAATAAATAATTTTTATACCATGTTATCAGGTCAACACGGAAGAGATTTTTCAAAGAATGGGAGAGGGAAGTAGAACAAGAGGCCATTGCCTCTTGTTCTACTCCCCTGTTCTAATCTCATCAAGTTACTTTTATGTGGCTGATCTTTACTGAATCAAGTCAACTTTTCAATCTGGCAAGACTTGATCCTGTATTTTCCAGAACTCTTCAAGAGATGTAATCAATCATTTTCTTAAACAAACAAACAAAAAACTTATTATATTAGACACTGCACAAGACAGAATGAAAGAGAATGCATAATACTGAAATGAAGTAGAATAGGTGATATGGAAAAGGCTTACATGGGCATAATATGGATCATTTTAGATAATATCTGAATAGGAAGGAAAA
The DNA here is from genome assembly GCF_054136105.1 of Typopeltis vanoorti. Classification (NCBI taxonomy): domain Eukaryota; kingdom Metazoa; phylum Arthropoda; class Arachnida; order Uropygi; family Thelyphonidae; genus Typopeltis; species Typopeltis vanoorti. The sequence continues at coordinate 16,504,528 of NC_143554.1, forward strand.
CTCTAAAAGAATTAATTTTAAAAAGTTGTCAAAAAATGAACATACACATTTTGATAGCAGAACAACAATAGCAACAAACGTATATATATATATAATTAAATAAATTTAATGACAAGAAGTTGAATATGACTAGAAGTCATATAGCTGAGTAAATCTGTTGCATCAAGCAAGCAAACACACACACACACACACACACTGAAATGTAAGTGAAAAACAGAAAAATGTCATGTTGTTGTATGGTCTATACATAATCCTTAATGAAAATCAAATTGGAAAAAGGAGGTTAAACTGTTTACTATAAAAAGATAGTTTAACACTGTACCTTATCTAATGCTAGTGTTCTAGTTTTATCATCCATCCAGTCAACTTCATTTAGTATTTTCAAAAACTCTTTATGGATATATTCTACCATTTCTAATGCCTAGGAAAAAAAAAAAAAAATTATAATTTTTATACCTACTGCTTTATATAATCACCATATATATGGGATATTTGGTGAAATACAGTATAACAGATTAAACAATAAAATATGTAACAAATAATGATTCTTAAATTATACATCAAATACATTAGACAATTTTAAAATATCTTTCAGATTCAAAAATTAAATAAATAAAATAAACAAATAAATCACATCATAACAAAATGGAAGTCAGTGTGGATAGAGAGAGAGAGAGAGATGGTATAAGGAAGTGGATTTTGGAAACAGAGTGAATGCACATATGGAGATGGTCAGCACAAGAATGGGAGGTAAGGGGAATGGTTGAGTCTGAGGAGATATATAGGGTATATGATGATAAAGGAGATTGGACAAAAGCAGGTGTGTGAGAAAATCAAAACTAACACATGGCATAGGTAGGACTAGTTATAGACCTAAAAGTGAATTGCTGTGTTTATTTACAAATGCCAGGAGCATCAGAAATAAGGGAGATGAGATAGTTTTGCTGATTAAGTTTATTTGTCCAAAAATTGTTGGATAAGGATAATATCTCCTGATGGGAATAATAGAAATAAGGATATGATGTTTTTCATGAGAACAGAATTAACAAGAAGGGAGTGTGGGGGGGAGTGCTGATGATGATAACAAGGGAATTATGTCCTTAAATGGAGAGACAAGAGAGAAATAGTGGCAATGGTTTTTAGGCAGATTTGGCTTTGAGGCAGAGATAAGGCATGGTATGATGAGATGTATGTATGACAAAAAGACCTCTTAGATGAGTCTTTGACTCTATAGGGGTCTTAGGATAATAATAATAATAATAATAATAATAATAATAATATTCAGATGTTGCTATAGGCCAAGGAATGTGGAGGGTGGTAATGAAGAAATATATAGAAGGCAACTTGGGTTAGTGAACAGGGGAATGGTTATCATTATGGGTGATTTTAATTATGGTAATATATGTTGGGATGATGAAATAGCTTTTGAGTATAAGGAAAATGGATTTTTTGAGTTCATCTAATCATTTCATCAGAAAATGTGATTGTGAATGGGATCACATTTCCCTCCAGTTAGTGAGCATGACCATGAGGTGATTATCTGGGTGAAGGCCAGTAATATGAAGACTTCTGTGAGGAAAGGATGCATGTGAAATTACAAGGCTGGTGATTATGAGAAACATAACAGGCAATTTGGAATTATAACATGGAATGAGGAGTTATGCAAAAAGGAGATAAACCATGCTTGGGAACCTACCAAGACATATTTAACAGTATCAAAGTGGGAAGTTATCCTGAAGGTCAAAAGGCTGAATAAGGAGGCATGTGTCAAATGAATGAAGGGATTAAGCATAAAATCTTTAAGAGAAAGAAGTTACTGTGAAGGCAGCACAAGATGAATAATGGTAATAATCAGTCACATGAAGAGTTTAAAGAGCAAGCCAAGAAGGTGACTCAGTTCATAAGGATAGCAAAACTGCAGAATGAGAAGAAATTATCAAATTAGGCCAAGAAAAATCCTAAAGAGTTTTTCCAGTATGCAGCAAAGTAGAAGGAAGAATGATCAAGGTAAGATGATGTTAGACTGGTGACTATCTCAAGTATGTCATCTGCTACTGCAGATGATATAGTTGAGGTAGTCACTGAACAGTTTCATTCTCATCAATATGAAATCATGAGATGCTCAAATGTAGAGGAAATGGGAGAGGATGGCTTACTTGCAAGCAAGCAAGCAGGAAGTATATAAGTAATTAAGTAAATTTTATGTCAATAAAGCAACAGAATTTAATGTCACATACAATGTATCTTTATAAGGAAATGCTCCAGGGAGTTATGGTAACATTGAAATACCTGTTTAATAAGAATCTTGCAACAGCACAGTTTCCAGGTGGAATGAAGAGAAAGTAAAATTTTTCAACTTCACAAAGGTATTGATAAGGCTGTGGCAACAAATTATAGGCCAATTGGTATATCAGGAGTTGTTGTTAAGGCGTTGGAGAAATTAGAAGAGCTAGTATACAGAAATAGTTCGATAACATTGTATTCTTGTGACTGTTGGCATAGATTTGTTAAATGGAAGTCATGTTTTACAAATTTTCTTATGTACTACAACAAGGTGACAAATTGCATTAGACAGGGAAAGATGCATACACAGTAGAGTGTACTCTGATTTTACAAGGACTTATGATAGAGTGCTACATGACATGCTGGTCATTAAACTGAAATGAATGGGATTAGATGATAGACTAGTGAGTTCTTTGGCTGTCAGACAGATATCAGCAAGTTGCATATGAAGTGCAGTAACCCAAAAGAGGTCATCACTAGCAGTGTACCACAGGGAGATATCTGTTTTGAAGCCATTGTTGTTTAATTTGTATATTAATAATATTGCAACTGAACTGGAGATTTACAACTGTTTTCAAATGATGAAAAATTAGGAAGAATGAGGAATCAAACAGATGTAACCTTACAGGAGGACTTGAATAGACTGCATGAGAGAGCAAGCAAGTGGAACTACCATTTCAATGTTGCAGAGTGTAAGGTTCTGAAATTTTGCAAGCAATGATGGGATGCAAAATATACACTTTGTAGGGAAATTCTGAAGGAAATAGAGGAGATGAGAGATCTGGGAGTGGTGGTAGTAGATAAGAACCCAAAGTTCAATGGTCACAGTGCTCAAGTTGTGAAGTCATTATATCAGATTATGACCATGATGAAGAGGACCTTGACATGCAGAAATAAAGAGGTTTTCTAAATTAAAAGTGCCAAGAAATATGTGCTTTGCATTATGGGATACTAAGGCAAGTGATGTAAAGTCATTAGCCTCTATATACAAGTAGCCCAGTCATGAAATTACTTCACATGCAAACAAAGTTTGCTTGTGAACTAATTTCATGCACCTTTAATTTATAGTTTAACCAAGTGGAAAAAGTTTCAACATCTATCTCTAATCCAGAATACTTTAATAATAAGGTGTGACTCTTTTTGGCTACTTGTATACAGAAATATGACTTCTGCATTACTTCAGCCTTGGTATCATTTCTGAGTCTGGTTTCCACTGATTAGACCTCAGTAAAGGTCGACACCAATCTGAGTGGTGACCCTTGCCTTATTTTTTCACTTTCAAGTGGAAAAACGTTCAATGTAGGTTTAAGTTCCATTCTTGATTGTGATCAAAATGGAACTAAGGCCTTGTTGAGGCCTCATAAATTATTGTACATAGATTTGGTCACCTCGTTTTCATAGCATTGAGGATATATTAGAAAGGGTTCAGAGAAGATTCACTATGGCAGTAACTAGTCCATGGAACATAGGGTATGAATACAGATTGATGGAATGAAATTTGCAAAACCTTGCAAATAGGAGGAGGAGAGGGGATGTGCATGAGTCACATAAGTTGGTCAGAGGTTGTTATCAAGTTAATGCAGAAAAATGTTTTCATAGAATGGGAGAAAGAGATGGAATAAGAGACCATCCTGGAAACAATATAAGGAGTAGTGTGATTAAAGGAGTGATGAGCAGGTTCTTTGTATGGAGAATGGCTGGTGAGTGGAATGCATTGCCTGAGAATGTGTGGTGAATGTGAACATGTTAAATGGGTTTAAAGTACAGTTTGGTGAGCCCTGCATATTACAGCAGAAATCTAAAGTTAATAATAATAATAATAAATTTTGTATGACTATATATGTTATATATCAGGGGTGGCCACAATGTGGCTCGTGAGCAAAATGCAGCTTGCATCCACACGTCACATGGCTCTTCACTACCAGGAAAAAATAAACAAAAAAGATAAGAGGAGACAACAAAAAAAGAGGAACAAAATAAAAAAAAAAAAAAAGAGAAAAACAGGGTTAATAAAAATTACTGCAATAAAAAAGTTTTATTCGAAACACATTAAATGAAGTTTACTTTGAACAATTAGAATAATTTCAAAGTCGAAACACAATAATTTTAGTTACTTATTTACTAGTAGTCCCCAGGGGCACACCTAGGTGTGCATGGGAACTGGAGATCCCGGGGTACCCGAGCTGAAGATACCGAGTCATGGCAATATAACCGTTTCATCTGGTTGGAAGGAAATGTCCAACCCACCAAGCTGCATGGAAGGCAACGGAGAACAACCATGCATACTTTTTCTCTTTCTCCGAGTAATGATGAACAAGTCAATACAGAAGAATGAATTATGCACAAGAACAGATGGGACCCCTGGGTCTGACCTTGTGCAGTATGCTACCAGGGAGGGGGGTTTGTAGATCTATGTTGGAGTCCCAGGAGGATAAGACCTCAAATGATGCTGCAGGATCAAAGCCTCTGAGAAGTTCTGGAGCTAATGTAAGGACACAACATAAGAAAATGAACCTCAAAGAAAATACAAATATGGACACCTGGAATGTTAATTCAATGTATCGAGCAGGGAAGATGGCCAATGTGATCAGAGAAATGAAAAGAATGAAGATATCAGTTCTTGGACTCTCAGAGGTTAGATGGAAAGGGAAAGGAGATATAAGAACAGATGATGGATGGATTTAGATTTGTTTATTCAGGAGGAGTACACATCAAAGGGATGTTGGAATAATGTTGGATAAAAGGGTAGCCAATATGGTGGAGGGATATTGGCAGAGATCTGAAAGAGTGATTGCTTTGAAAATAAAGGCCAAACTTAGAAATATCCTTATAATTCAAGCATACTTACCAACAACAGATCATACAGATGAACAAGTTGAAGAGATCTATCAACAAATAGAGGAATGCTTACATTTGAAAAATAACAGAGATATAGTAATGGGAGATATGAATGCAAAGATAGGGAAAGGAAGAGAGAGGATGGTCTGGTGGGCCCTTGAGGCTTGGGAGAAAGAAATGAAAGTGGAGACAGACTGGTGGCTTTTTGCAGAAAACACAAATTGATAGTGACTAACACCTGGTTTCAACAACATGAGAGAAGTCTGTATACTTGGAGAGCACCTGGACAGAGAGGTGAAGAAATCAGAAATCAGATTGATTATATATTAATTAACTCAAGACATAGAAATGTAATAAAAAAATGCAAAGACTTATCCTGGAGCAGACTGCAATACTGACCATAACCTGCTCACAATTAAAATAAAAATCAGACTAAAATGAATAAATAAAGAAAATGCAACTAGAAACATAAGAATTGATGGACTAAAAAGAAAAGATATTAGAGAGAAATATCAAGCTGAACTAGAAAATAAGATCAACAGTATTGATACTGATAGACCCCTAGAAGTAATCTGGACTGATCTAAGAGAGGAAATCAAGGAATGTGCTAGAGGTCTTCTGGGTGAGGCAGAGAGGAGAGGAAGGAAGCCCTGGATTACTGAGGAGGTGATAGAAAAAATGGACGAAAGAAGAAAATGGAAGAATAAGAACAGCGAAGAAGCCCAAGTCAGGTATAAAGAGATCAATAAACAAGTAAAAATTCTGGCTAAAAAGGCAAAGAAAGACTGGTTCAACCAGGTCTGCAAGGAAATAGAGGAAAATAATACAGCAAAGGATATGAGAAAGGTCTATGAAGGCTTGAACTTGATTTCAAGGAAGAAGAGAAGGATAAAAAGCAGTGCTTTGAAGGATGAAAGAGGAAAGATTTTGTTGGAAAAAAATGAAAAAATGATAAGATGGAAGAAGTATGTTACAGAACTTTATGGAGATGAAGATAATCTGGAATGTGATCAGACAGAAAATGATGATGCCCCAGAAATTAAGGAATGGGAAACCGAAGCAGCATTAAAAGGATAAAGGATAGGAAAGTTCCAGAAGTGGATGATATTCAAGGAGAGTTACTGAAGGCATTGGGAAAGGAAGGAAGGAATAAAACTTATATCCATCATCTTTAATAGAAGTCTGGAGGAGGATATAATACCTAAAGACTTCGTAAGATCTATTTTTATTCCTATTCCCAAGACTACAGGAACAATGGATTGCAACAAGCACAGAACTATCAGCTTGATTAGCCATGTTGCAAAAGTCCTAATGAACATAATATATAGAAGAATGGAACAGATGATTGAGGGAATTAAATGAAGCACAGTTTGGTTTCAGGAGAAACAGGGGAACCAGGGAAGCTATCACAACACCACGGATATTGGGGGGAAAGAATGATCGAGTGCAATAAAGTGTGATCGAGTGAAAGAATGATCGAGTGCAAAATTTATATCTATGCTTTGTGGACTATGAAAAAGCTTTTGATAACGTTAATCACTCTGTTTTATTTGATATTTTGCATAAAATAGGAATAGATAAAAATATTATGAGAATTTTGTTCAGGATATACAAAACTCAAGAAGGGTCAGATATGAAGGAGAGGATACTGAATGGATCCCCATAAGAAAGGGTGTGAGACAAGGGTGTGGGATGTCCCCACTCCTTTTTAATGTCTATAGTGAATGGATGATGAGGGAGGCCTTGGAAGATCTGAAAGATGGAATAAAGATAAACAGACACCTGATAAATAATATATGACATGCAGATGATATTGTACTTATGAGCGAAACAGAGGAAGGCTTGCAAAGAATTTTGAACAGACTGAACAGGGTTGGAAATGAGAGATATAAAATGAAAATAAACATCCAGAAGACAAAAGTGATGAAGATTTCAAGTAAAGGAAATGATGGGATGGAAATCACTTTGAACGGACAAAGAACAGAAAATGTAAAAAGTTTTGAATACCTTGGGAGATGGATAACAGAAGACAGTAGATCTAATTATGAAATTAAAAACAGAATTAAAAAAGAAAAAGCAGCATTTTTCCAAATATACCACATATTAGGAAACAGAAATCTGAACAAACAGTTAAAAGTAAGAATCCTGAAGACAATGATATGGAGCGTGAGAACGTATGGATGTGAGTCCTGGACGATCAATAAGGAGATGAGTGACCGATTGAATGCATTTAAAATGTGGTGCTTGAGAAAAATGGATCATATCAGCTGGACTGAAAGAGTGAGCAATGAAGAGGTTCTTAAAAGATTCAAAATGAAAAGAGACTATATGGCTAGTATCCAAAGAAGAAAAATAGCGTTTGCAGGACATTTGATGAGGGGGGTTCTTCTGGAGGCTTCCCAGAATAGTATTGCAGGCGATGGTGGAGGGAAAGAGAGGAAGAGGAACATCCCGACTGCAATGGAAAGACAACATCAAAGATTGGACAGGCAAGAATCTTACAGAAGCAAGAGACAGAGACGCATGGAAGCGGACTGTTCATCAGCTGCAACCCTCTTAAAGAGGAGGCCACAGGATTAGATTAGATTTACTAGTAGAGGCCTTCCTTGTATACACTTTCTTAGTGAGTTCTTTAAAATTAGGTGCACAATTAGTCAAAGCAGTTCTTACAAGTCGTTACAACCTCGCCATGAGCACACTCTCTCCCGTACCATCACATCAGTCAAAAGTTGCAGCTCTTCTAAGTTTTACCGGAATTATTTTGGCTCCAAAAGGAAGCGTAGTTGGCCACCCCTGTTATATATGATCTGCCCATGAAGGGTTGTATACCTGTATTTATTTATTTTTTTACATAATCCAGAAGTCCTGCTTTAGAGATCAAACAAGTAACTTTTTCAAGATACTTCACTCCTTCACTAAGTGGAGAAATGAAATTTATCTTACACCTAATGATATTCATAAATATCCATATATATACAGTAGGATTTGAACTTAGATGTTTTTTTTTTTTTTTTTGGAGAATGGGTACACCGATATTTTTATCTATATATTTGTATATAGATACATCATCATAATCACTTGACCCCATGAAGTCAAGGGATGCATCATGGAGATGCCTCTCCAAGTACAAAGTTTATAGCACCATATTTTAAAATCATTCACTGTTTACACACTCACCATCCTTTCAAGCACTTCATCCAAGTATCCATGGATCTAGTGCTTGAAGGAATGGCAAGTGTGGTGATGATGGTACAAAAAAAAAAACTATTCCTTCCTTGAAAAATTTCCAGTGATGTACCTATCATTCTTGCCTCTTCTTCTTTGTGCTGATCTTTGGAAAATCTCCTCAATATTTATTTGATAAGCACCACTTAGCACCTTTCAAAGCCTATATGACTCAATCATAATTACCCTGCCTCCTCCTATCCACCAAACTCTGCAGATTGAGGTGAGGATAACCTGGTGAATTTTAATGCTACCAAAACGCAATCCTGTCTCATTTCCAGGAAGAAAGACCATGCTGCTCTCTCACCCCCCCCCCTTACTTTTGAAAATATTCCTCTTGCCAACCAGGACCAGTTTTCTGTCCTTGGATTAACTCATGTATTCTATTCTCTCATACATTCGGTCTTCACAGTGACATTCCAAGGCCTTGATATTATCTTTGATACTGTTTTGTATATTTTTATTTGGTCTTCTTATCTCCATGATTCCCAGTAACCATATCAGTACACTAGTCCAGATGTGTCTGATCAAGGTTCTGTATAATGAAACTACCACATTTTTATCTCTGGCAGTGGTCAATGCCATTCTCATCATTGCAGAAATCATTAGAATGTTCCTGTGAACTTCAGCTCTCTTTCATCATGAACCCTTGCCTTCTCCATCTGCTCTAGTATAGAATACAAAATCACCAATAGAATACAAAATGCTCTATCCCGAAATAGGAATAAAATGTTACACTTTCAACCCCACTATCTCCACCTGTCCCATATTACTTTCCCATCTATTCAGATCCTCCTGAAAAGCCACAACATCAGCACCACTTCTAATAACTCAAATCAACCTCAAATCACTCACAAACAAGTTGATATCCCCCCCCCCCTTTCCAATATACACAATACATACACACACAAACCATTCAAAATATCATTAATATAATAAAGACTGAAGAGTAATAACTCACTACTGAGACATGGAATCCCATCTGTTACTTTCCTATTCTTTGATATTGCTCTCCCAGTATACAACTTTTTGATATTTGTCACATACCTTTCACAAAAATATCATATTAATATGAATTCTCATTTTTTTTTTTTTTTTTTTTTGCTTGGGTAGTTACTGAGACCAGGGGCAGTCCACGAGTATCTGATGCCCCTAGGCAAAGAAAATTTAGGCGTCCCTATACATTGTCTCTCTATATATATTTTGTCATACTCACACAAGCACACGCACACCTACACGTGTGGATATTTATAGCCTTAACATGGATAGTCTTAGCACCTCTAAGCAATTGCCTAAGTTTGCCTAATGATAGAACCAGCCCTGACTGAGACTCATTGTGGAAAGCAAGTACTAATTATCATTCACACAATACCTATCATATTTCTCCTTGAAGTCATTCACCAACAAAGCATTCAAAACTGTTTCTGGCAACTCCATTGACCACTCTTCAAGCAAAACATCTAGTCATCACACCCTTGCTAACCACACTCTTACATAATTTTCAGTGGTGATCCTGAGTTTTCCCACTTCCTGACAAGTATCAAAAAAGTTTTGCTAATCTTAAAAAACCCTTTTGATAACTTATATACATCATGTCCCTCTTTTCTGCCCATCAAGTAGCTTTTGTAAATCTGCAGACCTATCTTTCCTCACAGAGGACATTCCATAAACTAACACAATTTCAGTTAGTCGCCTGTCTCTGGGTCCTCTCAACAATGTCCCCCCCCCCCCCAAACAAAACCAGGTGACCAGACCTGTGCAAAGTAATCCAAATATATCATTATTAAGTATAAAGAGGAATATCAACCTCCCTATACCTACTAGTCAGCATGTTCTTCAACATCCGATTATTCACATCCAATAGGATGTGAATAATTGGATGTCCTCAAAAAATAATTAGTGTCCTCAAAACTACAACTCTGTCATCAGTCATCCATAAATCCATGGCCTCATTAATTTTAAGTAGTCCAGTTTTGTCAATGCAGAATGCAGATTGTGATCTTCTCTTCTAAAGTACATTCATTACCACTTTGTCATATTAAATTTGTCACATACTTTGTCATATTAAACTGCCAACCATTATCCTTTGCTCATACTATCAACCTATTTAAGTCATCTTAAATTAATATGACAAAATACACTGAGTATATTATTTGTTCCTACTAGAGGCCAGATATTATTATTATTATTATTCAGGCCTCCATGGAGTCAAAAGACTCATCGTGGGAGGTCCTTCCTAAGAAACACAAAGTCTACCAAGACCCATCGAGGGGAGATCCCCCCCCTAAGAAACACAAAGTCTATCATACCACTCCTTGAACTCATTGACCGTTCTCGCTCTCACCACTCCATCAGGCAATGCATTCCATGGTTCAATCCACCCTCCATGCAAAGAAATCACTCCTCACCCTCTTGCTCACAGTTTTCTTTCGTAACTTCCAGGGATGGCCTCTTGTCACCACATATATACAGATAAATGTTGATGTGATGCATCAGCAGATCAGCACAAGTGCAGGCTGAAAAATTATTATGGATAGAATTAGATTCTGTGATGTAAGTTATTGATTTGCTGCTTGTTGATGTGGTTTATTCCAAATAGCAAAAATATCATCCATATAGCAAAGCCATAGAGCTTCCATACTCAGTCAGTATAAACAAAGCCCTTTGGTGGGAAAGATCTGAGTTTGATTCCCATCAGTGACATGAGGAACCTTTATCTGGTCTCTTTCAACAAAAGGTGAGTTAGTCGGTCTCATATGGAGGTAGGGTTTTTTTTAACCCAGAAACTTGGGTTTTTCATCCCCCAGAACAGGCAAACCGGCCCCTTGAACACACATGGATTACAGTCATGAATATGTCCTAGCCATATGCCAGTCCAGAGCCTGGATAAAACTGGGAGGATTGGAGAAGGCAATGGTGAACTACCTTGTAAAAATCTCACCAGGAACACTTTTGTGGGAAATGCCTACAAAGTCACCTAGGGTTGGAAACAAATGAGGGGAAAAAAACCACCCCCACAGCAAAGCCATAAGGAAGGTTTTGAATTAAAGATGGAAATTTTTTCTTCCAGTAGTTCCAAGTAGAAGTTAACAAGGATAGAGGTTGGAAAGTCCATTACGATACCTTCAATTTGTCAATAAAACTTTTTATCCCACCTAAAATATCCATAATTCAAGACAAACTTGAAAAGGTCTAAACAATCCAATGAAAACTTTTAATGATAAAAATTTTAGAGTGTCAGTTAAAGAGCATTGGTAAAAATTTAATCCAATGTTGAAACTTACTAGTAAATCTGTGAAATCCATTCTCAGATCTTTAATTTTTGATATAAAGTCACTTGTAGTTTCAACATAAGAGAAGGAATGGCTGGTTAAGGTAGACAAAAGATTTGGAAGAAACTTTGAAATGTTTGACTTCCTTTTCAATTTACAATTGGCCAAATAAGATATCCTGGTTTATTCAGCTTAGGAAGTCGGTAAATTATAGCTTCACTTACATGATGAGTTTTAAGTTTTTGAACTATATCAGGATCGAGCAAAAAAAAAGTTTATTAAGCAAGTGATATTCATTGTGTCAATAATGATTACTGTTAGCCTCCCTCATTGAGTCACTGGACTCCATGGAGATGCCTGTGTAATAATATTAATAATAATTATTAATGTCTCAGATAAATTGCATACATAGATACAGTGATAATTATATATATAACAGATACTTGCAAGTTAATAATATTTTTAGATAATATTCTTTTTTTAAATTATTATTATTGAAATTATGATTATATATTCTGATTGCATATTTACAACACATAATATTACATATTTACAACAGGTTTAGTTCTTTTTTTTCCCTGTATAATGTATTATATTCTTTCTTTCGGAGTCATTTCTAATTTCTTCCTCGAAGCTTAGCAGAGGAAGATAATAGATGGCGGTGGTTTCATGGTTATGTTTCTATACTGGTCGTAAGCCAGGTGTTGATTTTACTGTTTGTTGGTATGTGCTTGGAAGACTTCAACTGCTATTACAGTTTAACTTTTTTTTTTTTTGCAAGTAGGGTTGGATTTAGACATGGTGTGTTTGTTTGTTTGTTTGTGTTCTCGTAGTGATGGTTTATGAGAGGGAGTTTATCATAGGTTGTGTGTGTGTGTGAGGGGGGAGAGAGAGAGAGAGAGTAATAATAATAGTAATAATAATAATAATAATAATAATAAAGAGAGAGAATAATAATAATAATAACAATAATAATAATTATTATTATTGCTTTCCTATCTTGACCCTTATACACTTCTCGTACAATTTGCACTTCTGCTCCCTGTTTATGCCCCTTCTTGAGTTGCAGTTCCCCTAGTCATCCATTTTACAGATCTATTTTTCCTCCTCAGTTTAGGAATACAATCTGTCACTGCTGGTATCACTTATCCCGTAAGTAATTCCAGAGCATTACTGATATCTTTTCTTTTAAGTTCTTCCAATTGCTGTACTGCTCATAGCTGTTCCTATGTTTATCATAATCATCTGCCTTGTAATTCAACATTAATTCCTTTATTCTTGAAATTTGCATATGCCAGCTTGCGTCTTACATGATTGCCCATTCACCAGTTACAGGAAGAGATAACATCCCATTCATAATAACATCCTCTGATTCTATGAACAAATTCTGAAACTCTTGGTCACCATGGTTCCTTCACTCCAGACTGTCTTTCAAGAATTTTGCAAAAGCATTTGACAGGGTGCCACATGATAAGCTGATATTTAAGTTGCAGCACATAGATTTAGATGTCTGGGTTAGTCAACTGGATTCAGGATTGGCTGTCTAATAGGTATCAGAGAGTTGTGTATAGTGGGGCAGTTTCAAGGAGGCAGAAGGTTACAAGTGGAGTCCCCACAGGGATCAGTACTGGGACCTGTATTGTTTAACCTTTATATTAATGACATTGTCCATGGATTGCAACAGGATATTCAATTGTTTGCGGATGATGCGAAGCTGGGAAGGGTTATTAGTAATAGTGCAGATGCAGTAGCACTGCAAGAAGATTTGAATAGGCAAGATAGATGGGCAAATCAATGGGGTGTCGATTCAATTCAGCAAAATGTAAGGTCTTGAGGTTTGGGACACATTGATGGGACACTTCATACTCTAATGGAGGAGCTGTACTGGAGGAAATAGGGGAGACAAGAGATCTGGGGTTGATGATTGATAGAAACCTGAAATTGACATATTGCGAAGGTAACACAGAGGATTGCTGCAATACTGAGAAGGATGGTGACCTGCAGTTCCATTCCATTCCATTGTATAAGACTCTGATCAGGCCACACTTAGACTATTCTATTGTTCTCAGATCTGGTCCCCAGGATTTGAAGGGGATAAATTAACTGTGGAAAGGATACAAAGGCAGATAACAAAGATGATTTCAAGACTGTACAATGTTAGTTATGAGGATCGGCTAAGGGAATGTGAACTGCAGAGTTTGATAGCTGGAGAAGAAGAGGTGATATGATTGAGAAATTTCAACTGTTGAGAGGTAGTTACAGAGTTGACACTGGGGAGTTCTTTTGCTTGGTGGATCAGCAGGGAGGAGTGATGACAAGGGGCCATCCCTAGAAGTTGGAAAAGGAAGCTGTAAGCAAGAGGATGAAGAATGGTTTCTTTTCATGGAGGGTGGTTGAACCATGGAATGCATTACCTGATAGAGCGGTGAGAGCAACAAAAGTCAATGAATTCAAGGAGTGATATGATAGGCTGTGTTTCCTAGGAAGGATCTCCCACGATGAGTCTTTTGACTCCATGGAGAGCTGAATAATAATAATAATAATAAAATCAATATCCTTATTATGAAATGTTGAATCCTCCTTTCAATCTATGTTGATATAAGTGAAATCTTCCATAATAATTACCTGCTTTGCATTTGATAGTTTAAGTTGCCTAAACATCTCCCATTGATCACTTTCAATGTTCCCAAACCTATAACAACATTCTGATATATATCTATATATCATAATGTCCATCAATAAAAAAGTCACTAGTAAGCAACATTTCTCCTCCTAGCTCTTCACTCTGAGTGGACCTAATTTGTCTACTATCCATTTTCTCACTTTGTTTTCCCATCTGTTCTTTCAAAATATGTGAAAGTTTTCAACTTATACTGAAGATATCACCTTCTGTCAACCATGTTTCACCTTCACCAGTCATTTTCAGACAGACTGAGTCTATCAAGTCCATGAACTTCTAACAGCACCTCTGTTAATACCTACTCAAGTAGTGTATTACTAGCTCGTATTACCCTTCTGCTCATTACTCTTTACTTTCATCCCTACTTTGCTCTGTGGCATGCTACATGTACAATCTCCTATTGCCAAGAATACACACACATCCCATGATTATCCTTGCTACATCTCACCTTAGTGGTTCTAATTTCCTTAACTTAACATGCCATGCAATGCACACTGATTTTGAGAGCAATATCCTCTCCAGATATTTAAATGCAGATCTGCATAAAGGATATATGTGGAAGTACAATGTTGGTAATTATGACAAGCTTAGGAAACAGCTTGGATATATAGCATGGAATGAGAAGTTGAGTGGTAAGGGAATAAATGCTGCTTGGTAATAACTGACAAAGATATACATAAAAACATCAATGTGCGAATGTATTCTGAACATCAAAAGGCCGAATCAGGTAGATGTAAAATGGATGATGGTAATAATCAGTTACATGAAGAGTATAGAGAATAAGCCAGAAAAGTGACTCAGTAAGGACAAAAGAAGTGCAGTATGAGTAGAAACTGGTAAAACAGGTGCAGAAAAACCATGGAGAATATATTTTTTTTTAAAAGATATGTGGCAAATGGTAAGGTTATGTTAATGGTTGAAATCTGATGCAGAATACATTGTTGAGGTATTCAGTGATCAATTTATGAGGGTGGTTCATTCTTATCAGGGTGATCATGAAAAACTTAAGTGTAGAGGACAAAGGAGAGGATGGCTTAATTGTGAGTGAGTAGGAGGTAGGAGGAAATAAATGAACTCATTGTCAATAAGGGGACAGAATTTGATAACATATCACCACACACCTTAAGAGAATGTTTCAGGGAATTTGCAGTAGCATTGGCATGCCTGTTTAGTAAGTCTTAGAACAGCACGGGTTCCAAGGGAGTGGAAAGAAGGTAAAATTGTTCCACCGCATAAAGGTAGTGATAAGGCTAAATATCTGGAGTTGTAGTGAAGGTACTAGCGAGATTGGTGAGAAGTAGGATACAGAAATGAGTTGATATAAACAGTATGGTCTGTGGTTATCAGCATGGGTTTGTTAAAGGGAGATCATGTTTTACTAACTTACTCATGTACTATAACAAGGTAACAAATTTCTTGGATTAGAGAGAGAAGCACATACAGTGGTGTAGTGGGATTTTCCAAAAGCTTTTGATAGATTGCCACACAGCAAACTTTTAAATAAATTGAAACAGATAGGATTGGATAACAGAATATTGAGTTGGATCAGTGAGTGGCTGTCAACAAGGTATCAGAAAGTTGTATATGGGGGTGCAGTATTCCAAAAGAGGAAGGTCATTGATGGTGTACTACAGGGGACTATTGTTCAATTTGTATGTTACTGATATTTGGATGGGTTTAACTGGTGATATGCAACTGTTTGCAGATGATGCAAAATTGGGGAGAGAGCAAAGCAGAGTCAAGTAGATGTTATGGCCTTATAAGAGAACTTCAACAGATTGCAGAATGGGCAGGTAAGTTAAACTATCAATTCAATGTTGCAAAGGGTAAGGCTTTGAAATTTGTAAGCAACGATGGGATGTAAAGTATACACTTGGTGAGAAAACTAAAGAAGGTAGAGGAGATGAGAAATCTGGGAGTAGTGGTGGACAAGGACCTGAAATTCAGGGACCACATTGCAAAAGTTGTGAAGATGTTACATTGAATAATGGCAATGATGTGGAGGATCCTGACATGCAAAAATAAAGAGTTTATGATGCCATTATAAGGCCTTGATCAGGCCTCATATGGAATACTGTGCACAGATTTATGTCGCTGGGTTTTCATGGTGACAAGCATATATTAGAAAAAGTCCAGAGAAGATTCACGAAAGTGGTCTGTGGTCTTTGGAATGTGGAGTATGAGGACAGATTGAGAGAATGTAAATTGCATAGCCTTGTGAATAGAAGGGGGGGGGGGGATATGATTGAGACATAAGCTACTCAGGAGTTATTAGGTTGACATGGAAGAGATTTTTCATAGAATTGGGAAAGAGAGAGAGAGAGAGGAGGGGGGGTAGAACAAGAGTCCATCTCTGAGAAATGTATAAGGAGGGTGTGACAGAACAGCAAGGAGCAGGTTCTTTACATGGAGTGTGGTTGGCGAGTGGAATGCATTGGCTGAGGGTGTGTGTTGTGAATGCAGACACATTGAATCAGTTTAAGGCATCTTTGGATGAGCATTGTTTGTGATTGTGTGTACTTCCCATGATGAGTGTCTCCATGGAAGTTAGATGTTAATAATGATATGGGCAAGTAATATCCTAGAGGAGAGATGCCACTAGAGGTGGGCCCAAATGATCCATTTTGGACTGCTCCTATTTAACTTGTATGTTAATGATATTGGAACGGATTTGAATGGTAATATGCAGTTCTGTTACAGATGATGTAAAGTTGGTATACAAATTATAAGGAGTATAGCAGATGCTGTGGCTTTACAAGAGAACTTGAACAGACTGGATGAATAGGTATGAGAGTGGGGATACCAGTTCAATATTGCAAAATGTAAGGTTTTAAAATTCAAGAAGCAAAAATGGGATGCAGAGTATATAATTACTAAGAATATCTTGAAGGATATGAGGGATGTGGTGAGTGATAGTGGACAGGACACTAAAATTTCAGAGACATATCACTAAAATTTGTGAGAAGAGCACAGCAGTTTATGGCAATTATGTGCAAGATACTGACATGTAGTAGAAGTAAGGATGTTAGAGGTGCACTATACAATTTTAATAAGACCACATATCAATTATTGTGCAGATTGAGGCAATGGAATTTGTAGAGTCTAGTGGATAGGAGGAGGTAGATGACTAAGCACTGATTGGAAAGAAGTCAACAGACACCTTGATGGGTAAGGTGCATTGTACCATGTAACGAGTCACATGTTTGTAGCCAGTAAAAATTAGAGGAATATGATGCTCCCAAGTCAGTGCAACTGTGTCTGAGTGAAACGGCTGTGAGAAGGGAACTGATGGAGTTTGAAAGAAACATGACAGGATGTCATGTTGCAGGCCTATCTGTTCAGAAAATTGTTGAACAGATTGGGCAATTACAGGTCAATAATCGTTGATATCATACTGAGATGGAAGAGCAGGGAACCAACTGCAAGTACTACCAGCGGTGAACAACCCACCACACTCACTGAACATGATCATAGGTGCCAGAAAGGATGATAGGTAAAAACTGTGATTCATTGGCTGACACATTGAATGCAGAGTTCTGGGCATCAAGTGGAACAAGAATCTGCACTAAGACATTCAGAACTAAGGCCCACAATATGGGTTTCCATGGTAGGAACGCAATATGCAAGCCTCACATTATTCAAAACAGCATGCAGCATCATTGTCTTCTGTGGTGAAAAGAGTGTGTTCAGTGGGACGCTGAAGCTTGGAAAGATGTGTTATGGAGTAGCAAATCAGACTACATCTTCTACCGAGTAGATGGATAGGTGTGGCAGATGCGTTGAACATCTCTTACCAGAGTGCATAACCCCAAATATGAAATTCAGAGGTGGCAGTGTGATGGTATGGTCCTGTTTTTCCTGGTTTGGCCTCGGACCTCTGTTTGTGGTGCCATGAACATTGAACTGTGAGAGGTATCTAGACATTCTGGACAGTACACTGCTTCATACTTAGTGGCATTTCTACTGAATTGACCATTGTCTCTTTCATCACAATGCACTACATCATAAGGCTGCATGGTTTGTGGACAAGAATGTCACCACACTTGACTGATTTCCACAGAGCCCTGATCTCAATCCTATTCAACATCTGTGGGGCAAACTTGAGCATCAGGAGAGGTCAAGGGATATCCACTCACAACAGTATCATAACCTCATCACATGCCTACAGGAAGATTGGTCCAAAATTCCCATCGATTGCTACTGTATGCTTGTGGAAAGTATACCCTGTAGGACTGCTGCAGTCATCACAGAGAAAGGAGGTTACATAATATTAAGGTGGGTGTGACAGCTGTTTGTTCCTCACTGTTGATTTCTTTCCAAGCAATGTAAGTTGGTAAAGTCTGACCAGAGAAGCGAAAGCTATCGTTGGCAAACTGCCAAGAAGAGTCAATTCATGTTTAAGGGGTGAAAAAAATAAGGCGATTTATGAATTGGTCCCCAACATGCGAAATCAGGTGCTTTATGCGTAAAATTTTCCAACTGTTATACAAGCAAAATAGTTACCACTTTAAAAATTACCATGATCATAAAAGAGAAGTTAATCAGTACTGGGACCTGCATTGTTTAACCTTTATACCAGTGACATTGTCCGTGGATTGCAACGGGATATTCAGTTGTTTGCGGATGATGCGAAGCTGGGAAGGGCTATTAGTAATAGTGCAGATGCGATAGCCCTGCAAGAGGATATGAATAAACTAGACAGATGGGTAAATGAATGGGGATGTTAGTTTAATGCAGCAAAATGTAAGGTCTTAAGGTTTGGGATACATTGATGGGATGCTGAATACTCTATGGGGGGAGTTAGACTGGAGGAAGTAGGGGAGAGAGACAAGAGATCTGGGGTTGATGATTGATAGAAACCTGAAATTTAGAGGACATATTGCGAAGGTGGTGAAGGTAACACAGAGGATTGCTGCAATACTGAGAAGGACGGTGACCTGCAGAGATAAAAGGGTTATCATTCCATTGTAATAACTCTGATCAGACCACACTTAGACTATTCTTCTCAGATCTGGTCCCCAGGATTTGAAGGGGATAAATTAACTGTGGAAAGGATACAAAGGCAGATAACAAAGATGGTTTCAGGACTGTACAATGTTGGTTATGAGGATCAGCTGAGGGAGTGTGGACTGCACAGTTTGGTGGATAGAAGGAGAGGTGATATGATTGAGACTTTTAAACTATTGAGAGGTGGTTACAGGGTTGACTGGGGAGTTCTTTTGCTTGGTTGAACAGCAGGAAGGAGTGACGACAAAGGGCCCATCCCTGGAAGTTACAAAAGGTAACTGGAAGAGAGAGAGAGAGTGAGGGGTGGTTTCTTTGCATGGAGGGCAGTTGAACCATGGAATGCATTGCCTGATAGAGTGGTGAGAGCAAGAACGGTCAATGATTTTAAGGAGTGGTATGATAGATTCTGTGTTTCTTAGGAGGGACCTTCCTCGATGAGTCTTGAAAGACTTTTTGTTTCTTAGGAAGGACCTCCACGATGAGTCTTTTGACTCCATGGAGGCCTGAATAATAATAATAATAATAACCTATCTGGTAAAAATGATATATTTTTCAGGTGACATGTCATTAATATATACTGTGGTGATACTTGATGACTTAGAAAATTACCACAATCATGGATATGTAGAAACTAAATAAGTTGTATAGAAATAATGGTCTTAAAATGAATGCTGATAAAAATAAATAAATATGTACTTATAGCTTAACAGATAAGCAAAACACAATCTAACTATAAAATGGCATGAAAGAGAAAATCCGATTGGGAGTACATTTCAATACTTAAGGTAGAAAACCTATCGAAAGTCTGAAATGGAGAAAGGCAGTTGAAGTAGTTGATATTCATCAGAAATGCTCAAATATGTTGGTATAAAAGTTTTATGATAAACATTATGATATACACCAATGAAGTGTTCATTAAATAACGCCACTATTTTACTATGGTTTTCTGCTACCATAACTATACATCTGTGTCAACCTGCCATCATTATTTTTGCTTGCACATAGCAAAAAAGTTCCCTTGAATTAGCTTTGACCTGGGCTCACCAGCATCCTTTCATATTCTACTTTTGCTTTTTTAACCATGCATGTCACTTTCTAGTCTGCAGTTTATATTCTTCATGTACCTGTTCACTGCAAACTGTTATGTCCTCCATAACAACTCCTTTTGTAACACTGCTTGCTTGATTTCACTGTTCATCCATCTCACTCTTACTCTATTTATTCACTTAGTATGCAGTTATGCACTGCTTGTGCATTCCTATGCATTGTCAACATCTTTTCTACACAATTCATCAACCCAATGTATTGATACTAGTTGACTATGCAGTTTCTCATAATCACCCACCCTATATAGTTCCACATATAGACCTTCTTGATCACTTTTTCCTGTTTGACTACCTTCCAAATGAATACTTCATGATCACTTTCACCAACAGGTGGGTGGCAGTATTGAGACCTCATTCACAACCACATCCTGTGAGGATATCACCAAATCTAACACGATGAACTTTGTGTTGCTTCCATCACATGCTATCTCTTCTATATTCTAATAAATTTAGTTTAATCCTTTATCCAAGTGTGAGCAAATAAAGTTTGCACCTGAAAGTATCTTCAAGACTGGGGTAAAGTGGTACAACACCAGGGCACTCCTTGCAAAGGTGGAGCAAGCTACCAACACTCCTATCTCAGTATCTCCCATAATGCAAAACACATCTCCTTGTGGATATGTCTAATGTTATGCATTAAGGGAAGGGCCACAACCCAGACTAGTTTCGACCTTTATTGAGGTCTCTTCAGTGGGAGCCAGGACCAAGTGGAGATACCAGCCAGAAGCATTAGCAAGGTCATCTCTACCTATAGGAGTTGCCAAATGGTGTGCCACCCTTTTTTAATAAATTACTTTGGATTTAGAGAAAGATGTTGAAAGTTTATTTTTCACTTGGTTAGAGTATAATAAATTTAGTTTAATCCTTTATCCAAGTGTGAGCAAACAAAGTTTGCACCTGAAAGTATCTTCAGGACTGGGGTAAGGATTAAACTAAAGGATTAAACACCCTACCCCAGTCCTGAAGATACTTTCAGGCGCAAACTTTGTTTGCTCACACTTGGATAAAGGATTAAACTAAATTTATTATACTCTAACCAAGTGAAAAATAAACTTTCAACATCTTCTATATTCTATATCCTACCATTTCAAGTCATGACAGTATATCATCCTCAGTAAACCAAGTTTCACTTATGCCAATTATCTTTGGACACACTGATTTGATGAATGCTACAAACTGAATCCTTTTATTTCTGATACTCTGTATGTTAATATACAAGCATAACAATTCTCCACTCTTTGAGGCTATACCATCAACACATCACTCACTCACTCTCTCTCTGCTATAGTACACTTCTCTCTTCATTCTGATTCTCAGATACTGACCGATTTTCATTCATATTCTTATCATCCTAACCTATTTTGCACCATCACCTTTGTATCCATCCTCTTCCTGTCCTTCCACAACCTGCTTCTTAATCTCTCTGACTCTTAGCAGTACTAATTTTGTATGAACACTGTATACTCTTAGTAAACAACAATTGTTCCAAATGACCAACACCAAACCCTTTCAAATGCAATCTATCAGCTCTGAACAATTCTAACTTTCCTTGAAATTTACTCCATACATTCAAAAAGTGAGCACTCTCTGCCTGACACAATTCAGACATCTTGTCATTCAGTATCATTACTCTTCTTCTCAGTTCACTACTGTCACATCTGGGCAACACGCCAACCATTTTCCCAATGTCACTATTATCCTTCACCTCCTGTAACAACTTCTTCAAGTCCCTTTCAGCATTCTTTGTCTCACTATCCAAGTCGCCTGTGCCCACCACTATCACTAATTCCGATGCCCGTTCCTTCCTTCTATGAAAAGCATCTGATATTTGTTTTATTGTACCATCTGGTAAACATATCCTATACACCTTATTTTTTTACCATACCTTCAATGACTGAATCACCATATAAAACAACCCTATCATCTTTAGATACTTGCATCTTCCTATTAACCTCCTTGTCAATTACACTGGTTATTCTCTTTTTTAAACATTCAGTTTCTTGCTCCATACCTTTAATCTGACTATTCAGTTTCATTAACTCTTGTCTAACCTCTTCAATATATTAAATTAGTAGAATTGAAGGAAGTACAGAAAGGTGGTTGGATATAAAATCAGATTTAAGACAAGGATATACTGTATCACGCTTATTCTTCATCTACATGGATTACATTATGAAAGAAAGTGGCATTAGGTCTAATATCAGAAATGTTACTCTCAGCATTGTGCTTTATGCATAGAATGTGTGACAAGAGAGGACTGGTATATGTGGATGCCTGGAGTGTGTTTGAGGAAAGAGAGGTGTTGTATGCGAGAGACCGTTTACATTTGAATGAGGAAGGACGTAGGCATCTGGAGAGATTGCTGTTCTGAACGAGTCAGTGTGTCCCAGGGAGGATGATAGCAGGGGTGGCCTCTTGTGGGAATGGATACTTGGGAGAAGGGAGACAATGTCAGGTAACACTGAGCCCAGTGGAGTCCAGAAGAGATAATGCTGGGTATAGAAACAATGGCATTTATATGCAGTATACTAATGCCAGGAGTATCCAGAATAAGGGAGAGGAATTGGTGGCGCAGATAGCATCAGCCTGGCCAAAAATTATTGCGATCACTGAGACGTGGTTGACAGAAGGGGATATAACAACAGGAATAGAAGTCGCTGGGTATAGCATTTTTCGTCAGGTTAGGAGGGGAAAGCGTGGTGGTGGGGTACTGCTTATGATAAGTGATGACCTATGTCCTCTAAGAGTGGAGAATTTGGAAGGAAGTGAGACAAATGATTTTGAGAGCGTATGGTGTGAGGTAGAGGTAGGCAAGACAGGATATTTAGTGGGGTGTTGCTACAGACCCAGGAGCACAGAGGATGGCGACCAGGAGATGTTTAGACAGCTAAGTTTGGCAAGTGCAAGAAGAATGATTGTTATGGGAGATTTTAACTTCAGTAGTATAAATTGGAGAGAGGAAGATGCATATAGCAATAGGGGAATGGAATTTCTAGAATTCTTGAGGGACAAATGTCTTAGGCAACATGTAACAGAGGGAACAAGAGGTTCAAAAATTTTGGATTTGGTTATAGCATCAGAAGAGTTGATAATAACTGAGTTGACGTCTCTCCCACCAGTTGGAGAGAGTGACCATATGGTGTTGACTTGGAAAATGAATAGACATACAGGAGTATCAAAGAGACGGGAACTTATGTGGAATTATAAGGCAGGTGATTATAATAGTCTTAGACGTCAACTTCGGGAAGTTTCATGGAGGGAGGAATTGGAAGGCCGGGATATCACCAGTGCGTGGGAAATTGTGAAAGAATATTTGTTATCAGCAATGGTAAGTTGTATACCACGAGTGAAGAAGAGGACGCAATTTGGAGTAAAGTGGATGACAAACAATATTAAACAGGAATTGCATGCGAAAAAGAGGCTATGGAAGAGATATAAGGAGATAGGTGAAGAAATGCATGAGGAATATAAGACACAGGCCAGAAGAGTGACTAGTGTGGTAAGGAAAGCGAAACTGGAATATGAGAGGAGATTGGCCCTAAGATCCAAAGAAAATCCTAGGGAATTTTTTAGCTATGTGGCCAGTAGGAGGAGAAATGACTGTGGAAGAATGATATTCTGGGATAAAAATGGGAATAGAGTGACTGATGCAGAGAACATAGTGGAATTGTTCAATGAACACTTTATTGGAGTATTTCATCCTAGAGGAGTCAGTTTTAATGCTAGAGGGATAGGACTGGTACGAGGTCTGGAGGTACAGGAGGAGAATGTGTTTCAGATACTGAGTACTCTGGATGTCAGTAAAGCTGTGGGACTGGATAGTATTTCGCCACGAGTTTTGAGAGAATGTGCTAGGGAATTGACAGTACCTTTAACGTGGCTTTTCAATGAAAGTCTGGCTTTGGCAAAGGTGCCCAGGGAATGGAAGGAAGGTAAGATAGTGCCATTGCATAAGGGTGGTAACAGACTGGAAGTGTCTAATTATAGGCCAGTCTGTGTGTCATCAGTAGTTGTTAAGATCTTGGAGAAAGTAGTGAGGGACCGTGTACAGCATTGGGCAGATGACGGTAATGTTATCTGTGAGAATCAACATGGATTTGTGAAAGGACGCTCTTGTTTTAGCAATATGCTAGCCTTTTATAATAAAGTTACAAGAACATTAGATGAGGGAAAGGCATATACTGCAATTTTCTTAGACTTGGCGAAGGCATTTGACAGGGTGCCACATGATAAGCTGATATTTAAGTTGCAGCACATGGGTCTGGATGTCAGATTGGTCAACTGGATTCAGGATTGGCTGTCTGATAGGTATCAGAGAGTTGTGTATGGTGGAGCAGTTTCCAGGAGGCAGAGGGTTACAAGTGGGGTCCCACAGGGCTCAGTACTAGGACCTATATTGTTTAACCTTTATATCAATGACATAGCCAGTGGATTGCAGGGGGATATTCAGTTGTTTGCAGATGATGCGAAGCTGGGAAGGATTATTAGTAATAGTGCAGATGTGGTAGCCCTGCAAGAGGATTTAAATAAGCTAGATAGATGGACAAACGAATGGGGATGTCAGTTTAATGCAGCAAAATGTAAGGTCTTGAGGTTTGGGAAACATAGATGGGATGCTGCATACTCTATGGGAGGAGTTATGCTGGGGGAAGTAGGGGAGAAAAGAGATCTGGGGTTGATGATTGATAGAAATCTGAAGTTTAGGGGACATATTGCAAAGGTGGTGAAGGTAACACAGAGGATTGCTGCTATTATGAGAAGGACACTGACCTGCAGAGATAAGAGGGTTATCATTCCATTGTATAAGTCTCTGATCAGATCACACTTGGACTATTGTTCTCAGATTTGGTCCCCAGGATTTGAAGGGGATAAATTAACTGTGGAAAGGATACAAAGACGGATGACAAAGATGGTTTCAGGACTGTACAAGGATAGTTATGAGGATCGGCTGAGAGAATGTGGACTGCAGAGTTTGGTGGATAGAAGAAGGAGAGGTGATATGATTGAGACTTTTAAACTGTTGAGAGGTGGTTACAGGGTTGACACTGGGGAGTTCTTTCGCTTGGTTGATCAGCGGGAAGGAGTGATGACAAGAGGCCATCCCTGGAAGTTACGAAAGGAAACTGTGAGCAAGAGGGGAAGGAGTGGTTTCTTTGTGTGGAGGGTGGTTGAGCCGTGGAATGCATTGCCTGATGGAGTGGTGGGAGCGAGAACGGTCAGTGAGTTTAAAGAGTGGTATGATAGACTTTGTGTTTCTCAGGGGGGGGGGACCTCCCCTCAGTGAGTCTTGACAGACTTTATGTCTTAGGAAGGACCTCCCTCGATGAGTCTTTTGACTCCTTGGAGGCCTGAATAATAATAATAATAATAATAATAATAATGTTGTATGCATAAAGCACAATGCTGAGATTAACATTTCTGATAGCATTTATTTCTGATAACATAGCATTTCTGATAACATTTATTTAGATAAATCCATTACAAGTATTAAGGATTCCTCAACTAAACTGAATATCTGCTGTAACAAATTTGGTATGAAAATTAGCAGTAAATAATGAAGATTATGAAAATAGGCAGAATATGCAGGAACCCTGAAAACATCAATTTTGTTCTGAACCATTAGAGCAAGTAAAACATTGACTATTTAGGCACAATTTTTAGTGAAGATGCAAATTAAATATGGAAACAGACAACAGAATTCACAAAGCTGGTATTAGGGTGTCAAATGAATAAATTTATATGGAATAAGAAAGAAATTAGGTCAAAATATATTCAAAGTAGCTGTGTGAAATTGATTTTAATTTACAGATCTAAAAAGCAGGTTAGAAATTAAACAGTTAATCAAAAACTAGAGTCTACAGATATGAGGGCTGTAAGAAAAAAAAATGGGAGAGAGAGTGAATAGATAGCCTACACACAACATTTATTTGCTATAGGCCTTGCTGCCTCTCATGTGTGTAAATGGTATAAAAAAATTGCATCAATGGCAGACTATTATTATTATCACTCCAACCTCCATGAAGTCAGCAGACTCATCATGGGCGTTTCACTAATCAACAGCATATTTATCATACTGAACCTTAAAATCCTCAACACTCACTGCATTCACAATGCATATGGGTAATGTGTTCCATTCATCCACAATTTTCCATGTAAAAATCTTCTCCCGACATCCTTCACCATACCTTTGCATAACTTCCAGGGATGATCTCTTATTCTATCTTCTCCCACTTTCTACTCTTTTTATAATTCTCTTTGTATTTAATCTGATAACATCCTCTCACTAACTCGAATGTTTCTATTGTATCATCTCTTTTCCTCTTATCCACCAAACTCTGTAATTTATATTCCTATAATCTCTTTCTATTTAACCAATATTCTAGAGTCCTGATTGCCTTATGAAAACTAGGGCATCAAATCAAAGCACAACATTCCAAATGTTGCTTTATACAGTAGCATAACCACCTCTTATCCCTACATATTAGTGTACTCCTTATCGTAACAGCAATATTTACAACACTTGCAATGTGGCCTCTAAACTTCAGTCTCTATCAACAATCATTTCCCCCACCACCACCACACACACACAGATCTTTAATCTCATCCACTTTCCACTTCCTGAAACACAGTTCGGCACACTTCAATCAGTACAGTACACAGCATTATATCTCTGTACTCTAAAATGAAACACCTTGCACTTATTAATATTAAGACTACAACCCCAATCATTTGTCCAAGCTAAAAGTCTATTCAAATCTTCCTGAAGGGAATTAGCATAGGCAGTGTTTTTTATAATTCTCCCCAACTTTGCATCATCAGCAGATAACTGAAGATCCCAAGTCAATTCAAATGAGATATCATTAACAAGTAACTTAAACAGCAGTAATCCAAGAACAAAACCTTGAGACACACCACTTTTTTTTTTTTTTTTTTGAGAATGGTCATGTCATTTAAACAGCATGCTGAGATGGCAGGAAAAAAGACTCAGAGGAAGACCAAGATCTAATGGACTGATGTAGTCAGAAGTACTGACAAATGCTAGATTAATTTGCAGGAAAATTGTTGAGAGGTGACCTGTTAATGCAAACATAATCATGTTGCAGAAGACTGCAGAGGTGATTATGAATAGTTTACGAATACTGTGTGGTAGTACACCCATCCAACAACAAGTCTTTGACTCCATGGAGATTCTTGAGATCATAATAATAATGTCATTTTGTTGTTCATAAAAATGGAGTAAAAATAAAAATTGTAAGCAACATTTGACAAGTATATATACTATATATATACTATATATTATATATATTATTATATATTATATACTATATATACTATATAGTATATAAAGCAAATTTTGGAGCCCATATTTTTTCTGTTTCATATTTGCACCATTGTCATACCCTTGACCTCGCATGTCTACAATGGGAATGTTCCATTTTTCCAGTTGTTCCACTATTGTTGCACATAAACCACGTCCTGTGGAATCTGATATATCTGCAAAACCTAAAAAGTTTTCCCTGATCTTGACAATTCCATGTAAAGTGAATAATAATGGTCATTTGTTATGTTTTACTTGCATCAGGTGTGCAGACTAAAAAAATTATGGAATAATATTTAGATTTTCGAATTGATAATAAAATTGTATCCCTGATTGCATTAATTAAAGTTTCCAATATTTCATTTTGATTGTCTCAAATAGTGTACTCTATTGTTTCCTTGTAGGGCCCTTTCAACATGATTTTCCATAATGGGATCAAACTTCACAAACAGTTCGACTACTTTTAAAAAATTGCCATTATTCCTTTCATATAATTTATCAGATGATCTGCAAAAGCTAAAGTTTGGTTACCAAGGAATTTTATAATTTCAGTCAAGCATTCTAAAACACTCATACAATGTTTCTTTTCCATTTCATACATGCTTTGAATCTGGCAATCAATAGTAGTTTTGTTTTTTAAATTTTTATCAAGTTCCTTCCAATTTAAGAAATTTTTCATGTGAGCTAAACTAGTCTCATGTCTATGCAAAGTTGTACTTATATTTCTCCAGTCGTTATAACCTCATACAAGACTACTTGATTCAGTAGGTGCAAAAAGTTTGTAATAAAAGCAAAAAACAGAATTTAAAGTTTTGGAATAAATGAGCCATGTTCTTGGCACGCGCTCCCGTTTTCCATTTTTCTATTATAATATGTGTCGCCAAATTTACGACCATATGTATCTCTGGGATATATATTTTTCTTTTGAACAGGCCCCATTTCAATTAAAACAACTCGTAATTTTTCATCAATATTCCCCATTCACCTGGA
This sequence comes from Typopeltis vanoorti, assembly GCF_054136105.1. Taxonomy (NCBI): domain Eukaryota; kingdom Metazoa; phylum Arthropoda; class Arachnida; order Uropygi; family Thelyphonidae; genus Typopeltis; species Typopeltis vanoorti. Next base: position 16,533,247 of record NC_143554.1, read on the forward strand.
TCTTCTAAATCTACAAAGACTAACAACATGTTAGTTTCGTGGTCAACTACAACTAAATCTTCTCCTAACTGTTTTTCACTTAAATCCTGCATCTTGTTATCTTGTTCAACAGTTGTAATAATACTTTCATTCAAACTGGATGATGTGCACGGTTCTTCAACTCTGATTTCTGATGTATCGAGTCGGTTACAATCTGCTTCAGAATATTTTAATATTTTAACAAATTTATTAAGAGCCCCAGTTTGTTTCTTAATATCTGCTTCTTTCGCAGCATGACACTTACGATTTTGTGCACCAGATAACTTTTTTAAATTTTTGATTCCATTTCTCTTTTATACCCACAAGAAATTATTACACAACATGACAGAGAGACGAAACAATAGTCCGCACTGCGCTACTGTCAGTAGCCTATTGAGATGCATACTGTTATAAATCTACTGTTGCTATCCTGTCATTACTGCGACATTGTAAAATTTTATTATTTTAACTTTGTATACTTGTAATTTCTATTAATTACTTGTGATGTCTTTTTTCTTTACTTTATACTTTATTCTCCATTATTCTAATGTAGCTAGTGGTAAGACTTATACGTTGGTTAGACATAACTGGTAATTAATTTACGGAATTAACAACGCATATAAATTACTGGTGAAACCTCCGGTTTCACCAGTACAGCCGCTCTGGGCTGGCAGACCATGCCTTAGATACCCACCATAAAATTCGTTGGAAGAAGACAAAAATAATCCATCGCAGCAAGTTTAAATACGAAAGATTATTCAAAGAATCTTCAGCAGCTCTAAAAAACGTTCCTAACCTCAACAAATTTGGGTGCATGAAACTGCCCCAAATTTGGGAGACTTTCATTATGAGAACTTCAGCCCAACGGCCAAGACTACCAAATTAGCCCGCAAGAGGGCACCATTAGGACTTTAGGAACAAAATTAGTGTCTTAATTTCTTCCTCATTTGCTTTGTTAGTTCCTGTAGTGCACATACCATATCTTTATGTTCCTGAAGATGACAATGTGACATTGTCGAAATATAGAAGTGATTCATTAAAGTTATCTTTAATTAATTTACTTTATATGCGTTGTTAATACCTCTAATGTAGCTGTGCATGCTTTCTCTCTCTCAGAATCTCTCTTGTTTATATTATTATGTGCTATGTTTACAAGAAAGTCAAATAACATTTATTTACATTACTGTGAAATGTACACGAATTTAAACATTAGGGAGATTGCTTTCTCTATCCTCTATAAAAACTTTAGCAAAATTTAGAACCTTTTTTTCTTCAACTTTAAAATACTTTCTTTAACACAAAACGTTATCTACTCTCAGTTTACAAATTTTACTTATTAAACTCCAAGCTTACTTGCAAAGAGGTTACCTAAATCTCTCTGTTAAGTTATCTTTAGAAATTTCATATCAACTTCTAACATGCCAATTGATTCTCTTAAGGACACTTCTTAACCTTATTAAACATATATCTTAAAAGTCTTTCTAACAACTATAAGAGGAATTATATAAAAGTTTTGAACTTACAAAGGCTCTGTATCTCACAATTAGTCAAAAGTCTTTCACTAAAAGTTCTATGGCAATTCTTTCATCTCAGATCTTCATCTAGAATTTTGGCTTCGGCTATATCAATTGGGAATGTAGCAAGACTCGTACAGTTCCAGAAAAATGTTATTCTCCCATGGCGAAAAGAAAAACTTAGGAGCGAAGGTACTTTGGAAAGTTTGCCTTGCCTTTTCTCCTCTACTTGGGCTCACCGAAAATGCCTGGACAACTGCCGTCTCAAGTAGCTTGAATTGCCGCCTCTAAGAAACTGAAAATGCTGCCTCCAAGAAAAATGAAACTGTTGTCAACTGTCAATCAGGATCCCTCTGGACTGGAAACTTTTCTCTTCTATGGCGTTTGAGACTTCTCCTTTCGGCAATTTGAAAGTCCTGTCTATGGAAGTCGTTTCTCTCTAGCAACGTCTCGAACCGAGAAGCTCCTTTCTGGAAGCGGAAAACTCCTCTCTCAACCAACGTCTGCATCTGGGATGCTCTCTGACGATGTCTGGAACCGAGCAGCTCTGTCTCCCTTCGGCAACGTCTGGGACCGGGCAGCTTTAGCAATGTCTGGAACCGAGCTGCCTCCTCTTTGACAGCGTCTGGAACCGGGCAGCCTCTCCTGTCTCTCTGTGGACATCTCTGGATCTCTGCAGCCCCCTTCTGTTTGCTCCAGTCCCTTTTTATTATACCTCATCTGAGACCGTGCATGAAGTTTGGCAACTCCCAAAGAATCAGTATGATTCTTTCATCTTAAGTTTCAAGTTCGGCACGCCTTTTGTTCTCCTCCGCTTTCTTTTAATTGCAAGTTGCCGGCCATTGGAAAGTTGTTTGAACCTTTCTGACTGACTTAGCAGATGTTTACACTTAGAGCCTGCAAGCCTTTCTCATACAAACAAATTTTAATAACAATCTTTCTAATGCCACCATGTAAATCTATTACATGCAGCTTCAGCGATATAAACATTGCCTTTGTTTTTAACACGCTAACATATTCTTATTAAAGCAGTATATACAGTTAACTTCCAGAGTGTAATTTACAATAACATCTAAAACAAACTATACAGAGACAAACAAAGTTTATTTTTACAATACTCACATGGGACTTAACCTAAGTAATCAATCGAATGTAATGTGCTTTGGAATATTTAAGCTACAATTGAGTTTTTACAGTACCATATGACTGGTTACATAGCAACAAATGTTTTGTATGAAAATTCATTTCTGCGCATAAAAAACATTCACCGTTTCACTTTAGATTCTGGAGGCAAGCATTTAGCCTGCTCTCACTGCAAAATTGTAAACAGCCAGCAATATACAATTTTTTTAAAAATTTTTTTTGGTGTATCTGGTTATTTATTTTAATAATGATCATTCTAAGAATTTTTTGTTTTTATAATAAAAATTTTGTTTCTTAAAAATGAACTTGTACCCTGGTGCCCCCTTCGTAGCAGCGCCCGCATGCACCACATGCCCACTTCCACCAATTGCGTCTGTTCACCAAAACATTGTCGGAATAAGTGAGACATGGTTGGAAGAGGATGACATCCTGACAGGAATAGAGATGGAAGGGTATGATGTGTTTCGTGAGAACAAAAGGGGTAAAAAGGGAGGGGGAGTGCTATTGATGATAGAGAAAGAGTTATGTCCATATAAAGTAGAGATGTAAGAGGGAAATAGTGCCAGTGGTTTTGAGGCAGTATGGTGTGAGATAGAGGTGAATGGAATCAAATACTTGGTGGGATATTGTTATAGACCAGGTAATGCGGATGGTGGTGATAATGAAATGTACAATCAAATTAGCCAAGTAAATAAGAAAAGGGTGATTATTATGGGTGATTTTAATTATGGCAATATAGACTGGAATGATGAGATAGCAACTGGAAGTAAAGAAAATGAGTTTCTTGAGTTTTTGAGGGATAACTAACTCAGACAGTATGTAACAGAGGGCACACAAGGATTGAGAATCTTGGATTTGGTCATCTCATCAGAGGATGTAATTATAAATTAGGTGTCAAATCATCCAAAAACTGGTGAAAGTGATCATGAGGTGATTACCTGGGTGGTTACCAGCAGTGCGAGGACCTCTGTGAGAAAACGGTATATGTGGAGCTACAATGGGGGTGGGGTGATTATGAAGAGCTCAGGAGACAGCTTGCAGGTGTAGCATGGAATGAGGAGTTAGCTGGAAAAGAGATCAATGCAGATTGGGGGATTTTCTAAAACTGTTTAGTAGATGCAATGTCTAAATGCATTCTGAGGGTGAGAAGGTTAAATAAGGTGGGTGTGAGATGGATGAATAAAGAGATTAAGCATGCAGTACATAGAAAAAGGGCATTGTGGAGGCAGCAAAAGAGAAGTGGAAATAATCAATTCCACGAGGTCTACAAAGACCAAGCAAGGAGGGTGACTTTGTTGGTGAGGTTAGCTAAAGAGAGGTATGAACATCAGTTGGTTAATAAAGCCAAAAAAGTATCGTAAGGAGTTCTTTCGATGTGTAGCCAGCAAAAGAAAGAATAATTATGGAAGGATGACATTGATTAGAGAAAATGGTATAAAGACAGCTGATGCAGAATGTGTGGTGGATATACTTAATGAGCAGTTCATAAAGATCTTTCAATCTTGTGATTGTGACTTCATGGAGGGATTGAGAGCAGTTGATGATGGGGAGGAGAGACTGACTGTAGGTGAGCAAGAGGTGTATGGGGAGTTGAGTAAACTAGATGTTAATAAGGTTGTGGGACTTGATAATATATCACCACGTATTCTGAAAGAATGTGCCAGGAAGTTGACACCTGCCTTGACATATTTTTTTAATATGAGTCTTGCACTTGGTCAAGTTCCTAAGGAGTGGAAGGAGGACAAGATTGTGCCACTTCATAAAGGAGGTGATGGAACTCAAGCATCAAACTATAGGTCTATCTGTGTGTCAGGTGTTATGGTTAAGTTGTTGGAGAAGCTTGTGAGAACTAGGATCCAGAGTTGGGTTGATAACAATGGTATTATCTTTGATGGACAGCATGGATTTGCTAAAGGGAGGTGATGTTTTAGTAATCTACTTACTTATTTCAATAAAGTAACCGCTTCCTTGGACAGAGGAAAAGGATACACAGTAATATACTTGGATTTCTCAAAGGCTTTTGATAGAGTACCTCATGATAGGTTGGCAGTCAAACTAGAGTAGATGGGGTTAGATATTAGATTGGTATCTGACAGGTATCAACAAGTTATGTATGGGGAGCGATATCCAGGAAAAGGAAAGTCACTAGTGGAGGATCTCTGGGGTCTGTTTTAGGTCGATTACTGTTTAACTTGTATATTAATGATATAGGTGAAGATTTGGATGGAGATATTCAGTTGTTTGCAGATGATCCAAAGTTGGGACAAATCATGAAGTGTAGTGAAGATATTGTAGCCTTAGGAAGACTTGAATAAATTGAGTGATTGGGCATGGAAATGGGGATGTGAGTTCAATGTTGCAAAATGTAAGGTTTTAATATTTGGAAAACAAAGATGGGATGCAGAATTTATGCTTGGTGAGAATATATTGTTGGAGGTAGAGGAAATAAGAGATCTGGGGGTGATAGTGGATAAGGATCTAAAATTTAGGGGACACATCGCCAAAATTGTGAAGACAACACAAAGGCTTCTGGGAATGATGCGGAGGACACTGACATGTAGAAGTATGGAGATTCTTGTTCCGTTGTATAAGGCTTTGATTAGGAACACATGGAGTAATGTGCCCAGATTTTTTCCCCAGGTTTTCAGAAGGATGAAGTGATGTTGGAAAGGGTCCAAAGGCGATTGACTAAGGTAGTTTCTGACCTCTGGAATGTCGAGTATGAGGAAAGATTGAGAAGATGTAATTTGCAGAGTCTGGTGGACAGGAGGAAGAGGGGAGATATGATAGAGACCTACAAGTTGGTAAGGGGTTGTTCAATGCTGGAGAAGTTTTACAGAGAATAGTGGGAGATCGGGAGAGAACAACAGGTCATCCCTGGAAACTGATAAAGAGGGTGTGAGTAGGGGAGTGAGAGGCAGGTTTTTTTCATGCAGAGTTGTGAATGATTGGAATACCTTGCTTGAGAATGTGGTGTCTGCAAAGAGTTTGAATGTGTTTAAAACACGCTATGATGAGCTGTGTGTGTGATAAAAGGACCTCCCAGATGAGTCTTTGACTCCATGAGGTCTTGGGGTGGTAATAATAATAACTCTTTTTATTATCACGTTTTGATCTTCATATCATCATCTGGAGCATACACAAATATGCAAGACAAGCTGCGTTACATTACAAACCATAAGCTAGAGAAACAATGAATTGATCACATGTTATTTTACTGGCATGACCTCTAGTGAAGAAAAAATAAAACAAAATAAATAAAAAATAAATAAATAATAACTAAAAATAAAAATGAAAAAATGAATCATATATTTCCCATATTCAAGTAGTCAAAAGGTGTCACACCTTATTATTAAAATACTCTGGATTAGAGATAGATGTTGAAAGTTTGTTTAAACTTTCAACATCTTGTTGAAATTGGACACTTCTGAAATATCAGACTCTGATTGCTTCAGCTATTAATTATAAGATAAAATTAACATTTTTTTCTTAAAATACTTATAAAGTACTTTTAGGTATATGTACTTACCAGGCCCTTGCTGTCTTGCTTGAAATGGCTCTGAATGTAGAGAGATGCAAGTGCAGTCTGAAGACTTAGACTAACAGAATTCAAGCAGTACCTCCAACGAGATTCTTGCAATGTTTTTCCTGTCAAGATAGTGCTGTATTCCTGGCTAATTTCTGCCCAAGATCGATGAAGAAGTTGAAACAGTTGGCCTATTACCCTCCACACCATGTAGTTAGCTATTACTCTATAGATAAAAGAATTAAACTATTTTCTTGGTTTTTTATTTCAGTTATTAAACAAAGATAATTATTATAATTAATAACAACAAGTACTGAAATGTTTTGAGACAATAATAAAAAAAAGGGTATTTTACAATATCATTCTATTCTATCAGATCTCCATTCAGCTGCATTCTGGATGGAGTCCAATAGAACAAGTGAAATATTTCAGATATTTGGGCACAGTTTTTTTAGTGAAAATGGCAGGTTAAATCTCGAAATAGACAACAGAATAAGCAAAGCTGGTATGGTGGATAGCCAGCTGAATAAATTTATATGGAATAAGAGAGAAATTAGCCAAAACACCAAACTAGCAGTATACAAGACAGTGTTTAAACCAGTTGTAAGTTATGGATCTGAGAGTTGGGTTAGAAATAAAGCACTTGATCAAAGACTAGAAACCACAGATATGAGCATTCTCAGAAAAATTAGTGGAGTGAACTGATGTATCAATGGCAGAATCATATTAAAAATGAAGATACTGGAAATGAACTTGACATTATCAGCATTCAAGAATGTGTCAGCTCAGCAGAGCTAATCTAAGGTGGTGTGGCCACTTAAATAGAATGGGTGAAGAAAGGTTAGCAAAACAGGTGTTTAATGTCAAGATGGTAGGAAAGAGACCCAGAGGAAGACCAAGGTCTAGGTGGATTGATTTGGTCAGAAGTGCCTTAGAAGCAGGAAATGTTAGACATGACAATACTGGAGTGCTTACAAGTAATAGATTGATTGTGAGGAAAATCGTTGATAGGAGATTAATAATAATGTAAACTTAATCATGTGGTGCTGTCATAACCTGAACACCCCTTGGAGGTACTTATCAGGAAATTTATAATGATGATGGTTATTTGTAACCTAGTTGATGATTTTATAGTGTGCTATGCATGCAATATTATAAATCCCATTGTTTTTAAATGTGGCAGGTGCAAGACAGGAATATGTATGTGTATATGAAATCTAGGCAGTGGGAGTTGCTGGGAGACATAAGTGTCTTGATCTTGGAATTTAGTGGCAGTGGAGATAGTGCTTTGGAAAATAGTGAATTTTCAGTTTGTGGATTTCAGTAGTGTGTTGGAGGATGGAGAGAATGTTAAAGACCTATATACAGTTTTTACTTTGGGCAGTTAAGAAGACAGATAGTTTGTTTGATGACTATGACTGTTCGTGAATGTCAATTGAAAGCATAATGTGTAGAGAGAGAAACAACTGCTAAGAAAGGAGATGGAAGAAATGAAGACTGAGTTGAGGAGAGGGAATGAAGATCTTCGGAAGATAGATAGGTTGGTTAATGTGAGAAGAACGAGAGGAGGCAAGAGAATGGCATCAGTGAGCAAGGGAGAGAGGAAGGCATGAGAATGGAAGAAACAGTGGAAGAGAGGATATTGCAGAAAGACAAGAGAGTATGGAAGGAAGAGGGAAGAGAAAGAGAAACAAGAAAGAGAGAGAGAGACATTGGGAACCATAAGAGTCAGGGATGCCAGTGAGAGAAGGATGAATGAATCTGTTTGGAGTGTCATGTATGGAGATTCGATGCTTCAGGGTGTGCAGAGTAGAGTGCATAGGAGTGCTTGCCTGGTGGAATGATAGAGAGTGATGTAAGATAGTGACAAGAGATGAAAGTGTGGAGGAGATGATAGTAATTATTGGAATGAATGACCTGAAAGGTAGTGTGAATTTCATAGCACAAAATTTGAGGTTGATATTAAACATAGTGCAGCAGAAATATGTCCAAAAAAAGACAATGAACATATTGTCCCTGTATAATAATGCAAAGTGGGCAAGGGCAGTGATGATGAGCGAGATCATAGCAAGAACGTGCAGGAAAAGAAGTCTGGAATATGTTGATGTGCTGAGTATGTTTGAGAACAGAAAAGAGCTGTATGCAAGAGGAAGAGATTTGAATGCAGAAGGGTGCAAACATTTGGAGAAACTATTGTTTTCTGGGAAAGTGAGTGTCAGGACAGAGAAACATGAATTTCACAGGTGGAATGTTGCAGGTATGGCCTCAGGTGGGAAGTGGCTTGAGAAATGATGGGGGTGTACATTATATTACAGAGCCAAATAGAATATTAGGGGAGTAATAATGTCTATAAGAATACTGACAATACAATGTTTTTTTTTGTACAAAGCTAGGAGCATTAGAAATAAAAGGGATGAGTTTGTGGCATTTATTGATCCAATCTCACCAAAAGTTATTGGTATTAATGAAACTTGGTTAAATGAGAAGGACCTATTAATAGGGATAGAAATCGAAGTGTATAGCATATATCAGTAGGATAAGGAAATAAGCATGGTGGTGGTCTGTTACTTGTGATAAGAGATGAACTGTGTGCAGTCAGGGTGAAGAATAATGGCTTTGAGAGTATATGGTGTGAAACAGATGTTTAGAAGACAAGATATTTAGTGGGAAGTTGCTACCAACCAGAGAATATAGATGGTGATGAGCAGGAAATGTTTAGACAAATTAGTTTCACAAATGCCGTGGAATGCATTGCCTGATGGAGTGGTGAGGGTGAGAACGGTCAATGAGTTTAAGGAGTGGTATGATAGACTTTATGTTCTTAGGAAGGACCTCCCACGATGAGTCTTTTGACTCCATGGAAGCCTGAATAATAATAGTAATAATTATTATTATTATTATTATTCAGGCTTCCATGGAGTCAAAAGACTCGTCGTGGGAGGTCCTTCCTAAGAACATAAAGTCTGTCAAGACTAATCAAGGGGAGGTTCCCCCTAAGAAACACAAAATCTATCATACCACTCCTTAAACTCATTGACCGTTCTCGCCCTCACCACTCTATCAGGCAATGCATTCCACGGCTCAACCACCCTCCATGCAAAGAAACCACTCCTCACCCTCTTGCTCACAGTTTCCTTTCGTAACTTCCAGGGATGGCCTCTTGTCATCACTCCTTCCCGCTGTTCAACCAAGTGAAAGAACTCCCCAGTGTCAACCCTGTAACCACCTCTCAACAGTTTAAAAGTCTCAATCATATCACCTCTCCTTCTTCTATCCGCCAAACTCTGCAGTCCACATTCCCTCAGCCGATTCTCATAACTATCCTTGTACAGTCCTGAGACCATCTTTGTCATCCGTCTTTTTATCTTTTCCACAGTTAATTTATCCCCTTCAAATCCTGGAGACCAAATCTGAGAACAATAATCCAAGTGTGGTCTGATCAGAGACTTATACAACGGAATGATAACCCTCTTATCTCTGCAGGTCAGTGTCCTTCTCATAATTGCAGCAATCCTCTGTGTTACCTTCACCACCTTTGCAATATGTCCCCTAAACTTCAGGTTTCTATCAATCATCAACCCCAGATCTCTTGTCTCCCTACTTCCTCTGGTATAACTCCTCCCATAGAGTATGCAGCATCCCATCGATGTTTCCCAAACATCAAGACCTTACATTTTGCTGCATTAAACTGACAACCCCATTCATTTGCCCATCTATCTAGCTTATTCAAATCCTCTTGCAGGGCTACCACATTTGCACTATTACTAATAATCCTTCCCAGCTTCGCATCATCTGCAAACAACTGAATATCCCCTTGCAATCCACTGCTAATGTCATTGATATAAAGGTTAAACAATATAGGTCCTAGTACTGAGCCCTGTGGGACCCCACTTGTAACCTTCTGTCTTCTTGAAACTGCTCCACCATACACAACTCTCTGATACCTATCAGAACAGCCAATCCTGAATCCAGTTGACCAATCTGACATTCAGACCCATGTGTTGCAACTTAAATATCAGCTTATCATGTGGCACCCTGTCAAATGCCTTTGCTAAGTCTAAGAAAATTGCAGTATATGCCTTTCCTTCATCTAATGTTCTTGTAACTTTATTATAAAAGGCTAGCATATTGCTAAAACAAGAGCGCCCTTTCACAAATCCATGTTGACTCTCACAGATAACATTACCCTCATCTGCCCAGTGCTGTATACGGTCCCTCACTACTTTCTCCAAGATCTTAACAACTACTGATGACACACAGACTGGTCATAATTAGACACTTCCAGTCTGTTACCACCCTTATGCAATGGCACTATCTTACCTTCCTTCCATTCCCTGGGCACCTTTGCCGAAGCCAGACTTTCATTGAAAAGCCAGGTTAAAGGCACTGTCAGTTCCCTAGCACATGGGTGACTTCCACTATAGTGATATAAACTGGGCAGAGAGGAGACAGCATGCAGTATTAACGGAACTGAATTTTTGAATTTTTTGAGGGACAACTGTTTTGGGCAGCATGTTGTGAAGGAAGAGAAGAGGATCAAGAGTTTTGGATTTGGTTGTAGCATCAGAGGATCTGATTGTGACCGAGATGATATACTTTCCCCTGTTGGTGAGAATGACCGTGTCGTAGGAAGATGAATAGACATCTAGAGGTATCAAAACAAAAGGCAGTTTATGTGGAATTATAAGGCAGGTGACCATCATAGACTTAGAAACCAGCTTGCATCAGTACCAGTGGATGAAAGAATTTGAAGTAAGGCGTCACTAGTGCATGAGAGATACTTAAGAAAAAAATGTTGACAGCAATAACAGATAGTACACTTCAAGTGAAGAAGGATGTGTCTTATCACCCTTACTGTATAATATGTATAGTGAGTAAGTTTTTAAAGATATTTCAGAATTGAAGGGTGTAAAAGTCAGGGTAGGAACTTTAACAACTTCAGGTTGTTGACAGTCACTTATAGCTGAATCTGAAGATGATCCTCAAAACTTAGTCACAGAAATTTACAACAAAAGCGTAGACATGGGATTAATTATTAACCTAAAGAAAACAAAGTGCATGATTATATCAAAAGAACCAATAAATAAGAAATTAAACATAACTGTTAACGAAACAAAAATTGAACAGGTTCAGTCTTTATATATTTGGGACAAATGTTTACAGATGGAGGAAATTTCCTTAAAGAAATAAAAAGAAGACTAGAGATAGCAAGAAAAGCCTTTATTGATATGAAAACTGTTCTAACATCCAGAGACATTAACATAGACACAAGGAAAAGATTAATAAAATGCTATATCTGGTCAAGCCTTCTCTACAACAGCAAAACATGGACTCTAAATAAAGAAGCAGAGAAAAAATTAGAAGATTTCTAAATGTGGACTATCAGAAGAATGTTGAAAATATCATGGAGAAATGAAAAATGAAGAAGTTTTAAAGAAAGCAAAAATGAAAAGAACATTAATGAAAATAATTAAAGAACGAATTTTTTGGACATCTAACTAGACAAGAAGACATTTAGAAATTATATTAGAAGAAAACTGGATGAAAAAAGAGGGAGAGGTAGACCCAGGAGAATGTGGTTTGAAGACATTAAAGATTGGACTGGCTTGAATTACCATAAATGTTCCACAGCAGCAAAAGAAAGAAAAAAGTTCCATGAAATGGTTGCCAACCTCCTTCCAGGGGATGACACTTGAAGAAGAAGTATACTATCTGTTATTGCTGTCAAAAGTTTTTTTTCCAAGCAATTTAGAGTCAGATGGATGACAAAAGGAATAAAAGGGAAATTGTAGAAAAAAAAGAGATTATTATTATTATTATTATTATCTTATTTTTTTTTTTTTTTGCTATGTGGCAAGTAGAAGGAAAAATGACAATGGAAGGATTATCCCTCTTGGTGCAGATGGGAATCAGGTGATCAAAGCTGATGACAGAGTTGAACTATTTAATGATCATTTTATTAGAATGTTCCATCCTGGTACCACAGACTTTATTCCTAGTAGAATAATGAGTGGTTAAGTGTTAGAAGTGAATGAACAGGATGAATTAAAATTACTGAGTACATAAAATGCCAATAAGCAAGGGGAAATATGAAATTTCACCACATGTTTTTAAGGGAAAGTGCTATGGAACTGATGCCACTAACTTGACTGTTTAATGAAAGTCTTGCAATGGAGAAGGTTCCTGGAGTGTGGAAGGGGGTAAAATAGTACCACTGCATAAGGAAGGTTGTAAAATGGAGGTATCAAGCTATAGGCCTGTTTGTATTTTTTCTTTAGTTCTTAAGATTTTGGAGAAAGTGGTAAGAACTCATACAGAATTGAGCATCTGAGGGCAATATCATTTAGGAAGGCCAGCATGTATTTGTTAAATGGCACTCTTGTTTTACTAAACGGGTTACCTTTTACAATAGAGTAAAAAGAGTAGTAGATGAGGGTATGGAATACATTGTCATTTGTTTGGGTTTTTTCAAGACATTTGACATGTGCCACATAACTTGATTTTTAAGTTGCATCATATTGGTTTGGATAACATGTTAGTGGAATGGATTGGTGATTGGCTCTCTGACAGATATCAGAGATCTATATACGGAAAAGCAGTAGCAGGGAGTAGGAAGGTTACAAGTGGAGTTCCATATCTAATCAACAGGATCCGAAGGGGATGAAGTAACTTTGCAGAGGGAGCAGTGACAGTTAACAAAAATAATATCAGGGCAGTACAATGTTGATTATGAGGATAGACTAAAGGCATGCAGACTGCAGAGTTTGGTAGATAGAAGTCAAGGGAGGGGAGGAATATGATTGAGCCCTTTAAGGAGTGATATGGCAGACTTTGTGCTGACTAGTCTTTACCTCCCACAAGTCTTTTGACTCGATAGAGATCAAGAAAATAATAATAATTATTATTATTCAGGCCTCCATGGAGTCAAAAGACTCATCGTGGGAGGTCCTTCCTAAGAAACACAAAGTCTATCAAGACTCAGAGGGGAGGTCCCCCCTCCCCCCCTAAGAAACACAAAGTCTATCATACCACTCCTTTAACTCATTTACCATTCTTGCTCTCACCACTCCATCAGGCAATGCATTCCATGGTTCAACCACCCTCCATGCAAAGAAACCACTCATCACCCTCTTGCTCACAGTTTCCTTTCGTAACTTCCAGGGATGGCCTCTTGTCATCACTCCTTCCCGCTGTTCAACCAAGCAAAAGAACTCTCCAGTGTTAACCCTGTAACCACCTCTCAACAGTTTAAAAGTCTCAATCATATCACCTCTCCTTCTTCTATCCACCAAACTCTGCAGTCCACATTCCTCAGTCGATCCTCATAACTATCATTGTACAGTCCTGAAACCATCTTTGTTATCTGCCTTTGTACCCTTTCCACAGTTAATTTATCCCCTTCAAATCCTGGGGACCAAATCTGAAAACAATAGTCGAAGTGTGGTCTGATCAGGGTCTTATACAATGGAATGATAACTGTTTTATCTCCGCAGGTCAGTGTCCTTCTCATTATTGCAGCAATCCTCTGTGTTACCTTCACCACCTTTACAATATGTCCCCTAAATTTCAGGTTTCTATCAATCGTCAACCCCAGATCTGTTGTCTCCCCTACTTCCTCCAGTATAACTCCTCCCATAGAGTATGCAGTGTACCATCGATGTTTCTCAAACCTCAAGACCTTACATTTGCTGCATTAAACTGACATCCCCATTCATTTCCCCATCTATCTAGCTTATTCAAATTCTCTTGCAGGGCTGCCGCATCTGCACTATTACTAATAATCCTTCCCAGCTTTGCATCATCTGCAAACAACTGAATATCCCCTTGCAATTCATTGACAATGTCATTGATGTAAAGGTTAAACAATATAGGTCCCAGTACTGAGCCCTGTGGGACCCCACTTGTAGCCCTCTGCTTCCTTGAAATTGCCCCACCATACACAACTCTGATACCTATCGGACAGCCAATCCTGAATCCAGTTGACCAATCTGACATCCAGACCCATGTGCTACAACTTAAATATCAGCTTATCTGGCATCCTGTCAAATGCCTTTGCTAAGTCTAAGAAAATTGCAGTATATGCCTTTCCCTCATCTAATGCTCTTGTAACTTTATCATAAAAGGCTAGCATATTGCTAAAACAAGAGTGCCCCTTCACAAATCCATGTTGACTCTCACAGATAACTTATATGATAAGCCATATCCCAGGAATCCGAAAGTATTTTACTTGTTCTAATATCTTATCACTATTTTACTTATGTTTTCTCCTTCACAAGCCATTATTTTTTGTGTTTACTTTTGATATTCTCATATTATTCTGATATTTCATTTAAACTTTTTACTGATCTTTGTGGATCATCTTCTGATATAGCTAATACAATTTGACTTACCTTGATGGACCTGTGATTTCAGTCAGGATTTCTCCATGACTGCAGGTCGTCAAGAGTCCAGCTATTCCTGTCTTGGGCCTTTCTTCTCCATTTTCTTCCAACTTTCTTAATCATTGGGTCTTCCCACCTTAGGGCTGGTTTTCTAGGTTTCCTTTTGGTATCTCTTGGATACCAGTTTGTAACTCTGACTGCCCATCTGTTGTCTCTCATTCTGGCAAGATGTCCTGCCCATCTTCTTTTGCTGTTGTAAATTGCATTTATTATATACGTGAGTCCAGACTCCTTCCTGATTTCTGTGTGTCTTACATGGTCTATTTTGTTTATATTGCACATTCTTCTTTCTATTGCACGTTGAGTTATTAAGCTTTGTTCTTCTTTTAAAGTTGTGTTCCATGTTTCACTGCCATAAGTTAATGCTGGTAAGATGTGACTATTGAAAAGATGGGCTCTTATTTCTATATCTATGTTTTGGTTGGTAATTATTGATTTTATTTTGTTGAAGGCTATCCAAGTAGCTCTTTTTCCTCCTTGCTATTTCATTTGTTATATCATTATTCATTTTTATGGACTGGCCGAGGTAGATGTATTCTTCAACTTTTTCAATGGTGTGAGATTCTAGAGTGATTGTATGATCTTTACAGTATTTGTTTTTCATCCATCTTGTTTTGTCCGGGTGTATTTCCAATCCAATTTTTGGCAGTTTTGGCTTATGTTATTCAGCATTGATTCTAAGAGTTTGGGTGAGTGAGATATTAATACCACATCATTGGCGAATAATAGGATATTTAACATTTCACCATCAATGTTTATTCCATCTTTCATGTCAATTTTTCAAATGATGCTGTCCAGAGTAGAAGTGAAGAGATTAGGTGATAAGACGTCACCCTGACGTATTCCTCTACTTAAGTTAATTTTAATCAGGTGATTGAAAAGGGTGATGTTTGTTGTGCCTTCTTTGTGGATGTCTTTTATGAGTTGGATGTATGCTTTTTCTACACCTTGTTCTGTTAAAGCTTGGAATACTGCATTATGCTCAACAGTGTCAAATGTCTTTTTAAAATCTATAAAAAGAAGACAAAGTGGAATCTGGTATTCTCTGCATCTTTCTGTTAGCTGAGTAATAGTTTGAATGTGATCTATTGTTGAAAAGCGTTTTTTGAAACCAGCCTGTTCTTTGCAGCTATTTTCGTTGATGGAAGTTTGTATTCGGTTTAGGATGACCCTGGCAAATATTTTATTTGTGTGTGCTAATAGACAGATGGGTCTGTAGTTACTGATGTCCTCTTTATTACCTTTTTTATGCAGAATTATGGTCTTTGATGTTTTCCATTCAGTAGGTACTTTCCTTAATTGTATGTATCAGGTAAACCTTTCTGCTAGAGCTTTAAAGAGTATTTGTCCACCCATTTTTAATTCATCAGATTTTATACCATCAATTCCTGGTGATTGGCATTTCTCATATGGTGGATAGCCATTTTTACTTCTTCAGGTAGGACAGATGGTATTTCCAAATTTTTGTTTGGTACTGGAGCTGTGATTACTTGTTTAGATGAGCAAAGATTCTCATAAAATGATTTTACTATTTTTTCCATTTCACCTCTGTATGTCTGTTTCCTTGATTGTCTATGAAGGCTGACGGTAGTGGTTGCTTTAGATTAATTTCTTTTTATACTTTTTTTAGGCTACTGCAGAGCCTAGCTGCGTCTGCCAATTTTGTTGTTCTATATTATAGTCGTCTTTGATATTCTGCCTCAGTTGTTTACAAATAATTTTATATTCTAGACTGTCTTTTCCTGTATCTTTCAGTATTCTTTTCTTCAATAGTTCTATTGTTCTTGCTGATAGGCATTCTCTGGTCTTAGGAGAAAGTTCATACGAGGTTCTTTCTTTGCTGTTCATTAATTGATTGTTAAAGTTTGTTAATACAATTTGATTATCTGCAAATAATAGTATATATCTTTATTTGTATACCAAATGGGTTATATTTACAGATTGTTACAATTTTATTTATATATACTACACACACACACACACACACACACACACACACACACACACACACACACACACACACACACACGTGGGTGGTCTGAAAAGTTCTCAGCCTAACAATGAAAAAACGAATTTATAATTTCAAAATTATTTTTATTGTTCAACATAATCTCCCTTAAGACTAATACATTTAATTCAGTGATGCTATAGCACCATTATTTCATTAAAAGTTTCACCTACATTTCTTTACATTTCTGTGTTTATATTGTCTTCTCCTGATGCTTTCATGTTTATCATCTTATTGATTGCATTTTTTAGTTCTGACATTGTAGTATTTTTGTTAGATCATTCTTTGTTGTACAAATTTTAATGTTTTATTATCATCAGTCCAGAGATTATGAAAATAAGTAACCCATTTTTTAAATCTGTTTTTTTTTTTGTTGTTGTTTGTATTTTTACCCTTTCTCAAATATCATTGTTCATGTATTTTATAGGTTTTGACTGTGGCTTAGTTATATCCTTTTCTAGTTGATTTACAAAATTGTTTTCATCGCTCTCTCTCTCTCTATTTTTTTTCCTTACTTCTTTGCACCATTTCTTTTGTACTTCCATTTCATAGTGCCATTGCACAAGGGAGGTAGCAGACTGGAAGTGTCAAATTATAGACAACTTTGTGTTTCATCAGTAGTTGTTACGGTCTTGAAGAAATTAGTGAGGGACCATATACAGCATTGGGCAGATGAGGGTAATTTTATCTGTTAAAGTCAACATGGATTTGTTACGGGGCACTCTTGCTTTAATAATACAATTGCCTTTTATAATAAAGTGACAAGAGCAGTTGATGAGGGAAAGGCAAGATTTTGCAAAGATATTGATGGGTTGCCACATGATAAGCTGATATTTAAGTTGCACCACATGGTTTTAGATGTCAGGTTAGTCAACTGGATTTAGGATTGGCTATCTGATAGGTATCAGAGAGTTGTGTATGGTGGGGCAATATCAAGGAGGCAGAAGGTTAAAAGTGGGGTCCCATAGGGATCAGTACTGGGACCTGTATTGTTTAATCTTTATATCAATGACATTGTCAGTGGATTGCAGAGGGATATTTGGTTGTTTGCAGATGATGTGAAGCTAGGAAGGGTTATTAGTAATAGTGCAGATGTGGCAGCCCTGCAAGAGGATTTGAATAAATTGGACAGATTGTCAAATGAATAGGGATTGTCAGTTTAATGCAACAAAATGTAAAGTTGAAGTTTAAAATATTTGATGTGAGGCAGCATACTCTGTTGGAGGAGCCATACTGGAGGAAGAGGGAGACAAGAGATCTGGGGGTGATGATTGATAGAAACCAGAAATTCAGGGAACATATTGAAAAGATGGTGAAGGTAACCCAGAGGATTGCTGCAATACTAAGAAGGACACTAACCTGCAGAGATATTCCATTGTATAAAGCCCTGATCAGACAGACCACAACAGAAGTGGATAACAAAACAAAAGATGGTTTCAGAACTATACAATGTTAGTTATAAGGATTGGCTGAGAGAATGTTGAGAGTTTGGTGGATAGAAGGAGAAGGAAAGGTGATATTTTTGAGACTTTTAAACTGTGGGGAGTTCTTTTGCTTGGTGGAACAGTGGGAAGGAGCGATGACAAGCAGCCATCCCTGGAAGTTATGAAAGGAAGCTGTGAGGAAGAGGGTGAGGAGTGGTTTCTTTGTATGGAGAGTGGTTGAACCGTGGAATGCATTGCCTGATAGAGTGGTGAGAGCAAGAACAGTTGATGAGTTTAAGGAGTGGTATAATAAACTATGTTTCCTAGGAAAGCCCTCCCACAATGAGCTTTTGACTGCATGGAGGCCTGAATAATAATAATAATAATAATAAAAATCTTGCAGTTTGTATTCATTTTGATTATATACATTTTCATCAAATCTCCCTCCCTTTTTTGTATTTCCTGTTTCCTATTTTGGCATTTAAATCCCCTGATAGAAGTAAATAATCTGTTTATATGTGTTTTATCTATGACTTTCTGCAATTCTATGTTAAAAGGTTTTACTGTCTACTTCTTTTCCCACTTCTGGTGCATATGCCCTGATTATTGTTATGTGACTTCCTAATGTTTTGAGTCTAATTTCTAATAGTCTTTCATTCCAATTTATAATAAAATGATAGTAATGATTGGTATGAATGACCTGAGAGATAGCATGAAACAAGTAGTGTGGTTGTGAAACTGCAAACAGCAGATGACTTCAAGCAGTATTGCAATACACTTTGTATTAACTAGCACTAACCTCCTATGATAAGTCTTGTGATTCCATATAGGTCAGAAGATAATAATAATAATAAACCTGATATCAAAATTTGAGATGTTAATCTCAGCTCTTTACATTATACATATATGATTTTATCCTCTTAAATAATAAAAATATTAAATAAATAAATAAAAAATATTAAATAAAATATAAAATATTGTTCAAGAGTTTTGGATTTGGTCATAGCATCAGAAGAGCTGATAATAAGTGAGATGACATCTCTACCACCAGTTGGAGAGAGAGAGTGACATTCATGGTTTTGACTTGGAAGATGAACAGACATGCAGGTGTATCAAAGAAAAGGGAACGTATGTGGAATTACAAGGCGAGCGATTATAGTAGTCTTAGGTATCAACTAGGGGCAGTTCCATGGAGGGCAGAATTGGAAGGCCAGGATATCATTAGTGTGGAAATTGTGAAAGAATATTTGTTAGCAGCAATAGTAAGCTGTATTCCACGGGTGAAGAAGCGGACACAATTTGGTGTAAAGTGGATGACAAATGATATCAAACAGGAACTGCAGTTGAAAAAGAGATTATGGAAGATATACAAGGAAAGGGGTGGAGGACAGATACACGAAGAATATAAGACGCAGGCCAGGAGGGTGACCTCCTGGCCTGCGTAACCAGAATGGTGAGAAAGGCAAAACTGGAATATGAGAAAAGATTGGCACTAAGATCAAGAAAATTCTAGAGAATTTTTTAGCTATGTGGCCAGTAGGCAGAGAAACAATTGTGGAAGACTGACATTGCGGGATAAAAATGGGAACATAGTGATTGATGCAACGGACACAGCAGAGTTGTTTAATGAACACTTTATTGGATTATTTCATCCTGGAAAAGGAGGTTTTAATACTAGAGGGATAGGACAGGTTCAAGGTTTAGAAGTGTAAGAGGAGAGCGTGCTCAAAATACTGAGTACTCTGGATACCAATAAAGCTGTTGGACTGGATCGTATTTCACCACGAGTTTTGAGAGAATCTGCTAAAGAACTGACAGCTCCGTTGATCAGTCTTTTCAATAAAAGTCTGGCTGAAGGAAAGGTACCTAAGGAATGGAAGGAAGTTAAGATAGTGCTGCTACATAAGGGCAGTAGCAGACTGCAAGTGTCTAATTATAGGCCTGTTTGTGTGTCATCAGTAGTTGTTAAGGTCTTGGAGAAATTAGTGAGGGACTATATACAGCATTGGGTAGATGAGGGTAATGTTATCTGTGAGAATCAACATGGATTTGTTAAGGGGCACTCTTGCTTTAGTAATATGATTGTCTTTTATAATAAAGTGACAAGAGCAGTTGATGAGGGAAAAGTATATACTGCCATTTTTTCAGATGTTGCAAAGGGGTTTGACAGGGTGCCACATGTTAAGCTGATATTTAAGTTGCAGTACATGGGTTTAAATGTCGGGTTAGTCAAATGGATTCAGGATTGGCTGACTGATAGGTATCAGAGAGTTGTGTATGGTGGGGCAATATCAAAGAAGCAAGAAAGTTGGGAAGGGTTATCAGTAATAGTGCAGATGTGGCAGCCCTGCAAGAGGATTTGAATAACCAAGACAGATGGGCAAATAAATGTGGGGTATCAGTTCAATGCAGCAAAATGTAAAGTCTTGAGATTTGGGATCCAGCTCCTCCTATCGAGTACGCAGTGCTGGAGGAGGTCACTCTTGAACACCATACCCCCCTCACATTCAATTCCACTAGCTATATCATCTTCTGTCAGCCATGTTTCACTAAAGCCAATAACCTGTGGCCTGGAAGTGCCAACCAAGGCTAAAAATTCTTCCTTCTTGTTCCTAATACTTCTGGCATTAGTATACATGAATTGCAGAAGTCCATTTGTCCCATCCCTATTTTGATGCCTTATACTAACCATCCCATTCTGATTTGTTTTCCTTTGTACTCGCTCGGGCATATTACACACATTCATACACTCAACTGTCTCCCTAAAGTCTGCATATCTACCCCGCCCCTCTTAATAACTCTAGTTTCTCTGATTCCACATCCACTTCTACTTCATTCAACAACACCTTTTCAAGTCTCCGTACACCAAATCCATTCAAATGTAAACCATCCATCTTATATAAATCCTTTCGCCTATCAAATTCACTCCACACATCCACAAATTCCACACCACTTCTCCTGCATAATCCATGCATAAAGTCATTAGCAATTTTGGCCTTCCTTCTATACTCTTCACTGTCATACCGTGGCAACAGACTCACCATCCTTACTCTCTCACTCTTCTCTTTTGCTGCCTCAAGTAATTCCTTCAAATCCTCTCTCATAGCCATTTTGTCTCCTTTCAAATCATTTGTTCCTGCTACTACTATCAATTCTTTCACCCTCTGCTTTTGCATTCTAATTGACTCACTTACATCCTTAACGTTCATACCAGGTTGGTACGATTTTGTCAAACTCTCATCTATCACACCTCTTACTAAAGAATCACCGTATAACACTCGCTATTTCATTTTGTTTACACTCACTATCATACTCTTATTTTTCTTATCATACTTTAGACGTTTATTAGTTGGTATGCTCGGTAAACATTTTTGCCAATGCTCCAGCTGCCGATTTGCCCTATGTATCGCTCTGCATAACCGTGCGATCTCACTCACTGCATCTGTCTCATCATTTTTATTATCCGTTAATTCATTCATTCGTTCTGCATTTTTACCTTCATTCTCACTTTCAACGCCACTCTCACAGCTATCTGGTACTACTTCGCAAATATTACTATTCATACCTCACATATCACTATTTTCTACATTCTCACTTTCAACAATGATATCACTCTCATGACCTGAAACACACTTTAAATCCTCACATTCCTTACACTTTCTGCACACATTTACTCCACTATCATTGTCTAACCAGACTCCAACCGCTCTCCTCAAAGCATACATTTCACAAACGGTACACTGAATAAAATCCTTTATATTAAAATTTTTGGACAGAGATGGCAATCTGGACACCATTGTATTCCTTCTTATTGGTGCCATGAGCACGCTAATAATCATATCTATCAAATTACTAATGGAAATAACTCAGAAAACACACAAAAATCACACAGATACGCTAAGATACTAAAAGTAAATAATACTACGTAACGTTCAAGCAAATTTGCCGATTATTACTTAAAATAATACTTATCTCTTCAGGAGCTCTCTACCAACACTACACACTATGTAGCCCTCTAGTGGCTGAATTCATTCATTCAGAATATGTCATCATCCATTCCCACAGCCTTATTAACAACTAACCTAACCAACACATATCCTTTATTAACTGCTATTCTGCTGCTATAACTATCCACCAACATCAACTTGCCATAATTATTCTTTCTCTTGCTTGCCATATAGCAAAAAATTTCCACGAGTTAATCTTCGCCTGACCAGCCAAACTCCTTTTATACTACACCTTTTCTTTCCTTACCATGCTTGTCACCTTCCTAGCCTGTACTTCATACTCTTCATGGATCAAATCACCACCACCACCAACTGTCTTGTACCTTCTCCATAATATTTTCTTTTCCAACACAGCTTGCTTGATTTCACTGTTCATCCATTTCACTTCTACTCTATTTACTCGCTTAATCCTTGGTATGCAGTTATATAATGCTTTTGTTGGAAACTTCCTTCTGAGTTTCCATGCATTGTCAACATATTTTCATTCAGCTCATCTATCCAATGTACTAATGCTAACTGACCACAGAGCTTCCTATAATCATCTGTTTTATATGAGGGTGGTCTGAAAAGTTCTCGGCCTTGAAAATAGATGGCAACACTATCGGCATGATTTTTTTTTTCTAAGTTGGTACATCTGTCATAAGCATCCATGTGAAATTGCAAGTCATTCTATCAAGTAGTTTGTTTTATACAGCTGTCTGAAGCAAAAGTGTTGTCTGTATCCCTTGAAATGGATAAAATTGAGTATCATGCGGTTATCAAGCTTCTTCATTTCTCACAATTAAGAAATGTGCTGCAGAGTTTAAACTTGGCTGTACAAGCCTTGAAGATGATCCACGTGAAGGACATCCAAAAAGTGTAACAACACCAGAAATCATTGATCAAGTGCACGATATAGCATTGGATGACTGGTGAGTCAAAGTATGTGAAATTGCTGAGACTATAGGCATTTCAAAAGAACGTGTAGGATATATTTTGCATGAAGAATTGCAAATGAAAAAGCTTTGCACAAGATGGGTTCCCCACTTGCTCACAGCAGATCAAAAATGCATTCGCATGAAAATCTCTGAACAGTGCTTGGAGCGTTTTAACAAGAATGAAACTGATTTTGTGCATCAATTTACTACTATGAATGAGACTTGGATTCACCATTACACACCAGAATCCAAACAGCAGTCAAAACAGTGGACAGAAGCCGGATGTTCAGAGCCAAAGAATCCAAAGTCGGTTCCATCAGCAGGAAAGGTCATGGCATTGGTATTTTGGGATGCTAAAGGCATTTTGTTTATTAATTATCTTGAAAAGTTGAAAACAATAACCGGGGAATATTATTCCGATCTTTTAACCAGACTAGATGAAAAAATTTGTGAGAAAAGACCAAGTTTGCAGAAGAAAAAAATCATCTTTCATCAGGACAATGCACCTACCAACAAAGGTGTTTTGGCAATGGGAAAATTAAGGGATCTGCACTATGAATTGTTGGAACATCCACCCTATTCCCTAGATTTGGTTCTCTCTGACTTCTATCTCTACCCAAAACTAAAAATCTTCCTCGCTGGTCAGCGTTTTTCTTCGAATCAAGAGGTGATTGCAGCTGTACAGGGATATTTTGCAGATCTTACTGAGAACCAGTACATGGATGGGATAATGGTGCTGGAGCATCACTGGAATAAATATATTAGTCTTAAGGGAGATTATGTTGAAAAACAAAAATAATTTTATTAATACGTTTTTTCATTGTTAGGCTGAGAACTTTTCAGACTACCCTCATAGATGGGGGAGATACTGCATAGGGGAGTAGGAGATAGCATGAATTCATCTCTGAAAGCTGTGTAAGAATGTTGTCAAACAAACTGTTCTGCATGGAGAGTGGTTAATGAATAAAATAAGTTGCCAGAGTAGACAGTAAGTACATTAAAACTGAAAGAGAAATGAGGTAACTGTTATTGTATTGTAAATAATGGAGAGATCTCCAAGGAGTTTAGTAACTCCATAGAGAACTGTAAATGATACTAATATTTGTGGTTCCTGAAAAGTTCTTGTGCTATATATAATTTCTGTATGCTGCAATTGGATCATATGTGGTTTCTTGACTATAGCTGAATTCCAGTCTTCTCTAAAGTTTAGTGATATTTTATAATTCTTAATGATCGCCACATATCAATTATGAAAATTATATTTTTTCCTTTATTCAGCTCTTTAAATACTGCACTCTCCTCTCATTTATGGATGTAAAACCCTAGGACTTGTGAGACCAAACTTCACAGTCCATATATAGTAGCAAACAAATTAATCTGAACTTTCATCAAGTCTTTGGTTTTGGTTTGATTTTCAGTTCACAATAATTTTGGTTTTGGTTCACTATTTTGGTTAAGTGTTGTGTTTGTGTGTTTTAACTGTCTCCACGATGTTTATTAATAGTATTGTGTATTTTTAATAGTGTAAACAAGTTGACATTCAGTGTTTTATTCATTTTGTTCAGTTATAAAATGGATCCATCTCAAAGAATGAATTCAAAAATATGCACTCTTTCTCAGCACACATCTATGAGATGTGTGCTGAGAAAGAGTTGTTGGTTTGGATACTGTTAATGAATTTTAAAGAGGTTTAGGGAGACAGGTATCTTTTCTCCTGACAGAAAAGGAAAATGTGGGAGAAAAAGGAAAACTACACTCACTCAAGATCATTGACTAGTTAAGAAAATCAAAATGAATCCAAGATTGTCTGCTGTAGACTTAAATTGAGACTTGGCAGCTAGTGGGCTTAATGTTTCTGATATGACAGTCTGCTGAAGATTGTTGAAAGCAGAGAAGACTACCTACAGACCAAAAAAAAGAAACAACTGTTGATGAACGCTATGCAGAAAAAGAGGCTCCAGCAGGCAATCTTTTAGATTGGACTGTTGAGAAGTAGAAAAAGATCATATTCACAGATGAGAGCCATTTCTTTGTCCAAGGAGAGCTAGTACCCTATGTTTGCAAATCAGCAGATGAGGACGTCTCCTGCCCATCCTCAACACCCAGCTAAAAAAAGATGTTCTGGGGTTATTTTACACATGACAGTCCAGGATTACTTGTGTCCGTTGACAGTATGATGAACAGTGAACAATACATAAAAATATACCCTCTGTCCAAAAAGAAACAGAACTTTTCGAAAATAGAAAAAACTAGTGGTGCCACCTGTCGTATCTTTTTGTTGTCGAAAGCAGCAGAAGGTGTATTGGAGAAAAGAGTGATCCCACAGATCCAGAAAGACAAAGAACTCATCTTCCAACAAGATTGCACTTCATGCCACACTTCAAAAAAAGTTTTCAAGAAAACGTTACTCAAAAATCACAACATCCAAATGCTTAAGTGGCAAGATAACTCTCCTGACATTAACTTAGCAGAAAATTTGTGGGCCATAGTGAAAAAGAGACTTGGAAAATTAAATTGTGATGAGGATAATTTAATGCAATCCATTATAAAAGTATGGTTTCGAGATGCAGAAATAAGAAAATTGTGATCTACATTGGTAGTCAGTATGCCTAAGCAAATTAATAAACTCATTAGGAACAAAGGAACACATAAATTATTAGGTAAAGTTGGAGTTTAATTTTTTTACTTATTTTCTTAAAAAAAAAATTTTCTTTAAAATGTGAGTGTTTGGATTAATTTGTTTGCTACTGTATCATGAGTCTGCCAAGCTCAAGATGAAGCAGAATATTTTTCCAAAACATTTTATGAATTAAGTGGAATCTGACATACTGTTTTTACTAGGATATCTTCTGTTTGTATCAGAACAGCCAGGCATCACAGTTTTTGTGAGATTGTTTCTACTTGATATGCATCCCAACATTTATTTGGAATGTCCTATTTGTTGAACAAAATAATTTGATTGACACTTCAAAAAAAAAATTAAAATTGTAATATGGATGTTACCAGCCAATGGCTCCTAAATTTACCTGATGAATATGTCATTTTGATGAAAAATAGGAGTGCAGTATGCAAATGAGAGGTATGCTAATCAAAACCATGTTGATCTGTGTGCAAATTGAAAGGCTTAGGCATTGTTGATTATTCACACTAGTGCTTCATGGTATTAAAAACACCAACAGACAAAAAAATTAATTTACTGAAACTAACTGGCTGATATTTCGCTGATTTTCTAATCAACGTCTTCAGTGCACAAACATCTGTGAAAGCCCAGGCACTAAACTAAACCATTGGAAACAATTCAAATGTAACTGAAATGGCAAGTTGCAACTGACAGACCATGCTCGATACTCCGTCACAACATTAAATTGAATAAGACATCCCTGTTACATAGAAGTTGCAATAGGTATAAGCAACTATTTTTGGAATCAGCATCAGCTTTGAAGCACCCTCTAAACTCAATGTATATGGTTGCATTAATTTCCAAAGACCTGGGAGATGAGTCATTATAAGACCAGGTAATTGTACTTTTCCAAATTAATTTATAGTTATCTGGCCTAGAGAGGGCATCTTGTTAGGGCAATAGTTTTGTTTCAGTTATGTCTGAATTGTTTCCAATGCTCTAGTTGAGTGCCAGTGCTTGCCATAGTTATTATTTGTGCTCTGAAGATGCTGGGCAGAAAACTAGCAAAATAATAGTAGGTTTCAAGAAATTAATTTAATTTTTTTCATCTATTGGTGTTGTTAACACCATGAAGTACTAGTGATTAATATTAATTTGTGTGTTCTTCATTTTGTATTATGTGCATTTATTTTAGCAGTACCAATCAGTACAATTCATTTAATCTAAAGATCATGAAAAGTTGTTCTATTTAAGTTTTTTTTTAAGTTAATCCCACCTACAAAAGATTGTAAACATAGAATCAGTGGCAGCCAGTGAAAATTTTAAGTGGGGGTGCTGCATATATAAAATAAAAAAAATTTTTTTTTTAAAATTCTTCTTTTCCTAATCAGTAACCAATTTATTAATAAATAAATTTACATATTAAAAATATTTCACCCTCACTACGAACAAACACCAATATTGAAAGTTTCGTATCTCACAAAAATAACGCGCAAGCATATGATACACTGATACACTGCTCAAACGAGCAGTGTCGGAATGATTTGTAGCGTGCAATCACAAGCGCAAATGAATATCGGCGAGACTAGCTTCGATTGGTCGAACATGACAATATTGACACTGCGTTAGATGGCAGTATATTTGTTTCATAATCTAAAGCGTTAATTGAACAATTCCAATTATTAACTATTCAATCAATGTCAAAATATAAGCTGTAACCTTTAACATGTTGTATTGAATTTATATAATGTTGTAAGCATTGTTATTATTTATAAACACAAACAAAATTTAAATTTTTCATTTTTTTCTTGGGGGTGCTGCAGTGTCGCAGTGCTTATGTATGGGCTGCCACTGCACAGAATACACGACAGGATAGGAGGGGAAAGCAAGGTGGTGGGGTTCTGCTTATGTCCTCTATGCGTGGAGGCTTTGGAAGGCAGTGAGACAAATGATTTTGAGAGAATATGGTGTGAGGTAGAGGTGGGCAAGACAGGATATTTGGTGGGGTGTTGCTACAGCCCCAGGAGCACAGAGGATGGGGACCAGGAGATATTTAGACAGTTAAGTTTGGCAAGTGCAAGAAGAATGATTGTTATGGGAGATTTTAACTACAGTAGTATAAGTTGGAGAGAGAGGAAGATGCATGTAGCAATAGGGGAATGGAATTTCTAGAATTCTTGAGGGACAAATGTCTTAGGCAACATGTAACAGAGGGAACAAGAGGTTCAAGAGTTTTGGATTTGGTTATAGCATCAGAAGAGTTGATAATAACTGAGATGACATCTCTCCCACCAGTTGAAGAGAGTGACCATATGGTTTTGACTTGGAAAATGAATAGACATGCAGGAGTATCAAAGAAATGGGAACGTATGTGGAATTATAAAGCAAGCGATTATAACAGTCTTAGATGTCAACTTCGGGAAGTTTCATGTAGGGAGGAATTGGAAGGCCGGGATATCATTAGTGCGTGGGAAATTGTGAAAGAATATTTGTTAGCAGCAATGGTAAGTTGTATACCACGAGTGAAGAAGAGGACACAATTTGGAGTAAAGTAGATGACAAACAATATTAAACAGGAACTGCATGCGAAAAAGAGGCTATTGAAGAGATATAAGGAGACAGGTGAAGAGAAGATGCGTGAAGAATATAAGACGCAGGTCAGAAGAGTGACTAGTGTGGTAAGGAAAGCAAAACTGGAGTATGAGAGGAGATTGACCCTAAGATCCAAAGAAAATCCTAGGGAATTTTTTAGCTATGTGGCCAGTAGGAGGAGAAATGACTGTGGAAGAATGACATTGTGGGATAAAAATGGGAATAGAGTGACTGATGCAGAGGACATAGTGGAATTGTTCAATGAACACTTTATTGGAGTATTTCATTCTAGAGGAGTCAGTTTTAATGCTAGAGGGATAGGTAGCTGGTTCGAGGTTTAGAGGTACAGGAGTAGAGTGTATTTCATATACTGAGTACTCTGGATGTCAGTAAAACTTTGGGACTGGATGGTATTTCACCACGAGTTTTGGGAGAATGTGCTAGGGAACTGATAGTGCCTTTAACCTGGCTTTTCAATGAAAGTCTGGCTGCGGGAAAGGTGCCCAGGGAATGGACGGAAGGTAAGAGAGTGCCATTGCATAAGGGTGGTAACAGACTGGAAGTGTCTAATTATGGGCCAGTCTGTGTGTCATCAGTAGTTGTTAAGATCTTGGAGAAAGTAGTGAGGGACCGTATACAGCATTGGGAAGATGAGGGTAATGTTATCTGACATTACCCTCATCTTCCCATGACAGACTTTATGTTCTTAGGAAGGACCTCCCACGATGAGTCTTTTGACTCCATGGAGGCCTGAATAATAATAGTACTGTGGGTGGTTTAAGGGTCAGATAATCAGGAAATCTTGCTCTGTGAGAACACAACTCTGCTTCTTGGAGGCTTGAAGTGGCCTCCAAGAAGCAGAGTGGTGGTCTCATACTGGATATTGAAATCTGTCTGCCATCTAAGACCAACCATCCATTTGCTTCTGATATACAGCTTAATTATTATTATTATCCTAAACCCCCATGGAATCAGACTCATATAGGAAGTCCCTTTTTGTCATACACATAGTTCATCATATCATGCCTTACACATTCAAATTCTCTGCAGACACCAAACTCTCAAGAATGCATTCCAGTCATTCACAATTCTCCATGCAAAAAGGCTGCTTCTCACTCCCTTGCTCACACCCTCCTTATACTTCTAAGAATAACTTCTTGTTCTCCTGCAGTCTCGCAATATTTTATGAAAAACTTCTTCAACATTAACAAACCCCTTATTTATCACATGAAATAACCATGTATCATTAAAAAATAATAAATGGTCTATAAATGGCTAACATATTTACTTCAACACAGTTTAAAAATTATAAATTGCATTAAAAAAAAAGCTTATAAATTGACAGGGCCATGATTAAACATTCAATTATTGATATATCTAGCAACCCAGGTTGACATGTGACTAGTGACATATTTGCCTGACTGGTGAGCCAGCACAAAATGTTTCAACCCCTATCAGCCATCATCTTAAGATCCTTCCTCTAGGGAAGCTCTGCCAATACAATACACCTTAGTTCATCTTCTCTGGTCAAACTTGGCTGCATGTGTGGCAGTATGTCTCCTCTCAAATCTAGAAGTATATCATTCAATTTAAATAAATTAAAACAGATGAGATTGGATAACAGACTTCTGAGTTGGATCAGTGACCGGCTATCAGATAGGTATCAGAAAGGTCTATATGAGGATGAAATATCCTCAAAGAGGACCATTGTTGTTCAATTTGTACATTACTGATATTGGGATGGGTTTAACTGTTGATATGCAGCTATTTCCAGATGATGCAAAATTGGGGTGAGTGATACAGAGTCAAGCAGATGTTATAGCCTTACAGGAGGACTTCAAAAGATTGCATGAATGGACAGATAAGTGGAACTGTCTATTTTGAAATTTGCTAAGCAACGTTGGGATGCAAAGTATATACTTGGTGGGGAAACTTTAAAAGAGGAGATGAGAGATCTGGGAGTTGTGGTGGACAAGGACCTGAAATTCAGGGGCCACATCACAACCCCTGATATGCAGAAATAAAGAGGTTATGATGCCACTGTACAAGGCCTTGATCAGGCCTCATATGGATTATTCTGAACAGATTTGGTCACAAGGTCTTAATGGCAATGAGGATATGTTAGAAAGCATCCAGAGAAGATTCACAAAAGGTGGTCAGTGGTCTTTGGATTGTATACTATGAAGACAAATTGAGAGAATATAAATTGCAAAGCCTTGTGAACAAGAGGAGGGGGGGGGGGATATGATTGAGACATAAGCTAGTAAGAGGTAGTTATCAGGTTGAAATGTAAGAGGGAGAGAAGGAGGTAAAACAAGAGGCCATCCCTGAAAACTGTATAGGAAGATGTGACAGAGGATAAGGGACCAGGTTCTTCACATGGAAAGTGGTTGGTGGGTGGACTGCATTGGCTGAGTGTGTTGTGAATGTAGACACATAGAATCAGTGGATGGATGATCTTTGTGTGCAATAGTTTGTACCTCCCACAATGAGTCTCTGACTCCATGGAGGTCAGATGTCAATAATAATAATAGTATATATATATATATATATATACATACACACACACACATACTCAAGACATCCTGCTTCTCAGCATTCACAGGCATAAAACAAGTCTCCATCAAATAGTTTATCCTGTTCACCTCAATTTCACAAAACAAAGTCATTTTCTATGGTTTCTTCTTTGATTTCCACTTTTACAGAACATAATTCATCAGCTGTAATTGAAAGTCCTCCTCTTTTCATCTTTTTATCCTGAAGATGCTATACCTCCATATTTTGATTCTGTCAACTCATACTGGTCTATCAGCCATTTCTCACCTATTTGGATACTGTAATTTTGATTCCAACAAATTATCAGTACCACAAATTCATTTTTTTTTCTGATGGCACTGCTAACTCATTAAGATGGATGCAATGCATTATGCAAGGCGTTAAAAAAAAGGTATGTATTAGTATTAAGAAAAGATACTGTTGTGTTTATTTCATGACAATACTCATTTTTCAGTTTGCGCTATTCAAATTGACACTTTTTTTATGATTGTGTGGCCTTCCGTTTCTCTTTTCTGATGGCACTGCTAACTCATTAAGATGGATGCAATGCATGATGCAAGGCGTTAAAAAAAAGGTATGTATTAGTATTAAGAAAAGATAATGTTGTGTTTATTTCATGACAATACTCATTTTTCAGTTTGCGCTATTCAAATTGACAATTTTTTTATGATTGTGTGGCCTTTTATTAGGATTTTACTGTCTCAGTATTGTCTCCACATCATGTGTCAATTGCATTCATCATGGCAACTGCCAGTTTTGGCACTACACCTAGCTGCCACACCATTTAGCAACTAAGTTATTCATAGCACAGTTGATGATTTTGTAGCTTGTTATGCATACAGTATGTATTATTATCATTATTATTACCCAAGAACTCATGGAGTCAAAGACTCATCTGAGTGGTCCTTTTATCATACACACAGCTCATCATACTGTGCTTTGAACACATTCAAACTCCCTGCAAACACCACACTCTCAGGCAAGGCATTCCAATCATTTACAACTCTGCACGAAAAAAACCTGCCTCTCACTCCCCGACTCACACTTTCTTTATACAGTTTCCAGGGATGACCTCTATTTCTCCCCCGATCTCCCACTATTTTCTTTAGAACTTCTCCAGCATTGATCCTATAACAACCCCTTACCAACTTGTAGGTCTCTATCATATCTCCCCTATTCCTCCTGTCCACCAGACTCCAAATTGCATCTCCTCAATCTTTCCTCATACTTGACATTCCAGAGATCAGAAACTACATTAGTCAGTCCCCTTTGGACCCTTTCCAACATCTCTTCATCCTTTTGAAAACCAGGTGACCAAATCTGGGCACAATAGTCCATGTGTAGCTTAATCAAAGCCTTATACAACGGAACAAGAATCTTCCTACTTCTACACGTCAGTGTCCACCACATCATTCCCAGACGCCTTTGTGTTGTCTTCACAATTTTGGCTATGTGTCCCCTAAATTTCAGATCCTTATCCACTATCAACCCCAGATCTATTATTTCTTCCACCTCCAACAATGTTTCCTCACCAAGCATAAATTCTGCATCCCATCTTTGTTTTCCAAATTTTAAAACCTTACATTTTGCAACATTGACATGTTGCAAAATGTAAGGTTTTGTCAATGTCAATGACAACATTGCATCATGTCAATGACAACATTGACATTGACATGATGCAAAGTTGGGATGTTATTCAAGTCTTCCTGCAAGGTCACAACATCCTCACTACCCTTCATGGTTCATCCCAACTTTGCATCATCTGCAAACAATTAAATATCTCCATCCAAATCTTCACCTATATCATTAATATACAAGTTAAACAGTAATGGCCCTAAAACAGATCCCTGAGGCACTCCACTAGTGACTTTCCTTTTCCTTGACATCCCTCCCCCATACACAACTTGTTGATACCTATCAGACAGCCAATCCAATCCAATGCACCAATCTAATATCCAACCCCATCAGCTCCAGTCTGATTATCAATTTATCATGAGGTACTTTATTAAAAGCCTTTGTGAAATCCAAGTATATCACCGTATATCCTTCTCCTCTGTCCAAGGAAGCAGTCACTTTATTGTAATAAGTAAGTAGATTACTAAAACATGACCTCCCTTTAGCAAATCCATGCTGTCCATCAAAGATGATACCATTGTTGTCAACCCAACTCTGGATCCTAGTTCTCACAAGCTTATTCAACAACTTAACCACAACACCTGACACACAGACAGGCCAATTGTTTAATGCTTGAGTTCGATCACCTCCTTTATGAAGTGGCACAATCTTGCCCTCTTTCCACTTCTTAGGGACTTGACAGAATGCAAGACTGGTATTAAAAAAATATGTCAAGACAGGTGTCAACTCCATGGCACATTCCTTCAGAATACGTGGTGATATATTATCAAGTCCCACAACCTTATTAACATCCAGTTTACTCAACTCCCCATACACCTCTTGCTCACTTACAGTCAGTCTCTCATCCCCATCATCTACTGCTCTCAATTTCTCCATGAAGTCACATTCACAAGATTGAAAGATCTGTATAAACTGCTCATTAAGTATCTCCACCACACTTTCTGCAACAGCTGTCTTTTTACCATTTTCTCCAATCAATGTCATCGTTCCATAATCATTCTTTCTTTTGCCTACATATCGAAAGTACTCCTTAGGATTCTTTTTTGCTTCATTAGCTAACTGCTGTTCATACCTCTCTTTAGCTAACCTCACCAACCAAGTCACCCTCCTTGCCTGGTCTTTGTAGACCTCATGGTTATTTCCACTTCGTTTATGCTCCTTCCACAATGCCCTCTTTCTCTGTATCGCATGCTTAATCTCTTTATTCATCCATCTCACACCTACTTTATTTAACCTTCTCACCCTTGGAATATATTTAGACATTGCATCTACTAGATAGTTTTTGAAAATCCCCCAAGCTGCAATGATCTCTTTTCCAGCTAACTCCTCATTCCATGTTACACTCACAAGCTGTCTCCTGAGCTCTTCATAAGCGCCCCCCCCCCCTTGTAGTTCCACATATACCCTTTTCTCACTGAGGTCCTCACACTGCTGGCAACCACCCAGGTAATCACCTCATGGTCACTCTCACCAATTGGTGGATGAGTTGACACCTCATTTATAATTACATCCTCTGATAAGATGACCAAATCCAAGACCTTCAAAATCCTCGTGTGCCCTCTGTTACATACTGTCTGAGGTAGTTATCCCTCAAAAACTCAAGGAAGTCATTTTCTTTACTTCCAGTTGCTATCTCATCATTCCAGTCTATATTGCCATAATTAAAATCACCCATAATGATCACTGTTTTCTTATTTGCTTGGCTAATTTGATTATACATTTCATTATCACCACCACTTACATTTCCTGGTCTATAACAACATTTTACCACCTGGAAAACATACCTTATGCATCTTATCATCCAGCACACCTTTAATAATGGAGTCACCATACAACGCCACTTGCTCATCTTTCGTTAACTCTTTCTTGCCATCATGATTTGTTTTAATTTTTTACCCAAATTTTCTTAATTTCATTCTGCATCCATTTCATCTCTTTCCTCATCCAATCCAATTCAACTTCCGAATCCCGCGTCACATTCTCTCTATCATTCAATCTTCCTAATTTTCTAACTCTCGATCCCCTCTTCTCACTTTCATTCTTATTCATCCTTCTGTGCTTCCGTACTTTTGGTCTAACATGCGTCCAACTTTCGCTATCATTTATTCTTTTGATTTTTGCCACTTTTGATTCCTGCATCATGCCGTTTCCAGTTTCATTCATTCTCTCAATTTCGTTTCCTTCCGGCTCTCTTGCCTCTCTTTCGAACATGCACTCCTTTTCCCTTCGACATTCTTGCTACTAACAGTTTCTGTCATCAATTTCATATTTGCATTCATCAATTCCTCGTTCAGGTCGCACTTCGCACACACCCTCCTTCCATCCGCCCTAAACATCCACAAATCATTTATGTAATCGAAAGAATACATATAGCACACCTCACACTTAACGAAACGACTGAAATCTAAATGAAAATCATGGAATGACAAAGCCGCCACCATGTTTTCTGCCGGTACTGCCCTAAGGTCTAATGATAACAAATTCGTAATTATGCTATAAAACTCTGTAGTAAAACAATCACACCAAAAACCATAATAAGACACCAAAAATACACTATCAAATCAAAGAAATCAATCAACAAATCAACAAAAATCACGGATCTTTGAGGAGCTTTCTAACAGCACGTTATTTCACCAGATAGCCTCGAATGCACTCAAATGTATGTCTCTCAATGTTGAAAAATTTGGCAGGTGCAAGATGGAAATATGTATATGTGCATGAAAGGTAGGGAGTGGAAGTTGCTGGGAGACATAAGTGTCTTGATCTTGGGATTTAGCGGCAGTGGAGATAGTGCTTCAGAAACTAGTGATTTTTCAGTTTATGGATGCCAGATAGTAGTGTATTAGAGAATGGACAGAATGTTACAGAAGTATGTGTAATGATTTGTGTAGTGGCCATGATTGTGCGTGAGAATATAAATTGAGTGGAGAATCTCAGTGGAAATAACACCAATGGCTTTGAGAGTATAAGGTGTGGGACATATTTTATAAGACAAGATATTATTATTATATTTTTGTAACTTTATGGAGTCAACAGGCTCATCATGGGAGGCCCACTCGACCAGCAACATATCATAATGAGCTTTGAAGTTATTTAAATTACCTGCATTCACAATGCATTACGGCAGTGCATTCCGCTCACTAACAACTCTCCTCGTAAAAAATCTACTCTCCTCATACCCTTCACTACATCTTTATACAACTTCCAAGGATGGCCACTCATTTTTCCCATCTTAACATCCATGCTTTATAATTGCTTCTGTATTAATCTGATAGAATCCCTTAACTAACTTGAAGGTCTCTATCATATCTCCTCCTCTTTTTCTCCTATCCACCAACCTCTGTAATCCACATTCCCTGAAACACTCTTCATAACCATCACACTAGAGTCCTGATTTTCTTTGGTCATTTGTCTTTGACCCTCTCTAGTGTTTCCACATCACAATGAAAACTAGGTAACCAAATCTGAGCACATTAGTCCATTAGTATGTGGTCTGACCAATGCCTTATATAGAGACACCACCACCTTCTTATTTCTACATGTGAATGTACTTTTCATCATAGTAGCAATTCAATGTGTAGTCTCTTTGCAACAGTTGCAAAGTGCCCTCAGAACTTCATCCCACTGTCTACCATCATTCCAAGATCCCAAATCTCATCCACTTCCTGAAGTACAGCTTCACCAATACAGTATGTAGCCTTATATCTCTGTATCCCAAAGCATAATTCCTTGCATTTATTAATATTAAAACAAACTCCACTCATTTGTCCAAGCTAAAAGTCTATTCATATCTTCTTGTAGAGAATTGACATCAGCACTACTCCTGATAATTCTACCTAACTTTGCATCATCAGCAAACATTCAAAAATCACCAGTCAATCCACATAAAATATCATTAACAAATAAGTTAAACAGTAGGGAGGCTCATTAAGTACGATGTTGCTATAGACAGGGGAATATAGATGGAGATGAGCAGGAAATGTTAAGACAAATTAGTCTGGCAAGTGCAAAACAAATGATCATTATAGGGAACTTCAACTACAATGACATAAACTGAGCAGAGAGGAGACAGCATGCAGTAATAAGGGAACTGAATTTTTGGATTTCTCAAAGATCAACTGCTCTGGGCAAGCATGTTATGGTAGGAACATGAGGATTAAGTGTTCTTGATTTGGTCATATCATGAGAGGATCTGATTGTGATCGAGATGATATACTTGCCTCCTGTTGGTGAGAGTGGCCATGTAGTCCTGACTGGGAGGATAAATAGGCACGTGGAGGTATCAAAACAGAAGGAAGTTATGTGGAATTATAAGGCAGGCAACTATCATAGACAGAAACCAGCCTGCAGCAATATAACGGATGAAAGAGTTTGAAGGAAGAGGGAATGTTTACAACATGGGATATACTTAAGAAAAACTGACAGCAAAGACAGATTGTATGTCTCAAATGAAGAAGATAAAGCAATTTGGAGTAAAATGGATGACAAAAGGAATAAAAGTGGAATTGCAGAAGAAAAAGAAATTAGAGAAGGCATTTAACAAGAGGTAGAGAGTAGTTGCATGAGAAATATAAGGCTCACGCTAGGATATACTAACCACAGTGCCTTTTATTAAGACATTCACAATTCAACCCTGTTTATACACACAATTCCTTTCCATCACCCTTCTGATGCCATTTATAAACTATATTTTTTTCTTTGGCAACACATTCTCTCTGTCACCTAAGAGGGAAAGGAGTAAAGTTACAAGCTTTCATTCAAAGGATAGAAATTTGAAGGAATTTCTTCTAGGCCAAATTTCTAGCAGTACACAATACAATCTCAAAGAATGAGATTATCTGCAGTACAGAAATGCTGCTCTTAATGTATAATTTATAAGAGTGGTTATTCTGCAGGGTGCAATAGTAGTTGTTACTTGGGAAAAAGTGCCAAGCAACAACTGGTTATTTTATGTGCGAGTTGGAAGAGGGAGGGAGTTGTGAAATTACTTGCACACATTTACCTTCAAAATGCTAAAGTGTGAGCAGTCAGTTTGGTCCATGTCAGAAATAGCAGTCGGAATTTTCAGTTAATCCTCACTAACAACAGCCTGAAATGAGTCATCAAGAAGGAATTATATTCTATAACATGTTATTGTAAAAAATAAACAGCTGCCATTTTCTTTATAACTGCAGTGCATGATCTTGTCTATAACTTAAGTTGTGCAATATGCCCAGCTTAATGAAACATTTCACATAGTTTTAACTATTCTGATATGAAAGATGAACTAAATTACTTTGCGTCACACCATCATTCTCCAATTGAGGCCACCTCACACACACACAAAAAGGAAAGAGCTCCAAAAAATGCAGATCAAATTAAATTAGCAGTAACAAGATTTTACTTATAAAAACTAAATCAAAATGTATTTATCAATAAGACACCAAAGATAAAGTTTTTTTATCATTTTATCAAAGCTTTTAATTCCAATGATGACTTAGAATTCATCACTATCCTCAAAACTTGGGAGTATAATAATAATATCAGTTCAAGGTAGGATCAAAAGATTTCCAGATTTTTTTTTTTTTAATAAAAGCGTTCATCTAAAAGCATTTCTCATGATACTTGATACTGTGAACCCACTTTTTATGTCATTATTAGAAAATATTTATAGAATCTTGTGTTTCAAACTGAAAAAATAAATATCTTTTTTTTTTTTTAATAATTTTTTTTTTAACTCTGACATGTCATCCAAACTTCTTTCCATGAAAGTTACCTTCAGTTCTGGATAAAGAAAAAGAAGTTGGAGGGTGTTAAATCTTGGAAGTTAAGCAGGTATGCCATTTTTGGTCAGAAAGTCCTATACAGACAAAGCAGAGTAAGTCAGAAGAATACTGTGGTGGAAAATTACAATGTACACTATACTACTTCTTGAGTAATTTTTTTTTTTTTTTTTTACCAAACATATATACTCTAAACACAATGAATATTGATTTATGATTTGATCCTTTTCTTTGGTTCTGCATGTCAATGGACATACTCAATTCACATTACAGATGTCATAACATTTTTTCTTTAGTTCTGATAATTGTATCCTCTCTAAAAGCAAATTTTAACATCTCCAGGAAAAGATATTGATGAGCATATGCTTTCCATGAAATCTGAAATTTTTTGATAGCCAAGAGCACAGCACACATTACTAGCTATTGCTTCTGAATAATATAAGCAGTCCAGATTTAGACTGCTGATTCAAATTAACAGCTTATACTCTAATAAATATGTATTATCAGAGTGGTTCTTCTCTGAGAAATATTATACTTACAAGTGCGGTTCTACTCTGCTAAGTGTACTAGCTGCATGCATTTAGAAGAGGAGCTTTGAATTAACTACAATAAAATCATGTGTGGTCACTCCAGAAATTTTTGGTCACAACTCATACACTGCTGAAAATGGTAAAAATAAACACTTATGCCTACCTTTTGTTTGTTGAGATGATAAGTTTCTCCCACTTCTGGACAAAGTCAGGGACAATGACAATGATTTCTTCCTTGCGGCTTATGTGCTCCGTAAGGAGACCATTAAAGTATCGTTCCCAGTTAACCTACAGATTTATTGCAGTATTAAAAGAGGCTGGACAGTTTGATAAAATATTTTATTAAATCATGTTCTGATAATGGATAAACAGGAATCAATAGAAAACTGACATGAAATTAGTTATTATTTATAATGAATTTATTTTTAGATCAATAAGGCAAAATAAGTAAAAAAAAAAAAAAGATTTAAATCCAAAAATTCTCACTAGAAATCCAGTGAAATGTAGCCAAACAGAAAGTAGTAAACTGCAAATCAATTTACATAATACCTCTTCTTATGATATAAGAAACACACACACAATCTTCAATACTGTATTAGTTAACTTTTTAAAACGCAATAATAATTTTAAGATCACCAATGAACAAAAAAATCATTTAAAACCAAAAACTTTCTTACCTACAGGTAACAGTGAGTTGTGACCAAAAAATAAACAATAAACTGCAAATAATTTACATTTCATAAAAACAGCACTTATTATGAAATTAAGACATGAACAGTTAACTTTAATACTCTTCTCTGAAAAAACTCACTTCAGTAAAATGACCAGTGATTGAAAAATGCATTTCTAAAATAACATCATTATAGAGTATGAATGAATTTAGTTACCTGTGGTGCCAGTTTGTAAAGTTCTTCGACTGTCATCTTATTGTATAACCTGCTAATGTTCCTACGCTCCTCTCTTGGAATGGAATACTGGAGGAAGTTAAATATTAATTATATTAATAAAAGAGATTTTTGTTCTGTTGAGTACAGAAAGATGAGCAGTTATTCACTTATTATCAGGTAAGTCTCACTGCTAAGGAGCTAATGCCAAGTAACTAAAAGTAACATGCAAAAAAGGAGTATTATAATTAGAAATTTCAAAGAGTACTGAAAGTATAAAGATATAACTATCAATTTTATTCTTTGAAAGTACCTTAATTTCAGTTGTAGTGAGAACATTAAGAATTTTATATTTGAAATAAATAATAGCATAAAATATTCAATTCATTGTAATGGAAAGTTTCTATTTTAGAAAACAGATGCAGTTTAAAATTGGAAAGATCTAGGCTTGAATTCCATCTAAGATGAAAATTATCTTCATAAGGTCTTTTCAAATGCAGGTAAGTTAACTAGTCTCATGTGAAGGTGAAAAAATATATACTTCATCTGCCTCAATAATCTATTTCTCATAATTGATACTGAAAGTTGTTCATTATGTATATATCAGAGGGAAAGCGGTTAGCATATCCGATCTCCAGCCAAAAGGCTGCGGGTTCGAATCCCACCAAGGACATCGATATTTGTGATTGTCTGTGAAAATACTAGTGGGCAGTAGATGGCGTTGGTGTAGATGATGATGATGATGGTGGCAGTGGTGATTCACTGTAGTTGGTGAATTGAGTGGTGGAGACTGAGACTTGCTGAGTAGGTGCCTTCCCTCAATAAGCCTTTGGACTCCCTGGAGGTGTCATGTAGTAATAATAATCTGAGGATCCCGTCATTGGAATCCTAGGACTCGCTGCTAGGGTTCACTCACTCTACGGTCTTTTTCCTTCAAAAATACACTTGTAGAGAGAGAGAGAGGGCTTTATATATTCAAATGACACAACAACATTCGGATCTGAATCATTTCCAGTAAAAAAGAGTACATCACGTCTCTTAGAATTCAGTCATAGGGACAAAACTATTATTATTATGAGAAATAATATGAGAAATAGCTTACTATGGTACAGCGGATCTATTGTTGTACCACGTAATTATTAAAGTGTGCTTTTGGGAATTTCTTAAGGAGGGATCCGGACATAATCCCTCCCCGAGCTTGATACATTCATCCATACAGTGGCAAGCTGAAGCGGAACATTACAGGTTCTGTGCATATGAATAATATTATGTGACACCTCCAAGGACTCATCGAGGAAGGACATCTACTATACAACTCTCCATCTCCACCACTCAGTCCACAACTACAATGAACCACCTTATCTACACCAACACCATCTATTGCCCACTACCACCACTAGTATTTTCACACACAATTACAAACATCAATGTCCACTGCAGGATTCGAACCCACAGCCTTTTGGCTGGAGAACAGATACGCTAACCACTCGGCCTACCAGTCCCTCTGAATTCTCACAAACTTGTAAATTTTAATGAATAGCAAATTATGACTTAGGGCAAGATATTCTATGTCATGTATGTATTAGTGCATATAAGAGCCCTCTATAGTGAGAAAAAAAGAGGAGAGGAGAAGAAAATGACATGCAAGAAGCAGCAGAAGAGACATCTATGAATAGACTGTTGAAACTTCAGTCAATAGGGACAGCTCCTGTTAGGAAGGATTCTGTTAATGTATCTGACTGCTATCTGCTTACAAGTGTTTGGGAAAGGCTCATAGATGAAACAAGTGCTCAACATGAATGCCATTCTCTCAGAACCTTCACTCTGATATTTACCGCAATAAAGACAAAACAAGGAATCGACTATAACTATTCAAAGCTTGAGCTACTCATAAATGTAAAGAATAGTCTGTGAGATATAAAAATCTTCAAGGAAGAAATTAATAGTAAAATGTGTCACTCAGAAATGTTTGAACTAATTGTTATACAGAAGGTCAGAAGAACTGTCCTGTGAAGAATTCAGAAGAACCAATTCTTGGAATTGATGAAGAATATGGTAGCCTGCTTGATACTATAGTGTCGAGTAGCTGGTTTTCTGTGTTTGTGAAACTGTGCTCATACCTGGAAATGACTTC
Organism: Typopeltis vanoorti; assembly: GCF_054136105.1. Classification (NCBI taxonomy): domain Eukaryota; kingdom Metazoa; phylum Arthropoda; class Arachnida; order Uropygi; family Thelyphonidae; genus Typopeltis; species Typopeltis vanoorti. Next base: position 16,574,958 of record NC_143554.1, read on the forward strand.
CCTCATGAACAGAAATTCAACAGAAATTCACTCTATACTAATTTGTTCTGTACGACTTTAGACACTGATAGTTTAATACTACAGGTAAGTTTTTTTAAAATGTTGGTTAACATAAAATGTTCAGACCATGTGCCTACACTAGTTAAACATTGTTTGCATGTGTTAAGCAGCAAAGCTGTTTTTCTGCTTGTTGAACAAAAATTCACTGTTTATTCTAAAATATTTGACAATTAGTTTATTTAAATCTGGTAAAAAGTTAGCTGTTATTTATTATGTACAATTACAGTTTGTGTTATTAAGTTGTTAACGTTATAAATTACTGAGTCTTTTTCTGAAATCTGCAGTGACACCTCAATGCCAACTGTTCAGAAAGCGGAAGGGAACCCTTCCTCATCAGGAGACAAACTTATGTTTCCTACCAACTCAGTTCACTGCTGTGACACAGTCCCCTAAAAGGGTCACAAAATGTTTGAACTGCAATTAAAAAAGAAAAAAAAAACAAAAACATGTTTGATGGGGAGAAAAACTTACCACCTTGTAGATTCAGTGTAATGTTCATATAAATATGTCTTCCAGAAGAAAGAAATTTTATTCTACCAACTCTGATATGGATGTATCCTTAAACAACTGCATCCAAAACCATAAACAATTAAGCAAAAAGCAAGCAAACAACCCTTTCATGGTTTATAATTGATTCATAACTACTTTAATTTTATTCATTCTAGGAATGTTATTACATTGCTCTTTACTCCAACCTTTTCTCATAATCATGGAATAGTTTTTAGAATAGTAACTCGACATGAGTTACATGCAAGAATCTTATGTCTTATAACTGGTTGCTTATAACTGTTATGTTAACAATCTTTAGTACATTGTTCTTGTATCCATCTAACCATATATATATTTTCTTCTTCATGTATTAGGCCTAGTGGCCTGTTATGGTTACATATTAGGCCTCGTGGCCCGTCACAATTCGAAACCAGAAATCCCATGGAATAGGTTGGTCAATCTTATTCCAGGGGTGTCCTATGTCTGTAGATGCCTGTGTTCACAGGGCTGGTTTTCCCCGTAAACACACAGGGCAAACCAGCGGGGGAGCATTTTGTTGAAAGACGCCAGATAAAGGTTCCTCACAGCTCTGACAGGAATCAAACCCAAGTCTTTCCGACCAAAGGGCTTCATCTATATTGACTGAGCTATAGAGGTCCTTACCACCTTGTAAATTCAGTGTAATGTTCATATAAATATGTCTTCCAGAAGAAAGAAATGTTATTCTACCAACTCTGATATGGATTTATCCTTAAACAACTGCATCCAAAATATATTTATTTAGAAATTTCTTTGTTTCTAAAGATGATTCTGTATATGTTGGAATATTCTCAATGAATAGTTTAGTCCCTTCATTTATGTTAATCATCCATGAGGCGATTGATGATTGGAGTTGATTGCTTTCTAAGCAATCAACTCCAATCCCATGGAAGATATGCTTAGAAAGGCTTAGTATGTCCAGTCTTCTCTATAGAGTTTTGTTCAGTTAATGATAATGAGAACTACATGAAAATAGAAAATGATCTACTCCAGTTTCAACATAGTGACTATTTATCATGATATGTACCCTCAATGGATGTGCAGAATACCATGACAGTACTACATAATTAAGTCTGCATTATTATGAGCTTGAACTGTGAGTGAGTTTTCGGTATGCTGTGAATATAATACCACTCACATTTGCAGATACATTCAGACTTTCCCATCATCCTCACCCCCCCTCTAATACACCTTATCTAATGGCTAAAGTTCCTATAGAATCCAAAAAGAATTAATCCATCCCCCGATCACATCCATCCCTTCAGAAGGAGTTTAGTAATGCTATCACCATTCTTAATGTCCAAGGCACAGCTGAAAAAATAATCAGAATTAAAAAAAAAATACAACGTCTGCACAGCCTTCACACGACACTTGAAACTAGCTACAACTTATCCATTTCCCCTAAGACCAACTCTTCCCTTTTTCAGTTCCTGGTGTATATAGGAGTTCACTGTTCCTGCAAGTTGGTCTACTAGCCACCATCCACATAAATAAACTATATGGTACTAAACAATTAAGTCTGCATTATTAGCTTGAATTTTGTTTGAATTTTCTGTATACTGTGAGTATAATAGCACTCACATATTTGTTAAAGGTGGACATGATTAATGTTAACCATGTCCACCTTGCCTCTTCCCCAACAACGTAATATCATAAAAACAGCAGTGTCTACAATCTTTGTTTCAATTAGTGCTCACTTGCAGTAGAACTTAACCATATATGCTATACCTTCCGATCTAATGACTACAATTCCCATAAAAACTCTCTCTAATGACTGTGGGCAATCTGATCTTGCAGATACAACACACTGAATCAACTGGGCGAAACCACCATAATCCATTGCAGCAAGTTCAGAAGAGAACAAATGTTTTAGAATCTTTAGAATCTTTTTTTAGAAAGAAACTTTAGAATCTATAGTGACCCTCAAAAACCAGCCTAATCCAAACAAATATGGATGCATAAAACTTTCCAAAATATGGAAAATATTAATCCTCTGATATCTCACTTTACAACCAAGGCTGCAAGCAGGCACTCACAGAAGGTAGTTAAGACAAACCTTTCATCCACACACATTTCTTTCTTTCTCTCTCAGAGAGAGAGAGAGAGAGAGAGAGAGAAAATATTGTAGTACTGGGAAAGAATGAAAAAAATTTCATTCTTTCCCAGTACTACATTATTCCAAACCTCCAACACAAATATTTTTAGAGTCTGTAATGCCAACAAAGTATTTCTAATCTCAACAAATATTTGCCCAAAATTTGGAGATTGTTATTCTAAGATCAACTCCAATCCCAATATCAGTAAAAACTTCTATTTTGATAATATTAGATGGCACTAAGTTAAGACTTTAGATCATTTCTCTGTTATAATTTGAATTCTTTCCTACTGTCATTGTTGCTAATGCATCATAACAGTTGTGCTCTGATGATGCTGGTTAAAAAATCGAGAAAAATATCAACCACTTAATATCTTATTGTTTTGGGGCTGTGTAATATTAAAATATAAAAGACTGATTAATGTTAACAAGAGAAAGAAAAAAGTAAAGGATAAAAAAAGAAGATGACAAGAATAAGTCTACAGGAACGTGAACTGCAGACTTTAGAGTACATGAGAGTACAAAGTCTGAAAATAAAGCAACGTTTTAATAGGTAAAATTAATTAAAGTAGCTTCAAAATCTCATTATTTAATTGAAAGATATCCATAATACTTACATTAGCTAAAGTCATTTCGAAATTTAAAACATCCTTCAGCTCTTTTTTAGCCTGGGTTTCATTAGCTCCAAGTAACTTGGCACTGTTTATCATAAGCCTGTAGTAAGCACCCACCACTGGATCATCAAATCCTTTCAAGAGATAATTCCTATCAGGCATACCTAGAAGTGCTTCATCTAGCTTTAAAAAAAATAAATACATGGCACATGATTAGCATAATCATTTTATTATAACTTTAAAGATAAGAAATATACATTCACTGAATTTGTTAGAAATCTTTGACTCTTTGGGATGTTTTTTTGAAAAGTTCAAAGAGAAAGCACGCAGTGTCTCCAAAATTTCTAATAAACTCTTCGATAGAATAGTTATTCTATATTGTACTAGAGATGCCGATGCCTAGTGTGTTGCAAATAAAGAGAATTCATTTGTAGCAAAATCAAGAGTCCCTGCAGCACTTATGAATAGTGTGAAGAAACCATCTTTACAGGGGAAACTTTTTAACTGAGACCCGATGTTCAGTTGTAATCAACAAGGATAGATAACACATCATAAAAGTGCATTTCGTAATAGCGTGTTTGACGTGTATTAACGTTCAATATCTCTACTGCATATGCCGAAAACAGCCACTTTCGGCATATGTAGTAGAGTAGTACAAGTAGTTTTGCCAATCAAAACGGATTCACTGCCCTAGGTATATGATAAGATATATATTAGGCTTAGCAAGCACTTCTTCCTTTTCCCATCTTTTATCTTGCAGTGTCAAGGGTTTTCTATTCATTTAACCGCAACTGTACACAAGGATAAGGCGATGAGCTCTATGCATCCCGGTGTGTCCAATGTCTGTAGAAGCGTTGAGTTCTCAAGGCCAGTTTGCCTGCTTGCGGGATGAGAAACCTCAGATAAAGTGGAAAGAAAAACCCTGCAGTCCACGCCCAAGACAGGCTAATTTGGCTCTGTCTGAGAGAGATACTCAGCTCCTCACGTCAGAGACGGGAATCGAACCCAGAACACTCCTTTCTCAGGCATATGGCTGCGGAGCGCATAGCCACTCGGCTAACGCGCAGACTAACAAGCACTTATATTTCATCTAGTTTTCTTCTCTGGACAAATAGATTATGACCTGCATTGTTCAAGACATATCAACAGGTTCATTCCTTCGTCTATCTTAACCATTTGTCTACTCCCCCCTCACACACACACAGTCACAAATATGCTCATGTTCGGCAATCCCTCAAGTGTGAGGATGATGCTTGCGTATACTTTTAAATGTTTTACAGAATTAATGCAGCTTTAAATGCTAACTTTTGTAGCAAAAGCGTTTAATTTCTGATTGTAGCTATCTCATGATAGTTCTCTTTTTTTTCACGAGAATTATCAATTACTGTGATAAATGTATTCAAAACAATTTTATAGAGTAGGGGTACTTTCGTAAAAATCCGATCAGTATGTCAGAATTTTTAAAGTGCTTTAAAAACCTTCTGCCCGTTTAGTATCAGTTTTCCGCGCATAATTTTGCAACTAAAAATTGCTCGAGCAAAACAAAGAATTAGATCAATTTTATGAGAGCTCCAATGAGGCCCAGTTGGCCGACATGGACAGCATGTCTAGTCACCACTCTGTACAATGTGGTTCAAATCCCACTGCGGAGATGGATGGTTTTTCAATGTTTTTACTTGGGAAATGAATTTCAACGCTTGGTGGGAACTATTGTGTGCTTACTGGAGGCCTGAAAAATTCCACGTGTGATTTCTAAAATAGAATTTCTAGTTTGGATAGCCAATTCATTGGCGATCTGACTACACTGTACTACAGGTTTACAGCCATTATTGGGTAGGATTTCTTTTTCACACACACACACACAATCTAATTAACAACTATCAGGCCGGTGCAGAATTATTAATACCAGTCGAATTATTTTGCCGATAAATGATTCGATTGAGCCCAAAACTGAACCATACTCTAAATGGTTCAAATTTCTGTGTATTCTAAATCCCAAATTTTATTAACTCCCATCCGGTCATATTTATCAAACAAATAATTTCAACATGTTTTATTCTTGCAAATAGTTTGAAACGAAAGTTGTAATGGTATGACAATTTTTTTTCTTTTATTAAGGATTGTCAGAGTTTTATATGAGTAACAAGTGCCAAAACTACTATTTACTACTTACACATTTTGCGAATCTCAACTAAAACACGTAGCTTTTAGTTATTTCACACATGTAAATACGGAAAGACAGCATAATATCTTAAAAAATGTCTAGTTATATATTAATAACCAAAGAGAATAGTAATCAATGATCACATTAGTATAATGTAATAATTTTTCATTTATAAAATTTATATACAGACTAGTTAAAATATTGCAGAAGATAACATTTAAACAGAACCAAATTTTTAAAAACTACTGAAAGAATTTTCTTTTCTACCAATTTCAAATATGTCAGCTGCATTTTGTACAATGAGCGAGAGCCTAATTTATTTTATCCATCCTTACGCAAGTTATTCTAAGATTCTAGTCCAACTGATTTCATTAAAATTTGATATTTTAAATTCGTATAAAATTTTGTCGAGCTGTTCGATTTTTTTTTAAAAACTGGAATCATTTACATGGATACAAAAGGAACAAAAATATGTCAAAATTATATATTGCAATAGCTCCGTTCTGCTTTCTGCTGGATGGAAATTTAATGAATTTTTCTAATTTGGATATGACCTAGAATATGTAAATATGGATCGTTTTCAATCTGTGCGTCTTATTGGCAAATTGGCCAAAAACGATCCGACTTAATATTAATAATTATGCAATGACTAGATGGAATTATAAAATTTGATATCTAGGCTGTCTATTAAAATCCTTTTAATTTTCGTTACAATCTTACAATTTGTAGAGCAAAATTAAATAAGATTAAATTAAGATGTCAAAAATGGATTGAACTTTAGCAAAACGCATTACACACATACACACACACAGGGTTGTTCTGTGAATAACTTAAATTTATCACAGACATCATCATAGTTTTCACGAAAACTGTCATGATACAAGCTGTCCTATATAGTGGTGGCGGTGTCGTCGTAATCAACCTTACGATTGGTGGGATAGTAATATGCTACTTAACCAGGAAATAATGATTATGGAACAAGGTAGTTTCCCGTTGTCGTCTTGCTCTACAGTAAGTGTTTAATGACTGCAGACGTGTGTTCACGGGATCTGTTTGCCTGTTTTGAGGGATGAACCCCCCCCCTCCACATGAGACCGGCTAACTCATATTTATTCTAAAAGATCTTATAAAGGTTCATCGCATCATGGACGGGAATTGAGCCCAGGTCTTTCCAACCAAAGAGCTTCGTCTACACCAACTGATTTCCAAGATGAGTCTTGGATTCCATCACTCGTTTTCATTAAACTATCCCTAAGGGTTCAAACTGCTTGGTGAATAATTTTTCAGTTAATTTCTTTCTATTGGCAAAGCTGTTTGAATTGATAACATTTTTATTTATTTATTTTTCTGTTATAACTGAACCATTTGAACCACAAAATTGAGCAAAATAAAAGTATCCATATATAGATACTTTTATTTTGTAATGCTATTACGAAGTGCACCTTTTGTAACTATGCAACTGTTTTCTTATTGATTAATACTAAGATTTTCAAAACGACAAAAATATCGCCATTCAGTACAATGCGCATCTAATCCTCATTTTTTCTTCTTTTTTTAGATTTTTCGCTCGAGAGTAACTGCATTATGTGTTAACTACTCCCAATTTCATGCTTAAAAAAATAAAATGCACTCATTTAACACGTTCATTGCCAATCACGCGTTATCGCGTGGACGTCGTTAACTAAATAAAAAAATAAAAAAAAGTTGGCCACCACACGAAATTCCAATTTTCAGCTTGGCAATGAACGATCACGCGCGATCACGCGATACGAGTTCTCACCAAACGGCCTATCACGCGTTATCGCGTGGACGTCGTTAACTAAAAAAAAATTTGGCCACCACACGAAATTCCAATTTTCAGCTTGGCAATGAAAGTGTTAAATAAGAAAGCACGTATGACCACAGTAAAGTTATCTTTATAAGATTATACTACGCCCCACCAGCGTCAAAAAAAAAAAAAAACTTAAAATTCTCATAACTATAGTTTGGTTTCCTATTATAGAGGATAACAAAAACAACGTTCAGTGTTATAATACAATACAATCATGCTGCAGTAACTTGCTCAAGTTTTATAACAAGGTGACGGCTGAACTGGATAAGGGAAATGGGTTTACAGTGATACTGCTGGACCTGGCAAAGGCGTTTGACAGGATACCACATGGAATACTAATCCGTAAACTACAACATATGGGAATGGATATAGGGTTGGTGAGATGGATAGGTGGTTGGTTGATGGAGAGATATCAAAGAGTAGTTTATTCAGGAGTAGAGTCCAAAAGACGGCCTGTGACTAGTGATGTGCCGCAGGGTTCTGTTCTTGGTTCTGTTCTGTTCTGCTGTTTAATCTGTTCATTAACGTGGGACAATTCATTTGTTCGCTGATGATGCAAAGTTGGGGAGGGCAATAGTGAATGCAGAAGATGTCAAAGTCTTGCGGGATGACTTAGATAGATTGGAGTTCTGGGCTAAGGAGAATGGATGTCAATTTAATGTGACAAAATGTAAGGTTATGCATTTTGGGGGTGAAAAGATTAGCAGCAGTATACCACATTGGTGGAACTGTACTCCAAGAGATTAATGAGGCCAGGGACTTGGGAGTGTTGGTGGATATGGAGATGAAGATTAGGGGGCACATTGCAAAAGTAGCTAAATCAGCTCATCAACTCACTTGGTTGTTGAAAAATACCTCGACGAGCAGAGACAAGCAAGTTATTGTACCTCTGTACCGAGCCTTGATAAGACCTCATCTCGACTACTGTACCCAGATTTGGTCACCTCGGTTCCTTCTTGATGGGGAGGAGGTGGAGAGGATCCAGAGGCGAGTGACTAAGATGATAACAGGTCTATGGAATGAACCATATGAGAACAGGTTGAAGATTTGTGGGTTGCAGAAACTAGTTGATAGGCGGAGGAGGGGAGATATGATTGAGACATTCAAATTGCTAAAGGGATTCTATAGGATTAATTCAGAGGATATTTTTGAGATCAGGACTGGTGGTGGGAGAACTAGGGGACACCTATGGAAGCTGGGCAAGAGTGTGGTTAGCAGGAGTGTTAGAGCTGGGTTCTTTACTTTTAGAGTGGTAAATGAGTGGAATAAGCTGCCAGAGTCTGTTGTGGGTGCTATGACGGTGAGCGAGTTCAAGGCAAGGTATGATAGATACTGTGAGAATGTAATCGCATAGTTGTGTGGATATGATGTTTAGGGCCTCCCCTCGATGAGTCTAAGGACTCCTGGAGTCGCCCGAAATAATAATAATAATAATAATAATAATAATAATACAACGCATAACGAGACTACTTTAACGAAACCGCAAAACAGACGTAAGAACAATTTACAGACAATACAGTGGCCTCATAGTCTTAGCTGCTTCAGCCGTAATTGCAAACAAGTACAAGTTAATGGCACTTAAGGACATGCTGAAATCAAGAAAACTTACATGACCATCTATTACGGGCAGAATTTCGATCTAGTCTCGATGTGCAATGGTAAATCACATTAAATGCGAAGTAAACAATAGTGAAAAAGGATCTTCAAAATTGAAGTATGTCAATAAAGTACGTGTTGCAATTCATGCGATATTACAATGAACGTTGTCTCGAATGCCAGTTTAACAGATTATTAAAAGTTTAAAAGTGTTGAAAAAAATGGCAACATTGGCTGTTTAACCGAATCACATTCCAAAATTGAAAAAAAAACATCAATCATCCATTTAGATTCGGTTTATGAAAAACTTCGCAGCTCTTTTCAGTCTTTCTGTCAGGAAAACAGCTTTTCTACAAGACCGAATGTAAATAAAAATGACTGTCTCAAGTTTTCCCAGTTTTGTCAAGTGATTCTTATAAATATCCAAAGTCAGTGCTAATTTTTATTTGTTTAAGAAGAGGGCCGCAACATTAGGCGAAAATTCATTAATAAACATTTGATTCAATTATTTCAATATATCTTTCATCCTTTGGGGAAGTGGGGGGAGACCTGATAATTAGACTTTATTTTGACCGTCTATAATTACGCTCTGCCCTCTGTCAAAGTGTACTGCTGCAGATAACTAAGTAATATGACAGGCTGTCTTGGCGCATTTAAAACATGAAACCTGTCACTCCAAAATATGTTCAATGAAGGGGCAACACTTCACCACCATATCCTGAATAGAAATAATTTAATGAAAGTGGTGTTGAAGTGAAAATGTGAAACTCTGACGTGACTGAACAAGTTGGGGATAACTTAAAACTGAACGTATCTTACGCTGTGGCCTCTAACGTGGCATTCCTGGAAAAAAAATATTAATGGAATTATCTATCTTGACAATGTTGAAGGTTTATCGACAAAACTTCAAAATTTTGTCCCATCAGCTAGACGAAACAGCGGATAAGGTTTATTTTATCAATAAGCTAGTGTACCACAAATTCAAAATGAAGTCGCAACATTCCTAATTGCAGTCTCCTGATTGGGATCAGAAAAGGATAAAGTAAGGGGTGTTCGCCATTCTCCTCGATTTCTTCTTTTTTGCAGCTTCGACTTCCAGCACCATTGAAAAATTTAAGGCAGAAAATGTAAAACGGTATGAGATTCACTGTGAAGTTAAATAAACATATATCTAGAGAAGAATGGGTTAGTTCCGTAATGTATAAAGAGCAAAGTGAGCTCAGTCATACCAAAACGCATTTAAAGTTCTCCTTTAAATTATGTAAGTTTCGTTTCTGTTTGTCATTTTGGTTTTTTTTTTCCGTATATAAATTTGTGAAAATGCTCACATCACCCTGAACAGGAACACACACACACACACACACACACACACATTACGCACTCCTTGGTTCTAATTTCTATCTCACCTGCATAAACTCGCGCTCCATCTAATGTCAAAAGAATGACATACTAAAAAAAAATCTCATTAGGAGAAACTGAACTTTCACCTTGATTAGGATTGAGACCTTCAGCGAAAATTGCAGTTAAAATCTTGATTTCGTTAGTTTTGCCTTTAATTCTTTTCATTAAAACTAAAGCATGCTTCTTGCCTCATAATTATTATACTGCATACCATCCGACACAATGTGTCTGCTTAGTGCAGCATGAACGGGCGTGCTCCTAGTAATCGTCTCCCATATACCAGCGTCCTTATTTCATGACTGAAGGAACACACAGCCATTTGAATCACGAAATATTTCGCACTGCATATCTGTGTGGTGCTTCCATTACACTTTCCAATGCAACTTGCATTTAATTTCTTAACCTGGCATTACGATATGCAAAAGAGTCTCTAGTCTTACAAGTTATCATCTTTAACAGTAATGGGGAAGCCATTCTCATGGTACACAAACGAAAGCAAAATAGACTTTATGATAATCACGGAACATTGTTTCGTGAATTAAATTTTACGATTATGAGAACAAAGAAAATATAAAAAGCCAAATAATGGCACTTACCGACTTGGCTACTGAAAAGTAATTTGGATGAAACCTTTTACTAACCAGAAGCAATTCTGTAAGCCACAACATGTAACTTAAGAGCACAGGATAAGACAGCAAATTATATGTTGTTTGTCCAAAGGGAAATCATATAGGACGATAGTTTCTATTTACAAGTAATGATATATCATAAATTATATATCATAGCCATACATAAATATCACTTAATTAAGAAGAGACTCATGCAATGTGTGTTCCCAATCAGGAAATGTTACTTTCATTTTTTCAATTACGGTATTATTCAAATTGCACCACAGTTTTGTCAAGAAAATGCATATTATGTCAAACTACATATCTGTTGGGTTTAAGAAGAAAGCCAATGACAGAGCAGAATGGAGGAAATTGCTGCTGAGCTACCAGTCCCAAGAATGATGCAAGTGATGATGATCTGTTGGGTGAGATAGTGCCAGATTTCGAACAGCAATGATATTATAAGGAATTAAAATTCGAAAATCCTGACAAACTTTTTAAGTGTGAGGATTTAAAAGCAACTAAATTCTAATAAGACTTATGAAAAAATAAATAAATAGGATGTGTCTTACATGCCTATGTGGATCACTTAGGTACCTTTGCAATGCAGAATGCCAAATATTGTTCTGATAGTAGCCATTTGTAACAACCAATCATCTGTTCGCTCTTGGTTATTCAATTGGGAAACAAATTTAAACACTTCTGGTTCAAGTATACTTTTTACTGACCAAAAACGTTATTACAACATAAACTCAATATTAACTATGTTTATACACGTTGAACAATATTCCTCGTACATTTTAGATTATAATAATAGTAATAGTTAATTGATGACAATTTACAAAGCAGCAATATATAATTTAAACATTATACTACATCAGTTTGGAATGAAAATTTCCATATAAAAAACTAAAACAATGGCATTTTGTGGACAAACTCCAGTTAGAAGCAAAATAGTTATTAATAATAAAATAATAGAACAGATAAATACTTTCAGTTATCTTGGATGTGAAATATCATATGAAGGAGAAAAAGACAAAATTAAAAACTTCAAAATTTTTACAGATTATAGGCCTGATAAATAGAACACTCAATCCAAATATAGTACAAAAAGAAACACGCTTGAAAATATACAATACTTTAGCAGTGCCCACATTATTATATGGCAGTGAAATTTGGGCAATAAACAAACAAGATAAACAAAGAATAAAAACAAGTGAAATGAGATATATATGAGAAGAACTGCAAAATACACGTTATTAGATCAAAAAAGGAACGAAGACATTTTAAAACTAAAAACAAAATCAATGGAAGAAAAACTAAACAATTATAAACAAAAATGGAGCGAACATGTAAACCGAATGGCCAACACCCGACATCCAAAACAAATACTAAAATATAAGCCAATTGGAAAGAGAAGGCAGGGTAGACCTCAAAAAAGGTTATTGGATGGATAATGAGACCGGAACAGACCAATATGGTCTATACCCGTAGTTAGTGTTATGATGATGATGAGTTAATTGTATAAAATAAGTTCACATCAATCACGAATTTTTGTGAAGCTAATACAAAATTTCATTCCTATCTGGTGATCATAACAAAAGACGGGGATATCTAAACAACGAGTTCTCTTTTCTGATAGTCATTGGATGAATGCCAACAAAGTGCTTAGCGCGTAGAAGCCACGTGCTGATCTGAGAAGAAACCACAGATTAAAGCTTCACGATGTCTAGAAGACAATACTGAACTGTAGCAACAACACTGATTTTTATTTCAAGATGAGACTTATGCTCATGATACGTAACGATCAGTTGTAGAAATGATAAAGGGCACTCCTCCAGACGAAGACGGTAGGCTAGACTCCAACCTGCTGATCAAGAGTCAACTTTTCTTTTTCCTGTTTGTGCTAAATTAGCACAAAATTATTATCATCATCATTATTATTACCTGAGACCTCCAGGGAGTCAAGGATGCACTCACTACCCCTAAAGGCAAACTATTCCACCCACTCACTGCTCTCTGGGAGAAAAACCTAGCTCTTACTCTCTTCTTGACTGAACAAATTAACTTCCATGGATGTCCCCCCATGTTGTCTCCCCACCTTCCATATAACGTTTACTTTCATCAGAGGATATCTTATAACACCCATTCAAAAGTTTATAGACCTCCATCATATCACTCCTCTTTCTCCTGTTAACCAGAGTCTGCAATCCACATAATCTAAATCTCATAATCCAGATATAATCTTTGTAACTCTTCTTTGCACCCTTTCCACGGCTTTTTTTTTTATCCCCTTGGAATCCTGGACGCGAAATCTGTGCACAATAATCCAGGTGTGGTCTTATAAAGGTCTTATATAGAGACAAAATGACTCCTTTATCCTTACCTGTCAAGGTTCGCTTCAACATCGGAATTATCCTCTAAGTTGTATTTGCAACTTTTCTATAGCATACGTAAGTTTTTGATGTGGTAAAGGAAATTTAGGAAAAAACATACACTGCTTGCAAGGAAGTCAACAAACACCATAGTGTGAGGAACAAGAAGCCATGGCGCCAAACATAATAAGATGTAGCACCTCCTTACACTGCGATCACTACAACAGTCCTATCGGGGGAATAATTTCCACAATTGTTTCATGTCGATTAATGGGAATTTTGAGCCATTCTTCCCGTAGGCATGTAATGAGGTCCTGGACTGTGTTGGAGCAGGTGTCAATAAGCCAAGATCCCTTGCCTCCTCAATTTCTTGTAGCATAACCCCCACTAATATAATATGCTGCTGAAACTCTAATCAAGCCAAAGAACATAACTTTGCACTTGCTAACATTAAACTGATGGCCATTTTCGTTTGCCCAAATTTCCAGCCTATTCAAATCATTTTGTAAGTGCTGAATGTCAGCAGCATCTCTGATTGCCTGTCTATCTTCACATCATCGACAAGCAATTGCACATATGCTATTAGACCCCTGCCTGATATCATTAATGTATAGATTGAACAATAATGATCCAAGGATTCAACCCTAAAGGTACACCACTGGTTACCGTAAATCTGGCAGATTCACACATCCCATGTATACCACTTTTTGATATCTGTCAACAATCCTCTGATCCAAGTCAAGAGTTTATATTAAATATGTACCAAAACGTATATTATCTGACGGAAATAATGAGTTTGTATTTATTTACTTAGCTAATCAAAATTTTTTTTAAAAAAATGATGACAGCGAGTTTACTTTTTTTTTACAGTGAAATTAAAATAGCATGTGCGTAATTTTGCTTTTCAGCTGTGATAATTCTCACGAAATTTACTCATTCTTCAAATTACTGAGCATATATAAACAAGTCTAAATTAATCCCTATGTAGAGGATTTTTATTTTTTTTCTTCATAGAATAAACAAGTTAATAATTTTCTACAAACAATCAAATGATTATTTGATTGATGATGGTTATTCTACGAAGCCTAAATATATGGCACAAAATAGAGCACTAGCGCCACGCGATATTAGGAAGAAATTGAATACTAAGTTTGAAGTTAATAAAACTTCGATCGATAAGAGGTGATAATTGTTGAAATGAAAAATTCCGCCTAATTTCCTTGCAAGGCAAAGCCTAAAACCATTTATTATAAAAGTTATGATTTAAGTTTTCTGTTATTACTATTTATTATTATTATTGTTATTGTCCATTATTATATTATGCAAATAAGTTCAGTGTAATAATCTTATAACATGAAAAATAAGTTTCCGTTTTTCTTTATTTTTATCATTTTAACTAACGTATATATAAAACTAACGTTTAACTAAAGTTAGAGACAAAGAAAGTGCAATGACTACAACAACGCAGCAAGAATATGCACACAATAACTTATGTATGATCAAGCAACGCGCTTCTTATATTAAAAATAAAAATAAATCCTTTGCGCTACCAAATGAATGAGTTATTGGCATATGATGCCGAATCCAAGCTAAGCAAATATAAGGACATGTAACGTTAAAATCAATTATACTAGATGTATCACAGATATATTCAAATTGAGTTTGAGACAACTTCAATCTCGTTTTCATCAGAAAATTACGTATTTCGATTATTTTATCGCTCGTTATCAAGTCAGATAAGGTCTTAAACGCAATTCCCTGATCCTGTCTTCTCTTTAAGCCAATGTTCTCCTCAATTTAAAAGACGGTTAAAGTAAACGCGCACAAATACCTAAAATTAGAGAGAACAGAGCCACTTAGCTGTTTTCATTTCTTCGAGAAGTCCAATGCCAGAAGAGAGAGTCTTGCGAAGGAACAAAAACTCCACGTAATGTAGCCTTTTTCGCCAGGCATCTGAAATGATCATCGGTAGCTATAGTGCTCAATGCACCAATTGTGATGACTGGAGAATTGAATGCGCTGCCATAGTGATACGGAAATGTCCCTTAAATTTCCCACTACGAGGCCAGCAATAGCTTCCGCACTGTACCACACTACCTGCTTCAGAGAACAACAAATTCCGTAGCACTCACTATTTTCACCAGAATTTGTGTCCAATAAAATGTTCGAAATAATCTAGTTGAAGTAATGCCACTGAAACGTAGCTTTACTTCAACTAGCTAGCAACGCGCATCAGTAACTTTCAGCTCTTCATTTTTTCATGTATATCAAACTTTTCAGCATTTTCCGTGAAAGTGCTTCTCCGCCATCATTTCGATAAATAGTGCATCTTTAACTAAATGATAACTGAAGTACAGACTTTTGCTTGTAACTTAGCCTACTGTTTTTTTTTTTGTTGTTGTTGTTTTTTCTGTAATACATATCAATTTCAGTATAATTTTCGTACTTGTCCTTGTAACGGGTTACACACTTTACTGTTTATCTTAATACAGTCGTTTTCAAAAGGTGACAGGAAGTTAAAATAATTAAGGGTACAGGAGAAGAAATCAAGAGGGGAAAATATTTTATTTAATATTGCAATTTATAAATATATTGAAAGTGCCGGGAATTTGTTTTTTTTCTGCTTAAATGGTAAAGATAAGCAAAATGCTTGAGAATCACCGATTAGTGTAGGACACATAAATGTATTACATTTCAGAGATTTAGGTTTCTGTCCCATTCCATCTTTTTCTTGGTCGTCCTTGACTTCTATCTCCTACAACTAGATAGGATTGAGTATCTTGTTTGGAAAGTAGTCTCGAATTGTTCATTTTTTCGATATGTTTTATTCACTTCTTTCTCTCTTTACATATTATATCTATTACTAAGTCTATTTTACTGATCCTCTCAAGCAGGGTTTTGTCCTCCCCACATGTGAACATCCTGAAACCTGAGCAACCAAGTGGAAAACTTAGTACCAGCCTCACTGGCTTGGTCAAGTACTGACGAGATAAGGAGAAAGTTTAGAGCAAGTCTGGAGGCTTTAACGCGGCAGCCCAAACAGCAAACTAGGCTATAGATAGCCGGCACCCAACACAGAAGAATTTTTTTCTTACTCCAGGATAGCAGCAATCAATGTATCAATGTATTAGATGCTGACTAGCATGTCGAATTGGCTCACGGTTGCTTCTTTTGTTAGCAATAATTACAACATACATGTTTTCCAAATATTGCACCCAAACCTCATTTGGATATTAAAATCAAGTCAGTAATGGAAATTACAGAGCTCTGTACAAAATATGATTACAGGGTTTCCAGAATGATCACCAGATGACATTATTGTAGATAATATCCAGCTGAATATTACTTCAAGTTTCAAGATTAAAAATATATAATCATGAAACTTTTTTTGATCATATAATGTACGCCGAACACGCACTGCAATGGTGGATTACACAGTATCAAAATAACAGACCTTTCTTGGCATTTTACGACCACAGTCCTGATTATAAATAACTACTGGACTCCCCGATGTCGGCATTCTTCAAAGGAAAAAGTATACGAAGTCGGCAATTTTCGTTAGCGAGTTCTAGTTAAAATACAACTTGGTGTTGCAGTCCTTCAGAAGTGATCACTTTGTTCAATAATTAGAGGTTGGATTGAAGGTAATAGGCAAAATCTTTTATTTCACTACGGTTCCATGATCAAATTAAAGTCCATTCATTTTCAGAATAAAAGTTTAGCGTAATATAAACACTAAATAATAAAACGATTATTATGCTTCTTATAGTATCACTGCTCCCTTTTAAAATGTTACAAACTAAAATAAACTGGACCCTTGCACGCGGGGGCGGCTCGTGCATAGGCACTGCGGAACTGCAGCACTCCCGATTTTTCTCGATATATAAATATATTTATTAATTTATTTATATTCGCTTGTAATATTTAATTTTATCATCAACAAGCCTATACAATTCTCTTATTTTGTATAAAAAATAATAAAAATCCATCTTGTAGCAATTAGGAGGGCGAAGGACGCTAGCAGCACTATTTACCATAGTGTCATATTGCTACGCGCGCAAGCATAAGCATGTCATAGTGAGATGCGAGCTATTAGCGTAATGCGGCACTGTCCGTCGCGCAGTTCCACTGTTATTTATGTGCTGTTTGTGCCAGTAGTAGAGTGTTCGTAGTGCTTATCGTGTTTACTCCGTCTCTTTAAATATTTGGACATTACAATTAAAGGATTTAATTGTAATGTCTAAAAATGGTAAATCCATTTTTAAGTAATTTTGAATTATACTAAACTGTATAATTTTATCGATAATAAATAATATTTTTTCATGTTTAAATTTTTTTTTAAATATTTACCATAATTTTGATATTTTATCCAAACACGTATACACTGTACTTACAGTGTGTATGTATATTTAGAAAGTTGCAGCAACCCACGAGCCGTCACTGCTTGCACGAAACAAATGGGCGTCACTAACTTCACTCTCGTCAAACATGTACAAGTAATAAAGGATTCTAATTTTGAGTACGCAACATTCACGTTTATTTCCATAGGATATCACATGGAGGAAAAAGAAGGCTAGCTCGCCTAACTCAGTCTACAATTTTTCATTCCAATATGAAATTTAGGAATTATTAAAGGAATCACAATAACCATTATTTCGAGAGATATGAATTTAATATTAATGATAACAGTGGAAAAATGTCTTTAGGCCTAAAGGGGAGATACACATTTTGTATCGTGACAGCAATATTAACCTGAAATATATATGAAAAATAAAACCTGTTTGACACATTATATTCTAAATCTACTATATAATACTCACGTCTATCACATATTGGCTGTTATTCCTCACATCTGGACCAACGGAAAGAGAGAGGAAGATATTATGGCCAATCCCTAGGCGACGAAGTGTAAATAACATCTGCATCCAATCAAACTGGCTTGCATTCCATTTGGATCCCTCCACCACCGGCCAGCCTCCAATTGCTTTTAAAACTTCATTAAGGGGACCATCGCCTGCCTTTTCGATGTTTGCTTACAAAAGAAATTGGAACAATAATTAACTCACAAGAATTCGATCTGTTTTATAAGGGTAAATGTAAAAGTTTTTGCCAACATCTGTTTATTTAAATACTGTAGTGTTCTGAACATAGTCCGCGAGATTAGCCTAGTGGCGTTGCAACCATATGCCTTGAGAAGGAGTGTCCTAGGTTCGATTCACGTCGAAGACGTGAGGAACTTGGGGATCTTCCTTAGGCATAGCCAAGTTAGCCGGTCTTGGGCGCGGGAAGTAGGGTTTTTTCCGCCAGTTTATCTGGCGTTTTTCATCCCGCAAGCAGGCAAACCGGTCCCGTGAACATACGCCGCTACAGCCAAAAAATATATCCCCCCAACAGCAGACTAGGCGACAGGACGGTTGTGAGCGGTACTAACATGTAGTCGCATCTAAGTAACACGCGGACCCTGCATAGGAAGCGGGAATAACGCGTAGTGAAAGAAAGAAAGTGTTCTGAACATAGTCTGCTTACTTCACTCGGTTTCGATGAAAACCTTTGATTGGAAAGATCTAGGTTCGAATCCCAAAAGAACCTTTATCAGGGCTTTTCAATGGGAGGTGAGTTAGCAGGTTTCATACTGAGGCAGAAGGCTTCCTCCTTCGGCAGAACAGACAAACCGACCACGAGAACACACGCAGTTTCCATTCAAGGAGATATATATTTGAGCACAAGACTAACCAACTTATCCTAAAATTATGCTAAGGAAAGGCAATCTGAAAGGGTGTTATTCCTCATAGACCAATGAATCTTTAAGGATTGTAAGTACCATGGATTGCTATTGTTATTAGTGTTATGAACATTTTGGAATATACAAATAAAAGATGAATCCGAAATGTTTTCATGATTTCTTTGGCAGATGGCGACACTAGTCTGGATGTTATGACATTCCAAATATGATATCTCTGCTGGAAGGAATTTCGCTGCATGATTTTTGTGGTACCAGAACATCACGCCAAGTAATATTTATTGGCAGAGTGCCTTTGCATAATAATGAGAAAGCCGAAAGACCTCATCACCCCCAAGATCAATGTGTTGTTGAACTAGATCGGATGTGTATGGTTGAGATAGGTCATAAAGCATTTCATACACGACAAATGTGGGCGTTTTGGATAATACACAAAGTTGCATTTCGTCGCGAAATATATCATCACTGACAGCAAAAACAGGAAATTGATCAGAGTGATTCCTTCAATGTTGCAAAAGCTTGTTGACTTCATCTGCAATCTCAAGATCTTTACCAAGCAGACTTTCTGCATAACTGACATCGGTCCATTATTGTTGGAACTTTTCATACGCAGTCATCATCCGGAGTCAAACCTTTCTTTTCGTATACAAGCGTAACCTGTCAATAAATATTACTTGGTGTAACATTCGGATATCATAAAAATCGCACAACACTTCGTTGTTTCTCTGGGAGTGACACAAACAAGAAAGACCAATACTCGGATTAATGTACTAGCCAATGAGTCGTCATTACCAGAAATCAAAGTAGGGGAAAGCACCTTATGAACTATTTGTGGGTTCTAAAATGTTCATAACATTATAATATATAAAATAAAAAATGTTGACAAAACTTCTTGAGAAGAGAAGGAGATGAATTACTTTGGGCAACCGAGTAAAAATGGTATTTGTTAACAAAGTAGTATTTTATTGCTTGCATTCTTTTTTTTTTCTTAATAATAATGTAACATTTTATTTTACAGCTTTTATTAAGAAGAAAAAGGATTTATGAAACTAATATCTAAAATTTTGCATGGAATGGAATGATTTCCTTTCATCCTTACCGATAGTAGAGGCAGCTATGTTACCATACTAGGGAAGTGACTGAGCGAGGTGGTTTCCCGTTGCCTTCCTTGCTGTGCTATGTCCTATGGCTAAATTTTACATACGAATCGTTTTCGACATTTTGCATATATGTGAGAACTCGAAGTTCTCACATATATGTAATCATTAAAAGTGAAGTAATCATTGAAGTAACGAGGAAGTGAAAAGCAGAATAGAAAAGCTGAATGCCTTTTTCAATTGGACGTCAGTCCCTCATAATTATACAGCAGTGGAAGACATTTCCTTACGAAAATTTGCACTTTTGCTCCCATAAAGCAGACAAACCGGCCTTGGAATAATGCAGTTGACAAGAAAAATTGCATTTAATGGTAGAATGGAATCTGTGGAGTGGCTTTTCTGCGATGAAATCTGATAATTCATGTCGGTGAAATAATAACAATAATAATAATTTTACTTATAAAAAAATAATAATAATAAATAGTCGTATATTCTATTGTCTCCATGTACTTAAAGATTTGTCAAATTCTAATTTTATTAAAAATACTGAGAAAAATGAATACAACTAAGATAATTCTAATATAAATGCATGGCTTTGAAACTATATACTCCGGTTGGATGAGTGGTTAACGTACTATATTAACTGCTTTTCACCCAGCGGATACGCTAACCACTCGGCCAACTAATTAGAAATAAAGCAACGAACGGTAGATGAGTTTTGAAGTATAAGAAATTTGTATCCCACTCCGACACTCAGTTTTAGCAGAGATGAATACGTGTGACATTTTTCTTTATTCTGACTTAAGAATAAAAAAAAAAAAAAATGCGATGATGCCAACATAATAGGAACAAAATGAAACTACGAGACTTTTATGAAAAATGCGAAGGGGGGGGGGGTGAAGTGGAAGCAAAAGAGAGAAGGGAGAGAATGAGAAGTGACTTTCTTAATGGTATATTGCATTTCAATCTTGGTCTTTTTTAGCCCATAACAATTGAATTATCACGAAAAAAATTAAATGAAAATAAGAGCCACAGTGTATGCTATAGAGGACATATTATCTTGAACGTACAGGATTTTTTCTCGCATAAAGAAGCAAGCTTTTGTCTTGTTAAAGAGTTATGACCCTTCGGTTTTAATGTTTTTATTAGATCGAATACATAGATTTACTCACTTAGCTCTTTTTTTTTATTTATATATATTTATATTTAGGCTTTTTTTATATGTATTAATGGCACATCTGTTGATGAATTCTGAATTAACAAAATCTGTAAATAACGATTTTATGATAACTGCGTAATTGAGTCTCTTTATCCTATATTTGTATATTAACAGTACAAAATTCGACTGTACAGCAGTCCCTCGATTAAGCCTAATGCGTTCTTTAAAACAGGCGCATTAATCGAAAACTAACTAATTGAATATAATAACTTATGGGAAAAGTATAATTCGTTCCTCAAATTTCTTTTTTGACACTTATTTTATTTTTTTAAATAAAAAATTCAATAAAAGGAAAACTTTTATTGTATTTTTCAGGAAGCTGAAAAATACAATAATACATATTCAGAATTTAAATTTATTATTCTACTTCTTAACAAAGAATTTAACTAACGCAGTTTGGAGGGCATTGTGTTTCTTTTTTTCATACAACTGACGATATGGCCCTATTTTACTGCCTCTCTCTTCATCAGGGTCAGAAGTTTTTAATTTAAAAACTTCGACTGTAAAACATATTTTGAAATTGTTTCTGTGAAATCTGTTTGAGCTTGTCAGTAATTAAATTTTCTTCATATTCTACAGGATCTTCCCGCTGTGTATCTAAATTTAGCAGGTCGGAATCACTCAAATTTTCAGAATGAGATTTAATTAACTTAAATTCATTTGAAAAGCCTCTAAAATTATTTGCGCAATGTGAAAGAATGTGCTTCCAAACGGCTCGCATATTGCTAGCGTAATTTCATTCGACTTTGCGACTTTATAACCAGGCTGAGATTTCTCTGATTTGGCCAGAAAAGTCTTGGAAGGCATTCGCTTCCAAAAAAGTCCGGTTTCATCGAATATTTGTTGGTCACAATAGCCCCCTTCTTCCACAATTTTCTTCAATATCTCGATAATTTGCGGCCGCCTCCTCAACTGCACTTGCAGTTTCGCCTGTTATTCGAACAATTATGTAGGCTATTTCTCTTTTTGAAACTCAAACCACCCAGCACTAGCGTGAAATTCTTCTTTTCCATCACTGATACCCCTTTCTTTCAAGGAAGAGAGACTTGATGCTTTTCATTTAATAAGGTCAGTGCTTATCTTAGCTGGATCCGTTTTTGGTTACAATCTTCGATCCATGTAGAAAGATGTCTCTCTAATTCAATCATTATAATACTTCGATTTCGAGTGCATGCATGATGAACTTGAAGTAGCCTTACCTTTCTCTTTGTATTCAGCAGCTTTGCTTAAAATTGCTCTTATAGTTGGATCACTCCTTTTTGGGTTCTTGTCCTATCTTTGTTCTGGACTCGCCTTGTTCATTTTTCTTCCAATGCGATTACTTTTCGATTCATTTTCACACTTCCACTTTTTTTGCTCACTAATTCTTTTACTCGTGATGAAAGGTTGGGAAAATACTTTAAAATAAAAAGTAAGGGAAACAATTGCAAAGGAGGCACGAAATATGATCATCAAAATGCTATGTCATTAGCAGACGACAAATTTTGGCGATAAATTTGGAATATAGCATATATGGAAATAGTGTAGTATGCAGTAAAAAATAACTATGTAAAGTGTTTTAAATCGGTAACTAAATTATTTCATCCTGGTGAGTGATTTTTTTTAAATAGTTAGCCATAAAAATATATTGACAGAAAATTTTTAAAATCTGTAACATTTATTTTTAAAATGTATATAGACGCACTAATCGAATTTCGGTATAGAAAAAAATTGATACTAATCGGAGACGCATTAATTGAGGGATTGCTATATATATAGAGAGAGAGCGAGAGAACATATTAGGCGAGTTGTCTTGCCTTTTCCCTTTCTGGGAGTTCTACGAATGATGCTACATAACAAATTCATATCAAACGCATTCATAAAACTGGAACAAGTTTTCGTCAACACTGCGCGGTGTTTGAAAACAAAAGTATTAAGATAAAGTTAATTATATCTGAAAGTTATATATCCTATAAACAATAATCAGAAATAACATAAAGAGGAATTTACATATAATTTCGAATTTAAACTAAAATGATCCTAATATATAAAAACTCACGGGTTAGATTTGCATCTATGTATTACGAGTATAAGAGAAAAAAAAATCACTTACTGATATTCATGCAGGAGTCGTACATGTGCTTCATATTTTTAATATGGAGACGATCATCTTCTTTAATGTGCTTCTCCACTATCGCTAATATGGAAAAATAAAATTTCGAGTAAATTTAATAAAAAATAAACACCACTTTATCAAATGTTATCAAGAGAATTGCGCGTGTAATATTTGCTATCTATATCATATATTGTATAACAATAATATAAAATATTCAACAAAAATAGAGGAGGCAATAAATTCTAGCAGGATAAGATCTTAAATGAAAAACAGGGTATTTGTTCTTGGATGTTTCTTAAATTATTCACACCTGATCTCTAATTTATTGTTTTGCTCTTCAAAAAGATCTTCATTTGGCATTAAACGTCTTAAGAAAGGATAATATTATCCGCACATTACAGTCAGGCCGGTAAACCAGAACGTGCCCTATAGAAATTTCGAATGAAGTGTGCTATGGTTAAGGTATTTCCTGCAAGGTTCAGTGGAAAGACCTAATAAATGAGAAATACATGAGCTACTAAAAGTTACCATGATGGCTGAAAGTTACTTTGGAGAATGCGCATTTTTAAGTAGTTCAGTACCAAGGTAACATTCAAACGACACTTAAAGCAAAATTAATTAAGAATGGTTCTTCAAATTTTTTATTTAAAATAAAAAGGGGGAATTTATCGTGAATTTAATTCGACTTCTGGCAAGTTTGAGAGTTAAATTAGCCATAAATTTTAAAGTCCAAGCTTACATACCCTTATCTCAGATGGGCACTTTAAAAATAATAAATCAGTTGATTTTCTTAAGCCTAGAACAATGTACGACAACAAAGAAAACGTGGAAAATAAGTTTCAAAAAGAAATAAAAGATGATATCTGCACAAATAAAAATAATTATTAGCCTACGTTCAACACTTTTTTTTTATCAAGTTCAGTAAATAAAAGAAACATATCCGGCATATGTCGTTTTACTTGCACTACTTAAAATTCCCAGGTGTTCTTCCCCTTATAATTTTATGGTTAAAATTAACCATAAATTATAAGGCTCATGCTTCTTTAGCATTTTCCCAATCCTTGTCTGAGTTTGCATTCCGGCTACGTTTTGGCACACGTTCATTAATCGTATCTACTCCCTGATAAGGCTGACAATGGGGATTACTGTAATATTATATCCGTAGACGTGTTTTTGTAGAAGAAAAAATAGTGCTACTGTGAGGGAAAAAATCCTCTATTCCGTATTAACTTACTGTTAGATGAAAGATTCCATAAGATTCCATGAGTCTTCGGACTCCTTGGAGGTATCAGGAATAATAATAATAATAAAGATTCCTCTCGTGCTGTTACTGCAGTAAACTGTCTTTTCGACGTTGTTCTACACAGGCTTCTTATAGTCCTACTAAACTCTGTTGTAACAGTAATTCTTGTCCACGAAGAAAATGAGGTAGAATGCTGTGGTTAAGACGAACTAGAAGTAAATGACACTGACGAATAGCAACACGAGCCTACTATCTTTTCAGTATATTTAGTGGAATGCTATTTAAACATACCATGAACGGTAAGAAAGTACCATTATATATATATATATAACGGTACTTTTCAATATATATAAGCAAAGAAGTACAATATAAAAATAGTTTTTATAAACCTAAGCGCTGTTCCCTATTTTGAGAAATTTGTCATTCATTTGGGGGCAAAGAAGAGCTACCGATTTGTTACGTAACTTTCGAGTGGAAGAAATGTATAATATGTTGGGGAGGAGAGGATATTTGTGATGCGTTGGTGGTGGAGGTTAGTGCTACTCTCTGACAGGGGCGCGTCGGCCATATGTGCAATGTGTGCGACGCACACAGGCGCCAAAGAGGAGGAAATACTTTTAAAAAAAACGTTTTTTTTTAAAGTGATTTTTTATTGGAGGGGGGGTGGAGCCAACTAAAGTTTTGCACACAGGCGCCGGATACTACTGGCGCGCCCCTGCTCTCTGAGTAAGAGTAGTCTGTAATAGTGTTAAGCAATTTATCGACTACCCTGATGGATAATAACAAAATTAAAGTTAAGATTGTTTAAAAAGCCAGTTACTAGATGGAATTGGATCTCTCAGTGAAAGTTAGTCATGTTCGATGTTTTTATTTTTGATTAGGATATTACTCTAATGAGGATACATTGTAGTGGTGATATAATGAAGACAAAGTCGGATAAGATAACAACAAAAAAAAAAAAAAAAAGATTAGAATCCATAACAGCAAAGGAGTACACTAAACTATTTACCATGTAATTAAATTTCCATTATTTTATTATTTTCTATTAACAGCGTGTTATTTTTATTACTCAATGTCTGTATGCCGTCCCATGATTTATCACGGGTCCCCTACTTCATTTTAACTAAACATCCACTCCACTCAGTCAAATGAAACTTGAATGCGATTATGGTTTCAATAAGTATGAGGAAAGGCACCTGAACAGTTTAGCTGAAAAGAAAATTGTTGAGCATTCTGGTCCGTATCTGAACAATTGGCTTTAGGTCACTGCTTACAGCAAATACATCAGCTTCAATTCGGCTTCTAATGAAACATTCGTTACAAAATAATGTAATATGAGTCCTCATATGTATCAGTCGTACTATAAAACTTTGCGAACAAGGAATGAAGACTGTGTTGCTTTACGAATATAGAGGTGGGTGCTGGTTTCATAATACAGAGTAGTCAATGTCCTCAAACTATTACCTTAAAATATTAAAATTGCAATATTTCTGAAACAAAGAGCACTACTTATGGTTTCAAAATAACTAAAGATATTTTGAAATCGATAAAATATTATTTATCAGATATGAAACCGCTGAAGAATCGATCTTACTTCTCAATTTAGCATCCAGTTCGTCTTGCAGAAGAGAAAATACGGACACAGCGCTTTTGTCATCAGGTATTATTTGTTTCTGTATCCATCCGCCACAAGCAAAGTTATAGAAGTTCTCACATGGATCTACCTTTTCATCCATATTTTCGAGTATGATTGCAGCTTGACAAATGAAACAGAAAAATTCATAAAATATTTCATAACCAAAATATATTATTGATACATTATTAAGTTGTCAAATATCTTATTCAATAAACAGAGTGCAAGTGGAGTAAATTTACAGATATTTTAATCAAATGTCCTTAAATGAATATCAAAGTAAAACATTAAAATTAATTTTATACTGAAAATGTAATCATGACAAAGCGGTACTTTTTATGTGAATCCTACTTATAAAAGGTTGCAAACTTATTGGACATGTAGTACCGTGAGTGAGATAAGAATTATAAAATCAGTTTCTGCGTTCTAGAGAAACAAGGAACTTTTTCAAGTAGCTTCAGGCCTCTAATAAACAAGGGTGGTAGTGTCATACCCGCGAAGAAAATTGTCACCCGGTGTGAGACAATAAGTGCGACTTAAGATTTTAGTTAACATTCAATGCTACGGGCTGGTAGATTCGAACCTACAGCCAGTTGGTCAGAGAACAGGTATGCTATCCACTCGACCAATCGAACAAAATATGGTAAGATTCCAGCTTGCGCTTCCTCAAGTTTGTGTTCAACACTTTTTCTTAGTATCCTATCAATTTTAGATGAATAATATTACACGGAAAGAGGTTCGAATGTTTTTCTTTTAAACTATTTCTTACGCATTTAACTTTCGATGTATTCTTGTAATCAATCAGTAAGATTTTTCTTTTCTTTCTTTCTTCCCCCCCCATGTGTTATGCACGTATTATGCTGGAACCATTGTAACGACTATGGACAAAGTCAGCAGATATTTAGCATTACTAGAAACCCTTTCTTCTTCTCCAGTATTCCGAAACTTTAGTATGGATTTGCGTTTTGAATCTACAACAAGAATCGGTATTCGTTTTCTTTGTGTGGACTTCGTCATTCTGCACATCACAAATTACCAGCATCCAATGTCTACATCCCATCCATAAACTGTAACAGCAACATAAATACTGAAGGCTAATCCCACTCTCTTCATAAAAGCTAACCCAAGCTTCGATGTAGGTGGGATTAATTCGACTCATTCAACTACACGTAATCCTCATAATCAAAGACTGCAAATTATGTAACAAAACAGTCAGTAAGGGTTGTATAATAATAATGAAGATACTGATATAAAAATTGTGTTTATGTAAATAGACTGTATAATAATAAGCTATGATTTTGATATTGAAAAAAAAATTATGTACATTTACATTTTTAAAAAAAATCACTGAATTCTACATTTTGTACTGAACAGAAAATGTAATAGTGTGCTTTATTGTATATATGTAAATACTCTGTATGATGATAAATAAAATGTTATTACAGTTTAAAAAAATATGTAATTTATCTGAGACATTATCATATTATTATCCATTATTCAAAAATTCAGTGTAATCTTCATTGTTAATATTAGAAGAACACGTGTTGTAAATATAGATGCAAAAAAAGTATTATCATCAAAATTTTAATTGAAATGCAATGTAAAAAATGAATCACAAAGACGATTATTGTAATTGTGTAAATATTTTAGAAATCAATAAAAATTATTATTATTATTATTATTATATTTCGATGCTTTGTACCTGAATTAGATTTTGTGGATTTTCTAGTTTAAAAAATAAGAATCAATTGGAGTATATTTGAAAGCACGCGCTTCGTACTAGAAAGACATTTGTACTTTAAATACATTTCTAATTCAAGAAATTTAAAACCAGTAATGTTTGTGGTCCTTTTATATTTGGAAAAAAAACGGTGTTTTTTTACCTAAACATTATAGAAGTAGGCATTATATAAAGTACATTAAAGTACAAAGTATAGTTCAAGTAAGCATTGTACCTAAAGTACATTTAAAACTTGAACGACATTTAGAGAACTTTGCTTAGCGCAGAATAAAACTATTCTTATAATAATTTTATTAAGACTATTATAAGAATCATCACTATCAAAGTACATTTAAAAGCAATACTTTTAAATGCCTCACGATTTCTACCGCTTCGCGCTAACCCTCAATAACCTTCATATGCGCTTACCTGATCCTAAACAATCACTCCATGTGACCTATCTGATGGTTCTGTATAGGAAAATCACAGTCTGCATATATATCTGTTATTATTTTGTAATTAATAAATTAAGTTAAAAAAATGTAAACTCTATGGAGTCAAAAGACTCATCCGGGGGTTGTCTCAATGTTACACTTACAGTTTATCACACCGCGCCTTAAATACGTTCACTGTCTCTGCGCTCACCACACTCTAGGGTAACGCATTCAAACCACTCTCCATGCAAAAAAACCTGCTCCTCACCCCCACCCCCCTTGCTAACACTTTCCTTATACAGCTTCCAGGGATGATCTTTTGTTCTCTACTTATCTACATCCATTCTATGCAAAATCTCCCCCAGATTAATCTGGTATTAACCTCTTAACAGCTTATATGTCTCAAACGTATCCCCTCTACTCCTAACCGCCAATATCTGCAAATTGCATTTTCTCAGTCTGTCTTCATACTCAACATTCCAGAGACCAGAAACCACCTTAGTCAATCGTCTCTGTACCTTTTCCAATACATCTTTATCTTTTTGAAATCAGGGTGACCAAATCTGTACACAATAATCCATAGCCTGATCAAGGCCTTATACAAGGGAACCATAACATCCTTACTTCTACAAGTCAGCGCCCTCCGGAACATTCCCATTACTCGCTGTGCTGTTCTCACAGTTTTAGCAATATGTCCCGAAATTTTAAGTCTTGACCCTCAATCATTCACAGATCTCTCATCTGCTCTACCTCTTCAAAGATATTTCCACCGATTGTGTACTCTACATCCCATCTCTTCCCAAATTTCAAACCATACACTTCGCAACATTGAACTTATATCCCCCACTCATTTACCTATTCAACCAGTGTATTCAAGTCCTCTTGCAAGGCCATGGCATCCGCTTTACTCCTGATAGCTCCTCCCAACATTGCATCATCTAAAAAACTGTACATCACCATTCAGACCGCTGTCAATATCATCTACATACAAATTAAACAGCAATGGACCCCAACTAGTAACTTTCCTCTTTTGGTATATCGCTCCTCCATAGACAACTGGCTGACACCTATCAGGCAGCCAATCTCTAACTCAGCGCATTAATCTACGTTTATCCCCATCCATTTCATTTTAATTACCAGCTTGTCATGTGTAAATTTATCAAAGGCCTTTGCACACTCTATGCATCGCCCTTATCCAATGCAATTGTTATTTATTATAAAAGCAGCTTGCTAAATCACGATCTTCCTTTAACCAATCCACGCTGCCACCAAAGAGTATTTTTCTGTTGTCGACTAAATCTTGAATCATGGTCCTAACTAACCTCTCTGACACTTTAACCACAACTCCAGACACACAGAGTTGCCTGTAATTCAAAGTCCTAGTCTTATCACCTCCCTTATGAATCAAAACAATTTTACCCTTTTTCCACTCCTTTGAAACTTGCCCCAGTGCAAGATTCGTGCTAAACAAGATACAAAAAAGCTCCCCAAAATATTCCGTCAAAACACGTGGTGAAATAGCATCAAGTCCTACAGCGTTATTTACATCAAGTTTATTCAATTCCTCATTTACCTCCTCCTTACTTACTAATAGTTCCTCCTCCTTGCCTATGCATTAGTGTTCTGCATGATGTCACATTCACAAGAATGAAATACCTTTATGAATTGCTCATTAAATATCTCAATTATATCCTCTACAGCGGTTATCATTCCCCCATTTTCACCAATCAATACCATCCTTCCATAATCATTCTTTGTTCTACTTGCGGATTTATTTAGCCGCATTAGCTAACTGCCTGATACTGCACCTTTGCTACCCTTATCAAGCGAATTGATATTTTCGTGCAGTTGAATTATAATGTTTTTGGTTACTTGTGGTTGTGCAGCATCTGCAGCATGCCTCACACTGATGGTTTTGACAAGGATCTCCAAGGATAATTAATGGACTCATCTATTTTCTCCTGAGCTACATTCTGATCTTGTAGTGGAAGCTGCTTATCATGTATTTCATGATTGCTTGGCACAACAGCAATAGGCCTGGACGTATTCCATGTCAAGGAGTGAAAAATATTCATTACAATGAGTATTTCTAGTGGTTTCCGCAAGTTACTTAAATATATACGTCTACTAATGTCTGTATTGAATTATTTTCTCGAAATTATTATTTTCTCTAATTCCTGTTTTATCATCGGATAATATGATACTGCAACATGGGTTAGAAACAACCGATATACTGAGTCACGTGCTTTCCACTATGGCTGATAGTCGCAATCGTCATATAGCTGATTTCTTTCATCAGGTAACGGATAATATGACTAAACTTATAAGATAAGTGAATCGAAATGTTTATTCTGTTAGTTGAATAAAAAAAATCATGTTTTTAATCCCTCAACTCATCACGATCCTCGTGGAGCATGAACGAATACATACAAATAAGTATTAGTTAGCGATTTGAAAACATCTAATGAGTCAGGAAATGTACTCAAACTCGCGATGTTGAGCGGTGCCCACCGATTTCCAAAAAAAGTTAGGAATAATAAAAAATAGTTTGAGGAAATGAAAAGGTAAGATGGCTATGCTTTTTATGAAATAGCATACTGTATTTCCGTAGAACTTCCCCTTAATTTCTCTCGCGACGAATTTATTATTATTTATCAATTAGTATAAAATACTTCTCAGGTATTTTATACTAACTGTAAACATGAAAGATTTTGGCATTAACATGATGTTAGTTCAGCACGTAATGGGAGGTTATCTGCAAAGTACAGTAAGATATCAAAAAAATGGAAGGATTATAAATATATATGGAGAATAAAGCATATAGAAGACGATACTAAAGAGATATAAATACAGAAAAATAAATATTTCTGTATTTATGGCATGGAATTAATGATTTGACGTAACCACAAAATCAAATTAAAATACAGACCAAATCCTGTACATATTTGATAGTGGTTAAAAGCACTGTCAAAGTTTTGTAAAGATTTTTAATGGCATAAACATTTCTTTTGCGCGCGCGCGCCCACACAGAGTGAAGAGCACTTACCATTTTTCAGGACAGCATTCAAATCTGAAATTTAATCTTCGACATGATTTGAGTTTCTGCTTTCGTTATCATATAAAAATGAGCTACGACGATATTTGAACAAAGTGCTTGCGCTACAATTTTATTTATTTATTTTTTTTTTCAGTGACTTTTGAAGAATGGCTGTGCTGTATCATAGTCAAGTCGAAACTTATTACTTAAATTTAATCTCAGATTCCAAATTAAACATGTTTTTATAATATCAACTTCCATGGCCCCTTCTAGACGAGAATAAATTCATTGGAAATTTTATACGCAAATATGATTGATTCCATTGAAACACTGAGAGAATTTGAAATTCTTATCTGCCTCGTCTTATCGAGCTGCACAAAGAGATTTCGAATAAATTTCCATTTATTGATATATACGTTAACAGCTCGTGCATAACGCGGAGAATCCCAAAAACTTATTAGCTGACCCGAGATCGGTAGCCAATGATGTCAACCAAAACTAGGAATCCATTCTCCCTCTTCCCTCGTCGCAGTCAGTAATATCTTTTTATAGTGGTCGTGAATAACTTTACCGTCCTATTATCGCCCAATTTCCTCTCCCATCCGTGATGATGCATGCGTGTAGCACAGTAATGGAAAGGAATGCGCACTCCTTTTGAATGCGAGGTAATTTTAAGGAGAAGGCAAACAACATCGCCGATAAGGTAATGATATCATAGCAGTCGGAGCACATATTAATGACCATTCGCGATGATTCGCAAGTTTAACTGAGTTTCTCGTGGTAATGAAATTTAATTAGACTAACATGAGGAAGGAAAGAAAGAGGGATTTGAAAAAAAAAATTAAAAAAAGTCCGTTTATTCTATCAGACAAAAAAAAAAAAAGATTCCTCCATTATAACTTAGAGCCCACCAGTGGCCCGATTAACGTTAGCTGTCAGCAATTTCTAGGGATTGATAACAATTTTTGGCCAATTCCTACGGATAAAAATAATATATATAACATGAAAACTTTTTTTCATTATCCTGAACTGTAGTTCTTAATTTATCATACGTTGCAAAAGTAAATACATGAAGAAAAACTATTACTTCTTTAGATTGCTGCCTATTCTTTAGGGGCTCCTGAACAAAGTCCGTGGCATTCAAGTAGTATAAACCAAAGCAACTCCGATGTCGAAGGTTATCCTCTTTAAAAATGTACAAAATAGGCGATATTTTAACTAGCGCCGTGACCACAGCTTTATCATTAATACGAGAATAAAGTGTTGAGACGCTCAAACATTTCTTTATTTGTATTAATTTGGCATAGAATTTACATTTCGACAAAGCAAAGGATAATAGGAGAAGAGCTTCAATTGTGTTTTATCATCTGATAAGGCGAGCGGATGGAGTTCACTATGCTGATGGTTTCATGATATCTTTAGCGTTTCAATCTTTTTATTCGTTTAAAATAGTATAACGCGTTTAGTGTATTGAAACACGATGTCGTGTCTAATGAACAACACAACGGAATTCTTTCTACCGAAAAGACAACGAAGTTCAATGGTGAGATATCGCGCTGATTTTCTCTTATTATCAGCAGTTGCTCATGATATAAAAACAACAAGAACGCGATTTTATAATCGTAAGAAAAGGCACACTGAATAATTAACCTTGACTTAAAAGAGAGAGCCTCCGAAGCTCAGTCAGTATAAACGAAGCCCTTTGGTCGGAAAGACCTGGGCTCGATTCCGTCAGTGACGTGAGGAACATTTATCTGGTCTCTTTCGACTAGAAGTGAGTCAGCCGGTCTCATACGGATGTAGGGGTTTTTTCACCCGATATCTCGGGTTTTCGTTCCCCCAGAACAGACAAACCGGCCCCTTGATCACACACATGGATTACAGTCATGAATACGTCCCAGCCATATGCCGGTCCCGAGATCGAATAAAATTTGGGGTTGGGGAAGGCAATGGTGAACTACCCTGTAAACATCTCACCAGGAATACTTCGTGAGCAATGCCTGCAAAGTCACCTACGGTCGGAAATGACTGTAAGGGAAAAATGAATGAATGAAAGGGAAAAAAAGAATGAATGCACATCAAATTTATAAGTATGAGCACTTTACTATAGCTTACACAAGCCAGATTCTTCCATTAAAATTCATCTTGAGTGACTGCTATATGCGAATACAGAGAAAGCCCAAACTGTGCGGTTTGGTTTGAAATAGAGTTCAGAATGCGTATATAAATATATATTTATCTATTCCTATGGGGTTCTCCCCTTTCCTCAACTATCCCTTAGGACTGGTTGAGCCCTCCTAATGAAGGATACGTACGTGTACGTATTTTGTGAGTGTAAATCCTTGTGTGTTTAGAAGCCAGTTTGCCAGTTCTGAGGGACGAAAAAGCCGAATTTCCGGGTGAAAAAAACCTCTACTTCCGTATGAGAAGTTTGAAAGAATTCCGCATATTCTCGATCTTAGTTCCACTCTCCATAATCCTGTCCACGTTCAGTGGCAGAATAAGCCCTAATCGACATAATGTTGTTAGCGTTTTAGCATACATGTTACTCTAATCTCACTAGAATAACTGCTCAAGAATAAGTAGAATATATAACTCACGAATAGGCAGTTAGTTATGAAAACTACGCATTTTTATTCCACTTAAACGTCATAGGCTAATAACAATTCACGTGTTCCTGGATTGCTAATCATGGAGTATCCATGGAGACCATTATTAATGGGACATACCCCACACCATTGAATAAATTCATTTCCTTGTGCAATAATAAAGTTATGTCCCGTTATAATTACAAATGTGCATAGTTTTAATTGATTCCTGGATAGCACTAGGATACGTAAAGCCAATTCCAAGTTTAATGTGCAGTATTAAACCAACAAAAATGTTTGGGGATAATTCTAATGGCATTCTAGTGTAGTGGGGCTCTTTTATGCTGGCGTGAATGTTTATTAATGGACATTACTAGGAGAATCAGTTTTCACGCATGCATCGATTATATGTAGAAATACGAGGCACAACCTTTTTACTTCGAGCATGTCTGTTTTTTTTTTTTTTTTTTTTTTTTTTTTACGTTTGAGAATGCCTTTAATATGCAGACGTTTCCATAATACTTTTAAATAGATGGTTTCATTTAGCTTAGAAATCAGAGCAAGCATTGGATTCTTGGGGACTAGATCTGACATTTTTTTCCCAATACCCAGAGAGAGTTTTTAAAAATCCTTCCAGCTACTTTAATGTTACTTTGGCATTGAATCACTTAATAATAGTAGTATAATCTGTAATAATCTGCTGTATTTTGCTTACCACATTAGCTTAAAATAAGTTACGTTGAACTCGTCACAGCTAAGCTATACCCCGAGA
The DNA here is from genome assembly GCF_054136105.1 of Typopeltis vanoorti. Taxonomy (NCBI): domain Eukaryota; kingdom Metazoa; phylum Arthropoda; class Arachnida; order Uropygi; family Thelyphonidae; genus Typopeltis; species Typopeltis vanoorti. The sequence continues at coordinate 16,609,808 of NC_143554.1, forward strand.
GTTAAAAATAGAAGTTCTTGACTTTTTTGCTGTACAGAATTTCTACTGGCAGATTCCGATTTATGTTTTGGCGTGGCATTCAATTTTATAGCAAATAAAAATTTGAAATCACTAGAATATTAGTGATTACCGTTGCTATTGCGTAATTAAAGGTTCAGATAATCAATTTGTTTTCATGTCTTCTTAGCTTCCAGTAAACAAGGTGGCAATGGTCACATCAGGAAATGAAAATCGTCTCTTACATAACGACTGTCAAACATTCATGATTAGTGGGATTCAAGCATACGGAGCGTGTTGGTAGGGACAGCTGACACAGACTTGTTAATACTCTATCAGCGTGATTGAATGTTATATATATATATATATATATATATATATATATATATATATATATATATATATATAATTCATAATATAGTTCCGCTGTTGTTGGACTACATCAATAAAAAAATACAATTCCGTATTTTTATTTATATAAGTAATAATTTTTTAAATTAATTTAAAAAATTACTACTGAATATGGATTTGTAATTTAAAAATTTGAATATTCAGGAGCATTTCCCAAACACTTTCTTCAAAAACAACTTAACATAAAACAATAATTATCAACATTTCAAAGAAAATTCTATTGTGTTGATTATCATGTAAGTTTGTACTCCATAATAATTCCGATTAAAAAAAGTACTTTCTTCTAATGAAGTGTATAAAAAATTCCTGTGGAAATAAAAAAAAACACTTTAAGCTAAAATTTGATTCTATCAAGTGTTTAGTTTATAAAACTAGTAATTTGTTTATAAGCCAGTATTTTGTTTGTAAACTAATGTTCTGCTTAAAAACTACAGCTGGTGCTAAACTGTGACACGCATACATCTTCCCATTGAAAAGACACGGCTTGATAACGCTGACACTTGCATATTATATCATCTGATAGCACACACACACACACGTAATTAATTTATTAACTTACTTGAGTACGTAATTATTTAATTTGCTTTTAATTAGCGAACTTCCAATAGCAAACAATGAAATATAAAACACGATTTGACGTTATTCTTCGAGAGACAAGTGGAGACAGCTGGTGGGAACAAGCCAAACTGTGCTGCCATGGAAACATTATACCATGTCACATCCGTTTAGAACAAAGAAAAGATTTTGATGTACAGTAATAAATTTTATTTCGTATCTCCTTTGCAAATTTTATTAAAATCCAAAGGTCACCAGCAGAGAGAGAGATAACATAATTTCTACACGAGATTTTCTTTGTACTTTGTTCAGAATGCGTAATAAACAGTAAGAATTAAACTTAAAGTAGTGAGTTTTCGGACTTTCAGGTGCTATGCTGTTAAGCCAAAGGAGCTGGAAAATAAATTTGTAATTGCAAAAGACGAAAAAATCTTAACAGAGATCGTTTCAGTATGAGAGCGAGATCCTGAATCACTTGAACAAAGCAGCAGACAAGCCTGCTTTTTAATTTTGAAATCTAGAGAGAAAGAAAGATTAAGTTTGTGGCATATGGTGCTGAAATTGTTACGAAACGCCTTACCTGCTTTGACACAGCTTGGAGTTAAACATATATTCGCTGTCTTGTCCGATGTTACTTCATTTGGCACGCTGTCACCTTCCACTAACTTGTCGGCGTTACTAGAGAACGTCACCAATGAAGATGACACTAAAAGAATTCAAGCAAAAATATAGCAAAATATCTGGTGTTAAGTAATTTATATAACTATTGTGTTGTATGTATCTTTTATTTTAACCATGTTGAAATTCACGCACAACTCGACGTATGATAATTTTAACTAAAGCTATCAGTTTTTTTTTTTTTTGTTTTTTTTTTCAGTAACATTTATTCAAAAAAAAAGCAATTAAAGCTCATAATATTTTTGTAAGGATTTAAAGTATTACTCAATCCTTACGAAAATTTTCCCCTCCAGTTTTTGTTTTTTCTTAATTTTTTCTTAAACAAAAAAGATCAACCCTTATTGAATTACTTAGTGGCATTTCATTTAAATGACCGTAGGTCGTAATCCTTGGGGAATATTGAATAGTTTATAAAAATACTATTCGTCCAAGGATCTCTATTCATTTGAGCACAATATTACAAAAGCGTGCGTGCACTTTCAGTCAGATTATACATCATATAGCCTGCTGTCATCCAATTGCATTATAAAGTTTCAACATTGCTTTGCATTATATTAGCACAAAGGACTATAGTATTTGGAAAGAATCTCAATACACTGAGCGAAGCGAAATTTACCATAAGCCTTCCCTCTGTGTGTGTACAACACTTTAATGTTGACATTTGTAATAAAAAAAAAATGTTTGAATGTTGCATTTCCTTTTGCAATAGTTTTATATTGATAACCATTAAATTTTAGTTGCATCTCAGAAAATAACTAGCACTTCTAAAGTTTTGTCGCAGTATATATATCATAATCAATAATCATAATTATAATCATAATCTAAGATATTCATTGTGCATGTGGAAATACTTTGTACGATTAATAAAGACAAAGTTTAAAAAATATTGTGTTAATATTATTTTAAAATCACACACACACACACGCACACACACACACACACAACATAGTCAGGGCTGGTGCTACCATTTAAGAAAACTAGGCAACCGCCTAGGGCGCAAAACTTCAAGCTATGCTTTATTCATACTTTACTAAAATATCAAAATTAAATACATTTAGGTATCGATTATTTTTCCTTATCCCTCACACATCACACTATTTTACTTAACTCTTGGTTCTTTTCTTGTTCCTTACCTAAATGATTTGAACTTACCGCTATTTAAAATTCAGTTAGGATAAATATTTTAAAACGTTAACATTTTAAAATATTAAATTTCGGTATTTTATAACTTTTTTAATGAATTATAACAGAGAATTTTCAAATTAATTAAAAAAGAAAATAAAAAAGCCCTATTAATTTACCTATTAATTTAACCTGAAAGACAATTTTATTTTGTTTAATGTCAATTAGAAACATTTTAGTTTATGAAATAAGGGGCGCACTTGTAAACTTTGTCTAGGGCGCAAAATAACCTGGCACCACATGGCTAATAGCCTTTAGTTGTCTCGCACAACATTAAAACATCAACTACTGGCCAAAAGAAAGTGTATTTCTTGTGCTATAAATTCTATGTGAGTGAATAATCATTATAATGTACCTCCTCTGAGAAAGAAATTCTTGGTACTCGTCAAGGAAGTTTTACATATAATTAAAGTCATTAAAATTAAGGTAAGCTTGGATTTCGCTATACTAACTAATGAAACAAAATGTATTATGAATTATTTTAAGATAAAAGCTTACTTTTTAAAATTAGTTTGTATATTAATACAAAAATGCTATTCCATGCTTCTTCCTATATGAATACAGAAATAATATATTTTGCTACTTATTACAAAAATGCTATAATGTATACTAGCGACAGTTCTGGTCTCTTTCGTTTGGTGTTACAAGCAGTCATGCTAAAAATAGAAAAGGAAATCACAGGCATTTCTAGCAAATAACTTGAACTAATTCTTGTTCGCAATTACAGTACTTCTGAAATCCTAATTTGAGGTCGTTTCTGTGGTCGTCCCCATTAATTAATATCTCATTAGAGATTCACTGCAGGAAGGTAGATGCACACTTAATAAAGAAGAAAAGGACGCGGATCCGTTACATTTTGCTTAGCTAATGTTAGCAGAAGTCAGTAATGTAGTGTTAGAAAGCATTTTAGGCGTGGTTTTGACAAGCAAGCATTTCCTTTTGCAATAGTTTTATATTGATAAGCATTAAATTTTAGTTGCGTCTCTGAACTAGCACTTCTAAAGTTTTGTCAGTATATATATCATAATCAAGCAATAATGTATCTAATCAAAGGTTCCCCCCCCCCCTAGTTACTGAAATCCGTTCTTCTGTCTATTTAGTTTTTTTTTTTTTTTTAATGCATTATTTGACTCCACTCCGATTAATTTTCGTGGTTTGTAGTCTTGGGATTTCAAACTTCTTTGAAATAAATAATAATAAATATTATATTAACGTAAAATATATTATTATGTTATATTATTATATTATTTTTAATATAATAAAATAAAAATATGATTTCATACATATCTTATAAGGAATAATCTGATCACATACTGAGTACTAACATCTGCAATATTACTAGAGAAAGCATGCTTTGAAACTGGGCCTCGGGCTCTCGTATCCCATTGGGAACTTTGAGAAGAAGACCTTATTTTTTATTTTTTATTTTTATGTTTTGTAGTACACAATACTCCTATATGACCTTGTTTCCTTTTACATGGTAATTTATCTGAACACACAGTGAGTTTTGGATGAAATGGAAACGGCATAGGTGAAGGGGGAAAAGCAACTCAATACAGGAGTAATGTGGAACACGACCTGATGAATTGCAAATTTAGTCCAAGGTTGCGCAACATACAGATAACTGATACATTCCATATGAGATTTTTCGTTCTTTCTTTTTTTTCTTATAAAATTACAAGTATTCATTATTACTACTGTTGTTATTATTATTATTATTCACATAACTTTTACACAGTCAAAACAAGATATCATTTTAACAACAATTTGACTGGTGATACAGAACAATTCAGATTCTACCCAAGAATCTAAGAATAGTCCCTCAGGTAGCGTCGTAAAATATGGACTGTTCCAAGTAATGCGGTTTTTTGTAGGTCATATGAGGTCACTTAGTTTATGTTTAATTGCTGTAAACAGTTGGATAGCGTCTTTGAAGTTGCACCAAGTGCACCGATAACTATGGGAAACACACCAAAGTTACTGTCGATGTAACTTTGGTGTGTTTAAGCCACAGCCGGCCAACTTCGATTTCCCGATCTCGAGATTTAGCCTTTTTTTTCCCAGTTCTTTGTTGTTAATGTTGTTATCACTGGCTGTTGATATTCGATAATTGTGATCAGGTCTATTGTGTTCCAAATGCCGGTCAGTTTGTATTCTAAAGTCCCAGAGAATGTTTGCTGTTTCGCTTTCCAATACAGTCTCTATTTTATGCTGCCACCAGTTGTCAGAAGTACGAAAGCCATATTTTTTGCATACATGAAAATGAATTATTTTGGCCAGTTGTTCATGGCGGTATTTATAATCAATTTGAGCTATCTTGCTGCAGGCACTTATTAAATGTTCTACAGTCTCATCTTTCTGATCGCATAATCTGCATTTGTTGTTATTACTGATGTTCAAAATTTTTGTTTTCATTGCATTAGTTTGTAATGCCTGTTCTTGAGCTGCTAGAATAAATCCTTCTGTTTCTTTTTTTTTTTTTTAATGTATCCATACTGTAGGCATTGCCACGTCTTGTTCATGTCAATTTTGTCCTCAGTATCTCGAAGAAATTGCCCATGCAAGGATTTATTTTTCCAGCGCATATATCGGTTATTTTGTTGTTCCTTTTTGTAATCGGATTTGTTTCCTGTTGCTTTTAAAAGGCCCTCTTGTGTAATTGCTTGCAGCTCAGAGCTACTGTCGATGTAACTTCTTAAACTAATTTCTTCTTCTTCCACAGTCTGTCTCACTTGCAGCAGACCCCGTCCACCTATTCTCCTTGGTAGGCCCAACCGGCCAACATCACTTCGTGGATGGAATGCATGATGCGTAGCCATTAATTTTCTCGTTTTGCGGTCTAGTTTGTCCACGTCTTCTTTTGCCCAATCTATTATGCTAGCTGTGTATCTGATCACTGCCGTAGACCAAGAATTCATTGCTCTAACTGTGTTTAATCCATTTAATTTTGTTTTAAGAATATTTCTAACTCTTTTGATATATTCTGATGCTGTCTGTTGTTTAACTTTCGAGCGGAGAATATCAGTGACTTCTAATATTCCTAGGTATTTATAGTGTTCGTCAATTGAAATTGCTTTTATATATATTTCCCTTGATCAAAATATTATTATTATTATTATTATTATTCCTTGTAGTTACAATTCTATTATAAGTTAGCAGCAATTCATTCATATTTACATATCTACTTGCGAGTTTGATGAACTGTTGCTGAAAACTTATTAAAAATGGAGAAAATCTTTATCTTTAAATTAAAGCTAAAAAAGAGTAAAACCAATATGCTCATAAATTACCACAAATGATGAATTAAATTAACAGCACTACCCTATTACTTTTTTTCCTCCCACGAGAAGGCATTATAAGGAAGCCCCATACTGAATGTAAAAAAAAATACGAAAATTTAACAAAGTATCACCAGTCAATGATGACATCATTTTAATACTATTAATCTTCATTGCGTTTAATATTTTCCTGTCAATAATTCAAATCGAAACAAATAATAAATAACAGTTATAATAAAGTGTGGATCGATTGTGTAAAACTCCACTGGTAATGGGAAAAAGAAACAATCACACTTGCCACTATTTAATATGCTAAAACCAACATGGCCAAGCAAAGTCCCAATGTAATCATGATTTCATGAATATTTGATCATTGTGGATACCCTTCATCGTTCTCTTATCTTATGTTAGCCCTTTAACTGCAGTTTCAAGTCTGTATCCTTGTGAGTGTTCAGGATTACGCAGAAACACGTAGCGATGAGATATCCTATCTGCTGATAACTGCGTATGGCTAATTTATTTGAGAGGAGGGGTGGTAATCCGAGTATCTAGTAGGAACACGGAGGGGCAATTACGTTTTAATATTTTGTTAGTAAAATATAATGACTTTAAGGTTGTACGTTAATTATATGAAATTTGTCAATAAACAATATTTGCTAACGGGAAAGGAGCGCTTCCTGGATTATTGCGTTTCAACATTCCATTCAACTTTATTTTTTTTTCTTTCTTTCAAAAATGTAAACAATTCGACGTAATAAGGAAAGATGTCATGATAAGGAGATTTCATCTCTTTGTATTCTCGAAAGAAATTTGATTGTATTCATATAATTAAGCTACCGCAAAAGTTAAAAGTAATTGTCAGTAAATGCTAAGGTCATGAGAAATAGAAAAAGGAATTCTTTTTTGTTTTGCACGCAGAAGAATGCAAAAGCCGAAAAAAAGATTGAATGAAAACAGAAAAGACTTAAAGAGCTTAGATTTATAATGGTAACCTCATTTGAGGTGCGTCTGAAATGTAGCTTAATGATAACTTAATGGTATTTTCGACCTTGAATTAAACGACAGAAATTAAAATGCGATTAGGAACGAACAGTGGGGAAGCGAGACTTGTCGGCAGAGAATTATCTAGAAAGCGACGTGTGGATACGCTCATTTGGAACTAAAAATTTGAGACTAATCGTCAATTCAATATACCCTGCTTGTGCAAGGTTTGAAAATAATATTAAGAATAATCAACAAGCAAAATAAAAGTAGTTTTCTTATTTTTATTTCTTTCCGTAACGCTTTTCAAATGTAACTTGACAATTTTCCTCAGACGGACAAAACTGTACGTTATATATTCTGAGAAGCAGCACACGTTGATTTGGCACATTATCAACTTATATTTGATAATGTGGTTCATTGTCATGCTTATGTGAATCGCAGCATCAATGTGCGCGTAATGTATGGCATATGAAATCAATGCCTTGGAATGTTTGTGAGTGCAAAAAAGCTTTTTGTTGTTATTATTATCTCATTTCTTCCGGAGGACATCTGTGGACATTCGTATACGAATGGAAAGGCGAGCTTTGTGTCTTCCTTTTTGATACTTTATTCAGCGTCATTCTGATGATATTACGTCATCTGTAGACAGGTCTGTATCATGCAGTTACAAATGATAATGCATACTCGTGAGTGACTGAGAGGTTATCCTAGAAGTATCCATCCCTCAGCTTTAAGAAGACAGGTGTTAAACTACACCTTCCAGAGCTTGCCGAAGAAAATTTCTAAGTTTTGCAGAAATTGCCACCAAACGGTACGGTAAGCAATCTAAAAGGCAAAATCTACAGGACAGTAGTGAGACCAGCTATGACGTATGCTATGGAAACTGTGAAAAAACAACATCAGCAAGATGGAGGTAGCGGAGATGAGAATGCTGAGGTGCATGTGCGGTGTGACCAGAAAGGATCGTCTGAGAAATGACTATGTGAGGGGAACGGTGAAAGTTACGAACTTAGGAGAGAAGATACAGGAGGCAAGGTTGAGATGGTTTGGTCATGTGATGAAGAGGGAGGACAAATATGTGAGAAGAAAGGTCACGCAGATGAATGTGCAGTGGAGAAGGAAGCGCGGGCGGCTAAAGAAGAGATGGAGAGAACTGGTGGAGGAGGACTTGAGGATGAAGAACTTGGATGTGGTTGCAGCCCAAGACAGGAAGATGTAGAGGAGACTCACTGAGAACAGAGACCCTACTTAAGCGGGACAAACTGCAGAAGAAGAAGAACAGTTATAGCAATCATTCCGTCCTTAATCGCATACATCTGCTGTCTCATAATGAATTTGTTAAGATGTCCGGTTACAAGTTCCATGGTAAATCATACAGAAATCTTCACAATATAGCTACAAAATCTGAACTCCAATTCTGTAATAAGGTTTGTATCTAACTTTCCTGTGAATGCCAAACTTATTCGGTTCATAATGAGAATGTCCAAATCAAATATACATTTTTCCACAGCTTTTTTTCTCACGTACCAAGCAACGATTACTTTTGCGCTATGCCACAAACACCGTGATGCACAATGAACCAAGGCTTCCACGACGTAAGAGACATTTTAACAGGGTTCACACGTTTAACTGCATGATAGAATTATTATAAAGTCCGGTCTGCCATCACAGTTTCCATAACACCCATCTGCTTATCATTCTCATGGGTATTTCAATTTCAATATAAAAACAAGAAACTCTGTATTTACAAAACAACAGCTTAACGTTGTTCAAACATGCGTGTGTGTGTGTGTGTGTGTGTGTGTGTGTGTGTGTGTGTGTGTGTGTGTGTGTGTGTGTGTGTGTGTGTGTGTGTGTGTGTGTGTGTGTGTGTGTGTGTGTGTGTGGTTTCTTATTTTTATAGCATGTCCCTGATAATAATAAGTGTTGTCCAAACTGCAGGGCATAATTATTCATCAAAAGTGTATAACATTACGTGGTTAAATACATGAAGCACGTACTGTCAAAAAAGAACCAAGGAGTTGCAAACTGTATTTATTAAACTACTGATATTGGAGCAAATCAATTATCATGATATTTCAAAGAGTATTAACTTATATACAAATTGTATGCTATTCTATCGCATATTCGGGGTCTAGTTAATGATCGTGAACAACATATCGCGTGCATATAATGTGTGCACGGGATAACAATTAATTTATTTATTAATTACATGTACTTTTAGTCCGTTCGGTTAGCCTAGTGGCTATGCGCTTTGCAACACATATGCCTGAGAAAGGAGTGTCCTGGGCTCGATTCCTGTCGTTTTGCAACACATGCCTGGTCTTGGTCATGGGCGTGGACAGCAGGGTTTTCTCCCCAGTTTATCTGGGGTTTTTCATCCGGCAAGCAGGCAAACCGGCGCAGTGAACCCACGCATGTACAGACATAGGACAAACCAGGAGGCATAGGGCTAGCCACCTTATCCTCGGGACGGGTATGGTTTGGAAGGACTTAGGATAGTTCCGTAACAGGCTAAAACGCCTAATATGAAAAAGGAAGAAGAAGAAGAAAAAGATTAATTACTTTTAAGTTGTATTTATGCCTATTCAAGTGTGTTTTCATGCTCATATATTAAATCAAATATCAAATATCGCATTAAAAATAAGCTGGTGTAAATTTACAATATATTTACAGTAAAAATATGTTGTAAATTTTCACCAGTTTGTTTTTAATCTGCACTGATGTGACAAAATTTTGATTCGAAATTGGGTTTAGTAGTGTTTATTTTATTTTATTTTTAAATAGATTCTAAACTCACGAAAGGTTGAACTCTTATATTACTGTAGTACTACGATTGACAAAAAAGGATATAGCAAGCTAGGAAACAAAAAAAAAATTGCCACTTAAGATTACACTAAGCAAGATACCGCCATCACACCGGAAAAGTGTACATCATTTGCCACTTTATTTTGCTGTAAAAGTGTCACTTAATTTTTCTACCATACACATTTTCCTTTCCATTCAGTAGCTTTTCTATACTAGAACACAAGAAAGCAGAAAATAAAACATATCATTTGTAGACATTAGAGTATAAAAATGCTATTTATGGGTTAATAACAATTACATTTTATTTAGTTATTTATATTCCTTACCTAATCTATTCTGGTAATGATAGCCGACTACTGCTAGAGCTACAGCCATAGCAGTGCACATAACCATCGATATACCGGCTACCGCGCATAATATTCTCTCCAGGCGGGATCTTCTGTTCCACCATGGCGGATTTCTACTTTGGATGAAAAAGCGAAGAAAGAAGATCAATTAGATACAGAGACTGATCAACACAGAAGTTCTTTAAATGCATATAAAGCAGTTAATAGCAATAATTGTGTGTAGGAGCTGACAAAGCAACCGGATGAAAGCAAACGTTTGGGATATAAAAATAATAATAACAAACAAATAAATAAACAAACAAACGGATATTCAATAACGGAGTGATTCATAATCTTTGATACTCTTTTAAATACAAAGACCCAGTCATTCTTAGAGTTGTCCTTCTTGTACAGTTGTCCTGTAGATTTTGCCTTTTAGATTGATCGGCACCCTCTTATCGCATAGCACTCCAGCCATCTCTCTCAAGTTGTCTTGTCTTCTAGAGTCATTCTTAAGAGTCGCCAGTCATTCTGGGATTGCAAGACAGTTGAAGAGGTGCTTGCTTCATATAAGAGTGCTCAAAACGCGGTTAAAATTTTCATCTTTGACTATTTGATGAAACTTGTATATGCGCACAGAAATAAAAAAATAAAAAAATAATAAAAATAACATTTTTAGTGTGTTTTCCAGATTTTCCGTTTGACTCCCCAGTGTCCAGACAACTAGAGCTGCTTCAATCACCAGGTTGGCATTCCGTTCCACTCCAGATATTATTTGTCTCTTGAACAACGACATCATCTCCATATATCCCAAATCTGTCCTACCTTAGAATACATTTGGAATAACACATGAAAACCACAGCTGATTAGCTGAATTGCTAAGAATCAGTTTATATCTTTTACACAAGTACTAGACTTTTGGCGCATGCGCACTTAAGTAAAACATCTTAAGTCTTTTTTTTTTTTTTTTTTCGTTTCCAATTCAAAATAATGTCTTGAAGTAAGTTGGACTCGAAAGCAGAACATTTTAAAGTAACAGTCGCATTTCACCAATGTGCTACGACGCCTCACTAACTGCTTTGAGATGTAAGTAGAACTTTGTTGCCATGGAAATATGACGTCCTATCCGTCGCAAAGGAAACTATTTTGTATTAGAAAGAGACACGCGTGAGCATGGGCACTTTTCAATGACTTTCTTCCGAATATGTTAAAATACAAGCACCTTCGAACTTCAAAACCCTCGATGGAATTTTTTTTTTTAAATTCCTTCACTAATAAAACTAACCTTCTTCAGTATATTTACTAGACATTAATTAATTCAAAGTCAACATTTCTCCCTCTGTCTTCAAAATCTCTACCCCTGTTCGCAAGAAAGAATATACAAAAGTACAAAGGTTCTTTTTGCATTTTTCTTTCTGCTGAAACTATCGCTATATAGCTTTCAAAGCATTTATTCCCTACTTATTTTAGATTTTATTTATCTTTAGTGGTTTAATGATCTGAGATTCCCAAATAAAAAGAACAATCTATCTCAATCCGTTAACAATCAGCATTAAAAAAAATGATTAGCGATCTTTACTAGCGTAGAATTTGAGTATCAGTACACAATATGCAGTAAAGCAACTGAAAATCAATTCTGTAGCTAATTAAAACATTTCTTCATTTGCATACGGATTTTTCATGCATAAACGAAGAAGACTACAGATTGGCCATTTTGTTTTATGGGATTTATGCAAGATGGTATAACAAATATGAACAAAAAAAATTGAATGTGATGATAAATATTAGTTAGAAAAGCCGATACTAAGTTTTATGCAAGACTTGTGAAATATATAATGCAAGCCGGACACACACGCGATGTAGCGTTCTACTGCTAATGCTTGTCAGTAATCAAGTTTATTTATGAAGCTGATATTATGGTCTCTCGTAATATGATTTAAATATCAACTTTGCTCTAAAAGGATTAATTCTTAAAGGAACTGTGTAACAAGAAACATGGCAACTCCCCAAAACATATCAAATCGTAACGGTTTCTAGCGAAGATAGGTAATTCATTGAACTGGAGAACTAGCCTTATTAAATTTGCTTGTAGCATAAATAAAAGAGTGAAATTCGTAAAATCTTCTCGCATTTACTTCAGAGACTATATTTCCATTAATACTAAATAAACGTGAACTAGAAATCAGCTCTGTCAATGCAGTGTACATAATCTGTTTAAGAAGTGACATGCAAATATCGATTCCTATTCCATTCATGAACTCCTTAGAGGTAATAAGAAAACTTTATCTGTCCAACTGCATGAGCACTTCTAAGAAAGATAAAACACGACACATTAAATTTAAAACAATATGTGTTTATTTTTAATGTGAAATAAGCTACTGAATTACAATTCTCGGCAATATATTCTTTCATCATGCATATAATTTATTTATCTTCTGTTTTAAAAATTTCGCCGATACCTCGACAGCTCATTACTATAAACAGGTTCTGTTGCCATCCGAAATCCGATAAAGCTCATTCATTTTAGTGAAGAATTTTCATTAAATAAGGGACTCAAACCTTTTCTATTCTTCAGTTCCTAACGAAAATTCAGAGTAATCAAACCCATTAGCAATCAACAATATTCAACTAGATTATGCAAATGATAGAACTTATCACATTTAGAAAAACTCAGTAGAACTTTATTGCGAATGTCCATGCTTACAGAAAGTAGGGCACAAGTTCGTTCTCCTTGAAAACCGAATTAGCCCCATTTCCCCCCCACATGCATCTCCCTACATTTTTCCCCCCTGTAAATACGAGCACAGTATGTCCTGTTATTCATTTACGGCATAATTAATATTTCAATAGATTTCAGTTTCGTTGCAGTACAAAAAAGGCTCTTTGCGGAGTTCCAGTGACCTTTTCAACAAGTCTTAAGGGTGTTAGGAGATGAACTAAAAAAAAATCAATAAATTCGAACTGGGGGAAGAGGAATTTTCAGTCGTCAAGGAGCTCGCTCAAGCCAAGAACAAATTACAAATAAAGAAGTTGAATTCTCTTTTATTATGATTTTTTTATTTTCGCATTTTTAAGTAAAAAAAAATTTAAAAATTTTTACTTACATTTTGAATTTAATTTAATTTTAAGGCATCTTCAGCTTCCAACGTACTAGCTATTTGTGTGATTGAAATAAAATAAAATTATATGCCGCAAAAATGTATACTTTTTTTTTAATAGCCACATTTGCATTTTTGTATGATGAAGAACTCTGTACACGCACATCAACTTTATTATTATTATTATTATGTAAGGTTTCGTACATGAGAGGTTGGTTGGTCAACGTATAGTACGTTAGTATCGTTTATGGGAACCGTTAGTAACTATTTAAACAAGAATAAATGTTAATAATAATGTAAGACATCAATTTTCGTGATATTGACTGAACATTGTGGGTCTTTTAGGTTCGTGTTAACAGACAATATTGCATTGTCCTAGCTTTAGCTGCTTTGGTAACTGGAAACAAACGCAATCTATTCAGTTGTTAGTGTACTATTATTCTACAACTAATCAAATGTTCGATAACAAACTCATAGCGACTAAACAATAATCGACTCGCAAGTAGCGATCATAATATTCTTGGGCGGAATATGTATTAAGAAACTATAAAGTTGAATGAAAACAATGTAAATTTAATTTTTACAGGTGTAATTATGAGGGGCCTAAGAAATCGTTTAAGTACAAGGAAGAGAATAAGCATATTGTATAAGTTTAGCGATATATTATAGTAGTACCAATATAACGACCCAGATTGGATACGACCTGCACGAAAAGTGAACTAAAACAACATTTTAATTAAATATATATATATATATATATATATATTTCTAGAACCGTTTACATTAGACGCTAAAATAAACGGAAATAAACAAATTTAAAAGACTGTGTTGTGGAAAATATGTGGTCGTTGAAGATACGAAATTAAGTGTTGGTACATCGTGAATTCTGTTTCTTTTATCTGTGTTTTGTCTATGTCGCGCCACTAAATGTACAGGAATGCAAGCATCGACTTCGATTGTATCAAATGTGTACGTGCAGTGCCAGTGCAGTCATATACGCTGAATACAGTATCAATGAATAAGAATCAATCTTTTCACATTGTGAAATTTTATGGCTATTTTGGATATAACTTGTTTATTATTAATTTGTATTGAATTTAAAAAAAAAAAAATCATCCCGAAAAATATTCCGAAAGAGGAAAGTCGATTTTTAATGTGTTTTTAATCAAAAGTGGACTGAAATTTATTTCTTCAGTGGGCAAGACGAAAGGATAATATGCTTGGTGTGTAAGGAGACTGTCCATTTTTCAAGAATATAATTTAAAACGACACTATGATTCCAAGCATAAATCGTTTGATCAGTATAAAAGAGTGTTGCAAAAATAAGTGTTCAAAGTTATAAAAAAAAGGAATTAAGAAAAAAACAGAACACACTGAAAACATACCAGTCCAAAAATTTATTTGCTGTGAGTGCCTTGAATATGGCACTTGCAAGGAAAAAGAATGTTGGACATTACTTCTAAGCGATGCGTTGTGACACACACACACACGCACACGTGTAGACTTATTCAAAACTTATTTTGAAATAAGTTTTCATTTCATTTTATTGTATTTTTAAAAATCCAATGTGACCAAAATAAGACTTTCTTCTAAACAGAAGATCAAATCTCGCTGTAAATGTGAAAGGTTATGTGTTGGCCATATTTGAATTAAATGTCCTCATTCAGAAAACTTTCTCTTCACTAAACATTTTACGCAAGATCAAAAAATTTGGGAAACGTTATTATATAGAAATTTATGAACAGAGCATAACAACAAATTGTTGTAGAAACAAACCTGAAATACAATGAACCTCAATGAATAACAATGCGACTTATGATCACCACCAGGGGCGTTGGTTTGCCTACAAATGGTTACCGTTAACTAAATGAATAAAATAATAAAATACAATAAAATCGATAAAGGTTTCGAATTCAGTCGAACACGATGTTTGTTCAAACAATTATTTTAGTTTTTAAATGTACAAAAACTTGAAATACGGAGAGTTTTAAATTTTTTTAAAAATCACTGAAGATATTTAATATTGGTTTCACACAAACTATAACTTTTCAATACTTCTGCGAAATGTATTAGACTCCTGCTACTGTTATGATGGTGTTTTGTTTTCAATAAGTATACTATTTTATTCCAATTTTTAATGGCTCACTAATGTGGAACACTACAGACTTTTATTAACGTATCTTATTAAAAGCTTAAATTTTGCGAGAACTGCTTATATGATTTGAATTTGGAATGCATTCTCAAAACTCTTTACCCAGCACAGTAATCTTATATCTTAATTTAAAGAACACTGTCCTCATAATAGTAGCAATCGTTCTTCATTCCATTGCCATTCATTCACCTGGAAAGATACGGATTCAAATCCCATCTAGGATGCGAAGATCCTTTGAAAAGGATATTTCGGCTGAAGGTGAGTTACGCCAATGCCAGCTGAAGGTGGAAGTTTCCCTTTCGCAGAAACTTGGAGTCATACCGCAAAGTAGGCAAGCGAACAAGAAGAAAAACGGGCAATTAATAGACATAATAAACGAGCGTCAGAGTTATACATGCTGTTTCAGCTATAAATCAAGTAAACGAGCCAAACTGTAATTTCGTTGCCAGTTAACGTTTTAATCGCGTAAAATGATTTAAAGAAGTTCTCGGAAAAAGGTCCTTAAATCTTTTTAAGCGATAGTTTTAATGGAGTTAGACCTGGCAGTGGCAGCAAACCAGTCAGTTCACAACAAGTGAATAAAGTTGCTAATGCCGTTGTGGAGCAGGGGCACATGGATGTGCCTTACACACACAACTGTATGGAAAATTTAACGGAAGATTCTACATTTCTATCCATTCAAGATAACCCTGACACGAGAGTTGCACCAGCAGGAAAGATGCTGCATGGCCGTGGATAATTTTGAGGGAAGATGAGGCTCAATGCTCACTTTCATCTTAACGGAGTTATGAATACCTACAAATACCGGGTATGGGCTACGCAAAACCCGCATGCAATCCAACAAATTGCTTTGCATTCACTCAAAGTTACTCTCTGGTAAATGTTTACAGCTTCATTTATCACTGGACATTCTCTTGCTACGACATTCGCCAATCGGGTCCTGTGACCTGCTCAGTTACTGCCGAGAGGTATCGCGATATGATGAACAATTTTGTTATCTTACAGCTACGAGCAGTGCCTGTGCATGGATTCAGACATTTTCATGCAGGATGGGGTACCTGCACACATCGGTCGATCCGTACAGGAGGTTTTTCGAGAACATTTCACGGAAGCCAGAGTGATCAGCCGTGCGTTTCCCACTACGTGGCCGCCTGGTTCACCTGATCTGATCCCCTGTGACTTCTGGCTCTGGGGATTTCTCAAAGACAGGGGATCATCCTGATAACCTGCCAGTGCTGAAAGACAGCATAACGCAACATGTGCGCAGCATCAGTCCGGACCAGTTGCCTTCTGCTGTTGAACACACTGTTCAAAGGATTACGGCATACTGGGAAGGGCAGCTCATTTAACAGTACAGTCCGTGAATGCATAATGGCAGTGAATAAAAAATGTGTTATTTGTGCTTGTGTAGATTTTCTCCTTACATACACAGAAAAATTACTACATCTACCTTCGGTACATCACACAGCTCCCCTAGCGGTGAATTTTGGAACTACCTTTTTTAACTAAGATATCGCTTCCGCATGACGCACAATGTATTCCAGCAAAGTTTCGCAGACTTGAATCACTGGGTGGCGTTCCACAAGGGCTTAAACAGGGATACATTCATTTTGATTCTGATGTATTTGACATTTTTGACATTCACTTCTGAGTCCTATTTTACTGACATAGCACAAAAATATAAAAGAAATGACAAAATAAATAAAAATAAGAAATAAAATTAAATGAAATAAAATAAGAAAAATCAGAAAAATAAATGTAACTAAAAAATAAAAAAAAACATTATTAAATTTCTGGATTTCTACATTTTGTTAGTATCACATTATAATATAACAGATGCAAATTATTACGTTGCTTTTCGAAAAAAAAATCAGAAAGAACTCCTGGTGAACTGATGTTATTATCACTCACTCAGAAAGTAAGTTATATTGATCGCAAAATGCGAAGTGCTGCTCAAACGCAGTCACAGACAATAAGTGGCAAATGAGAGGGTTTTGTGTACTGTTTGCTATACTATGAGTGCTCGCGTGTGTCTTTTAATGTGTCTGGTTTTTCTAAAATGTTTACGCTGATCCACATACTGCTCAAAACTTTTAATTCATGTGTTAGGATAATGCCGCACCAATCATAGAAGATAAACACGTTCATGAATAGCTACTAATTAACTGAGAAATGCCTTGTTCTCACTGAGTAGTGTGTGTGCCCAGGTTGTTCACCTCAAAAAAAAAAAAAAAAAAAAAAGCGAAAAAGATCACCAATTATTAAACTATGTTCTATAACACCAGCAGCTTACTTTACGATATCTGAATAAACTTATAAACCTAACGTAGTAGCGATAAACTCAAATGATTCTCAATTAAAGTTTTTTTATTTATTTATTAACTGCTTGTTTGCCGAGAACAAAACAACGAAAATCTCTAACAAGTTTTCCTTTAATGTCAACACACTGCTAATATTCAGTCTTGTCCCAAACAAAATTCTGTATATTCAGTCTTATTTGTTTCATTTTAAGATGATATGTTGAACGGTAATTTTGAGCCTACCTAAAAATATTCAGTTTTTAATTTAGCAAACTTCTGAAAATGAAAACATTCTCTTACATTCAATTAATTGTAAATGTATTCAGTGCATGTTTCAGCCAGCTTATTACGTATGCATTAGTAGAAGAAAACATCAAAGCATGCGAGTCCAATAAATCTAACAGATCACTTTCAATTAAATATTTGTGAGGTGTTGAAAGTGACGTACGTCAGACAATAAAAGAAACTCTGCAATCAGCTAGTAATTGAGAACCTTTCAGCAGCTTTGTATAGATTTCAGCTACTTCTCAATTTTTCGTAACAACCATTGAACTAGTTTCTGTTTGAAATAATTTTTATTTCAGGGTATCTTTTACCTGTTTGAAAAACATGCAAGGCAATTATTTCTCTCTTTCTCGAAAACACAAAGAATTACAACAAGGTATGTCCGAAGAAAGACCTGGTTTCGATTCCCGTTAGTGACGTGAGGAACCTTTATCTGGTCTCTTTTTAGACTAAAAGTGAGTTAGCCGGTCTCATACGGAGGTAAGGGTTTTTTCACCCGGAAACTCGGGTTTTTTCCCCCAGAACAGCCAAACCGGCTCTGAACACACATGGATTATAGTCATGAATATGTCCCAGCCATATGCCGGTCCCGAGTTCGGATAAAATTGGAGGGCTAGGGAAAGCAAGGGTAAACTATCTGTAAAAATCTCACCAGCAATACTTTGTGGACAACGCCTACAAAGTCACCTACGGTCGGAAACGAGTGAAAGGGAAAAGCAAAAGCAGAACGTCCGGAGAAAATCGCAAACACTTGAAGTCTTTCTGTTAATATTTATCTTTTAATATCAGTTTAAAGTTTAATTCCTGCTGTACCAAATATACCACTTCTGCAACCCTTCCGTCACATGCTCATCAACATCCAAATTCCTCATCATCATTAACATCTTTACCTTGAAAATAGCATTTCATATATTCAAAAACACTGGAAAAGACCGTCATATCATCTCTATAATGCTCTTTAGCAGTTCAGTAATTTTACAATTTTTTTTCAGTTAAAAATTTGATATTGGTTCTCTATTCTAGAAACACCACTTTGCTGCTATAAATAATTTTGTAAAGAAATCGTCCGGAGGCTGCAAACAAGAGTTATACCCATACGGGTATAACTCTTGTTTGCGGCCACCGGACGATTTATAAATCCTCCCTCTCTTCATCTGAATACTTGTACAAGTGAGCACAGCGATATTATAAGTCGGGTTGCGTGTCCATTGTACACGTGCATACATGAATAAAGCATTCCACGTGAGTGAGAGGTTAATAGGTACATAGTTCCTAGCACACGCGAGTTAAGTCCATTAGCAGGTTCTTGTTTATACAATAACTGAAAATAAACTGCGACAAAATGCACAAAAGTATGAGGGTGGGCTAATGGAACGCCAAAAGTCAATCTTTATACCCTTTTAACAGCGACGATATCCAAAGACGCTTGACAGAAAAGTCAATGACCTCTATAACGAACACATGTAAGTAAACGACACGATCAAGCAAAGAAAATTGCTCGTACTGATAACCGGAAGTCCTTATAGGGTACTGCCATTTTAATTTACATATCTATGCATGAGTTCATTTCGACTATGCCATATACGAATTTTTAAAGGATTCTCATAGTAGTAATAGTATGCTTCGGAGATATACAAATGGTGGTCTGTTATGTTAAACTAGGAAAAAATGAGAATGAGAAAAATAGAAGAAATGAGAAATATCAACAGGTAGTGGCACTTTTATTTACACTTCATTATTAAAACTGAAAGCGATATTCCATGTTGAAATCTGGTCTAGGATGCGAAGAATCTTGAAGATGACTTAGTCTTTCTCATATGGTGATGATGGGGATTTTAATCCGGAAAATTCACTTTTACATCCCGCAAAACAGGCAAACGGACCTGTATTGAAGAACAGGCGTAATTATGGACAAACTATTTTCCAATGGACGACTCGACACTAACCACTTTATCCTATTAAATAAAAGTTCGGCAGTCAACTACTTTTTTTTCTAGTTTTAAGGCCTGTAAAAACCGAAAAGAATATTCCATTATTACTGTTATCAATATTGATATAAATTACATTGTTTTCTTCATCTTTTGACCTCCCTGTTTCAGCTGAATGAGAAAAAAATGAAAACTTTCTTTCCTTTTTAGACACATTTCGAAAGATTCGTTAGTACGCATATAACACTTGTAATGCATGTATACATATAACACCGTCATTCTGGCTGGACAGTTGATTGAAATTTAGGATTTTGTTTGAAACTGAATTATTATATGTGCAGGGGACAAAAAGTTTCATAAATGATAGACAGGATTAAATTCGGTAACTTGACTGAACAGCATTTAAGTACTTTAAAATTTAATCATTAGCACCAACACTAAATTATTTTTCTTTTTTGCGTTATATCAAATCATTTATAGGAAGTCCGCGCGGTTAGCCTAGTGGCTTTGCGCTTTGCAACCATATGCCTGGGGAAGGAGTGTCCTAGGTTCGATTCTCGTCGCCGACGTGAGGAGCTTAAGGATATTCCTCAGCCATAGCCAAGTTAGCCGGTCTTGGGCGTGGACAGGGTTTTTTATCCCCAGTTTATCTGGGGTTTTTCATCCCGCAACAGGCAAACCGGCCCTGTGAACACACACACGGATACAGTCAGGAATACTTAAGACAATTCCTCCAGCCATAGGTCTGAATTGTCAGCTATGCTGGTCCCGAGTCCGAATAAAAATAGGGGGGACTGAGGTGGTGCCGTACCTCCCCGTAAAAAAAGGGCTGACGGCCGTCAAATCATCATACGAAATGATGTCATTCATTTCGCGAGAGAAATGAATGAATTTATAGGAACAAAAAGGCTCATAATATTTTGAAATGATGCTAAGCAATCATAGGCAGTCGCTCACGAAAGAAAATAAAATGTGGGGATCTGGAAAGTTTTAAAAAACACCTAGAACAAAAATGATATTAAAGCAACTAATATAACCACAAGAAAGAACATATGAGAATATAAGAACATTAGTTATCTTCATGACTCTACTTACATTGATCTACTAGTGTGCCCATAGATACTTCATTAATCCGATACTGACCCACATGACCTTCCATGATAAAGATGTGTGTTTTTAGGAGACACTAATGGTCAAGAACAATTGCCAAATACGATCTGACACTCTTTTCTTGTTCTTTTCTTCTCCGTCATTGGGATGCACTGCACAGTTTCAAAATCCTGAGATCCTGAAGACACTATCTTTCATCATTTCGACCGATCCAAAACCAAAACGTTTCATTGTTTTCATCAAACTGAACGCTGATCCTATTAAAGGCAATTATCCTTGTCAGAAATTAATTAATACGGAGTGCGTAGAGCGGATCCTGAAAAGGCTGCGCAATCACAGGTGCAACTAACGAAATTTCACTGCCTCAGTTCACAGGATTGACGACTGAATCAAACACCCACTGATTACGTGCCAGTTCTTCATTAGAACTTTCCAGATTCACAGTCCTGCTCTTTCCATCACCACTTACCAACGCCGAAGAACTTGTATAGATGCAGTACTATGTAGAGACTACGGTAGCTATTAGGAAGATGCTTGTGCATG
The DNA here is from genome assembly GCF_054136105.1 of Typopeltis vanoorti. NCBI lineage: Eukaryota > Metazoa > Arthropoda > Arachnida > Uropygi > Thelyphonidae > Typopeltis > Typopeltis vanoorti. The sequence goes on from NC_143554.1 coordinate 16,631,443, forward strand.
ACTTCTTTTAATGTAGAACTATTGGTGCTGTACAACAGACGCAGAGTACCTGACAGTTCTGAGATCTACTTTCAATAAGATGGAGACCAAGACAATTAAAGATTTTCGTTCTGCTGCAGTCTTCTTCTACTATTTCGCCTAAGGAAATATATAACATTTTCTTTTGCCAAGCTAGCTATTGATTTCTCCTTGGAATGATCTTATAAATACAATCTCTCGCTAACTCTCTTGACTTTGCCGCCTAAGATGCCCCTACAAGGGTACAAGATCTGAAAGTATTGCTTTTGGGATCCAGAACATTCCAGGCATCTCAATTGGTTTAAATCTTTCCATTTCAGTGACAAAATATGATGAAACGATAAGAAATTAGTAAGACTATCGACAATGCATAGCCAAAAATGTAACGAATATGTCACTAAAAGGAATGATTCTGAGAAACAAAACTTGGTGCTCTACAATAGACAAAGAGTACATGACATTTTGGAGATCAAGTTTCAATGGCTGTCTCCAATTATTCGTAGAATCTTTTCCCCGCCCCCCCTTTGGTGTCGATTAGTAAAAAACATTACATTGCTGTCAACGAAAGAAGCACACTCATTTAAATTAGACTTCAAACAGAAGTCTAAACAACAACAAACAAGTTAATTTTGTTAATTATAAGTGAGCGTAAAGATATACACTTAGATAGAAGATAACCTCAATGCATCAAGTATACCAGTGAATTTCTGTAAGTATAGGTGAAGTTTCTAAATGGAATCACTATATACTACAGATATTAAATATCTGTATTATATATAGTGATATATATAGTATAGAGTATATCTGTAGTATATCAAGTTTCATCTAGAGTAAACTTCAGTAAATGGAATAATCTCTTATTATTCGATGCTGGTAAAAAAAAAATTCTTCATGACACAGAGTTCTTTTTCCATCGTTTAAAATAAAGTTATTTGGTTCGTGAATCTCCAGTGACATACAAAAAAAAAAAAGGGTTTAAAATAACATGTCAGGCTCTTGCTGCTGGTAGCGGAGTGGTGATTAGTCCCCCCTCATCCGGACACAAAAGATCCTTTATTGTCATACGTAATCAAGGGTGTCGGGGTTGAACGACGTTGATAATTGGCAACTGCCGTAAGACATCGAACGACTTGAGAGTTTTTAAAGCTGTGCTCCTCTCAAATTAAGTTTTTATTTGAGAAACCTCTTTGCCATCCCTATTGTCTCAAGCTGTTACAAAGAGCCTCCCACAGCCAGTTACGGTGACAGCCTTAATTACTACTTTCTGGTGATAATGATAGCAAAAGAGGGCTCTTTGTGAAAACAGCGAAACGTAAACGTAATAAAATGAGAAAGACACGGCCTTTCCTTTCACTTCTAGCAGGGAATGATTTCTTCAGAAGGAACAATAAACAAAAATTAAAGGGATGAATCTGGAAGCTCTTGAAAAAACAAGAGAAAGTAAAGGTTTAATTTGTCTTGGCTATTTATAATATCCTTATAAATGTAATCAACCCAATGACGCACATTTCTAGAGAACAGGTATAATTTACTCATAATATATGAACCATTGCATTAATATTGCAAAGAGCTCACGTCCAGTGTGTTATTCCCACACAGTTTTTAATCGTTAATGCATTCAAAGTTTTAGGATCCACTTTCAAATTTAGGATGACCATACCAAATTAATTAATTTCATGTAACTCCCACCCACGAAATGTAAACCTACAAGTGGAGACTAAATTTAAAAAAAAAATTTATCGTTTAATTTTTTTTACATAATCCGGAAATCCCGTTTCAAACAACTTCAGACTTGTAATAAGCAGGACGGTAATCTTACAACGGACGATATCTCCCATCTAAAGACAACGACAAACATCCTTGTCCCGATCGGATTCGAATTCTCAGCCAAGCGGGTACGTTAATCACTCGTACAACCAAAACGACTGTTTATTTTTAGATTTATTTTTAGGCTATTTATTTTATTTGCGATCGTCTAAATCATGGCACCTAGAGATAAGTAGACATAATTTTAAGCTAGCAGAGTAATCTGTCTTGTAAAAAATTACTATTAACTTTGCTATTATACAGGGCGGTTCAAAATTGCACGTACAAACTTGGGAGGTAGAGAACATCAAAATCAACCATATCCACATAGGAAAGCATGACCGGAAACGCCAGTCGAATGTGATAGGTGGCGCTGTTCGCCAGCGCTCCAGATGAGCAATTGAGGCTTCCTCATTCAAGCTTTAGACGTCGTACGAAGAACATGCGTCGTTTTACGAACGCTGAGATGGCAGACATGCACCTTGTTTACCGCATTATGTATCCAACTACTATTGAACTGTTCAGTTACGTCTAATAAACTTTTTTTACACTACTTACCGCCTTGTGTTATTTCTGTATCTTTGTGTGCGTGTCTAATAGTACTCTAATAGGTGGCGTTTCCGGTCATGCTTTGCTATGTGAATGTGGTTGATTTTGATGTTCTCTATCTCCCCTCAAAGTTCTAAAAAAAAAAAAATCAGCTGACGCCTTTTTGTTCCCGTATAGGAAGTAGGTGAGGCCATTTATTAGCCCTTTTGGAGACTGAGTGGGCAGTCCAATCTCCACTGGTAGCCAATCAGAGATAGCTTGCCCAAGTCTATCACTAATTAATCGGCACACAGTGAAGAAGGCGGCTAGAAAGTGCCGCCATCTGGTGGTCCCTAACCCTAACACAATATATTTAATGTCTGAGAATAGTGTGGGTTCGACGGCCGATTTTCTTGAGTTTACGGGACGAAAAATCCGAGTCTCTGGGAGGAAAAACCCGCTAGCCCGTACCAGAGATCGACTAACTCTGGAACCGGTCGAGAAAAGGCTTAGAAAAAGTTTCTCTAGTCGGCGACTAGATTCAAACGCCTTTCGTCGTGCGGTCAAGCGCTGTAGAGTGCAAACGCCACTTCTACTGAGAGTTTGTACGTAGAATTTTGAACCACCCTGTATAATCATTCTTCGTGTAAGTTTTTTATCAGTATCTATTCACCTTCCACATAAGAATTTAGAGCAACATTGCAAATTATCTTTTATTCTATAGTCTTATTAATGTTACGAGTATTCTTGCATCTATCTGTACCTAGTCGAAAGCAACTGTCAGATAGATGCAAGTATACTCAAAGTAAAATAAGAAAAGAAAATTCAACATATTCTCTCATTCAGGCTAGGGAGAATAAGTGGGGAAGTTCACAGACAATAAAATCCATGTCCTTTGCTAGTTATTTTTCGAATTTTATTTATATTCTATATACGCATGTTTAATTCGATACAATTCTTTAAAAATATTTCTCACTTAATAATGAACATTGCGAAGTCCAATGATAAGCAAGAGTAATCTTAGAAGAAATAGAGGTACAGATTTAAGAAAGCCGACATTCTTTTCAATGGTAGTTTCAGTGGTAGTGACATACTACAAAGGTCTCGACTGAAGATGAGTTCTTCTCCGGTCTCACTTGGAGGCGAAAGGGTTTTCCAGCAGAAGAACACAAACGATTAACAAATAATAACTGGCCGCACATACTGAGTTGTTTTGGACTAAATCTAAAACCCAGCCTAACGCCAAACTTTATAAGGTTAACCTAAAACAATACGTAACACATATCTCAGTTAATAAATAACCGATTCTGGCTAAATTTGCCGGCCTGGTTGGCCAAGTGGGTAATGCGTCCGCTATTCTACCTTGAGACAGTGGAATTCGAATCCCACTTCGGAATTGCTGCGAATGTCTTTGGATAGCTGACGAATCTCATGGCGCAACATGAAAACACTAATCCTTCTTAATGAAAGTCTCAAAAAAAAAAAAAAAAAAAAAAGATCCACAGTGGGAAATTTAAAGCAGGTTTATTCTTTGGCTCATCCACGGTATAATCTACGTACTATAGGATTACAATCTTTTTTTGGGTGAGATTCAGATACAACTAAAGAAAGAAAAAAAAAAGAAAAGAGCCTGCTAGTGTCAATGCATGGATGAATTAACGATAATAGTATGATGATGACATCAATTTTGCAGAGTAAAATTATTCTTTCGTTGTCACATCAAATAGAATACCTCGGTCACATCTAGTTTTGAGAGCAAGAATGATTGCGATACTCTTGTACATAGAGGGATGGAACGGATACATGGCCTTAATAGGTGCTTACACGTTATTATTATGAAAACCCAGGTTCGAATCCCGTCTATAGCGTGAGGAAGCTTTATCAGATGTTTTCAATCAAATGGTGAGTTAGCTCGCCTCATAAGGAGATGGAGGGTTTTTCTTCCTGAAACTCGGGTTTTTCGTCCCTCAAAACACATAAACCGGCCAGAAGAACACGCGCAATATACAGGCATAAAACACTTTGGGAATAAGCATTAACCAACCTATTCCGTCATATTTGTTTTCGAATACCTGCACGGCGAAGTGTGAGTCTGCGCGTAAGCGTAAATCAGTAATTCTTCAGCAAGACCTGCTTCGATTCCTGCTGGTGAGACTTTTATTATTATTATTATTATTATTATTATTATTATTATTCTTATTATTATAAAAACTCCAGAGTCAAAGACTCATGGTGGGAGGTCCACTGTTATACACACAGTTTATCATACTGTGCCTTAAATATATTCACTGTCTCTGCACACACCACACTCTCGGGCAAAGCATTCCAATCACTCACCACTCTCCATGCAAAAAACCTGCTCCTCACTCCCTTGCTCACACCCTCCTTATACAGCTTCCAGGAATGACCTCTTGTTCTCCTGCTATCCTCACCCATTCTGTGCAAAACCTCCCCGACATTAATCTGGTAATAACCTCTTAACAGCTTATATGTCTCAATCATATCCCCCCCTTCCTCCTTCTGTCCACCAATTTTTGCAAATTGCATTTTGTCAATCTGTCTTCATACTCTACATTCCAGAGACCAGAAACCACCTTAGTCAATCGCCTCTGAACTTTTTCCAACGCAATTTCGTCTTTTTGAAAACCAGGTGACCAGATCTGTGCACAGTAATCCATATGTGGCCTGATCAAAGCCTTATACAAAGGAACCATAACATCCTTACTTCTACAAGTCAATGTCCTCCGCATCATTCCTATTATCCGCTGTGTTGTCTTCACTATTTTAGTAACATGTCCCCGAAATTTTAGGTACTTGTCTACAATCACTCCCAGATCTCTCATTTCCTCTACCTCTTCCAAGATATTCGCACCGATTGTGTACTTTACATTCCATCTCTGCTTCCCAAATTTCAAAACCTTACACTTTGAGACATTGAATTGACATCCCCACTTATTTACCCATTCAGCCAGTGTATTCAAGTCCTCTTGCAAAGCTACAGCATCCACACTACTGCTGATAGCTCTATAAAGAGTATTTTTCTGTTGTCAACCCAATTCTGAATCTTATTCCTAACTAACTTCTCTAATACCTTGACCACAACTCCAGACGCATAGACTGGTCTATAATTCAAAGCCTTACTCTTATCACCTCCCTTATGAATTGGAATAATTTTACCCTCTTTGCACTCTTTTGGAACTCGACCCAGTGAGAGACTCATGTTGAAAAGATATACAAAAGCTGCTGTTAACTCTCTAGCACATTCCCTCAAAACATGTGGTGAAATAGTATCAAGTCCCACAGCCTTATTTACATCAAGTCAATTCAGTTCCTCCTCCTCCTTTCCCACTGCTTTCAAGTTCTGCATGATGCCATATTTACAAGAATGAAATATCTTTAGAAATTGCTCACTAAATATCTCAACTATATCCTCCGCAGCGGTTATGATTCCTCCCTTTTCACCAATCAATCCCATCCTACCATAACCATTCTTTCTTCTACTGGCGACATATAGAAAAAACTCCTTAGGATTTTTTTTGGCCGCTTTAGCTAACTGCTGCTCATACTGCATTTTTGCTACCCTTATCAAGCTAGTCACCTTCCTCGCCTGCTCTTTGTACTTCTCATGCAACTGGTTGTCATAAATACTCATTTTGTGTTTCTTCCATAATGCCTTCATCCAGATTGCATACCTTATCTCTTGATTCATCCATTTTACACCCACTCTATTTACCCTCTTGACCCTTGGAATACACTCTGATATTGCCTCCACCAAATAGTTCTTGAGTATGGCCCAAGCATCATTGATATCCTTTCCATCCAGTTCCTCTTTCCAATTTATTATCGCAAGATGTTTCCTGAGCTTTTCGCAATTATCAGTCTTATAATTCCACATATATCCCTTTCTAACAGACGTCCTCGAATGACTGGTCACCCTGCGCGTGATCACCTCGTGGTCACTCTCACCAACTGGTGGAAGATTTGACACCTCATTTATAATAACATCACCTGATGAGATGATCAAATCCAATACTCTTGATCCTCGTGTACCCTCCATTACGTGCTGCCTAAGGTAATTATCTTTCAAAAACTCCAAAAATTCATTTTCTTTACCCCCACCCCCAGATGCAATCTCTTGCTTCCAGTCTATATTACCATAATTAAAGTCACCCATAATGATAACTCGTTTCTTGCTAGCTAGGCCAATTTGCCTATACATTTACAAATTGATGACAGGAGTGATGGAAGATTTGTGCACCAATTGGCAATGACAGCCTCTCTCTCTCTCTCTCTCTCTCTCAGTAATGTTGGATCCATAGTTTCCCTTTATTTATGCTTTCTGTCCAGTGCTTTCTAACCGATAGAAAGAATATATTCTACCATCCTAATATTATTCTGACGATTCAGAAATGACATATGTAAATATTGCAAACTTAGGGATTACGTTAACAAGTGAGATCTGGAGTATAACTACCTTTTTTCTTTACGAACTGAAAATTATTCTGCCATCTGAAAGTTCGCGGCTGCAACCTACTATAATGCTAGAGCGTTTCTGAACTATTTCTATTAAGCTTCAGATGATGACTCTATGAGAAGTAATCAAGGCAGTTTTTTTATTAAAAAAATCAGCTAACGCCTTTTATTCCCGTAGGCGAGCCAGCTTTAGCCTTATCTAGCTTTTGGAGACTGAGTGGGCAGCTCAATCTCCACTGGTACCCAATCAGAGATATGTGGCCCAAGGCTATCACTAATTAAGCAGCACGCAGTGAAGAGAGACGGATCAACAAGTGCCGCCATCTCGTGGTCCCTAACCCTAACATAATATATTTAATGTCTGAAATACTGTGGGTTCTACGGTCGATTTTCTTCAATTTACGGGAGAAAAAATCCGCTTGCCCTTGTCAGAGATCGACTAACTCGGGAACAGTCGAAAAAAAGCTTAGAAAAATTCCCTCCAGTCACCGACTAGATTCGAAACCAGGAAGTCTTCCTTCGTGCGGTCAAGCGCCATGGTGTGTAAACACCACATCCACTGAGCTACACAGGCTCTTATATTAAGTTTTTTTTATATTGTCTTCGTAATAGAAGGTATTTGTGCCACGCTGAAATAGAAGGAGCCTTTACTCTATAAAACTCATACTCAGGTATGTAATTGTCTCAGAAGTGATTGGAGTTCGTGTTGCTGTTGATACTAAGAAACAGTTTCCCTTTAAACAGATACAAAAACGAGGACATACTGAAGATTTCAGGATAAACGAAGGCACCTACTTAGAAAATATTTATCACGCGTACTTTATATCCAAAAGCAGTATTTGGGTTGCATAAAATATTTTTCAAAGAGCTAAAGTGCAATAATATGACACTGCATACGTCATTTGTCTTTAATGAATGCATCATTAGCTTGGATGAAATGACTTAACAGCGCCATCTAATGTGCAAAATTACCGACCAAATGAGCTTGATATTTGAGACACTTACTGTGAATGAACAAACTACCATTGAAGGAATTTAGTGTGTTACCACAAATCACCAGAAGAGCTGCTTTACATGTTTTATGGCGGTCATGGGCAATGTTGCAGGAACAACGATGCATTTTGCATATCAGGTTCTGGATTAGTAAAACTGTACAATTATAAATTCATCTCTCTCTCTCTCTCTCTCTATATATATATATATATATATTTTTTTTTTTTTTTCACTTTGTGTTACATACTACTTGGAAAAAACTTTAAATTCTATTGCACTGTAGATGCAAGGAATTATTTTAGTATTTTGGAAGCGAGGCTGGTCTTTCTATAATACGCCCACAGATACGATATACTTCGACACTTCTGCGCATGTCAAAAGAAGGAGAATCCATTCCGATAATAGGGTAATCAATCTGTATGGTGAAATGTGTTTATTATTACACGTCGGAAAATTAAATTCTATTTTATGATCATTGTAGTTTTTAAAGTGGTAACTATTTTGCTTGTATAACAGTTGGAAAATTTTACGTATGAAGCATGTGATTTCGCGTGTTGGTGACCAATTCGTATATCGCCGTATTTCTTTCTCCCCTTCAACATGAATTGACTCTTCTTGGCAGTCTGCCAACGACAGTTTTCGCTTATACACAGTTTTTATTTCTTATATATTATGATACCACATAGTTAGTTTAGTATTTTTGTTTATCTAGAAGTTTTGTGTTTGCACTATAATTCATGTTAATAAAAATTCTATCATTTTTCCAAATGGCGGAGCGAAAATTATTTCTCAAACCTTCTCAGCATGCGTTTAAATTCAGCTTAAAAGAAACTATTTATCGTCCAAATTTAACCGAAGCATCACGCTTTTGTACAAAACACTTTTTCAGCAACCTATTTCTTACAAAAGCTGCTTTCCCTATTTAAAGCCATTGCTGGATTAAGAACAACAGTTCCTTGAAAAATTGGGTTATAATTGCTTCCTTTTCTCCCCTGAACGGTTTCCCTGTTATGTGTATCATTCGGAAAGTCAAATTTTCCTTGCTCCAACTAACTACTTAAGGTGATTATTTTTATTTTCTATTCAACCTCATTATTTGTAAAACCAGAAAATCCTATACTTATTTATACTAAACAAAGAAATTGTTAATCTTCAAAGAAAGAAAGTCTATTTGCTGTTTTTATAACGGAAACTGTCTTTAAACCGACTCAATCAAGTAAGCACCTAACAACCACGTTTTTGTTTCATGGCACGCTTAGGGAAGGAAAAATGGCGACTTTTTAGCCATTTTATCCTTAAGCATATAACCAGCCGCTTTGGCTGAATGGATGACGTTTATATTTTGCATAAACTTGATAATTTTTTTCTTTAATGTTTATATCATTTCCACCCAAGAAAGGATTGTAAACTTATAACAATCTGAAAACACTTGTCTAGGAAACATACGTTGTTCTTAAGTCACTTAAGTCTCTAATTATCTGTAACCTAAAATATTTATTACATAAACAGTTCATCTATAAAACATTATCACTATTAGCAACAATTTTAACGCAAACTTTGTGTGTGTGTGTGTGTGTGTGTGTGTGTGTGTGTGTGTGTGTGTGTGTGTGTGTGTGTGTGTGTGTGTGTGTGTGTGTGTGTGTGTGTGTGTGTGTGTGTGTGTGTGTGTGTGTGTGTGTGTGTGTGTAATTATACTGTCTCGTCGCTTCAAAATGCGTTTCCAAACCATTGCAGAAAGATCTCTTATGATAGTTATAGCTAATATTTATGCTACACGGATTGCTTCTGTTAATGTATTCTGTTAACTGCTATTGCTGATAAGCAGTATGGTATAATTTCGCTGGATTTTATTCGAATAAGGCGTTTTATATTTCTTCACATACATGAAATTCGTATTTCGAATTCTAATTATTTCTGCAAGAGTTACATTGTAAAGGACTTCTAAAAATAATTACTTATGATTAAAACAGAAAAGTGATAAATGTTTTAATTGAGCAACCCAGAAAACAACTCGATGCCAGACCGAGGAATTTTTTATGCTACGAGTTGTATTTGAAATAGTTAATTTATTAGTAAAACAACTACCTTGTAGGTACAAGAAGGATATGCAATTATAAAATCAACAAAATACTCTATTTTAATTAATTACACAGGCCTGCGATGGAAAAGTTGTCAGAGAAGTAATAATTGATTCTTAGAGATTTTTAGGTGCTGAGTTCAGAAAAATAGATTTTACTATTTTTTCAGAACATCACCCACCAATTTTACACAATTTCTAATTTGATCGTTTTTATTGTTAGTATTTAGATTTAAATTCAGCGCTTTGGTATTTATTTATTTATTTGGTATTTATGAAATTTCTTTATGGTAAATAAAGAAATTTCCACGAAACTTAAGATAGGAGAGGGAGGGAGGAATGCAGATAAAAGGTTTAGATATAGAGAAAAATATATTTTCTATCTTACTTTTCAGAGGAAGGTGATTTAGTTTAATGTAGCATATTCCTGGACTGATAAGCAAATTCAACGCAAAATATGAAGGCATCGATTGCAAGTTATTTATCAATTCCTCAAAAAGAAGCCTCAAAGTTGTGCTTCTCCATAATTACAATAAGTATGCTTCAGTATCAGTAGCACATTCCGTGCATTTGAAAGAACGATACGAAACTTTAGCCTTCATTCTCAGCAAACTTAAGTACAATGATCATGGATGGACAGTTTCCGGTGATCTTAAAGTCATATATGAATTTGGGACAACAAAGAGGATACACCTAATACCCGTGCTTTTTGTGCGAGTGGGACAGCCGAGATCGAGAGCAACATTGGATCAAGAAGGAAACGGCCAGAAAGATGCCCATTAGAACCTGGAAGTAAAAATGTGTTACACGAAACTTTGGTTGCTCGGGAAAAAATCCTTTTACCCCCTTTTCACATAAAACTGGTATTGATGAAGCAATTTGTCAAGGCTTTGTCGAAAGAAGGAGGATGTTTTAAATACATCTGTGCAAAATTTCCGGGATTATCTACAGCAAAATTGAAAGAAGGTATTTTTACCGATCCGGACATGAGTAAACTTATGAAGGATAAACTGTTTGAAGAAAAAACGGTAACTGCTGAAAAAGAAGCGTGGAAAGCTTTTAAAGAAGTGGTGACCAAATTTTTAGGAAATTACAAGGATCCCAAGTATAAAATGATTGTGGAAGACGTGCTACAAAAATTCTAGGATTTCGGATGCTCCATGAGCTTAAAAATGAACTTTCTCAAATCTCATTCAGAATACTTTCTTGAGAAACTAGGAACTGTTAGCGAAGAACAAGGAGAACGATTCTACCAAGACATCGAGGAGATGGAAAGAAGGTATCAGGGCAGGTGGAATGTCAACATGATGGCGGACTATTGCTGGATAAAGACGACCAAAGACGATCCGGGAAAAGAATTTCACAGAAAAAGTTCGAAAAGAAGCTTTTCGAACTTCCAAAAATGTTTACGGAAAATTTTAAATACTGTTATTTTACTTAATATAACGCGTTATATTGAGATCCATTTTGTGAGAAATCGTTACTTGATAGAGAAAAATGGAAGAGATATTTGAAATCAGTGGTCAAAAATAAATCAGAAACAGTTAATAGTTTCCAGACAACTTTTCATGACTAGAATTTTGCCGGCCTGTGTTATGTAGCATAAAATAAAATGTAGAATCTTAATCTGTTGCTACGATTCCTGAGGTTGTGGACTTACGCTTATATTGATCTTTCTAAACATCTGTTTCTGAACAGAATTGGGAGGAATAATTATTCTGAACAGTACCGGGAATATTAATTATCGCCTTGATTCATTGCAAAATATCCTATGCATCCTTCCAACGTTGACAAAACAAGGCTTATGCAATGTAAACTATCCACCGGCATCTGCCTCTAATGTTGCAATGCATGCGTGTGTGTGCTGCGCCTAGAATTAACAAACAGACCTTAATTGATTTTCTCTTATTTTTCATAATAATCAGCTCAACAGTTAAATCCATCTCTCTCTCTCTCTTTATTGAGTTGTATATTGAGAACGACTCAATATATAACTGTATGATTTCTCAAATGCTAAGTTCACTACCAGAAAACAGGAGTCTACAGGAGTTGGTCAGTTGTTTAGATCAATAAAAGGCAACTAAAGTCGCGAGGCCAGTGTATTATGTTATGACCTGTGTATGTTCCCTGGTTGGTCGAGTGACTAGTATACCCACTCGGTGATAATAGAAGTGAATCCAGAGAATTCTCTGGATTTATTATTTTCTTCGAATATACATTAATCATTATTATCTTAAAATAAAACTCCACGAATCGCTTTGAAAATTATGAGTTTCGTAGATTTCTGTTCTAAGCCTACTGTTTGCAATTCAAAAGCTTTTATGGTGAAAAATCCTCGTTCACGGCCAAAACGTAGAAGAAAAGTAACCTTACCACCAACTTCTCCCAACTGTTCTGATAAACACTGAAAGAAAAATATTAATTCATATTTAATATATGCTTGTAATAAAAAAAGAAAAGAAATGCCGAATACACTTTCGTTAGGTTTCTGAAACTGGTAGAGTAGGCGTAAATAATCTGATTTCAAAATGAAAACTGACCATACGACGTTAGATAATGGTAGACATAAATATTGGTTTATATTGGAGACGAGATTAACAACGCGAAGACACTGCTTAACACGTAAAAAAAAAAGTAAAGTCTGTAATTAATCTGAATTGATTTATCGCATCGCAGTGTGGAATTACAGCACATGACCGGTTTATTTCTCAATCACAAGACCGCGTTTAATAAAGGAAACCATAAATAACTGCATTTTGTGCTAATTTTAAACCATCTGACGTCAAGGACAGAGTGCCTAACTTTTACAAGGACGATGATGAAACTTCCAATCAAATAAAAAACATTTTAGACAGATTTAATTTCGACATAACTAACGCTTACTATACGGCAGACAATAGGTGATTTCGGAGAGGCAAGGGAGACCTTCTGATTTGCAAAATTTAAAATAAGAAATGCTTTTATTTGTTTATGAAAAATGGAACTCTGCGCAAAATATGCGTATAAATTTTTAAAATTGCACTGGCGACGAAATTAATAACTACATTGATCCAGCAAAAGTCAATAAAAATATGAGTTGCATGCACTTTCAGATATGCGAAATGTTTATGAATTTGCTCATTTAGAGGAAAAGTATTTAATATTCTGTTCAGCATCATCAGTGCTTGTACGATAGACTGCACTCAGGCCAAACAGAAGGAACGTAAGTTATGACCACTAAACAACATATTAGTTGAGAAACGTAAGGGCAATTACTAGGCTGGTCGTATCCAACAACTGACCTCAAGCGATTTGAAATTCGGTAGAATCTTCTATGAACCCAATTCAATTTCGGTATAAAAGATTGGAATTAATCAGTGGTAATCAAAGATTAAAAAAAATTACTTTAATAACTGAAATTCGTTTCTCATAACATTTTGCAATAATACGATAAACCATCAGAGCCTTAAGCCGACTCGACCAATTTGATCCAATCATGCCCCATGCATAAGTGACATTACAAGAAATTTAAATTTTGGAAGATACTGGCCTAATGAAAGGTAAGAAAAATTTCTTTATAATTAGTTTCTATTTTAGAAAAGTATAATCGGTAAATATAGTCAATTTTTAATATAATAGCCTATAATTCCGATACCTGGTTACCTGAAGTTAGGGATCGTTCGACCACAATGATCTCCTTGTGCCCTGAATTTACCACTGCCGTCATTGACAACCATCGATGAACGTTTGATTGGACTGCTTATCAATGATATTATTGCTGCTACAACTGATAACAGTTTTTGATTGTCAATTTTTAATATAATTGAAATATTAATATAATTAATATAATTGAAAAGACATGCAAGATGGGAAGGTTGCATAAGAAAAAAGTATATTTTTAGAAAATTATGTAGATTACTTTCAAATTGTATTTTTTTCTTTTTTTTAGTCAAACTTCAGTGGCAGAAATGATCAAATTAAATATCATATGGGCTTAACGATTTAAAAGGAAAGTCAGCGTAGATGGATGTACGATGATTAAAGCATGCCTTGAATAACTTCTTCTACGATCCTCAACACTTAAGCGCCCAAGACTGTCCTCAGATTCCCGGATGCCTATACGATATTCTGAGTAAACTGTGTGTGTGTGTGTGTGTGTGTGTGTGTGTGTGTGTGTGTGTGTGTGTGTGTGTGTGTGTGTGTGTGTGTGTGTGTGTGTGTGTGTGTGTGTGTGTGTGTGTGTGTGTGTGTGTGTTCTTCTAGTCGGTTTGCCTGTTTTGGGGGGATGAAAAACCTTCAACAAAAACCTAACTGACCTTCAACTGAAAAGCTCCGACAACTAAAGATTGTAAAACCCGTCATATATTTTGTAGTATTGGTGGGCAAAGCCAGATAGTCCAGAAGCCTCGCTCTAGAGACAAAATAGAACTTTTTGAAACCAATAAGCAGGGTGGTGAAATCATCGACCCACCTAAAGGCACTCATCCATTCTATGAAGAAATGGGATTCGAGTTCATAGCTGATGGGTGGAAGGGGGGGGGTGATCGCTATCCATTTTGTTAACCAGACCAGGTATATTCTACTATACTATGTACAATAATGAAAACTTTATTTCCAAATGTTTGTATATCAGCCTACTTTCCGCAAAGAAAATAAGGTCATAAGTTCACCATATCTGGCTAAGCTCCCCCCCCTTAAATTTTGATGCAGTGAATTAATACTGAAGAAATTTTGTACTAAAAGGCATATTTCCCGAATATCCCCCGCCATCCTTTTTAACAGAACCAATATCAAGGCCGATTGAATTCTTTAAGTGGGAAAAGATAGCATATAGCCTTTGTCCAAAAAGAAATCGAACTTTTCGAAAATAGAAGAAACTAGTGGCGCCACCTGTTGTATCTTTTTGTTGTCGAAAGCGACAACCTTCATTAGTGTTGCGTCAACTGTTTATGACATTTGTTTCATTAGAAGCCGAGTTATAATGCCAAGAGTGACAGTGTGTTTTGACGAATGGTCGGAAAATCAGTTTCAAACAGCGAGCTGCGATTGACTTTTGTGTTAAACTTGGTAAAAGTTTTACTGAAACACATCAAATGCTTCAAAACGCATACGGTGATGAATGCTTATCCCGTACTCAAGTTCACGAGTGGTTTAAGTGATTTCAAAGTGGTCGTGAAACGCTTGAGGACGACGAAAAACCGGGGTGTCCAAAAACTGGACTGAGCGAAGTTTACATCTAAAAAGGGCGTGATTTCATCAAAGAAAACCCGAACTCGTCCTTCAGATTGATTGAAGATGAATTGGGAATTCCAAAATCAACTGTGCACAACATTTTGACCGAGAGTTTGGGTCTTCGTAAATTGAATTCGCGATTTGTTCCCCACAAGTTGACCGAAGACCAAAAAATGTATCGAATTGAACACTGTCATTTTCCGACAGTTCGTCCAAACACACTCTCACTCTTGGCACTATAACTCGGCTTCTAATGAAACAAATGTCATAAACAGTTGACACAACACTAATGAAGGTTGCCGCTTTCCACAACAAAAAGATACAACAGGTGGCCCCGCTAGTTTCTTCTATTTTCGAAAATTCGGTTTCTTTTTGGACAGAGGGTATACAAATGCTGAAACCTCCCAGGCATTCAGGGTGGCATGCCTGCATATCGCTCATGGTTTATTAGGAAAAACAAAGCCTAATAATAACGATTTTAATATTGTTCTTAGCTAAGATGCAGTGTGAACTGTTATTTTCATTATAATATAATAATTAGGATGTTAATTTTTGGTAGTCAAATTTTTTAATTTGTGAAATGTCATAGTTTTGGTTATCTACTCAAAGCAGACCGAATATCTTGAACGTTATACTTTTTAAAAACGATCTTAAAGTTAAGTACATGCAAGATGAAGTACAGTAAGAGTTAAGTACTGTACTAAGAAGAATAAACTATACACGCAATTATGATATCTTCATCAATGGACTTTCTGAGAAAGACGGTTTATTTTAATAGCAAAATGTTGATGTCAGCTTCAAGTAATATAAGTGACGTTTATCCGTCAATGTCCACAGTTTCGTAGTCATTTCAGCACATAATTGGCAGTCCCGACTTCGTTCAGTTGTGACATCAGAGTTAAGACCTCTCAGATGAGGCAGCGGACCGGCAGTCTTCCGAATTGAGAGACAGGTCATCATGACAGCGTCAGGAATTGGGTCGGTCGATTAAATCATCGACCCACTGCATGGTGCCTTGGCTTCAGCATTACACAACTGGCCCTTAGTTATGCCTAATTACGTGAAGTAAGTAAGCGGATGAAAGCTAAGAGAATATTTTGCTTGCACAGCTGAATAACTTCAAACGGTCGAAGAAAGTCGGTAATTGGGCGACAAATTTTTACGCAAATTTCAACGAGTTCGTCCTCGTTATTAAGCATTAGCTGAAACACATATGACAGGCAGATCCTTCCCAGTTAGTAACTGAATACCTAAATGGCATATTAAAGAAAATCTCTTCTCAACTTGTTCTCGATAATATCAATTTGCTAGATTTGATTCCGTTCTCAAGCCGCGTGTTAAAGTCACGGATAATTTTGGCATAAGTTTTGGTACTTAATTACTAAATATAAATATTCGGACCCCAAAATAAGGTTCTCGTTCTTATATGAATAATGTTCTTCTTCCTTTTATGAATTAGGCCTCGTGGTCTATTACGATTCGAAACCGGAAATCCCACTGAATAGGTCGGTCAATCCTATTCCAGGAGTATCTTGTGTCTGTAGATGCGTGTGTTTTACGAGGCCGGTTTGCCTGTTCTGGAGGACGAAAAACCTGAGTTTCCGGCTGAAACCACCACCATCACCGTATGAGACCGGTTAGCTCACATTTCGTTCGAAAGAGACCAGACCAGGTTCCTCACGTTACTGTCGGGAATCGAACCCAGGTCTTCCCGACCAAAGGGTTTCGTCTATACCGACTGAACTACGGAGGCTCTATGAATAATACATACTATGCAATTTATATTTGCATTGTATGATAAATTATAGTGAGATTCTACAAAAATTTTCATTAGATCTGAATATCTAGAGAAGTGTTATTATCACTTCCAAAATTTTGAGACTGAAATTGCTCAGTCTCAAAATCTTTTCCCCAGTTTATCGTGGGGTTTTTCATCCCGCAAAGCAGGCAAAACCGGCCTTGAGAACTCAACACTGCGGACATGGATACACTGGGGCGTAGGGCTGACCACCTTATCCTGTGAACGGTTTGAGGTCCGATGATTAATAAACCCTCGACGCCGCAAGGTAAAAAGAGGGAAAAGGAAGATGAGATGAGATGAGATATCTCAGAAAATTTAGGGAAGATTCCAAATAAGAAATTTCAATAAAATTCGTCTGGACAAAACGAATTTTATAAATGCTTACCTATTTTGAAAAAAGCATTTGAAACGACTGAAAAAAAAATGATTCAAGAATAAAGGATACGTTTGTTTATCCCCGCTATTTCTGATAAACCCTGAGAATAACGGATATGCACAATGTACGCACATGACTGGACTTAAATGAACCATTGCTCATTACTCTGCTTTATTACTACTCAACAGAAATCATTATGTTAGTCTATCACACTATACAACGTTATGAAAGATAAACTACGCTGAAAGAAAGCAACTGCATTTCCAATCGCTGCATAAAGGGCGCAATTTAAGAAACGTTGTAACATGTTTAAAATGCTATCCTTTGAGTTAGCATCCTTGGAATATATTCCAGATGAAGTCTGTCCATTAGATGTCACAGCACTTCAGAGATGTGTCGGATGAGCGAGACGACCAGAGCATTATCAAGATCATATAACGCAGACATTTGGCCAAGGAGGTAATGTCACGTTCTCCATGAGAATGGCTGCTTTCATAGAGGCAACGCAGTCAGTAATCGGGTGGAGACGTCAAACTATTTCTCCGCGAAGAAGAACAATCCAATGCCGAATTTGACACGAAACACATCATACAGTAGCAAGCAGATTGCATCGGCATGTTATGGATATGTGCAGAAGCATTCCTAATATCCGATCATTATGAATGTCTACTGCGTTGATAGAAATGGGAATCATTTGCCAACAAAATTTTCCAAGGTTCCATATAACCAAAGAAAACTCTACTCTCCATCCAACTCAGAAATGGAACAACTGGGATCATTGGACAGTATGTCCTCGGTCTGTCTTTCTTATGTTAATCTCAATCTGGTGATAAAAATCATCTGACATCTAAAGGCATTCACAAACGACCGCGCACTCAGTGGGATTCAATTAAATTATCCTCTACAATTACAGTTAATATTTAATTAAATTTTGAATTTTTTATACTTACACTGGAAACTTCAAAAGTTATAATGAAACCGCAACTGTAATGAGCTATAAAGACACTTCGAGTACCTAATATACATTAAGAAAAATATTACCAATCGGAAATAAGATTCTACTGCGTTCGGGGAAGCTATATTTTATACCGCTATACTGATAGTAGAATTATTGTCGAAAACACATTAAAATTGTTTGAGCATTCCCAAAAGTGTTAGGCCAGACATGCATTTTAATTCAAACTGCACTTGTTCAGACACCTAGGCGACTTAAGGCCAAGAGGTGAAGACGTTATATCTGTCGACTAAACTTTCAGACCGGTTTATGTTTGCGGAAGAAAGAGCCAGAGTTTCCTGTTGAAGGGGAAACTCCCGTCTCTTCCCCATCGGAGACTTGGGTCGGGAACCTTCACTGGGTCAAGAACCATAACAGCTAAATATATAAAATCTCAGCTTTGAAACGGTTATAATTTATTAAGAAAACGATAACGCCAACTTTCTTAAGAATGTATATATTCAAGCGTATACAAGAAAACTGAAGTGAAAAAAGTTATAATGCCAATTGCTTTATTAAACCCTTAATTTTCGTCAGTTTTGTCGTTGTTGTTTCTTGAATTGATTGACGTGACAAAAATTAACAATTAAACTAAATCTTCCGACACAATATTATATTTATATAGAGTTACACTCGAAAATAATCGCCATGTACATAGTCAAGATTAAGTGGATCTGTTTCGTGTCGAATTCAACGTTCACTATATCTCTTTACTTTATTTTATATCAGAGAGCAGTCTGGATTTGAATTCAAATGAGTTTATCTCTTTCTCCGTCTCTTTCTGTCTTAAAAACATATTAAAGTCGTTTTTTGGCTATGATTTTATAAATAAATAAAAAATAACAGATCTCTACAAAAAATATTTAGTAATATACTTTCTTATGATGTTTGTTTCCGCACCTTAACTACAATTTCCAGATTTACTAAAGAAATGAGAACAAAAAATTTTCCAGTTATACAAGAATTAAAACTCGAATGTGATTTAGGTGACCACAAGGCGAAAGGTCATGAAACAGTAAATGAAGTCAAGAAGACAATGCCTTCTCTAATTTTTCTTGCATACTTTTTTTTTTTATATATTTACTGCGCTGATAAATTAAAAACAACAATCAAATTACCGTATCAAAAATAATCAAGGATTTGTCGTGTATATTTTATTTACAATATTCGCTTTTAATTATGCAAAGGACAATTTCTTAAAATAAGCAGAAACGTCGCATGAAAAGGAACATTAATTAGTTTTGGTGAACTTCTATTTGCTGCGATATAATCATCAGCATTAATTTTACACCGCAATTTTCTCGCAAATAAATGAATGAATCGGTTGATGGGTTAGTGGAACGATATTTTTTTTTTCTTATCCGACTTGCTTCCATACTACGACACAGATCTCCGGCAGGGTGAGCCTGAAGCGGGTGCTAACTGTGTTACTGGTTTCTCTATTATCATCCGACTTTCTCTCCACATCGAGAATTACCGTTTTTTTCCCCTCGCCTCCTCCACACCTCGTGCACTGCTAATCACGCGCTAAAACTCGTTTTCGTAACTTGACGGGATAGCTCACGAGGCCGATGGCCTGGTGCCTAGTATAAGTCTTTCCTCACTCCTAGTTTCATCCCACCCTCTTTCAAGATCTCTCTCCCCTCCCACCTTTAGTTTCTGTATGTTAAAAGATAAAAAAAAAAGAAGTTCTTAGGCGGAAACGAGTTGATGGGAAGTGGAACATCTTTTCATTTCCACGCTGATTCTATTATCAATTTCAAGTGTTGGAAGGAAAAAAACAATACACGGGTTACTTGGTTCTGTAAAGACGTATACTGAAATCAGCGATCATTCTTTGCTAACGAGTACTTGTTAGCAAGAGTACTCCGTAAGTGAAAGGTGATGAAACCATATTATGTGTTCTTGATCTGTTTTTAAAGCTATTTCAACCGAGAAGAAATCTTGATCTGTACTAGATAAAACCAGGCAGATTCTTCCAACCATCACAATGCATAGTGGAGTTACTGTGCACATGCATATTCTCAAGCAGTGGAGATGTTCATGATTCAGACCATATTTTTACTAGTTATATCAGTTATATTTTATTAACTGGCTTATGCCATGTATCATATATCAAAATTCACGAGCTCCTACAATCTGCAGGGTACAGAGATACCTGCCTACTTGAATGAAAGGTATTAGCAAATAACCAAATTTTTAAGCACCTCCTGCTAGGAGTTTTTAAAATACTTTAATGCATAATTTTAATCTACAGGCTGTATAAGTGATCTACACATAGTTGGGACATACTGCTAGTAAAGAATGTTTTTTTTTTTTTTTTTGGCTTATCACAGTTATTAGGCCCGCGCGGTTAGCCTAGTGGCTTTGCGCTTCGCAACCATACGCCTTGGGAAGGATTGTCCCAGGTTCGATTCCCGTCGGTGAAGTGAGGAGCTAAAGGATCTGTCATAGCCAAGTTAGCCGGTCTTGGGCGTAGACAGTAGGCTTTTTTCTGCTAGTTTATCTGGGGTTTTTCATCCCGCAAGCAGGCTAACCGTCACTGTGAACACACAGGGATACAGCCAGGAATACTTAGAGGCATAGGGATGACCATCCTATCTCGCACTTCGGTTACGAAATCTAAGCATGCTTGGAAGGTTGTGGCCCTTAAAGGCCTGTTAAAGCCATTGGGATAGGATAGGACCGTTATTAGTCAGATGGTTATTATTTAACTCAAATGAAACAGAATCGAAACAACTTTACTTTTATCTCAAACTGTGACACTAAAATAAATTTTAAATTTTCTGTTTTAGTGTAATTCTCAATGTAAAATATATTTTTTCCACACCCGCACTCCAGCGATTTCAGATAACCTGTCATTACAGCTATACTGAGAATGTGCTCTTTTAGATACGTAAACATCGTGCTAATCTAAAAGCAAATGGTGGTAACCTTTCCAATTTATCACTCATTAATTCGAGAAATGCAGGGGGCGCTGACTGTCTGACAAAGTGAAAGGACAATGATGCTAATCACCGAACCTGAGGTGATAGTAAAAATTACAACGCTTGAAATGATGTTCGCCCCAGGTGGTGTTTGGTTATTATTCCTCTCGGCGATATTCGCCAAAATAAGGCAAATATCGCCTCACTAATAATTACCAGGCTGCCCATTCGTGTATCTTCTCAGGCCAATTTGTCTCCAGGAAAATTCCGGGAATTGAGACTTTTTGTTATGTGAAAATGTCCAAGTAGCAGAGACCATGGATTGAGTATATTGAGTTTGGGTCGAGTATAAAGCTGTCTCCTGCTGGTTTGTCCGTTTTGAGGAGCACAAAGCCCTGTTGTCACAGTATGAGACTAACTACTCATCTTCGATTGATCAGCCCTTAAAAATTGACTCCGCGTCTTAAACAAGATTCAAATTTAGGTTAGAAGGAAACTCTTGAATACACTGTAAGTGTATTCAAGAGGGAGTGTCATGTAAACTGTGATGACAGATTTTATTTTTATTTTATTTTATTTTATTTTATTATTTTATTTTTTTGTTGTTTTGTTTTGTTCCTTAATAAACGCTTCTATCCAACTATAAAATTCATATGGAAAATATTTATCGAATGATGCATTATAGAGAATCCAACATCACAGCACGGAACAAAAATTCATAATTCCAACACGGCTCAGTTCCTCTTTACACGATTTTTTTTTTTTAATTTTTTGTTATTCTTGTTTCGACAACCGGATTTCGACGGACCGTAAATTTTGAACTGTTTCTCCAGAGGTCAGTTTCATTTTTCAAACATCCTTTCTCAATCGCATTAGTAATAATTTATTAAAGTTTTACAAAATACCGCTACGTGCAGTTCGTAAGGTCAATATTGTCATTAGGAATAAAACACTGGTACTTATTTAGGATAGTATGCTGAGTTATTTGGCAATACCATTTTGTAAAGTATAATCGGTCATCATGCTGCATCGCTGCGTTTCAAAACATTACAATAAACAACCGAAATTTATCCTGTTTTCAATTACTAAATAACAACTACCGTGTGTGTGTGTGTGTGTGTTTCGTGATAAGAAACCATGAAGCGAAACGAGTACTTTTTTTTTTCTTTTAATACTTAAACGTCTGCTTTGTGTTCTTGCTAGAAATCCGCTCTTCAATTGTTCTTCAACTGTCGCAATTTTCGTATTTAAATTTCATAAATGTTTTCAAATTCGAAGCATATCTTTGTGCCGCAGTTTCACGAATTGTATTAACCTCCTTGAATATCATTCGGTAGAGGGAGCTGCTAATACGTCAACACAACAAAGTCAGGAAGATGATTCTACAACGAGACCGCTATCCGTGCATAGTTTGCCGAGTGAGTATTCAGGTCACGAGAAACGCGGTACCTGGAGCACTGGCCGAGCGCTTCAAGCATGAGAGGTCTTCCAGTCGTACTGCGGGAGAGAAAGTTCGCGGATGTAAATAGCGGAGAAATACGGAAATGTGTCAGCAGGAATGAGTGGTGACAAGGCCGCAGATGGCCAGAGGGAAAAGGGAGACTTGTGATTTTCTTCACGGTGTGCCACCAGAAGAATTGTTTAAAAAGGAAGTGAAGCATCGATGTCAACAACATCTGGGTGTCTCTTGTTGCTGTCTAGAGAACTTGGAACAGTATTACATATTTCCCTGCATAAAGCAAATCGAAATAGCCTGAGGACATTGCGCGCGTGTAAAGAATTCATTACACTAAACAGCTGTTGCCAGACCTTGAAATAAACCGGAAAAGTTCCAACAGAAAGAATAATTTTTGATGAGAAGCAGAATAGTAATAACTTCGCTGACATTTATTACTGAGAAATTCAACTGAGGGCGAAGAATTAAAAGAAGACATTAAAATCCCAAACAGAGAAAATTCAGCTGTTGGAAAGAGTAATTCATAAGCTCTGCTTTGCTTTTAAAATTGCTATATTAAATAAACACGATAACTGAATAAAGTTATTCAATAAATATAAATTTCAAATTTTGTATTTATTAAATACAGAATGAGATAAATGTGTCAAAAGTTTGGCTGTGGGGAATGAATGTTGACATTCTTACCTTCTCAAAAGACCTATGCAAAGTAAAATATGATATGTATACGACAAGTAACCGTTTTAGTCAATGTTTAATCAATTTAATAATAATTACTATTCTAATTATTATTATTATCGCTGGCTGCTCGTGCATAGGTACTGCGGAACTGCAGCACCACCAATTTTTCTCCACACATAAATATATTTATTAATTTATTTATATTTGCTGGTAATATTTAATTTTATCATCAAAAATCCTATACAATTCTCTTATTTTGTATAAAAAAATAATAAAAATCCATCTTGTAGCACTTAGGAGGGCGCTAGCAGCACTGTGTTTACCACAGTGTCATATTGCTACGCGCGCAAGCATAAGCACGTCATAGTGAGATGCGAGCTATTAGCGTAATGCGACACTGTCCGTCGCGCAGTTCCACAGTTGTTTATATGAGTTTGCGCCAGTAGTCGAGTGTTCGTAGCGCTTATCGTGTTTACTCCGTCTCTTTAAATATTTGGACATTACAATTAAAGACATAACATTTGTTATAGTGTTTATTTTAGAACATTATTGGGGTTATGATAATGGTTTTATTTTTAAGTAATTTTGAATTATACTGAAGTGTATAATTTTATCGATAATAAACAATATTTTTTCATGTTTAATTTTTTTAACTTTTTACCATAATTCTGATATTTTATCCAAACACTTATGCATTGTACTTGCAGTGTGTATGTATATTTCGAAAGTTGCAACATCACCACGATTTCAAGCCACGAGCCGCCACTGATTATTATTGAACTGTGTATATTAAAAGGGTATATTAAACATTCATAATCCATTATCTTTCTCGTTTAAAAACTGCACTTGACTTGGCTTTAGAAAGGAACGAATTTTAGTGGATCTGAGAGTGAAAAGAAGATCACGTGATTCAGCTGCCGAGTATTTTGCACTTGCAGCAGCCTTTCACTGAAAGTTAATTGCCTCCAATCATGTAATTTTCGAAGGAACGAGGTAAGTATTGAGTAGCTAAGACGCAAGCAAATTCAGACATTACTGCTACCAGCCAGACTTTGAAAACTGCATAATTCCCGAGTAAAAAACATGTTCCCCAATTACCTGCCGGAAAGTACCCCCCCCCCTCGCTCCAACCGTAATGATACTTATTTTCTGTGTCGTCCAAAACATGGTCAGGAATATGGAAACCAACACGTTTGTTTCTGCCGTTCACCAAATTAGCATGCGAGTTTGGAATGCACTACGTATTAGTAATGCGTATAACTATTACAGCACGCAAGGAAGCTGCGCATGGTCATTAACTGTTTATGTGTTTAGTAAAAATGTGCGATGTACATTATACGGTGTTTTTAGGGACAGTGACACATAACATGAGGGTGTGGTATAGTTATTAATATATAATATTCAGTCATTTTTACATGTTCATTATGCAAATAAGCTTAGTTAATGAAATTTACATTTTGCTCTAGTTTATTGTTCAGATATTTGGCATACAAAACTTTTTATTAAAAATGATCGATTACATTTTACTTATTTTTTATACACTCATACCATAAAGTAATACTTAAAAAATTATATACTTTATATACATTATATATTGCATTATATACTTTATTTGCATTTCTAATTTATAAAACATTACCGCACTATGAAGTAAAAATATCAGTATAATGTTTTATAAATAAGAAATAAATTCTTATTTAAAAACATAAGACATTCAGTCGTGATTCCAACTAACTTAACAGTGGTACTCCAGAACAGCAAAAGAAAATACTGTGACAAAAGAGAGGCACGTGCGACGGTTCATGCTGTCACATTGCAAAATCGTTTATAGACCAAATGTGAAATATAGTTCTTTCTTTCTTTCTTTCTTTTTTTTCCTGGCAACTTCCGCACAGCTGAGCCGAAAGGAAGGGGAAAGAGAGCAAAGGATAGAGAATAGAAGAAAGAAAAAAAAAATACCGCAGATATTTTCATAACGTTCAACTTTTTACAGTTTAATTTTACAAACATGCTAAGTTGTTAATCTTAAACCCACTGCACAAGCATACAAACCGAAAACTGTTAGCTTACTTTTTTTTTTTTTTTTGTTAGCTGTTGCCTTTTAAAAAAAATGTATTTATTATTTTCATCCTTTTGGTACGCTTGCTAGAAATGATTTTCCAACACTGCTGATGGGAAGAGGGTGTGTTGTTATGATGCAACATGACTCTAACCCTCCTGAGAGTTGTTGAGCACTGCTTTCGCTCAAAAAGCGAAATGGGTGCTCAACAAATTGTGCAAATGATACGCGACATTTATGAAGAGTTTCATAAAGACGCACAAGAAAGCGAACAAAGTTAGGGGAAAGTTCAGAGACTGCACCACTTTTGTTGCAAAACAAATATTCTTGTGGAACGAAACCAATCATCTGTGCAGATGAATAAAGTGCTGGACAAAATTTTGTGGTAAAATAGGAAATACCTGAAGTATATACTCGTAGTAGAAGAGTATTGCCTATAGTCCCGGACATGTTTGACATCCTCAGTCTCCGATATGAAAAATGTGCCAGCATAATGGTAAGAGTACCGCAAGTTATAAAGGTAAGCGACTGTAGTATACTGCTCATTTATCAATTCGTGTAAATGCAGTACAATCAGAGTACCTGAGATCAGCTGTGGTTGTAGCATTAAAAGATGGAAGCGTCATGGTGGTCAAGAACTTCGGTTCTCAAAAACTGACGGGAAAGTATAAGAGCGAGAGTGCTGGAATAAATATAAGTGCGTTTGGTCCAACGTGCATCTGTGTATTCTCTCAACCAGAAATTCAGGGCATTCATGGCAGTTCAGAACTAACAGAACTTTACGTGCTTCAGTTTCCGCACTGCTTACAAACGATATCACTCTAAACCAGCGCTTCCCAAACTGTGGGCTGCGGCCCCCTTAGGGGCCGCAAGTTTTGTTGAGGGAGCCATGAAATAATGAAAACAAATTTAAAATGTTTTAAGATTAATTAGTTCTCTTTTTTTAATCTTAAAAGAAACGCATTTAATTTTTATTATTTATTATTTCTTTTATGGTTTTTTTTTTATATATTAATGGAAAAAATCATGCATTGGTGTTCGTTCACAAATTCTGCTTCCTGCGTATTTCGGCGCTTAATGAATATTAGTAAATATATGCTTATTCATATAAGTTTCATTTCAAAGGTATTGATAAGAAGCAAAAAAAAAGCTTACAAACACAATTCTTGAATATAAACTGTATTGAATATAAATACAATAAATATTATAATAATATGTGTCTGTATTACGATTTTTTTTCGATGGGGGGGCCTTGAAATATTTTAATTTTTTCCAAAGGGGGGGGCATTTACATCCATTAGTTTGGGAAGCACTGCTCTAAATAATGCTCGTGTTTAAAGTGCGTAAAGCACAGCTCACTGTGAATGGATAATATATCATATTGGGCAGATATTTCACTCTCTACTACAACCGTAGTAGAAAGTGAAAAATAACGATACACATTCTTCTCATCATGTGGGGGTTCTAATTATAGTGAGTGTCAGGAGAAAGTTATTTAGCAGTGCTTTACCATCTGTGGAAGTAAGAGTCTCCACAAATGAGCAAAGATGTTGTTTAAAGAGACTCGATTCCCATCGCACTGTCAGATGAAATTCTATAAAGATTGAGGGAAGGGTCCTCAATTAATTACTGAAGGAAATGTTGCCATACCGGTTATATTTTTCAATGAAGAATACTAGAAACGCATTCTGTGTACGGCTATTGTAATGGCGACGTGACTCTTGTTGTCAACGACGACTTCTACAACAAAGAATCCCAGGCGATGCATGTTCGTAAGTAATATTCACAAACATTTGAGAATGTGACATATTTATAAACATGTCGTCGACTGCTGAAACGTTCGGGAAAACAAAATGTAGTTAAAGGAGGAAAACATTTCAGCAGCACATTACAATCCATATGTTTATATTCGAAAAATTTTCGTCCATCTTCATATTTCGCCCATATATTCTGGGAATTGTTACATAGTAGACGTAACAATTCCTCCTTTGCAGATGAAAGAAGTTCACCAGCGAGACGCGGCATACTCGCGATGAAGTAACATTCCTAGAGCTTTCATTTATGGGATTAATGTATACGGAAGAGCAAAAAAGAAATCTGTAAACGCTTGTGCAGTATCACTGGTGATAAGATGGTGGGAGAATTTTTCTGTCAACAACAACCACATGGTAGGATTTTGAAAAATGAAGATGTATTAACAACATCAAAGTACACCCTATATATAATTAGAAACGCCGTGAGATATGTCACGTAAATTCCTGATATATGCTTTGTTTCGGGCTCATACTCAAAACACCACGTTTCGTCACCACTAACGATCGTTTCAAGGACGCTTGAGTCCTTACGAGCGGTTTTTAATGAGGTCCTCCTTGCAGTGTTCAATTCGATACATTTCTTGGTCTTCGGTCAACTTGTGGGGAACAAATCGCGAATTCAATTTACGAAAGCCCAAACTCTCGGTGAAAATGTTGTGCACGGTTGATTTTGGAATTCCAAATTCATCTTCAATCAATCTCACGGACGAATTCGGGTTTTCCTTGATGAAATCACGCACTTTTTGGATGGCCCGGCTTTTCTTCGTCCTCAAGCGTCTCACGACCACTTTGAATCGCTTAAACCACTCGTAAACTTGAGTACGGGATAAGCATTCATCACCGTATGCTTTTTGAAGCATTTGATGCGTTTCGGTAAAACATTTACTAAGTTTAACATAAAAGTCAATCGCAGCTCTGTTTGGAACTCATTTTCCAACTGTTCGTCAAAACACACTGTCACTCTTGGCACTATAACTCGGCTTCTTATGAAACAAATATCATAAACAGTTGACACAACACTAGAGAATGTTGCCGCTTTCGACAACAAAAAGATACAACAAGTGGCACACTAGTTTCTTCTATTTTCGAAAAGTTCGGTTTCTTTTTGGACAGAGGTTGTAGCTGTTACAGCAGCTCCACAGTATTGACAACAATGTCACCGGATTAAATAGTCCAATCCGCTAGACATTCATGTTTGGCCCAACGGTTATATAAGCAGCATCGGAAACAAGATCTTGGAAATATTAACACCAGACACCATTTTTTTTTTTTTTAACGGTGATCGATTTATTCTTTCCCTTCCAATCCGTTATCTAGTTCTTCCCAGTTATCTGGCTTCGATCCATCCTCCTTATTAATATCGACAGACAGTAATAATGTAAATTTAATTACAAGACTGATCGAATCGGAAATAAATATACAGGTTTATAAACTGAGTTTACTAAAGCACTCATAAGATTATAATTATTGATATCGATTAATCAGATTTATCATCAAATAATAATAAATGCAATCAAAAAACAGATCACCAAGTTATATACATGATCGGCGGTAGATGGCGTTGGTGTGGATTGAGTAGCAGAGATAGAGTTGTAGAGCAGGTGCCCTCCCTCGATGAGTCCTTGGACTCCCTAGAGGTCAAAATCAGAAAAAAATCAGCTAACGCCTTTTTATTCCCGTATACGGGAGTAGGCGAGGCCATTTAGCCCTATCTAACTTTTGGAGATTGAGTGGGCAGTTCAATCTCCACTGGTACCCAATCAGAGACAGATGGCCCAAGGCTATCACTAATTAAGCGGTACGCAGTGAAGAGAGACGGCTCAAATGTGCCGCCATCTCGTGGTCCCTAACCCTAACACAATATATTTAATGTCTGAAATAATGTGGGTTCTACGGTCGATTTTCTTGAGTTTACAGGACGAAAAACCCGAGTTTCCGGGAGGAAAAAAGGCTTAGAAAAATTTCCTCTAGTCGCCGACTAGACTCGAAACCAAGTCTTCCTTCGTGCGGCCAAGCGCGGCGGTGTGCAAACGCCATATCCGCTGAGCTGCACAGGCTCCTCTCTCCCTGGAGGTGTCTAATAATAATAATAATATCACTTTTTTTTTATCTGATCAAAATGCAGAATACAATTTGCTCAGCTAAATTCCAAAATGCCGGCCTATCACGGAAAGGTGAGTAATGGATATCATATCAAACACCGATTAGTTCTGTGCAACTTTTAAAAGGTTACGCTTAGGTCTCTTTCCAGTTATCTAGCTTGGAACCTCATTATTAATATTGACACACAGTAATAATATAACCTCAATTATGTAATACTCTCCAGTGCATCCCTTGAGGATGCATATCAGGAATTTAATGATAATAATGACAACTGGAAGTCTGCGAATAGTTACAGATATACTAAAATAAAATAATGAACCCTTCATATATCTGATTGTATTTACTACCACAATGATTATTATTTGTCAGAGGCCTGACAAGTAGTAGACCAATCAACTTAAAAAAACGTTCTCATTGCAAACTAATCGTGAAATATTGTGTTCGGATCTTCATATTATCTGATACGATGATGACACGTCAAAAAAGGGTGATACACGTCAAAACACGGTGATGAGAAAATAGCTTCCATATGGAATATTAACAAAAACTGAAATTTTCTGTCAGCATAGGCAAGTAGTTTTCAAGTTTTTTTTAAGATGTTTAGCAAAAGGTCCATTTAATAAACCGAAAATATTATTAACGTTTAGTCTAAAAATAAAAGTATCCACGTACACTAAGTTGTAACCGAGAATGCGAGGATGTTCGAGTTTCAATAGAAGAATACCGGATGTCAGTTGCTTTTTTTTTTTTTTTCCTGCGTCGTTCTTTTCTTCTTTCTTGGGTTTTGAAAGAAAGCCTGCGAATTGTTTGCAGTACAGGAAAGACTTTCTCGACACACACCATCACTAGTGCATTCTGTTTACTTTCAAAATGGAACTGTGTATTGTGTAACTTGCTAACATCATTGTGAAGACCTACACATTCCAAAAAAAGTTTTAAAAACACTACAGGGTTTCAGAATAAATACCACACAAGCAGCAATCCATCACGGTCTAGTGGTCTGGTCTAACTACAAACGCCTCCATGACACATCTAACAAAATTCATTTTGATAAAACGTATTTATCTGAATTGCATTGTCTTCAACGTGAATTTCTGAGATGCTGAGTATTCCTGAAGATCTATAAGAAAAACTATGAGGGCATTTTTATCCTGTCCTTTTACATATAATGATCAAGTCTGTAGGGATGAAACGGCTAGAAAACTTGCACTAAGCCGTTTTGATTATTTTCTACATATTTTCAGAATACTTAGAAAGGAAGACGTCAGTTACTGGTATGGTTTTTGAAGTAATTAATGAAATTATAACTACGCCATTCGTTAATCATTTTCTAATTCTAAGTATACCGACAGTGCTGCTCGGGAAGATGGCACATTACATACCTGTAAAAATGTTGATACTTGAATAATCTGTAGTGAACCTTTCAAGTTGTTCAACCAAATAAGAATAATCGTATTTTTTTCCGAAAAACCAATGACAATGTTGTAAGATTTTGAAATTAATGTAAACTATGTGAAAACTATGAACAGACAAACAGTGATCCTAGTTTTCGATGCTTAACACTGCGGCATACTTTCATGTAAATGATTGATGAAGGAACCTTTGCTGTACATGTTTGTCAAAATGTATCTCAATTGCATGTTTCATAAGGAATGAAACAATTTTTATTCCTCTGTAGCCTTAAAACAGCTTCGATCACCCGCTATCATCTTATCAGGCCGTTCTGTATACCACAGCGCTTTAAGAGGAATCTTCGGTTCGACCCTGTTCGGTGACTGCACAGTTTGCAGCTCAGGTATAAGGTGATGATCAAGTATTCAAACCTGCTATCAGAGGGGGGGGGGGGGGCATCACTTTCAGTGTTTTCAGGTAGGGAATAGTTTGCCGTTTGTCAACGGCAAACTATTCCCGTTTACCAAGCATTGACTTGGTAAACAGCTGGAAGAAACCAGCTGTTTACCTTTATATATTTATATTTATTTATATATATTTATATATATATATATATAATTCTCTTTAATTCTCTAATTAATTCTCTTATTTAAATTTTAAGTTATACTATTTAACCCCTGAAGATGTAAATCTACGATTTACGAAACTTGTCGAGAACTATTATTTCAGTGTTTTATATAACTGAATAATAAAAAAATGTGGTGTAATCACCGAAATATATCTTTTGAACCAATTAGCCACAGAAGTCTACGCCTGCAGAAACCAGCTATTTCAAAATTCCATACAGTTCTGCCTATCTACTTCTTGATCCACTCATGGTACAATTACGTTACGTTTCCCAACCTTCGTTAGTTTGCCATTAAATATAAATAAATAAATAATTGCGGCCTCACTGTTAACTCAAACAAAAATCATCGATTCGAACCATATACGAAAGTGGAATAAGATATTTTGTAGTTTCTTTTTATTGTGCTATCTTCTATCGAAGGTCAGCGACCATCTTGGCGAACAAACTGCGCTCTTGTGCTCTTGCGCTAATCTGAGCAGTTGTGCACTGCTCTTTCCTGTCCACGTCTTGATGTTGTCAAACCATGATATTCTTTTTCTTCCTCTAGTTCCTATGCCATCAATTCTTCCTACCAAAATAGTTTGTAGAAGTTGGTGTTTGCTGTT
This sequence comes from Typopeltis vanoorti, assembly GCF_054136105.1. Lineage (NCBI taxonomy): Eukaryota > Metazoa > Arthropoda > Arachnida > Uropygi > Thelyphonidae > Typopeltis > Typopeltis vanoorti. Next base: position 16,663,382 of record NC_143554.1, read on the forward strand.
TCTCATGATGTGGCCAAGATATGATGTTTTTCGTTTCTTGATTATTTGTACAAGATGCTTAGCTTTGCCAATGGATTTTAAGACATCTTCATTGGTAATTTTTTCTGTCCATGATATCTTTAGCATTCTTCTGTATAGCCACATCTCAAAGGCTTCGATTTTCTTGATGGTTGTCGCCTTCAATGTCCATGTTTCAACTCCATAGAGCAGAATAGACCACACGTAGCATTTCAGCATTCGGTATCTGACTTCCATGTTTAGGTCTTTATTGCAGAATAGTGTTCTCATTTTCATGAAGGACTGCCGTGCAACTTCAATCCTTGTCTTTATATCTATTTCTGGATCCCACCTTTCATCAAGCCAGCAACCAAGATATTTATATCTTGACACTTGATCAATATTTTTCCCATTGCGTGTCAGTTTCATTGATGAGACTGGATGTTTGCTGATGATCATGTATTTTGTCTTGTTGATGTTTATATTTATTCCCATTCTTTGGCTTTCTATGTATACTCTGTCAATGAGTTTTTTGGAGATCCATAATGTTATCTGCAATTAGCACGGTGTCATCTGCATATCGTAGGTTGTTAACAATCTTTCCATTTATTGTGATTCCCTCTGGACATTCTTCCAATGTTTTTTTTAAAGATTATCTCTGCGTATATGTTGAACAGGAGTGGTGAGAGCACACATCCTTGTCTCACTCCTCTTTTGATGTTAATATCACTGGTGGTAATGTTGTCTAATTGAACGGTAGCTGACTGATTCCAATACAGATTTGTTATTAGTCATGTCTTGTTCGTCTAGCCTTATTTGTTGAAGGACTTCTATTAAGTTAGTGTGTCTGACTTTGTCGAATGCTTTTTCAAAATCCATGAAACGCATAAAGACAGATTTCTGTTTTTCTATGCATTTTTGTATCAATATTTGGGTACAGAAAAGGGCCTCTCTAGTACCAAAACCATTCCGAAAGCCGAATTTTGTTTCACTTAGAATTTCTTCACTTTTTTCTATAAATGCGATTCTGAATTACTTTCAAAAATATTTTTAATGTTTGGCTCATTAGACTAATAAGTCGGAAGTCACCACAGGAATTCGCTTTGGGTTTCTTTGGGATAGTGATAAATGTAGATTTGAGCCAATCTGATGGAAATTCATCACTTTCATATATTTTATTAAATAGTTTTTCAAGAAGTTTGATGTTATCTGGTTCAATTAATTTTAAAAATTCTGTTTGCACACCATCTGGTCCACTGGAATTTTCCTGTTTTATTTGTTCGTATAGCATTCTCTATTTCGCATTTCATGATTGCTAGTCCTTGAATGTTATCTTTTATATTTATAGGCTTCTGTCTAGTATCATTGAAAAGTTCTGTTACATATTTTATCCAAATCTGTGCTTTATTCTCTTCTTCTAGAACTATTTTTCCATTTTCGTCTCTTAGAGACACTATTTGCTTTTTCCTGAGTTTTCCGGAAATTTCGTTGATTTTCTTATACAGATTGAAATTATCATGTGTTTCTGTATATCTGGCTAGGTCTTTGTTTTTGTACATTCTTCTTGTATCAATAAGAGAAAGAATCTCATCTGTCATCCATTCCTGTTGTTTTATATTATTCACATAACCTACTTATTCAATACTTGTTACGATGGCATTCTTTAAGCTATTCCAAAGAGATTCCACTCTTTTAAAAGTGCCAAGCTGTGTCTTGGCACTTTTATTTATGTTCGGGTCTTTCAGATTTTCTACATCAATTTTCTTTTTTTTCTTTTGTGATTTTTTAGCTAATTTTAATCTAAGACGTACTTCTGCAACTATGGAATTGTGGTCTGATGATATATCTGCTCCAGGATAAGTCTTTGCACTCTTTATACTACTGTGGAATCTTTTATTTATCAGTATGTAATCAATTTGATTTCCGACAATGTTATGTCGGTTATTTTGAGGCGATTTCCAAGTGTACAGTCTTCTGGGTGGAAGTTTAAACCAGGTATTTGCTATTGTCAGATATTCTTCCTGACAGAACTGGACTAGGCGATCTCCTCTGTCATTTCTGGTGACTAAGCCATGTTCTCCAACAATTTCTCCATCACGCCCTCTTCCCACTTTTGCATTGAAGTCACTCATCACTATGTTTATATCATGCTGTATTTTGTAGTTTAAGTATTATAATTTACAGTCTTACCTTCTGACTGGTAGGAAAAGAAGAAGACATCGTCCGTAGATTTCATTCAGGCTTTACCGGGAATGGTTGATAAAACAAGGGAGAAAATTGCAAGTGAAAGGAGATATTCTTGTGGTTAGAATTAAAGCCTCGTAGACGTTAAGTGATTTTTGTTCTTAAGTTTGACGTTTTCTGTTGGAACTTTATGGCTATTTGAGATGAAAGAAAGTTGAGGAACATGAAGCACAAAATGAGACGTAACATTTAGGAATTATCCCCCCCCCTGGTTATTTAAAGACGATTAATCATTTTTCCTTACTTTACTGAAGTGAGGAAATTCGTTTTAGAATGATACCGTTATTTTAACTTCGCACACCCCCTTTCAAGAAATCACATCACAAATCAAGTATACTATTGGACTATTGAATATAATTCGCCATTAATCATAACAGGAAATTCAGTGTAAGTTCTGAAATAATTATCTGTTTGAAGGTTTCAACCTAAAATAAGCGAGCAAACGTAGATAAAAACTAATAAAATAAACTTAAGTTGAATTATTAAATGTGTACAGCGGGTACTGCCAATTACAAAATCTCTCGAGAACCTCTTTCTGCTTCTTCTTATGCTAATAGAATACGCAAATTCATATGGTGATCATTATCTTTCTTCACTGAATTATAACAAATGAGAACGACATACAATAACGAGTCTTTTATTGAGATGCAAAACTCCCAAGGATATTACAGTATCTGATAATAATAGCATGTGACAGCAACATCTAATCCTTATCAAAAATGACACGTGGTGAAAGGTTATTTACAATGCGTGTGTGTTTAAGGTTAACGATAAAGTTCATATCATCTCTGTTATATCCACGATCCTGATTCACCGACTCTCGAGTACCAAATGAGATTCGGCTTAGACTGATGCGGGGTGTCTTTCTAGAGATAGCGCTGACAACAGATGTCACAGGACTTAATTAATTTTAGTATATTTACTGTAAAGTTCGGTTATTTAAAAATACGTGCTTCAAAGGTTATCTTGTGCTGCGCAAACTGTAGAAATTTTGAAGTAGGCAGGTGAATATGCGGCAGTGTGGTTATATACGTTATTCAATATAGTTTCCCTCTCGTTCCAAAAATATACATCTGGAACAAAGTGAGTTAGTGAATACAAAAGGACATCGACCACCACATTCGACAGAGGGGATCACATTAGGATTACTTCCTTAGATTAGGGATGATTCCCATTGAGTTTCAATTTATATTGGAAAAATTCCAGACAAATCATGGAATCATTAGTATGCAAATGATCAGTGAATTTTAATTCAAATTAGTTTCTAGAATGTTTTTAAACTGTGTGGAAATAATGTGCTTGTAGCCAAGAAAATACGGTCTCTCATATTTTCTGGAAAAGTTTATTTACTTTGTGGTAAAAAGAAAAGTTTCCCAGAATCATAAAAAGTGCTTTACATTCAAGTGAAATCGGCTAATTTTCCTTCAGCCGGAAAGGTATACATCCCTTGAATCCTTGAAGGAATTTCTCTTTCCAATCAATTGATGTGATCGTTCTGTGAGAATGAGTATTCAAATCTTCAGCGGAATTATAAGGTTTTCTGCGAGAAAGTCTAAAGAGAAACTCGGAACTGACAACTTAATTCCTTAATCTCCCAGATTAGAAACGCAACCGACAAACATAACAACAACACCTGCCGTCTACAACAAGCCTATTAACAACTCTTGAGATTGCTGCAGAACTAAGGATTATCACCGTTAACAACTGACCGAATCTCTGAGCAATTTATTTAATTAACGGTGCAGTTATAGCATATGAAAATGAGAAATCAGTAAATGCTCAATGAGTCAGGTGTCAATTGTTCACAAATTCAGAGGATATTTTTCATTACCTCACTACGTGTATTGCACCATGCCCAATGCCAAAATAAAAATAAAAATAAAAAAACGCACTTCATTCCAGAGAAAGTCCACAAATCAGTTAACGTGTTTTACATTCTAACAGTATTAGTAAGAATGTACTGTACGCTTTTTTTCCTTTTTTTTTTTTTTTGTTCAGAAGTATTTCGTTGGGTGTTCCTCAACGAGTTTCGTTTTCTATATTATCCTTCATGTAATTCGAAACAAGAAGGAAGAATCTATTTGCGTCGCTTTGACGCTTAACTGAAGGCTTAACTGAACATTGGCGAGACATTTTAAGCCGGATAAATTTTAATACTTAAACACGACCATCCTCTGTTCTGTATAACGAAACGAAATGAATATGAACGAACACTAAAAAATCCAATTACTGCTATATAACAATAGTTCAGTTGTGAAAAAATACCACCTCGTTATTGTATAGCAGAATTACATCAAGATCTGTAGGAAAGATCTCTAACACCACATTACATCAAATCCGTCCATGATCCTAGAACAGCTATGAATACTTGACGAAATAGATTCACAACAACAAATACTACTACTGCTACCATTAATAATAATAATAATAATAATAATAATAATAATAATAATAATTGTTCATTTCAGTATTACAGTACAAGCATTTCATAATGAAATCACTTGGATTCATTTTTATTTATTTTTTTGTAGTAGCAGCGTGTTATCTGTTTTATTGCTGTCATAATTTTTTTATTTGTTTTTGTCAAAGTAGTCGATGGTATAATTTAAAAGAACAGATAATTCTATTTTCAGCGAAACTGAAGAAAACTTCATAGCAACTAAACTGATCAAGAACACAAAATTTGTTAGATTCATTTTGATCCTGAAGATGTAGAGCGAAAACAGCCACGAACAAAATTGAATACTTTTTTGGTTTAAAAAAAAAAGGACGTTGAAGCAATACCTACTCCCCATCTTACCAGATTTTGCGTCTATGTTCCCTTGTAATATCCATTGAGAAGATTCCAGTTTGAATCTCAATACAGCATTCAAATCAAAGTAACAAACGATGATAATACTTCATACTTTCGGAAAAATTTATTTCTAAAATGTTTTATTTATTTTTTATTTATTTATTACAGAATTAACGTGCCAATTTTATAGTTAAAACTTGTATATAGAAAAAATAAACGAATTTGTATTTCTTAGTCAATGAATGATAGTCAACAAACGGAACCATAAGACTGCACTTAAAACCCTGCTGTCCACGCGAAAGATCGACTAACTTGGCTATGCCTGAGGAAGATCCTAAAGCACCTCAAGTAACCGACGGGAATCGAACCCAGGACACTCCTTCCCCAGGCATAAGGTTGCCAAGCGCAAAGCCACTAGGCTAATCGCGCGGACATTTCTCAAGTGAATTCCGATAAGTCCACAGATTTGAATTGCTAGATCAACTCTGAATCTCACATCTACATAGATTTAGTTTATTCACAAATTATATAGTTTTTAAAAAGATATATGGCTAAAGAAAAATAGCATAGCGTCTAAATCGTTGTTAAGAGAAGCGATAATTACATAATACTGTGATTTTAAATAGATGGAAAGTGTAAATCTCCAGTCAGCTGCGTTAAAAGATCGACTAATTTTTAACGTTAATTCTCCAACTGCGTAATGTTGCGTAGCTTCAATTATACGTTAGATGTAAAGAGGATTAAGAACCAGATTTATGAATATATGATTAAATTTTGAGAATTCATAATCGGTTTTTCTATAGAAAATATAACAAAAAAATTCATAAATAAAAAAAACAGTTATGAAACAGCACCCAGTCTACTTCTTCATCGCGAAAGTATGAAATAATAAACGAAAAGCAAAACACTTACCATAATTCGTGTTCTTATATGGTAAAATAGATCTAAAATAATATAAAAATAAGAAATGAAACCAAAGTAATTAAATTTGACTGTGACTTCACGAGGAACTTAAGCCTAATCAGTATTTTAGGAAACTACAGGAGGAAGATAAATTAGTAAGGGTTCTTTTTTTTTCTCCACAAAAGGAGAATGCATAATGATAACCTTGACCCTTCAACATAACAACCAAAGTAGTCTCATGCAATTAGCGGATCAAATTAATTAAGTTCCCTTCCTTTTGTAATCTGTGTCCTTGGAAGTAGGGAGGGAAACACTGATTGGAGTGTTGCACAACCTTAAAGTAACCAGAGTGGTTCTGTTTTATTCAATTACACAGTATAATTCTATGTGAACAGTTCTGCCTTATCCTTCTCGAATTCTTTCTCAGCTAATTACCGAAGTACTTAGCTAGCGATAACTAGATTCGCAAAAACACCCACAAGAATGGATGATAAATATGCAAAGAAATTTTTCAATCATGTTTTTACACACTCTCATCTTTCTCTTTCGCAGCGCGCGCGCGCGCGCGCGCGCACACACACACACACACACACACACACACACACACACACACACACACACACACACACACACACACACACACACACACACACACACACGCACGCACGCACGCGCGCGCGCGAGCGCTCGGGGTGCTGTATAAAATTTTGTTGCAATTGATCGTAGGTTAAAATTTATTTATTTTCAGAAATTTATGTTTACTAGAAATCCGCTTACATATTTTCTAGACAGTAAAATAATTATATAATCTTGAAATAAACTTTATTTCGGTTGCATTCGATTTAAATTTTTTATTAAGGCGAACTCAAAGTAAAATGGCAGATTTCATATCGAAGTGAACTCGAGGTGTTAACCAAAAGCCAACTCAAGATAAGTTTACGAATTATAAACACGTTAGCACTGAGGATAGTCTGTTAGTTTCAGACTGAAATATTTGGCAAACATTAAAATATTCTTGTGTTAACGTGTTTATAATTCTTAATTTAATGTCAGAAGTGTCTCTCAAGAATAGAATCAGATAAGTTTATTTTCAACTTCTATTTGTTTGCACTTTTCTGTATCAGCCACTAAACAATTCCTGCATCATCTTCAGCTTCTTTCCATCCACTACTAAATACAGGCCTCCGCCATAAATTTCCAGTTGTCTTTGTCGTTAGGTAACGTCCACCCTCTCATGCCATCTATCCATCTTGTTCTCTGTCAAATTTTCATTTTCTTTCCTTATCTTGGTATCCACTCATTGCTTAATTTTGTCCATCGTTCATCTGTTAATCTGCTAACATGGCCAGCATACCCCAGTTTTAGAATACTTCCCAAAATCCTCTACTCTGGCCATCCCTCTAAATCTACTTTTTTTTTTATTAGATCAAGTGTCTGTACAGTAAGTTTTTCTTTAGATGTTTCACTTGCTGATAATGACTTTCTTAAATCCTTAGCAACTTCTTTTAAAGCTGAAGCTATTCGTTACCTCTCAGATAAGTGATTCATTCATACTTCTTTCTTTCAACCTTCCTTCGTGAAGACACTTCACGACTAGCCTATCTGTATACAGAGGTTTACCTTCATATCAACTGCCCTAGTATCCTATCCCATAATGCAAAAGCATTATGGGATAGGATACTATCTGTCTAAGTAGTAGTAGTAGTAGTAGTACTACTACTACTACCTAGACCGGTTTCGACCTTTATTATGGTCTCATCAGTGGGAGCCAGACCCAAGAATAAATCAAAGTTAAATCAATGCAGAAATTGTATATTTTCCATAAACAAACAAAAAAAAAATGATGTGTCACCTTATTATTAAATACACCGGACGAGAGATAGTGTTGAAAGTTTTCCCCTTGGTTACAATATATTATTATATATTATTTTCTATTCTATTCTATTATATATTGTATTATTATTATATCTTTTCTTCTCCTTTCAAAGTTCTGACATTATAAGTACAGATCAAATACTCCCTTAAAAATATGGATTTGACGGGCATTAACGGCAGTAGCAGCTGAAGGGGGGGGGGATGAGTACGTTAATTACCTCGAATGCGATATCTATTTCTCAAATTAATGATGGGATTAACTCAAACTCCCACGGTAGGTCCTTTCTGGATAATGTATTTGTGAAGAACATCATGATAGGGAAATTGAACATCTGTGCTTACCGACATCTAACAAGTGATACTTTTTAAAACCAAAGAGATTAGTTTAAAACAAAAAAATAATAATAAGAAGAAGCTAACTGAACTGTATTCACATTAAATTATTGTAAGGATCTGTGACTTATCTAAGTTGTTCGTCAAAGCCTAATAAAACTATTAGCAAATAGGTTCCTTTATCCACTCTCTTAGATTTCTAGCAACTGCCAACTTGTATAGTTTTAATATACAACTAGGACCAACACTTCATATTAAATCGATACAGTAGATAAATGGAAAACACTTCTTTTTTTTTATTTCACACTTCCATCATTTTCTAAGATGGGCAGTATGAATTAAAAAAAAAAAACGGAGAGGATCCATATTAAGGAACTGGGGAATCCAAGATATAATACATAAAGTTGACAGAAAAGAGGAACACTATCTATTGCCCTGTCATATACGAATAAAAAATTAATTAATCACGTATGTAATAGGAGTCATCAGTTTCTCAAAGAGTAGGTCTAAAAAAGACGATAAATTTAATTCAAAAGCACAAAATCCCTTGATAATCAACGAACTCAAAGCCAAAAATTTCTGCAAAAAGGTCTATTTTAAGCAAAAAAAAAAGAGATAAAAATATACATCCCAATGAATTCAACACATGCGTATTATGTAGGAGAAACTACATAACTAAATCAATAACTGAAAATTGACATGCTTATTTATCAATATCATAAATCATATTTATCAATATCAATATCATGTTGTTGACATTGACAAATGCGACACCAACATGAAACATACAAGAACTGATATAAATATAAATAAATATCATGGACCAACAGTCATACAGTCGGGTAAGTATAAACAGGGGCAGATTTAAGGTTGTTGTGACTCTAAGAGATCCCTCTACTAGGTAAATTCATGTTATCTATACCGAGATGGAGGCCCTCGTGTAATGTGAGGCCGTAATCTAAAACTTCTTTAGCTTATGTGTAAATCCAGTCCTGATTATAAAATTATGACACAAAATTTTAGATCAGTTAGAAGATATCAGAATATAAAATTAATATTGAGAAAATGCTTACGTGTTATCTGTATATTAAGGCTATTTAAATAATTCTGTTACAGTAGCATCTCTCTTGCTCTGACGATATTTCACTTTATGAACTAATAAAAACCATTTCTGGGTATTGCTGTTTGAAATTATTCTCTGTTGAACAAAACAAAATCGGATATGGAACACTGCTATCAAGCGCCGAGAGATGTGTAGTGAAAAAAACGAAATTAGTTCATTTTTTTCACAACATGTCGTTGGCTTTTAATTAATTTCTTTTAATTACCTCATGAATTTTAATTAATTTTCTAATGTGATCTTCTAAATAAATATAACTTAAAATCTACCTAGAGCAACAACGTGTCAAACAGGTAGCAGTCGTAGGCCTTACGCTACACAAACTGCTCATTTATCGCTTTAAAAATGAGAAAGCTCAGAGTAGAATCGATTTCTATTAATGTAGTCTAAATTGAAGTAAACATCATTTGTAATGAATGGACCAATGAATCGAAATGTTTACTGCATCCATTTAAAAATTCAGAGCAAGTTTCAGTCCAATCAGCGGCTGAAAATATTTAATAGGTCTGACCTACGGGGCTTGGTAGATCAAGTGGTTAGCGTATCCGTTTTCCAGCCAAGAGACTGCGGTTTCGAACCCTGCTATGGGCATGGATGCTTGTGATTGTCCTACTAACTATTTGTGGAAAAGACATCTGCAACTCTACCACTTCTACTAGAAGGCTTCCTCCCCAAAACCCACTGAGGTATGGGAGTAACCATACGGCGTCGATATTCACATGTGAATAAGTAATTAACTCTGACCTATAGAGTAGAGATGTCAAGTAAATATTTTAATCATTTGGAAATAGAAGTTAGTGGAAATGTGGCTTCATATTCTTTCTTTCAAGAATTTGTGACAATCACCTCTTTATAAAGAAAAAATCGTACCTATAATGAATAGTACCATTTTAAATATTGTGATGTTTCAGTATTGTGGTATTTTGAACAAGATTATGGTATCTTGTCACCGATTAACATAGCGTTTATCAGACAGTGAAGAATTAAATGATCTCCAAATAATATATTTTATGTAACACAATTTATTTTATAAATAAACATCGTAAGTCAATGTACATTGCTTTGTTGAGTGATCTCAGAGAAAGTGAGCCTAGGATGTTATTGTAAAACTCCGATAAGTGTGTGTGTGTGTGAAAACATTATGGCACATTTATGTGAATTTGACCAATTTGGGGGTTGTGATCTCCAGCCATATAAATTTGTTTTGTCCATCATCTAATTGAAAAGGAAACTGAAAGTAGACAATTTCTAGATTGACAATGCCAAGAAATTTGAAATTATTAATATCGGTTTGAATAATTCTGCTAATAAAATATCTGATAAAAACGAAATTGAATTTCGTGGATATCGTCTTGTGTGTATCAACTTTTGTTAAATTCTATCCAACCAGATCTGAGATATGCAGTATGATCAATAAGGATAGATTGACGAGTGTAATTTACAGAGCCAGGTAAACAGCAAAAGGGATTACATGAGCAACACATATTACTTGGTAAGAGAAATTTTTACTAATTAGCTATCTGGATATTTATTAAACGTAAAGGAAAGGACAAGAATAAAGCCATTCTTGAAAAACTGTATAAAGATGTGGTGAGTAAATTCGTAAAAGCCTGAATAAAATACCCATTTTATAAATGTTAAGTAGGTAATTTATTATATAAATAACTACCCATAAATAATTTAAATTCTCACGAGAACATTATTTAATAAAAAGAAAGGGTTATAATGAAATTCTTCGCAAGCGATTTCATATAGAACTTCTATAAAAATTTAGAAACTAATTTATTCAAATTTGAAATATTCAGTTAAAGAAATTTTCCTGCGAAATCAATCAGACTTTGGTGCAAAATTTGCATGAAGTTACTTAATTATGTTTCGAGTATGTTTTTACCGTTTTATCATTCCCTTGACTTTGAATGGCCTTTGGTTTTTCTCTTAGCGGATGATCTAACTGGACATCCAATAATGTGACCTCAAAGATCCCATCATCACATATCCGTTTGTCATGGCCATTTCAGTCACGCGAATATTAGTATTTTAAAAAAAAGTCAATTAAACTAAACTCGTTTAAAGTGTGTGTAGAGCTGTTGTTTGGGATAATCCTTTCCCCAGGAGTATCCCTTATGCTTGTTGTAAAACAACAAAGTAAATGCTGTATCGGAACTGTAGTATTATCTGAACAAAGCAGAATCCATGTGGGCGAATAAGATGACCCTTCTTTCAAGTAATATGACAAATCGAAGTTAGATTACACACGGGAAACATCATATTCCGGATTTTCTTGGGTTTTTGTTTGGATTATTCTGGTTTTCCCGTGAGTTAATATCAGAATAATTGTTTTATGAGGTCATAAGTAGTGAAATGCGTCAAGGGCATGAAGGGAAGTTTTAATTGCTCTGCCAATGAAACCTATTTTCCCAGATTTATAACAGTGAACAATGAATCATAATTTGCATACACTTCCGGCTTCTTTACTGCACAGATGCCCCAGATGAAATTCTGGTATACCTAGGATCAAATAGTGTTTCCAGTTTCTCTCAATATTATCACAAGCAATGCATTTATTTCCTGTTTCAGTTCGCCAAATCCACAGTTCTTAAACTACGTTTACTGACATAATTTTTTTCACATAACAAACTTGAAAAAAAAAAAATCGAAACAAAAATTCAATTGCTTGTCAGCTTATGAGGCTCAGGTAGAGTGAAACAGAGTGGAAAAATAAGGAACTAAAACATCACAGAATTTCCTGCTCGGTAATGTTTCGCTGTAAAATTATGTAAATGCAGAAGGATTGTCATTTACGCCCGATTGTTTAATTTGAATACAGAAACCATGAAGACTACGTAGAGGGTATTTTTGTATAACAGATGTTAATTACAGATGTGTTCCCAGGTCAATGTTATAGGCGGAAATAAAGTCCGAGTTTTCGATACTGAGAGCCCTTCCATCTCCGTTGAAAATTAATTCAAACAGTGAAGAGAGCACTTTAAATCTATTTTGCCAACTGATGGAAATATGATTTCAGCGTTACTTCAATGCAACGAATAAGAGGAAACACGACACGCATCATTAAAACAGCACTCTTAGATGTCAGACAACATGGCATCCCATCACAAAGCTCTTTCAAACACCGCCAGTTCTCTTCTCGCGGCCATTTGACCGGGACATAATTGCACCGACTTGGAAGCATCATATTCCTCCAATTTACCTGCTGCAAACACGTGACTCGTTACACGACAGGTTACGCCTTGCCCATGGGTGTGTCAGTTGACTTCTTTCCAAGCAGCGTATCTTCTCTCATCAATACCCACATACAGTTCGGCTGAAAACTTACTGAGTAACCTCTCTTCCTCCCTTTCTTCAATACAAGAGCTACAATAATCATCTGTTCGAAAACATATTAAGTATTTTAGTTTCCTTTTCCAGCCAAGTATTTGCTGACATGGCGCTGATGTGCTATATGTTTACAAATTTTGCATGCAGGCGTTTTTTACATTTTATAGTGTTAAAAATCAACACGACAGATGCTAAAATATATCGAAGTTATTTAACTGATTAGTTCCGTCACTAGAACTGACAATCAAGCATGATTTAGGAAGAGAATTCGGGGGAAGTTGAAATAGAGGATATATGCTCTTTGAGCTATCTCTCTTGCTATTAGCTGAAGGGCGCGATTGCAAATCTAAAGAAAATAAACTATTTTCAGATACCGCTAATCGCTGAGGTGTGTGTGTGCGTGCGTGTGACAGAGACAGAGTGAGGGGGAGAGAGAGAGAAAGAAAAAATCACTTACCTCTCTGCGTGACCTATTTCCATTCACTGTCCTTCGCTTAGGAGGCTAGCAACAAATGATGTCAAACCATGCCCAATAATTACCAACCAGCCAGCGTTTGCAAATAGGTGTTTCTTTGTTGTATGAATATGCATCACCAAACACCTCACGGTGTTCATGTAATCAATCAAAATCGTAGAATCCTGAACAATGGCGACTTCAAAAGGCATAGCGCTAACCAAAGAATTTTCAATTGCCACAAATAAAAACATTCTTGCAGAATAGCAGATTAAATTGTGTTGCATGTTCTGAACAAATAATAACAAGTGTAACATTATGATTACACTTGTCATTATTTACAGTGTAATATTATTAATATTAACACACACACACAGTAGCCACATCATTAGAAGATTCATTCTCCCCAAGAGCTAATGCTATCCATTTAGTTAGAAGACGGCTTAGATCACGTGAAAGGAAGCTGTGCGGCTATACAGTAATCCCTCGATTAATGCGCCCCCAATTAAGTGTGTTTTCGATTTAAAAACGCACTAAGTTATAGTGTGTTACAGTGTATTACATCGGTAACACACTTTAGTTACCGATTTAAAACATTCTACAAAGTGATTTTTAATGGCATACTACACTACTTCCATGTACACTATGTTCCAAATTTTTACCGCCAAAATTTATGTCGTCTGCTATAGTACGCCCACCGATTTGAGACCCTTCGACATTTCTGCGCATGTCACAAAAAGAAGAATCCATTCCGATAATAGGGTAATCAATCTGTCTTCTGGGATGAGTTGTTTATTATTACACGTCGGAAAATTAACTTCTCTTTTATGATCATTGTAGTTTTTAAAGTGATAATTATTTTGCTTGTATAACAGTTGGGAAATTTTATCTATAAAGCACGCGATTTCGCGTGTTGGTGACTAATTCGTACGTCCGTCATTTCTTTCTCCCCTTCAATGATAACGTCCAAGAGTTGATTAAATCTCATTCTGAAAAATTGAGTGATTCCGACCTGCTAAATTTAGATGCACAGTGGGAAGATCCCGAAGAATTGAAGAAAATTTAACCACTGATAGTCGTCAGCCAAAAGAGATTTCACAGAAACAATTTGAAAATACTTTTTCGTACAATCGAAGTTTTTAAGCAGCAGTGCTTAGAGGATGACCCTGATGAAGGAAGCAGTAAAATTTGCAGAAGAGTAGAAGAGGCAATAGGGCCATACCGTCGGTTGTATGAAAAAAAGAAACAAAATGCCCGCCAAACTACGTTAGCTCAATTTCTTTGTTAAGAAGTAGAATAATAAAATTTATATTCTGAATACGTTTTATTGTCTTTCAGCTTCATGGTTTTCCTTTAACCAGGCCCTGAGACATACCTTAATTCTTTTATAAAAAAATAAGGATCAAAAAAGAAATTTGAGGAACGAATTATGCTTTTTCCCATAGGTTATTGTATTCGATTAGTGCGTTTTCAATTAATGTGCCTGTTTTAAAGAACGCATTAGGCACACTAATCGAGGGATTGCTGTATATTATGGCTGTAAGTTGCACGTATTTGCAGACCAATTTGTCTGTTTTCTTGGGAAGGGGAGAATAAATACAATTTTTCAGAACAGAAATGTCTGCCACCTACGTATTTCAGGTAAAAAGTTCTTATAAAGGTTCTTCGGATTCTACAGCAAATTTGAAGGTATTTTCAACCAAAAAGATATCGTTTCCCACCTACTCCATAGAAGCAATGAACATCTATTGCGAGAAATAGTTAACTGGATATTTAAAATGTTTAAATGTGTGCACCCGAAGTCAGTCATGTAAAACAGCAACCTATTTGGATGTTTAAAAAATGACATTAAGAGCGTGCTAAGAATGGCCCACTGGCAACAAAATAATTCCGTTTTCGTGCAACAAGTGAAACTGTACGGAAGGAAAAAATAACTATTCTGAATTGAACAGACAGACCACAGTGGCCCAATAACGTATTTGTATAAGTGCGGTTTTTAAAATATATCATGCCTCAATAAGTAGTCCGCGGAATGTTGGAGTTACAAAAGACAGTTCCCATCGCATCACTTCCGTCAGCATAAAACAGAACACTAGACCAGGGAATGAAACTGGCCCACTTGAAGGCTGGAAAAAATAGAATGTCTGAAGAACCCATATTCCACTTATTCTACACCGATGAATGAATGAAGATATAAAGAAAGAAGCACAAGTGCTGATGGACCCATCGTATAACGAAAATAGGACAGGTAAGATGGTAGTATATAATGGTTGGAACATATTTCCTAAAAATACTTTCGATCCTCTTATAGCCATAGCAACACCTGAACCACATCATATCGGGTGTAAACAAGATTGTATAGGATGCTTCTTTCGTGTCAGCGCTTATTCGCCATGGGGAGAACTCCTCCAAAAACGATGTCTCATAACATAAGACTTGCATCACAGGAGTGGCTTCAAAAACTTATTTTTTTTCTGCTTTATTAGGCCTGATCATTTGCTTGATTACCCCACTGAACACTTATGGAAAAATATACACTGAGCAGTCACGTGCATTCTTATTCCTCATATATATATATAGAGTGGCCCATAAGTCATGGACCATGCCGTAGAAAGGGACTGTCTTTGCGAAGTCAAAAATAAAAGGCATTTACGTGATGTGGTTTTTTTCATAACAAATAAAAAAATTCTGGAGATGCTAAAAAAAATTATGCAGTTGCTTCACAAAGACGGGCTCTTTCTACGGCACTTCAGACATAGTAAAAACCTTCTACTTTCATATTGGTACTTCCACAGTAGTAAAAATCAGATAATTACCTTCACATAGAGCGCAATGAACTTGTTATGATACAGTATTCAAATCAAGATAATCATACGTCCGACTTTATCGAAATTCATTGTCATTCTATACAATTAAAAGAGCTGGCATACACGTGGATGTAGCTTTTTATATGCAGATGTCAGATATTCTTGTTAACAATATGCTATATTAATGTATAAAATAGCTGCAGACTGTTCTGTTCCAGAAGATACAGCTGAGCACTAATTTGCAAACACGAATAGTAGGTAACTTTAAGATATTCAAAAACCATCATTAATCATTCTTTCATTTATACAATTGATCGTCTGTGCTGTAACCTTATTCAAGTCCTTGTTACTTATTGACATGAATGAAGCAATAACTAATCAGACTAAGATACGAGATAAGTCTTCATTGTGTCAAATATGTCCAGCATTGTTTCTGCGATCAAGCCCATTTCTTTAGCTCTTTCAAAGAGGGGAAGTTAAACTTGTCTTTAGACGGCGCACTTTATACCGGAACGATAGTATTACAAACGAAGTGAACTAGCAGGGGGGCGAGTGACAGATTGTTTAGAGACTGGGAAAAAGATTCCATTCTTCGTTCTTTCAGCGATGACTCTTGAATAAAAATATCAGGCTCCTAACTGACTTTCTTTTTATCATTATTTCAAACACGAAAGGATGCTGGAGTGGTACCAATGGATGGAATGCGAAATTAAAAAAGAAGGCCGCATTGCATCTGAATAGGTTGC
The DNA here is from genome assembly GCF_054136105.1 of Typopeltis vanoorti. Taxonomy (NCBI): domain Eukaryota; kingdom Metazoa; phylum Arthropoda; class Arachnida; order Uropygi; family Thelyphonidae; genus Typopeltis; species Typopeltis vanoorti. Next base: position 16,679,991 of record NC_143554.1, read on the forward strand.
GATTTTTATGAAATGCGTATGAATTGGAGAAGAAATGTTAGGTCAGTGAGAGTGTGCAGCTGGAATGCGAATGAACTGTACGTAATAGTTGCACGTTTATAACAGGTTTAGAATAAATTATCTTCGCCTAATCACCAACACAGTTTCTCTTTACACTTGGAATACTGAAGGTCACTTACATTCTAACCAGAAAGGAAACTTTCGCCTATTTCCGTGAAAACTGTCGAAGCCTGAAAAAAGATCTGTTGCTTATCATTTCAGTCTCAAAAGACGATAAGAGAATTCACGGAATGCATACCAAAGCATCAAAACAAATCAAATGCATAAATGTTAAGTGGTCAAGATGGAGATACACCCTCTGTCCAAAAAGAAACCGAACTTTACGAAAAAAAAGAAGAAACTAGTGGCGCCACCTGTTGTATCTTTATGTTGTCGAAAGAGGCAACGTTCCTTAGTGTTGTGTCAACTGTTTATGACATTTGTTTCATTGGAAGCCGAGTTTTAGTGCCAAGAGTAACAGTGTGTTTTGACGAACGGTCGGAAAATCAGTTTCAAACAGAGAGCTGCGATTGGCTTTTGTGTTAAACTTGGTAAACGTTTTACCGAAACGCATTAAATGCTTCAAAAAGCATACGGTGATGAATGCTTATCCCGTACTCAAGTTTACGAGTGATTTAAGCGATTTCAAAGTGGTCGTGAGATGCTTGAGGACGACGAAAAGCCGGGCCGTCCAAAAACTGGACTGAGCGAAGTTAACATCCAAAAAGTGCGCGATTTCATCAAAGAAAACCCGAAATCGTCCGTGACATTGATTGAAGATGATTTTGGGATTCCAAAATCAACTGTGCACAACATTTTGAGCGAGAGTTTGGATCTTCGTAAATGGAATTCGCGATTTGTTCCCTACAAGTTGACCGACGACCAAAAAATGTATCGAATTGAACACTGCAAGGACCTCATTAAAATAGCTAAAGGACTCAAACTTCTTTAAAACGATCGTTACTGGTGACGAAACGTGGTGTTTTGAGTATGAGCCCGAAACAAAGCGCCATAGTGCTGAGTGGAGACCACCAGAGGAGGGGCATCCGAAAAAAAGTCGCTTGGAGAAGTTAAAAGTAAATACAATGTTGATTTGTTTCTACGAATCCAAGGGCATTATCCACAAAGAATTCTTTCCGCCTGGCCAAACGGTCAATGGTGAGTTTTATTTCGAAGTTTTGAAGCGATTAATAGCGAGAATTCGTCGCGTACGGCAGGAATATCGTGACGGCCGACCGTTTGTCAAAACGCACTGTCACTCTTGGTACTATAACTCGGCTTCTAATGAAACAAATATCATAAACAGTTGATACAACACTAATGAAGGTTGTCGCTTTCGATAACAAAAAGATACAACAGGTGGCACCACTAGGTTCTTATATTTTCGAAAAGTTCGGTTTCTTTTTGGACAGAGGGTGTATTACGGTTAAAGTAATCCAGTGCTGCAGGAAACTTTTGAGATAAAAGAGACACCCATATTTGAAAGTAATAAATGTTTCCGTTTGAAGTCGGCAATTTCTTAATCTCATTATAAGGATTTTAAGAGTTCTAAACTTTGTTAACTTACTATACTTCTTATCTGGAAGTCGAACTTTTCTAAGAAAGAAACTGTTTCTTCGTTATGACAATACACCGATATACTTCCTACACCAAGTGCCATTTTTCCAACGCCTGCTCAAACACTTAGTATTGCAAATGATCCAATAGTTCTATAAATCGGAAGCCAGATCAAATATCTTCACCAGATAACAATTTTCCACACAGATAGCCGCCGCAGTCCGGTTAAAAGAAGCTAACAAAAAAAGGTATCACTTCTCATTGAAAATGGTTGAAATCATCAGCACTGAAAGTTGAAAACTTTTGCTCATTTGAATAGCGAGTAATTTGTCAAATAAAACATCGGAATGCTATGTACCTAAGATGCGTGCGTGAACGATCCATAGGAGAAGAAATGACATCAAGTTGCGATCTGAATTACCTGGAGGACACTTTCATTCATCAGCAAAAGTATGGATTTGTAGTCATTTTCGGAATGCCTCTGAATACAGAGACTAGGAGAAAGAAATCACCCTGAAATATTACGGCATTAGCTGAAAATGATGAAAAGATTTAAGATCGGTCCACCATCCACAGTGTGTAATCAAAAAAGGGTCTTCCTCCATATGAAAAGCTATCAATAATACATTATGGTGGTAACTCTCTAAAGGTCCTATCTGCATTATACTTAGAAAGATTATTGGTGAAAAATGTCCGGAAAGTAGTTAGTATTTTTAATAAATAAGATGTGAACAATTTATGTCGGATCGTTGGTAATAACAAATGCTCAGCAACCCTTGTAAGATCGGTGTAGATGAAAAAAATTAAATGAGATTATGAACACTAAAATCTCAAAGTAAACTGATTTTGAATCTTCACATACCTTCAAAAACGTTCAAATGGTTGGTGGCATTAAGAGATCGATTGCGACAACAAATGAAATTGAAAGAAGTAAGCAGGTTTTAGACAAACAAACAAACAAAAAAGATTCTATATTGTTATTGTTGTGGTTATAGCCTTTCGGCTGTTTAGGGGAAAGCTATCTACGCCACCATCTAGGGAAATGACTATGAGCAAGGTAGTTTTCTGTTGCCTTCCTTGCCGTAGTATATCCTATGGCTGTAGCTGCGTGTGTTCATGGGGCCAGTTTGCCTTCTTGCGGGACGAAAAACCCCAGATAAACTGGCGGAAAAAACGCTGCTGTCCATACCCAAGACCGGCTAACTTGGCTATGGCTGAAGAAGATCCTTACGCTCCTCACGTCGTCGACGGGAATCGAACCCAGGACACTTATTCCCCAGGCATATGGTTGGGAAGCGCAAAGCCAATCGGATGAGTTCTTGAGTTTGGAGCCGAATGCCCGCTAGCTATTTTCATGTTTCTAATTTTGTGGAGAGTGGTGAAATTCTACGGGATTTACGGGATTCTCGTATATTAACCATTCGATATTAGAGTAGTACTAGTACAGTAGCTTAGGAAAGTTGAGGTTCAAATAGTTCGATGACTCTATTCCAGAGACCAAATATGAAACTTTTCAAGTCATTGGCGCACCCAAGGAGGGGGACAAGGGGCCCTTGCTCCCCAAAAGAAAGAGGGAAAAAAGACTAGAAAATTTTCCAAAAATATTTTCCTAATTAAAATTATTTTATTTTATTATTTTTTTTAATGTTGTGTCCTGTCTTCTATTTCTATACCACTTATGAATTACCGGTCACATAAGGAGGGAATACCCTCTGGCTCTCCGGATTCACGGCCGTTGTGAACGCAAGGAAAACGAAGTAGTGCTCGGGAGATGCTTTGTTTGCCCGAGCTGGGCCAGAGATCACGGGTATCATGTATTGGCGATCACTGTAGATGCTCAGTCATAGGTCGTATGCAATGCGTAGTGTATTCTCAAATCATCTACTCGACTCTCCCCCCCCCCCCAAGATTAAATTATGAGTGCGCCACTGTTTCAAGTTACTTCAGGCTCCAATAAGAGAGGTGATAATCTCATACTAGATGATGAAATTCATCTACCACGTAAACATGTTCATAAATATCGATGCCATGGTGGCATTCGAGTGAATAGCCTGTTGGTCGGAGAGCAAATACGCTAACCATTCGACCAGACCGACTAAATATGCAAAACACATCATATGAGGAAAGGGGTGAAAGGGTTCGTAACAGTGGAAGCGAAACGGGTGATTGTCGGAAATTGATAGTTGAATACATGAATAAGGCTTGAAGAGCTCACAGCAGTGCCGTATGTGAGCTGGGGGTAAAGAAGGATGGAGAAGAAACTTTTGACGCATTTTCTTGAAAGTCTACAAATTGTAGTCCTTGAGGAAAAGTGAAGAAGGAAAACTATTCTAAAGAAAAACTCTACACCTATCTTTTAAAAAAGATGAAAGAGCTGAAAGATTAGAAGGTACAATGAGCTTGGAACTGAATGGTCGCTAGCTATTTTGGTGTTTCTAATTTTGTGGAGAGTGGAGGATTGCATATACCAACACAGTTGAACAGTGGTCATGGAAATATGCGCTGAAACGCGCGAGAGTTAGCTATCGGGCAAAAAGACCACATCGTTTGTGTGTTCGATTGTCTTTAAATGAACATAGCAGGCAGTTATCGTAGAAAACTCACGTTAAATATTTTAATCACAACTTTTTTGAAGCGCGACTGGTTAAATTCAACTGTCAATTGCCACAAGTCTGAGAATGGAGCAGTTTTTCACATTCTTGACTTGCAAAGTAAACAAATCATCGATGATGTCCTCAATAATTTAGCAGCGAAGCTGAGCAGAATTCCTGCAGCAAACAGTGAGAATATATGACTAGACTAATCTCATAGAAAATGATCTTTTCTATGAGAAAAAAATTTTTCTTACTGGAAGGAAAAAAGAGGAAGCAAACATCAGGATATAAATATTTGATGTCTCGAAATTAACTGTTGTTAGTTTGATGTTTTCGAAATCAAATAACAACACGATTTATTCTAAGAGAGATTTAAAATAGTGAAAAGTAGATGCAAAAAAAAAAATTGTTAAGCTTCAGTCTTTTGTAATCATGCCCTTTTTCAGAACTGATTACAAAGTTAGAGAGGGGGAAATGTGATGTACTGCAATTTTTAAAGTAAAATTATTGTTTTAATTTTTACTTGCCTTGCTTTTGAAAATTTAGATTTTAGTGTACAATAAAAACTGAAAATGATAATATATTCAGTAAAAGTGAAAGGGTTAACCTTTCGAATGTAGGGTGCATTAATATGTTCTTAACTTCATTGATTTTGTCTATATTTTCAAAAAAAAAAAAAAAAACGTTCGTGTCACTTTAAGACTTCCAGATTTATAGCAGTTTGTATTTAGTAGAAATAAAGCAAGTCTACTCATGTTTCGTCGGCTGAAATGCGCGACAGTGCAATCCTTAGACAAAATGCCAGCATCCAAAACTTTTTGCTGATTGTTGTCCTGCCTGGTGTGTTAAAATTATTGCTGGTATTTTAAAGGGAGAACTTCTTTTATAAATTTGAAAGAAGGAAGATCAATCTGCAGTAAACAGAGGACCTTCTTGAATTAAAGGCACTTAAAAAAAGGAGTAACGAACTAGTGCCGAAATGTGTGAACGCTTTATCTTGGTATAAGCGTTATTCCTGTACTTATCTGAATTTTCACGATGCCAGAAACCATGAATTTGAATGCTGTTACGTTAATAAACGTCTCACAATTAGAGATGAAAATCCCCAGATGGTGACACCACCATCTTTCTTATTAGAACCCTGAAATAGCTTCAAGAAATTCTGTTTAATCACTAGGTCAGTTCTCCGATTATCTAACCATTAGCCTTCCCACAAAACAAAGACTGGGTTTCCGACCTTTCGCGCATGGGATTATCATTTAAAAAAAAATACACTACAGTTGGAACCTGAAATCGTTGATAGCCATAATGAATTCTACTCTCGAACACTCTGAGATGATTACTGTGCAGTGGTGGCTCGTGGCATGAAATCGTGGGGGTGTTGCAACTTTCGAAATACATACACACACTGTAAGTATAGTGTATACGTGTTTGGATAAAATATCAAAATTATGATAAAAATTAAAAAAATTAAACATGAAAAAATATTGTTTATTATCGATAAAATTATACAGTTTAGTATAATTCAAAATTACTTAAAAATAAAACCCATTCCTTTAATTGTAATTAAAGAAATGGATTTACAATTTTTGGACATTACAAGTAAATCCATTAACTGTAATGTCCAAATATTTAAAGAGACGGAGTAAACACGATAAGCACTACGAACACTCTACTACTGGCGCAAACTGCATATAAACAACAGCGGAACTGCGCGAAGGACAGTGCCGCATTACGCTAATAGCTCGCATCTCAGTATGACGTGCATATGTTTGCGCGTGTAGCAATATGACACTGTGGTAAACACAGTGCTCTAGCGCCCTCCTAAGTGCTACAAGATGGATTTTTATTATTTTTTATACAAAATAAGAGAATTGTATAAGATTGTTGATGATAAAATTAAATATTACAAGCAAATAAATTAATAAATATATTTATGTGTGGAAAAAAATTGGGGATGCTGCAGTTCTGCAGTGCCTACGCACAAGCCGCCCCTGTTACTGGATTATTTAAACTGGTTCTATCAAATGTTATTGCAGAGGACATTACGTGATTTATCAACTGATTTACTCAGTTGGTTTTGGACAAGTTCAAATTACGGACAAAGTAAATAATGCTATGAGTATTACGCATGCTAATTGCTAATGCTTTTGTTTTGGCCGGTTTGCCTGTTCTCCGGGATAAAAAAGCAGACTTTCTTGGAGACAAAACCGCTTTCAACCTCAGTATGAAACCAGCTAATTCATCTTCAGTTGTAAAAGACCTTAGGAAGGTTCCTCACGTCCTACACAAGACTCGAACCTTGGCCTTCCCAGCCAAAGGGCTGGGAAGGTTAAGGTTTCCGGCACCGTACGTTATTAGTTATTAATACATTTGAGTTCTTTAGAAACATAGTCTTTTATTTTGTTTATGCAATCAAGTGATCGAACAAGAAAAACGGTAAACTAAAACTTAACAAGTTCAGAGAGTGTGTAATTATATAAGTGACATTAAATTTCAAAAATATCTATAAAAATTGTTAAACGAAGCAAACTCCAATTAAAAATATATAAAAGTATTTTAAATTAAACAAAAAACTAGAAATTAATTTTAAGGTTATGTTCTGCATCTACATGAATGACAGGAAACGAGGGAGTAACAGAAGCAGGGGTGGCTCGTGCATAGCCACTGCGGAACTGCAGAATCCCCAATTTTTCTCGATACATAAATATATTTATTGATTTATTTATATTTGCTGGTAATATTTACTTTTTGCTGGTAATATTTAACATCAACAATCCTATATAATTCTCTTATTTTGTATAAAAAATAATAAAAATCCATCTAGCAGCACTGTGTTTATCCCAGCGTCATATTGCTACGCGCGCAAGCATATGCACGTCATAGTGAGATGCGAGTTATTAGCGTAATGCAGCACTGTCAATGGCGCAGTTCCACTGTTATTTATGTGCAGTTTGCGCCAGTAGTAGAGTGTTCTTTAAATAAACATTACAATTAAAGACATAACATTTGTTATAGCAATTTTTAAGTAATTTTGAATTATACCAAACTGTATAATTTTATCGATAATAAACAATGCTTTTTCATGTTTAATTTTTTTTAATTTTTACCATAATTTTGATATTTTATCCAAACACGTATACACTGTCCTTATAGTGTGTATGTATATTTAGAAAGTTGCAGCACCCCACCATTTCAAGCCACGAGCCGCGACTGAACAGAAGTATACTTTTTGTACATACACGTTCAAAATCTATGTGTATTATCATCCTGGTGATATGGATGCTCTCGGAGAGATTTCGGAACCTATCTGTTTCGTACAATTTTCTTGGCAATATGGATTATCTAGTTCTACTTCTAAACACAGATTAGACAGTGTGGCCGCAATGTAAGAAGAAACTTGGAGTATTTTCTTGTCTTCATGGGATAGAACGCAACTCAGAAACGGACCTCTTTTTACGCATGTCAATATGAAGGAGACGGTTGTACAAAAGTTTTCAAATAAAGATGGACTTATAGAGTATTTTTCAAATGACGATATTCACAGAGAGATATTAAACGCGTAAAGTAACTACAGAAAGAATATGCGATAATATCCTGACAGTAGTGGTGTTATTAATGATATATTGGGCACATTTATCTCAATGCATACTGTTTCATCTTCGCCGTTTAAATATTTCAGTCAATAGGCGAGGTATGACCGGCGAGGACTAACCCAAAAACATTCTACTCGGTGAGAAAAGTTCTCAATTGCTAATAAATATGAATTTCCCATATGTTAACAAATATAAGTATTTAATGAATTGATGTAAGCAATCCTCCATTCAAAAACCAATCCTATGTCTATTTTTATTTCGCAGAAGTGAGAGATATATTCATTGAATTAATTTAAATTAAAATGACAGCATACACGTTTCTGTTACATCGAATGACATCTGTATTTCTGAAGATAAATTCTGCCTGTTACTTTCGCCCAAAAGGAACCATTCGGCAATTTTTATGATCATATGAAAAATCACGTGTTACTATACCACTGGAGTAGTCGTGCCAATCAAATGACTCCACTAATTCGAATACATCCGTAATGCTTACACGAACAGGTTCATGGCATGCTTAACTTTCATTCCAGCCGATATTCTACCAGTCTCGATTTGTCCTCTGCCTGTGAAACTACTTTACTCCTTTTCTATCCTAAATCAGAAGAGGAGACAGTGTAAAAAATTTCTCTGCCTCGCTGATTAAACTTACAGATAGCTACAGTTTCCAATAATGCTTATTCTCCTCGCTCGTAGAACAATAGGCATTTCGTTGCTTGGAAAATGAAATTTCTATGCGCTGTTCATCCTCACGAATCGACATCTGTGTCAGCAGTCCCTGCAGAGCAATGTATAACCTACTTACTTGAAAGCAATTGGCGTCTAGTAGTGTAGTGGCGGAATGCTTGCCTTCGAGGCCGGCAGTATGTCGTGAATCACACTACGGCCATGTACGTGGAATCTTCCCCTGTTGGTGTGTGAGTGTAATTCAGTATTTATTGAGTGCACTATTCTTCAAGCATTTAGAGACAGTGACACCAGTCGCATGTCTCTTCTGTCAATGACCGCAGTCACGTGATCGGAATATGCAACAACGCTAAATCGAAATTTCGGGTGAATCCTGATAGAATCTCACTGTATACATTTCGAGAAACCAAAGTTAAAAGAGAAAATGACTGAACTGCAGATTTAACGAAAAAAGAACTTAAAAAAAAACGAAATAAATCATAGTTAATTCAGTACTTTTACCTTTTCTGCAATTAATAAAAGAAATTCAGCTGCAAAAAATCAAGAGTAATCTGCATATAAATGTATTAGTAATGCATAACATATGAACTCATGAAAAGTTCAGTAAATAGCAGAACTGATTATTAATCTGACCACATTGAGAAAAGAGTGCCAAATATTACTTCTCTCTAATGTAATAAGCTGCTGATACTACCGATTTCACTAAAAATAGTGTTACTTTCATTTGGAAGAGCGTGAATCTAGGAGGAGAAAGAGGAAAGGAGAAATTGGGAGAGAAGATGTATGCTACAGGAAATATCAGCCTGCATCCCATTTTCCCCTGCGTTTTAGGCTCAAGCTCAATGGCCTGTCAACGCCAAATAATTAGACTTCTTTGAAATCTGATTAATTCTCTGATAGGAGGGGGGGGGGAAAGGATGATCCTCTCTGCACAATGGATGTCAATGTTTATCAAGTTGAAAAATGCTGCCAATTCCGTATTTGACCGGCTAACTCACCTTCAACTGAAAAGTCATAATAAAGGTCCTTGACCTCCTAGGCATGGTTAGAATCCAGGTTTTTCTAACTAAAGGGAATCGTCGAAACTGACTGAGCTACGGAAGCTCATATCAACATATTAAAATGAGCAGATTGCTTATCTAAGAAATTCAGAGGGGAAAGTAACCAACATATTTTAGCTCTCTACTTTCGCTAGATGGAGGCCATAAAGTTTCTTCAAGTCTTTGAATTAGTAATCAAATTGGAAAAGTTACAGTGAATATATCAGTAAATTGAAGAACCTCCGTAACACCACAAGAGTCCATACTATGTACTGGTATATGTCATGCTGATCAAAATGTTTCCAAGTAGGACAGGAGTGTTGTTGTTGTTCCTTTATTTCTTTCTTTTATTTGTGTCGGGGTCTCCTCCCCCCGTTCCTCGACCTCCCCTTAAGACTGGTTGAACCCTCCTAATGAAGGATTAAGTACTATATATCCTATGACTGTTTTCTGTGTGTGTTCACGGGGCCGATTTGTCTGCTTGGGGATGAAAAACCACACATAAACTGGTGGGAAAAAACCCTGCTGTCCACACCCAAGACCGGCTAACTTGGCTATGGCTGAGAAAGAACCTTAAGCTCCTCACGTCGTCGACGGGAATCGAACCTAGGACACTCCTTCCCCAGGCATTTGGTTGCGAAGCGCATAGCCACTAGGCTAAACGCGCGGACTGTATGTTTGATAAAGAGTAACAGAGCTCATTGATTATCCCGTTCTTCACTGATTTGGTGAGTCATCAACAGGAGATCTTTAACGGAAGGTAAGTTAGCCAGTCTCATAAGGAGATGGAGGTGTTTCCTCCGAAGGAAGAAGAGGAAAAAATCGGCGATTCACATACCGTTCAAACAGGCATGAGAACACAATTAACATATTATATACTTTCCTTATATCTTTCGTTACTTTCATTCCAACTAACCCACACCCAATCTCCGTGACAAGGTTTACGAACAATAACGCAGAGCTATGAGAGAATGCAGTCATTGAAATTTGATTATTCATCGAGAAAATATAATTTTGATACTTTGTTGTTTTTGGGAAACTGACTCTGGTTAAATTATTGGCAGCTGCTTGTTATAGTAATCTACGTTATAGCCTATTTCTTGTAAATATTCTGTAGCATTTTTTCCAAGGTTGGAGAATTTGGTGCTTGAAAATGGTGCGAAATCGAGGTGAAGTATTTTAATAACTAAGCATACGAAGAAAATAGCACACACAAAAAAAGAATTACGACTGTCTTCATGAAATAAGTATCAATGTCCATAATTAAGAATACAGCTAAGCATTTTATTTTAAAATCATCACTAAAATAATAGCGCTCCTGTTAATATTTTCTACAAATGCTACTAATCGCCAGAACTAATCAACAACCACATGAAGTATATTGAAGCCCGTCTTGTTACCAAGTAATCTGACAAAATCCGTTCTCTTAGTGCCGCAGATTTCTCCATCGCTAAAGAAGCTGATGACTTAATTACAATCCGTTATAGTCAATTTCCTGAAGTGAAGTTTGTTCAGAATTGCGGCAGTAAATGGCGTCGTTCGCCTAAATGCTACTCAGGATAAACCACACTGGCACGAAAAACTCATCTTACTTCATTCCAACAGTTGAGCTTGTTCTCTTCTCATTGTAATTTTTGGGAATAATACAAATCAGTCCTGCGTGGATATAAAATTAAGAAAATGGACTACCTTGTTGTTCTTTTGTCAGTAACAATTACGCAAATTTGCACGCATGCAATTTACCCTGAAACAAGTTACGAAATAAGTATAATTGAGTCTGTTTGATGTACTTGGAGTAATGTTCTGTGCTTAGCGTTATTCATTACATGATATATAAAAAGACTGGCTTTACAATTATCATATATTTCCTTTCTTTTCACATATAAGACTTTTTATTCACACATAAATAAAGAACAATGAAAGAATTTTAATCTTAACTGATTTCGGATGCATTTAAATGTGGGAAAGAGCTCACTAAAACATAAATTGAGCATTTATACGAAACGGATTAAAAACAGGAATGTTACGGATAATAAGATAAAACCGAAAAGACCAGTTAATGATACAGAAGAGTGAGCAAAACACGGAATAAGGAAACTCCAAGTACTGAGTATCACTAGGTATTGGGTTTGCTTTAAAGGAAACAACTTTTAGGAAACGGGAGAAATGTCGCGTATCCTGAAAGGCTGTAGAAAGATAGTAATAATTTATTCACATAACATCATAAAATAGTATATCGAGAGGGGAAGAAAAGAGAGAGACAGCGAGAGTGAACGTGACCAGTGGCATAGCGCAGGATTCTGATCTTTGGCTGTTGCTCTTTAGGACATCAATTGTCTGCTCTTGGTGATGCGGAGTTCGAAATGCAACAATGAATGATTTCGATATGGAGATGTGAAGAGATCGCAAACTTTATACGATAACCACTGCTCCTTCAAATATAATATTTGAATCACGAGCTAGGTAGGATCTAACTTACTCATCTGCGGAGATCTGAAACCCGTCATGCTGTAATATTATTACAAAAATTTCTAAAGCTGTTTCATCAAAATATATTTCAAAAGATTGTATATTTTTATAGCCTAAACAGATTTAATTTGTTAATCAACTAGCTAGTTAAATAATCGGTTCATTTTCCATAACAGTAAAAGCTATTGTGAGAATAATTATCCAAGTCACACTTAATTAAAATGTCAGTGTAGGATTTAAGTTTAAGGAAGCAATGAAATTAGATCAGCATTGGGTAATGAATACACGAATTTCTAAGGAAAAATTAAATAAGTTAAAAGCAAACGAAACACGAAACCAACGAAGCCAATTAGAGCTGCAAGTCACGCTGACTTGTTTCTACTCGTTTAATGTAAAATCACAATTGAATTTGAGAGCAAAGGGTTCGAATTTCTACTAAGAATTATGACATGCAATGAAATTCTCTGAGGCGTAAAAGATTAAGCCCGCTTAACCGGAGGAATTTCTGGGCAACAACACATTACACATCTGATTACATCGCCAATTGCAAAGGGAAAGTTTATCATACGCAATATTCGATCTCAAATTTTAAAGAAAACTAAGATAAAAACCGTTCTACTGATGCATGCTCCGAAATAATGAATAGGTATAAACGCTTTTGTGATTAAACAAAAATAAAATAAAAACTCGTGTCTCATTCCCACAAGACGGCTATCTGATTTAAATCTTTCCAACGCTTGAGCGGCAGCAGCACATACTGGCACAAAGGCAAAAGAGTTCCCCCTAGCTTAAGAACCGAACATATAATTAGCAAGCAGCTCTTCTTATCACACAATGTATCCATAAGACGATCCACGTCAGCTCTTCTTTAGCCCGGTTTATAATAATAGTGCTTTCAGAAAATGATGAGCTAATAATGTGCAATTCCGAATCAAGAATTCTGATGTATATTTAATTAGGAACTTAAGAAATCGCCATACAAAGTGATTAATTTAACAAGCAAAGCCATGGTGGAAGTTTTTCTTGGCGCATCTAAAGTGTGTTAAGAGAACGACTAAGAAAGACAAACACTGAAAGAGAACAAACCTTATTGGTGTCAAGATAATTCTCTGAGAAGGAAGAAAACAGGTTTCAAAAGGATTGTGTTTGAAAACATGGCTAACTTTCTTCAGTCAAGTTACTTTTTTAATGGCTTAGTTTTCGGAAGGAAATTTTATTTGCACACCGGCAACAGGAAGTGTGTAATGGTGCGGAATATCTTTGTGAGAATGAAAGGCTTTTTGCGTTGCAAGCACTCTTCATTGCCAATCAGAGACGTTATCCTTCGCTGTCCGAAGAATAAAACCCTGATGTCAAGGAGACTTTCAGTTTCTTTTTTACGACTGCACTTGCTGTGTTTATCAAAAGCAATTGTTATTTTCTACAATCACACGTCGTGAATGATAATGAAAGCATAAACATTTGTTTGGAACTAATGAACATCAAAAAACAGCTAATGGTAACTTTCATTAGCCAATAAAATATAAATAATTAAATGCAAAAAAGCATTGCCCTGCTTCCATTTAAAAATTCGGGCAATAAAACTTTCATTAGACGCTATCAGTATAACACTACTCCTGGCATAGCTTAAGAGTAAAAATAGTGTTCCCTAATGAAGACAAACAGCTGGATTGATGAAACGCATGAGTACATATAATGAAATCTACAGTCCAGTGAGTTCGACCGTGATGTCCTGATTTCGTAGGCGAAAGCTGCAAATATATATTGTAATAATGTTGAGCGTGGCAACAGATATTCTTAGCTTTTAAGGAGGAAGATTTCCTTCAAATAGAGATGTGTATTACTACTTTCAAACTGTAAAAACAAATAGGATATCTGTCACTCGAAGAGCACAATTCTGCTTGAGTGAGAATGGGAGTACAGCAATGTACTCCCATTCTCATTTAATTTAAACTATATTCCTCTAGTGTATATGTATATATAGCAAGAAATAAATGGCGAATTTGTCAACAAAGGAAAATTGCAAGTTTAGATCGTGCTATATCCTTAGCAAAATTAAAACAGAGATTAGGATTTTCATTATTTATTAAACTATGCATAATACAGCATACTACCTAAGTGGCATGATACAGAGGAAACAAGTATGGAAACGATCAAAGTTCATTTTTTGGCTACGCAACGTACAACGTAAGCCAAATCTATCCAATAAAGAATATGATCTAATCGAAACTAAATTGAGATAAATGAACACATTTCCATAACGATCCATTTATTTCCATAAAATACTCCACTGGAGCAAATTAAATTTGTCACGTGCGTATCGATAAAAACGAATCTAATACGTGAACATTTTGCAAAGCACTTAAATACACTAGAAATTTAACAGCTGACTTCTACTAAACACTTATCTTCAACTTATTTTCAACTGGTACATTACTAGCAGAAGTTAGCTGCAGAGAACTTTTCATCATCCAATTAGCCTGACACTATCTGGACAGCATGATATTGTCTACAACTATTACAGATTCAGTTGCTAGTTAAGTAGAAGTGACCGAAGAAGGTGCACAACAGGAATAGGCTGACACACTAAGCAATATTTCAAGTAATGACAACAATACATTTAAGAATCCACAGACGAAAAACAAGATGTTTTTGCCCTACTAATTCAGCCGTTACACATGAGCGGATGTGTTAAGTTGTGTCGTAATTGCTTCCTTTAATTTTTCTACTAGTACGTAAATATTGAGAATGTCATCAAATGTACCATTCTGTGACGGATCATTAGCAATGAAACAGCAGTTCGCACAACTAAGAAAAGAAATGTGAAGTATAATAACTGAATATATGATGCATTCCACTTCCACATATTCAAAACCCTGTTTCAATTTCCGTTTTCTAACTTAAATGGACTAGACATATGGAATACTTACATTCCGAACTTCGCATTTGCTGTAAAATTATTCCAAAAAGAATACATGACACCGATTAATGTAAAGGAAAAAAATTCATATAGCGATATGAGTCTACACAAACTAGTAAAAAGTCATCTATCAAAATTACAAAAATTATACAGAGAAACTGTTTCGACGAAGTTTTGGTAATGTACACCACTGAAATGTATTACAAAGAAATTACTTCAGTAATGAGTATTGTGAAAATAAAGACACATATCGCATAACACGACCAACCGCTACTCTTGACACCAGGCGCTTCAGCAACAGGTATAGCATGCAGCCGTAAGAGAGCCATCTCATACCCACACATACCTTAACTGTTACTGTAGAAGCTGTCTCGGAAAACTAGTGGAGCAAAAGCAGATCAAATTCACACCGTATTAAACATAAAAAGTACAATAAATAAGGTTGGCATTCCAGTCATAAAACGCACCAAATCAATGTTGGTGAGAGTATCAACCTTTGTTTCTCTCCTCACTTATTATCTATGTGCCTTTATCTATATATCTATCGATAACATTAATGGCCTGTGGCCAACTTAATTCTCAACCTGTTTAAGCACAATAAACTATCTTCAGTTTTTCTAACTACTTTTAATCTTATTACTCTTATGTAATAGCGTAAACTTTTAGCATAATAAAGAGAACTTTAGCTCACTTTATAAATTTACTCTTTCTTTCGCTTTATTTTATGCCACTAGCATTATATTTCATTATTTTATTTCGACTATACTTGCTTATAGTTTTTCTACTATCCATTATCTTTCTTCTCCTTTTAATTCTTCAATTTCATTCTGCATTTAAAATTCTAATTTGTGTTCGTCCAAACCATGTAGTAAGTAATCTAAATTTCAAATTAATTACACGAAAAAATACATCTAATTAATTAATTTGATCTAATTCGTCTAAGAATAACTTTTACTTAAGAAAAAGTTATTTTTACTAAAGCAAAAAATTTATTATTATGATTATTATTATTCCGAAAATGATCACGACTATACTGTGAGCAAAAATTCTAACTTTAAAAAAAGTTATTTTTACTTGAGTCATCTGCAGTTATTATTTTGTGAACTTAGGTCTCAATAAAGATACAAATAAATTCTTCTATGTTCTTGCAGACAGCAAAGGTAAAACGCTTCTCTGTATCATATATATTTATATATATATATGTATTTATATATTTATATATTTTCATATATATATTATGAAATCATTTTGCATTAGGTTAATCAAACCCAGAAGTGACAAGCAGCAGCAGAGAGGAATTTTTGAGTGCAGTTCTGCCTTCCTGTCTTTAAACTTCATGGATGAAAAATAAAAGTAGAGTAAGTAAAACTGCATCATCTTATAAGTTCACCTCTCTCCAGACCAAGTGCAATGAGAATTCAGCTGTGGTAGTTGCGTGTTCACATCAAAACTATAATCTTTAATTATATTTTTATATCAACCTCGCCGATGAACACTTGAAAACATATATCATGGTTGGATTGTGAGTTAGATAACCCCTGATTCAAGCGAAGGAGAACAAACAAGCTTCAGGTGGCTTCGGGCCTCCAACAAATAAAGCGATGAAAGTCTTTTTTATGTGCTTAAAACATCTCTAAGCAGGAGAGAATTTTACAAGCATCCAAAACACGACCCTATGGACTTTGGTTTAATCTTATTTTTCCAAGATCAATATGATGAATTATATTAAAAATAAAATTAATGAGCTTTCAAAGTTTTAATGAGCTATTTTTTTCTGTGAATTTTCTTCATTTAAAGAAAATGTGAAGAGAAAATGAAAAAAAAATTCATTTCTGTACTCTGGTTGTTCGTTCCTATATTTGGAGGATAGCAGGGCAGAAGAGGATGCGACAAACGAATATCATTCACTCCAATTCTTTTAATTAACAACGAGGGATGCAATATTTCTATTTAATTCTAATATGCATTTTCGGGTATCAAATTTCTCCATTTTTTTTTCTAATGTTTTGTTTCAATGTAACAAACATCTTCCTATTTCATTGGTCGCTTAAATACTATGTATACCTTCGACAGGATAAATCTTATATCTTGACTTTTTTTCAATTAATTGTAACCGTCGCTCGAATTCCATTGGGAATTCGAGCGAAGTGGAGAAACGCATCGTGGAGAAACGCATCGTGGAGAAACGCACGATGTTCTATAATGCATTGTATTAGTTCTCTATCAGCAAAGTGACCGATCGGCTCCTTTATGCCAGCCTACGTGGCCGAGTGTATAGCGACTCTACTTTGCAACCAATTAACTGTAGGTTCGAGTCCCACTGTCGCATGGATCTTTGTGAGTCTTTAGGTGATAGATGAATTTCATT
Organism: Typopeltis vanoorti; assembly: GCF_054136105.1. Classification (NCBI taxonomy): domain Eukaryota; kingdom Metazoa; phylum Arthropoda; class Arachnida; order Uropygi; family Thelyphonidae; genus Typopeltis; species Typopeltis vanoorti. The sequence goes on from NC_143554.1 coordinate 16,697,261, forward strand.
TTCATCGCTCCGTGAGTTCACCGTCTTCCTTAATAGGGAACGAAATGGCTTGAAAATGTATTATGTATGGTCTTTTAGTGCAAAATTTAAAGATTATTTAATTTGTTGGCCCACTTATAGTACCAATATGTAGAATGCAATATTTTGTATGGCGCATCTACAAAATAAATGTCACGATTTTATTGTCGTGTCTTTTATCAATTGAACCATTCCGATATATTTCGGAAATGAAAGATATACAGGGTGGCCATAAAATAACTTTCCCTCTTTGGAGGTCTGTAGCTAAAACCAATAAACGGAATGAGACCAAATTTTATATTGAGACTTTTGAAGGCATGGGGGAGATGATTTCCGCAAAAAAAAAAGATTTAGTACCAAAAGTCGCAGATAGGGGAAATTTTGGCGCCGGCGGAGCCGAAAACAAGCGGATAATTACATTAAAGGCAGATAAAATGGAATAATAACATTTCGACGGTGTAAGTGAACACCCTGTGTCGTCGAACACCGCAGTAGCAACGTCTGTTACTGTCTCTTCTTGCACTGCTTTCCGTCCTCTGCCAGGTCTAACTCCTAGTGATCCAGTTTCCTCAAACTTCTTAATCATAGATTTCAGTGCAACAGCTGACATAAGACCTGTGCGCAGGTTATGAAGCCTTCTAAATTCCCGAAGGGCCGCTACGGCATTGCACTGTTTATGATAAAACAACTTAACAAGTAAAGCACGCTGAGGCAAGGCAGGACGCATGTTGAGCATAATTCGTCAGTCATTCGAATAACTGCCTGAACATTCCCAATCCCTTTTTTAAGTGGAATTGGCGGCGCTGCTCTCACGTACGCGCAGTAAAATTTGCATAATCTTTTTACCTGCGTTTACTGCAAATATTTGACTGCTTTCGGCTCCGCCGGCGCCAAAATTTCCCCTATCGGCGGCTTTTGATACTAAATCGTATTTCCGCGGAATTCATCTCCTCATGCCTTCGAAAATCTCAATATAAAATTTGGTCTCATTCCGTGTCGTGTTTCAGTCAGTATTTCGTCAGGACATATCAGAACTCTCTTTTAAAAAAGTCTGTATGTTCTGTATACAGGCATACAGAGACATACCTTCATGTATTCCATTTACTGAACTGTATAAATAATAAAAAATAATAATAATTAATAAATAAATAAAATAATAATAATCTGCAGTACTTAACATACCCAAGTGTCATCCTCATCCTGGATGCACTACGGAGATAGTTCTGACCTTGTCACTGAAGAAGAAGGCTGGCTTCTGCAGCCGTTGCCGTATTGTTCTAAATTGTACCTCGGAAAACTGGCTACAAAAAAAAAGTGAACTGATACATGCAGACTTGACTTTAGATATGAGGTAGGTTGATATGGCATCTGGGTAGTAAAAATCGGTTATGCCAACCGATTTCCAAAACTTATGGAAATCGGTTGGCATAATTATGGAAGTCCGTCTCTACATTCGTCATCACCACAAATGGATGTAATGATAGCTGATCTGAACACATGAAAGGTGGCGAGATCACGGCAGACAGAAACTGTCTGCCGTGATCTCGCCATCACATTTCACATTTCTAACTAATCTATGGTAAAACTGTGTTATGCTTTATCGCATTTTAGGAGCTGCGGACTTTAAAAAAAAGTTTCTTCAGGAAGTATCACTTACTAGAGATCGACTAACTGAGAAGTAGCTGAAAAACTGTCCAGAAATTTCCTGCAGCAGGTCACTAGAATAGTATTATGTCCTTTTTTTTATTCCCCCCCCCCTGAAAATAGAGGTTACCACGAACCCACGCAACAAAAAAGATCTGCATCTTTTATTTACTTTTTTGGTGCTATATAAAAGTAAAGGTCACCATTTCTTTCTTAGGCCATAAATAGTTGTCCAAGTTCATTTAAACATTTGCGATTGACAAAATCGTTTGATTGACTTGAGCTTATTATTAAATCTTCTATCGACATATTAATTTCCTATAATAACCGAAATATTTTATTGATTCCAAGCAAGAAGTCTTCATTAATCCAAACTATCACACAATAAGAAAATAATGAGGTCTTAATATCAGTTACTGAAAACATGAAATCGAATTATTCTTCGATGCTCACTCAATCACTGGGGAGAAATGAATTGAGAAAGGAATTTGAACTCTCAGTATCGTAAAAAGGAAAAGGATCCGGTAAAAGCGAATAAATGAACGGAGGATGGCGAAATATCGAAAACGGAAGGAAATGGACGACGCGCAATGCATTCACTATATCTGTCCAACCTTCCAACGCTGTACATTGGGGGTGGGGTTTGGACAGAACAGGGCAACTACCCCGAATGCACATCGATACATGTATTGTGAACATAATCATGAAATATACTGAAAATTCGGTTTGAGGGTTTTTTATTATTTCTAACCTTTTTCATAACGTTCCTAAAAATTCCATCGACTAAGAAATGCATAAGAGCAAAGAAAATTTATGTACCGTTCAGTCTCTCTTGTATTAAAAACAATAAGGAACAAGCAGTAGCCCATTACGCCAAGTGGAACTTAGAACAAACAGGGTCAGCAACCTAAACAAGTGCGTCAACAACGAAGCGTAGCTCAACTTTATGTGACATGTCATTGATTACATCACGATCACGCAACTTAGAAGATCGAACTGAGGTGACGAGAGGAGGCGGGGGGACAAGAAATATGTAAGAAATGCGAGGAGCCAGCGTAGACTACAAAAAAAGCTTCTGCCTGACAGTACGACCTTGGTTTGTAGACATTTATCTCATATGAAACAAGGACACTTAAGGAGATTTACGTTTAAAGTGGAGAACCATTTTCTGAAGCTTGATAGTCAAATCGGGACTGGATGTTTGCAAATGACTGAGACAATAAAAAATAACTAAATAAAAAAAAACAGGATTTATTTTAGTGCTAAGAGTGGTAATGCCGAAGCGCAATTTTCTTGGGTTACAAGCCATCGAGGGGAGTGGTAGTCGCTCTGAAGCCAATATTCAATTATCGTTTCCACATGATCATAAACAAAACTCTGATTTGTCTGGAACGATCTGGCTATCATTTATAAGAGGTTTTAGCTATTTATTTAAAAATGAATATGCTCGATTCATTTTAGAAGAATGGAAGATTTCGATCAAATACTGAATGCTAACATATTATTATTTGTCACCTCCAGGGAATCCAAAGACTCATCGGGGGAGGGCATCTACTCTACAGCTCTGCTTCCACCCACCAACTGACCGCGACTACACCACCATCTACCTCTGACTACCACCAGTATTTTCACAGACAATCACAAACATCCATGCCCATGGCGGGATTCGAACCCGCAGCCTCTTGAATGGACTGGACTCGACTGGACTTAATTAGGACTGGAGAGCAGGCACGCTAACCACTCGGCCAGCCAGGCTGGCATATATGAATCTTATCCATATATAGAGGCTAAACTAATTGATTCTCTGGGCCCAATCCTTTAACGCTGAAATAGAATTAATAAGGAAATAAGAAATCTATTCAGGCGAATCCTTTCACTCGGCTATCGCTAACATTAAGCTTAACGATGCAATGCTTCCCAACCAGAAGCATTTTCCCACAAACAAGAAAAATATTCGATTTTTATCCATAGATGCAAGACCGACATGGAGCTTGACTGATTAGCATTGAGACTGGAGCAACAAAGGCTACGAGACCAATATATTATATGAATTAAAAGCTTGCATTGTTCAGGACTACAGCTGAACTTTGAACTTATTTGAACTTCACATAAATTAAATATAGTCTATTCCGCTTTGCGACCCTCCCCCATTTACTTTTACGACTGATAAAAAGTTTCCTGAGTGTATTTCAACGGTAGGGGACCGACTGACTAAGACCACAGTGTACAACTAAGATTAAACATTTTAACTACAGACTAGCCAATAAGTTATGGAGCAACACGTAGAAAGGGCTCGTCTTTGTGAAGCAAAGTCGGGCTCTTTCCACCGAATATTCCATGATTTATGGGCTAACCTGTACACCATGAGATTTTAAGTCGTCATGAATCTGGAAGAAAAGTCTTGGAACTTTCCTTCAAAGTTCAAGTGTCTAATTTCAAGATAAGGAAAAAAAAGTTCGTATTATAATAATATAATACGACTGTTAATCTGATATAAATTATATCATTATACAGCTCAAACTATATTTCCAGGATCGTAAACCAAATTCATTATAGTGAGCTTAATAGAAATTAGGATTCGATTTAAAACAGTTTCCAGGAATCAATCAGGTCGTAAAAGCGGGGTGCTGTAATTCGTTAGTTTTAATTTATAATCACAAAGAATATAACAGAAACAATTGAGAATTTTTCATACAGAATAATTAAATGACTTCTAAATACATAAGACAGTAATAACACATTAAGTTATAAAATCTTAATAGGCACTAATATAAAAATTATGTGTAATCCCACGCACGAGCACATTATCCCCCCCCCCACACACACACATACACATAAATGAGCATGATGAAATAAATTGAAATAAAGAAAACTATATCACCACAATCACATTCTTATGAATATAATCATGGGGGCCACAAAAAAGTACTGATAGCAAAAGCATAATCAGTCGGTTGTGTAAAACCTATTACGCCTATTATACACTAATTTCCCAGAATCATTTATATTTTGAGTCTAATCTTTTAAATTATTATAATTTCTGCCGCCTAATGCTAACAGCAATTGGATGACAGCAGTCCATAAATGAAACCAAGCCTGCTTGGTTCGATATATATATATTTTTTTTTACATATTTATTTAAATATTAGAGCCTCCGTAGCTCAATCGTTATAGACGAAGCCCCTTAGTCGGATAGACCTGGGTTCGATTTCCGTCAGTGACGTGAGGAACCTTTACCTGGTCTCTTTCGACTAAAGATGAGTTAACCGGTCTCATACGGAGGTAGAGGGTTTTTCGTCCCTGAGAACAGGCAAACTGAACACACGGGCTGGTTAGCTTTTAAGCCCTTAATCCCTCATTAGGAGAGCTCAACCAGTCCTAGGGAACGGGCCGAACCCGCGAATAAATGAATTTAAATATTAAGTAATGAAAGGGCAGATTTTTTTTGTTTTTAGTAGAAAAATACCTACGTTAACTTTCAAAATGAAAAACCGAAAATTCCGAATCTCTGCACACAGGATTGTTTCATAAGAGGAATATTTAATTTTAAAGTCGCAGCTCTGACTAATGACAATGTGTAAACAATTTCCTAAAATAAATAAATAAACGTCCATGACGACTAATGGATCTTCTTCATGAACGAGAGACGGTAATAAAGAGCAGCAGATGTTATGTGTGTGTGTGGGGGGGGGTGCTCTCTCGGAAGGTGAGAGCACACACACACATACACATCATATGACGTATAGAATTCCCTATGAAATAATGGATAAAAAGGTGATCATGTGATAGCCATTTCAAGAAAAAATTACTTTTTAAAGACCTAAAAATCATTAAAAAAATATTCTAAAGGAGTAAATACTGTAAGTGGTCAAGTCGATAACACGCTAAAAAGTGCGCAAAACGATTGCCCATAATTTACTATGCAATGGCTAATCGCTTTAGACAGCTTATAATTACTATTAAAACTGGTAGTGCGTCCTCGATAGTTTCCTTTTATGAATTTATTCGTCTTTATTAACCTCCATTCCTTGATATATAAATACATACATACTTGGTCTGGCGTTTTACATGCGCTTTCCACCTGGAAGTGGGTTACAATTCGTTTCGCTGTTAAGAAGAAGAAGAAGAACGACTTTCGTATAGTAAGTCAGTCGTCCTTATAAGCTTGGGTTTTTTGTTTTCTCTTCTAGTGATGATATGGACAAGGTCAACAGCGAACTTCCTTATCTCTTTTCATGCCTTCAAACTACAAAGGTAATTTATGACAATCTCATCTCTGTTTCCTCTATAGAAAATATAAATAGCTCCTACGTATTTTTTTTTTTAGTTGACTGTTAGCATCTATTCCATCTCGGGAGCTTCCCGTAAGCCAAGACCTTCCTCTTCGGAGGCCAACACTTTAAATAGCATTTTTTTATCCGCTTATTATCGCTTTGAGTAATTTGTGTGCATTTTTTTAGTCACAGTCCGTCTGTACGATTCAGGTAACTTATCCTTAGTAGCATCAATATCTGAATAACCCACTTGTTATTGCTTCTTAAATACTGATGTTACGATAAAGGTCCAAGAAGCGAATAGATTTTTTCTTGTTATTGTCTCGGGTATTTAGAGGGGAAATATTCGACAAAACCCGCTAAGGACTTCCTTGTTAACCTATGACGGAGGTTTACAGTCAGAGGTCACGGCGGACATGTTTTATGGGATTTTGATCTCCTCGAAAAACACTTTAAGATCAGCAGCCACATATTTTACTAACCTATATATAAAAGCAAAGAAGAATATAAAAGGATGAAAAGTAGGGAAAAAAATGATCCTTTATGTATATGTCTTAGCACCCTTGTGAAGGAGGTCATAAACAGAGATTGATAGTAAACCTTGATTTTTTTTTCTTTGAGAAACGCCGTCTTTATGTATGTCTTAACTTTCTGTCTTATTATAGAGAAAGCAACAGACGGAAGTAGGTATTTATACCATTACTAAGAAAATGTGAATTTATTGAAACTGCTAGAAGGGTTGAAGGATTGCCTAAAAAGAAATCCTGAAATAGCACTTTATACTGCAGTCATTTATAATAAATAAATAAGCAAAAATATGGTAACAGTAATCATGGTTAGATTAATACAGAAAGAAAGCAATGATAAATTTAAGCAAGATCTTTAAAGATAAAGATATTAGCCTCGCAACAAAAATCAGAATCGCGAAAGCAATGGTATTCCCTGTGGTACTGTATGGATGTGAAAGTTGGACCCTGAGAAAGAGTGAAAGAAGGAAGGAAGATTACTAAGAATACCATGGATTGCAAAGAAAATCAAAATCAGTGATAGATAGAATAAAGTCAGATTGCTCCCTCGAAGGATCATCAAGCAAAAATTGTTATACTTCGGACATATTATGCGAGCAAATGACAGTCTAGAGAAGATGACGATGCTTGCTAAAGTTGATGGAAGCAGGAGAAGAGGAACACCAAGAATTAGATGGAGTTAAAGAAGCAACTGGAATGCGCATGGAAATTCTGAAAATTATGACCAGGGGAACAACAAAATGAAATAATGCAATTTTATATTACGAATACTAAGATGGCCATGCAGTTTCTTATAGTAATGATTTCAATGTGAAAGAATAATATGACTTTGTTCGGTGAACTGATGAGTAGGCCATAACACAATCTGGTTGTGGATAATTGAATTCGATAATTATAATTACGGAATTAAAATTATAATCAGCTGGAAAAAAGAGAGCCGTAAATACACATTAATTGAAGTTTAAAGCAGAGGTGAGTTTTAGCGAATGTCTACGTTACTATTTGTGAAAATATCAATTAATGGATTTCGGAAAGTTTTCAAAATTATCCGATACATGCATTACAACAACGATTCCGAATGCGAACTATATTTTGCACGTAGTAATCATTTCAAATATTAATCCTTAAAAGAGCAGTCGTAAAACGAACACCTCAGAAATGCAGACGATTTATCCTCCTAAATTTTATTAATTTCGTAATTCGGGGAAAATTAAGTGAAGATTCACATCTCATAAGTTAGCGTGCGCACATTCTTTGAAGGCATTTAATCGTATTAAAATATTCACCGCTGTGATGATAAATAATGAATTTGAAGATGTGTTGTAATGGGCGGGTTTATACAGAAATTATGCATATTGAAAAAAGTGAAATATAAAATTAAAGCTCGTAGCTGCTAATTGCAATGCCATTAAAGAACTGATATAAACTACAAACACGTCTGAACTATTCAAGAGAAGAAATTTTTGATGTAAAGCTGTATAATAGTCTCACTAATGTCATCCTTTAAATATGTTTAAAAGGCCAAAGTATGCAAATCAACTGGTCAACAATGCAATCCTTTTTGACGAGTGTACTGACAAACATCAATTAATTTTTTTAGCAGTGGCAGTAGATTATAAACAGGCTGTTTGTGGCAAGCTGTATTAGAATACGTTCAGATACCCGCGTGTTTCTGAAACAGCCCCGTTAAACTCATGACGAAACCAATGAGACCAGGAGGTATCCATATGATATGACCCGGAAAGGGCAGAAAACGCAAAAGGAACACTTTGTTTATTATTATTATATTCTTTGATTATTTCCATACTTGTATGCTGACATTCAGTGGGACAACACACTGGAGAAATATTTTATTTTTAATGTTAGTTAGTTCTTTTAGAGCATCCGTAGCTCAGTCGGTACAGACGAAACCCTTTGGTCGAGACCTGGGTTCGATTCCCGTCCGTGACGTGAGGAACCTTTATCGGGTCTCTTTCAAAAAGGTGAGTTAGCCGAACTCATAAGAGTGTAGGGTTTTTTCACCCGGAAACTCAGGTTTTTCGTCCCACAGAACAGGCAAACCGGACCCGTGAACACACACATGGATTTACAGCCATGAATACTTACGGCAATATGTGGAAGAGATAGGGTTCTCACCACATGTCGTAACTCCCATAGTTAACCATAAATCACATCATGGTAGTCAACCTCCTGGATAAGAGATGGCACTTTTATCTTCTTAGCAATCACATATTTAATGAAAGTATATGTTATGGTATTAATAAATGAAACGCGTTTAAGAATCCCATTCTCCGTTTTGCGTCTTGAGAACATCGTTATATTAGATGATCTGATATTCATAGCTCAGTTAAGTGAAAAGTATGCCAAAGTATTCGCGCCCTGCGTTAAAAATGAAAACTAATACCAGTCCGACATATTAAAAAAGTGAGTAATGACTTGTGATAGCATAATAAATTCTACTTAAAAGAACGCAATTTTTCCAAAATATTAAAATGATATTTCTGGAAATATCAGAAAACTAATGGGAAAAACACAAGAAAATAAAATAAGGTTTTCCACAATTATTGTTGACCGCGGTGTTAGCGTATCCGCTCTCCAACCAACAGACTCAGGGTTCGAATCCCGCCACTTAATAAAGTGCGTTTCGCAATAGCGTTCTTATTCAGTGTCCTTTATCATTGTAACATCATAACTGCTTCTCAAAGGCTCCTGTAAATGGATTACACTTAAAAGTGTGTCACGCTAAATTATACGATACATTCACAAACAACTGATATTCCATTATCAGTGTAGAAAGACAAAAAGATTTAAAATATACTGCGGGATGAAAAGCGTATAACGATAACTTTTATTCCAACGCCACTGCTGAGGATTTAGAAAAGATAATAATACCAATAGGATTCATTCAACAGATGGCGTGAAGTTCAGAGCATTACTTTATCGCCCAGTATTAACAGGAACGGTGGACTTAGAACTAAAAGCGTTACACGTCTATCGCTTGGAACCCATGATCTAACCAGTGTCATTTATTATTTTTTTTATTATATATCAAATTACGCATTACAAAATGTAACTATACTTAACCTCTGAAGTTTCTAGTTACGAACAAATATCCTAATTTTTTTATGTTAACGGAATGTAGGCATTTATTAGGATTTAGATTATTTTTAAAAAAATGTATTCCCGTGATCTTCGGTTTTAGCCATTAGGTTTAAAATTTTTGCATGGATTTGTTAAAGACTAAAAATTCTTTCATGGTTGCGTCTGTGTCCTTTAACAATGCATGCAAGAAACAAATTAGCAAATCAAATTTAATCTTATTATTTTTAGAGCGGACTACGTTATGTTCTGAATTTGAAATGGGTACAAGCGGTAATGATGGCTATATTTATAATGCAAAAGCAAGTAGATTTTTTATAAGCGCAACTTTCTACGCTATGTGGTGCTGTAAGTTGCGTTTATAAAAAATCTACATTGTTACATTGTTTTTACTTACAGGTATTTTAAATAAAATGAAAACAAAATACCATTAATCTATCGCTACCCGTACAACGAACACTGCTACATGAAAAAGCACTTGTGGTAAAAAGGCTCCATCAATTAATACTTTCTGTTTTATTATATTTTAAATTATTTACGTTTATTTTGATGTAGGCATATTATGTTATAAATACTGCGTTGCATATTTTATGATATATTTTCTGTACACATGTACGTATATATTTTGCACATCAAGCAACAATCATTAAAACATGGTGCGCAAATAATACAACATACAAAGATAATATGCTTCGCTTATAACTACCAAAACTTATGCGGATTAGCAGGTTTTTGATCATCATATCACTAAATACAGTGAAGTTATACCAATAAAATCTGAAAATATATATACTTGTAGATTATGCTTACTAAATATGCTTGTAAATGACTGAGTAAATTGTTAACAGTGAAAAATCAAGTTAGCATTTTTGATATATTTTTGTTCTGTTGCTAAATGGATGCTACATTTAACGAAGCACAACTTAAAAAATGTTTGAATATTTGAAGGACCTTGGAAAATTTGTTACTTAAAATACTTAAACTCCTTAAATACTTAAAAATCTTCGCACTGTGAATGCTTTCGAAATATCGATTGTTATCAATATTGATCAGTTTAAGAGTTTGAAAAATAAAAATGCATTGACGTTGTAGATGTTTTGGAGTATTCTAAATACAGCACACGTTCGAAGCTTAAGGATGCCAAAAGGCACCTGCAAAAGTTAATTGAGAACTCACGCATTCGATAGCCACGAAGAATGATTAAATAGTATTTAAAAAACTAAAACTTCTGTATGGAGAAAATATCTTCACATAATCAGAACGTTGTTATTTACCAAAATTTCCTCGACTTGAAGACGTGTATAGGGACATTTCATTGTGTCGGTCTTGTTTAAAATGAAAGAAGAAAAAACTGATAGTCTAAATCAGTGGTTCCCAACCTTTTTCCACTTGTGTATCCCTTTTTAACCCATTTTTATAAATTGTACCCCTTGTTTTTAAAATAGCTATTTTTAAATACTGACACTTTTGTTCGGAGCCTATCATAATGTAAAATAGTGGAAATGAGGTAATGAGTTATTACGCTAAACGTACAAACCACACATTTAATTTTACAATATTCGTAAAATTCGTAAAAGTGGTGATTCAAACTTAATTTATTGTTTTTTAACTAACGTTTTCCTCCATTGCTGATTATTTTTCGTGTACCCCTGAACGGACCAGCACATACCCCCCCCCCCGGGGGGGTACGCGTACCACCGATTGGGAAGCGATGGTCTGAATTAATCACACTTCAAATGATGCAAGCCATTCGAAATGCACATCAAATTCAAAATTATTGCACTGCAAATACATGTAAAACACAATTGTGCAATAAAATAATATCCTGCTTTCATGAAATTGGCTTCCTCGATTTTTTTGATTTTTCTACACCGCGATATAGGATCTCTTTCTCTCTCTCTTCACGGATAACACTAACTAGATGACAGGACAAATAGACGACAGCCAACTACAGGTACTCTTCCAGCTGCTAAACTTCAGATTTAAACTGGCCAAAGAAACATAGGACAGAACCTATGCAAGAAATGAACGAATATGGTTGCACAGTATCAAGAATTCAAAGATAACGGTCAGAATTTAATTCTACCTAAAGAGTACAATTTAGGGTACAATTTTGTTTCATCTGCATAACAAGGTTTATTTCATTTCTTCTGTTAATAAATACTATTTAAACTTGGACCTAACGTGGGCATTTTATAATTATTGTCTCTTTTTTTTATCAGAAAAATGTATTTTATTTCTAATAAAGCCTTTTGAAACTTGAACCTTTTTATTATGTTTTATTTTATGCGTAAGAAAGTCTTTTTAAACTTTGACCTAACCGGGCTGTCTCCCAGTAAATCTACCGCCCATCTTTCCTGTCATCCACTTGTCCTGTCGCCTAGTTGGATCTTGTCCAATTGCCACCGAACCTTAAAAACTACTTCTAATAATATTATTTTATTAGGCTTGTATCAGTCACTCGAATATATATTTTACTTGTTCACGAGTATAATTTCTAAAAATATTTCATGCTTACCTTCCAATAAGCATAATAATTTTAGGTAACTGAATCACTCTGTTGGTAGTTTACGGCTGGTGAAAGGCCAATAATAATGATAATAAACTTCACAGATATTAAAGCTTGGTAGAAGTATTATTTTCCTGTATAGCTGGATTAGAACGTGTGTATATGTTTGTGTGCGTGCGTACGTGTGTGCGTGAATTAAAAAGAATTGATGGAGGGGTGGGGGAAGAGAGAGAGAGAGTGCAAACATTTTTCATCATTAGCTATTCTGCTTAATGATGATACTCTAATTTTAGGTTTGAAAAAGATGTTGATATGAAATGCTTCTAAAGTGAAAACGTTTAGCCTTGGAGATTTGTATGCGTCCTGTTTAGAAATATCACCCACTGATTAATGAGCTCCAGAAACCGTAAGAGCTAATTATTCAACGCATCCGGTAAAGTGCCAATGTCAAGTGTAAGCTTTTTTGTCGGCTACGCGGATCCTGTTCTCTGAAACTTTTCAACTAAAGCATTAATCTTCACTGAAGAGTATGCATCACGTGCATTATCGACGGCTGGTATTAATGACGTCAAACAATTCTGCGCTGCTTATTCTGAAAGAAAGGTTCTATTATCAAAGGATGCCATTCTTTAATGAAAGCTTCCCCCCGTTGTAATTTAGCCGGTACACCGCGCATTTCAGGTGAAAATTTCGGCCACTGTTATCAATGACGCTATTTCAAAAGAATCGCAATGACGTCATCGTGAGCTAACTTGTTTACACTGCCAAACCCATAATAATAAAAATCCTAAATTAATTTTAATTCATTTGTGAACGGCACAGGGCTCTGATTAAACTGTCGTTATATAGTATTGAATTATAACAGACACCATTTCAAACAATTTCTAGTTCGCTAGTTCGATAATTAGTTCTTCGAAAGGAAAGTGAGACTACAATCTTCTCGTGTCTACGTAGGAATGAACCAAATGAGGAAATTATGTCAGAATTACTAGGAAAATTGAAAGTGGATGACGATGATCCATATAAAAGTTTCTTTGCCGATACCATCTCAGCTATTCAAAGACGATAGTGTGTGTGTGTGTGTGTCAATAATATCCCCTCATTTAGCACGGCATTTCTTTTGTCTTTATTTACATATCATGCGATGCGACATTGTTTTTAGTACAATTTTTGCAACAATGTAGATATGCTAACTAATCACTTCTGTCTGTCTATTTTATCTATTTATACATTGCTTTATTAATTGTCATTACAATCATTACAAAAATAAGCAGTCGGGATTCTATGAACCGTATCCAAGTAACGATTTCCACGCGTTGTTTTCTTCACTTGAGCTGAGACAAATGACCCTGAGTCATCAGCTGTGTGCAGCAAAAGAAGTACAGGCAGATCTTAGATCTTAAAATCAGGTTAATATGAAGAAAGTAGGTTGTTTAAGATAATTTCAGTTAACCAATCGAGGTAAAGTGTCCAAAACGTGGTAAAGTGAATTCCATAACGAAACATTTTCTCAGATTTGTAGTTCGTAAATCTGTTAAACGTCATGAAAATATCAGACGCGGTATTTACAATTCGACTGTGCATCATCTGTACGACATGGCAATTATAATTGATGAAATATTTAATTTGTAGCATTAATTACTTCAGTGGAGAAGTTCGAAATTTTGGATTTGATTTTAAAAAAACAACAACTTTAAACTCATTCACTTATCACAACTGCCCAACGTTTGGCTAAGTATTATATTTCTGTCACAAACCTTTTATTTTATTATTATTTTTTGTCTTTGACGCAAGTCGAATCAATTAAAAAAAAATACATCAATGATAGTGAAGCGTTTCCCACGAAGTATTTCTTGCAACTTAGGGAACAGATCGAAGTCTAAAGGGTCTCGTCAAGACTGTATGGAAGTGGAGGAGAAAGAAACACTTGCCTTTATACATTTCCATAAGATCAGAACGTTATCCAACCTAAATCACATTCTGCTCCTATTTTGAAGTCCGGTTTCGAAAAATAACATCACTAGAAGGAAAACGCGCACAAAATTTTCACTCATAGTCGGACTAACAATACCCTCGCATAGCGTATTACGAATTATATGTCTACCTATCCTATCTTATTCCATCAGCCATACGGCTAGTAGGGGTAGCTATATGCAACCATACTAGGGAGATGATTATGGACAAGGTGGTTTCCCGTTGCCTTCCTTTATCCTATGACTGTTTCCTGTGTGTTCACGGGGCCGCTTTTCCTGCTTGCGGGATGAAAAACCCCTAATAAACTGGAGGGAAAACCCTGGTGTCCACGCCCAAAACCGGCTAACTTGGCTATGGCTGAGGAAGATCCTTAAGCTCCTCATGTCTCCGATGGGAATCGAACCTGGGACACTCCTTCGCCAGGCATATGGTTGCGAAGCCAATGGCCACTAGGCTAACCGCGTGGACTGTGTTTACACCTGTTAAATATTATACGGTATTACATATTTAACTATCATATGTTATACTGTATTATATATTTATGTATTTTAAAGACGTTTTTGGAAGCGTAGCTAAAACAATGATGAAACAAAAATAATATAAATCCATTGATAAAACTTAAGATAAACCCAAATTACTTGAACGATTATATGAGTAATATCAAAAATGATACCCAGCAATGAAAATCACTTGATTTTATTTCCAGTCCGGTTGGTCGAGTGCCTAGCGTATTTGTTTTACGACCAGCAGGTTGTGGACATGGATGTTTGTAAATGTGTCCCCGGCGTGAAATCACCTCCTCGCTTACTAGAGGCCCAAAGCGACTTGAATTTCCATGTTTGGTCTCTTGGAACAGGGCTTAGGGATTATGTAAAAATAAATAAAAATGCAAAAAAATATATTAATAAAAATGGAAAAAAAATTATTAGCCCACTCACGATAATTATGCTATGGGTTTACAATCATTCGTGAATGGGAGTCCCATAAGAGAGAAAAAGAAAGGAGAATTATAAAAAATATCATTATTATTATGTTATTCGGAGCCTCCGTAGCCCAGTCGATATAGACGCAACTCTTTGGTTGGAAAGACCTGGGTTCGATTTTCGTCAGTGACGTGAGGAACCTTTATCTGGTCTTTTTCGATGAAAGGTGAGTTAGACGGTCTCATCCGGAGGTAGGGTTTTTTTTCCCACCCGGAGAAGAAAAACCCGGAAACTCGGGTTTTTCGTCTCCCAGAACAGGCAAACTGGTCCCGTGAACACACGCATCTACAGACAGGACACACCGGGAAGCATAGGGCTAACCACCTCATCCTCGATTTGCGGTTGCGAAGTCCAAGAATAGCTGGAAGGTCGTGGGCACTTAAGTGCCTGTTAAGACCAGTGATGATGATGATTTCTTGTTAATCATCATTTCCTCTATAGATATTTATTTTTAATATCTATAGAGGAAAAAACGCCATATGCGTAACTGCATTTTTCATTACCAGATGTGCTAGAACCACGAACTAGATTTCCTTTGTGTTTCATCTGCAATGTAATACTTTCTTGTAATACTTTTCTTTCCCATTTAAGTACTTTCCTGATAGGCTTTGAGAAGGACAAAATATTGAAGCCATTTCTAAAAGCGGGGTGGGGGAAGAGAGGGCACATATAGCGCATATTTCTTGAAAAAAAAAGTCAACCTAGCCGTTGACTTTTTTTCTCAACAACAGGGGTAGAGCCGGACAGAACAAAATAAAATGCAACAAATGAAGTGATCATTAGATGTACGAAACTCCACCCTTCGACTACCATGAAGCACATTTCTTGGACTCGCTATCAGGAAGTACTTGAAGGATGGAGAATGACTCCCCATTAAGTGTGTGTGTGTGTGTGTGTGTACTTTTCAGGGATTGTCTAGTTGTAAAATGACAATCCCATGTTTCCGAGATCGACAATCTTTCTACCTCCGTAAACTGGCGAACTAACCAACTGAAAATCTCCGTTAATAGTTCCTGGCATCTTGCACGGATTCGAACCTAGGTCTTTTCAACCAAAGAGTTTAGTCAAAACTGACTGAGCTACGCAGACCTGGCTTATCCGTTATATAAATATAAAATAGGCGCTTTTATCAAAACTGTATGGCAATTACACTAACAACAGTTGGAAATTTATTGCACATTTAGCACCAGGGATAAGGATACTCCTCTACAGACTAAATTTACAACTTTTGCGAACAACTTGAGGTCTCTAAAATTTTAGTAAGATGGTAGTCTCACGTCAGCGGCTTGACTTTCAAAAACAAGATTCCAATGGTCTGGCCTGTAACCAGTTAAGTTTCATTTATCAATAAAGCACAAAAATTATATCACTTTTGAGAAATTTTCAAGAAGTAAACATTTTATGCTCATTTCACAAGGAAGTTGCTCAATAAATATCGTTTAATCACTTAATGGTGATATCAACAAAAGGAGTAAAAGATCACGCTAAATCTCGTAAGAGAAATTCTTAACGTTTGCATTTTTCTTAATTATGCACTTAGGCTTAGCCTTACAGTTATCAAACTTAGTTAACATGTTTGATGCCGCTCAATTTTCACGAATATAGATCACCCGTTCAACGATGAACTCTTCGTCTACTTAATCTACGTGGCTCCGAATATAACATGTAAATCAACATACTTGACAATTTCCAAACGTCTTTTTTTCCTGAATAAAAAGTAGATTGAATGAGGATATATTACACTAACTAGTTCTACATAATCACTGTCTCTGATCCAAGTTGCATGATCATTTTCTGCTCCACTGAATGCTAATTATAGCTGATCGTTAAAAGCATTCACTGAAAATCTTACATTAGTGAGATCTATCTATGGAGCTACTTTCTCTATGAAAAGCAGCTTTCCGCTGGCTTCCTATTTACCGGAGAAATGTTGCTGAGAAATTTGGTCTACATAGTAGTCTCGCTTTGGTAACTGAACTTTTACAAAACCACGATAACAAATAGAAAATAGAAAAAGCACACTACGAACACTTTACTGGCGCAAACTGCATACAAATAACAGTGGAACTGCGCGACGGACAGTGCTGCATTACGCTAATAGCTCGCATCTCAGTATGACGTGCATATGCTTGCGCGTGTAGCAATATGACACTGTGATAAACACAGTGCTGTAGCGTCCTTCGCCCTCCTAAGTGCTACAAAATGGATTTTTATTATTTTTTATAAAAAATAAGAGAATTGTATAGGATTGTTGATGATAAAATTAAATATTACAAGCGAATATAAATAAATTAATAAATATATTTATATATCGATAAAATTTGGGGGTGCTGCAGTTCCGCAGTGCTTATGCACGAGCCGCCTCTGGTGCTGGATAAAAGACAACAAGAATATCCAAACATGTGCACATCCATCTTGTCCATCTAATCCAAGCTATTATTACAAGTATGTATATCGTTATGTCTACAGTTTTTTCTGGATTGCAAGGTAAAAAAACTTAGAGCTTCTGGAAGAAAACACCTGTTACCTGTCACAAAGATCGACTCATTCATGTACAGGCTGAAAAGAAGGCAGAGAAAAAATTGCTCTTATTTTTCTTTCTAATCTAGAGTCAGAGCTAAGTTAATTCCAGACTACGCAGGCACCAAATATAACTTACTTTAAATATCTTTCAGATATTTAAACTTAGAAATTTTATATCCATCCGACCATTTTATGGTACAAACCTATAGTGCATTAGTATAGTACAGAGTTTTCCAAATGGTGGGTCACGACTCGGCACCGGGTCACGAAAGCTAAATGACGGGTCCCCTAAAAAAAACTCCCGAAAACCTAGGTGTTTCGTTTTGGGGTTTTCTTTTTTTCACGAAACTCTAAAATACAAGTAAATTGCGTTTAACCGGGACTAATGAATAAATAATTTAATTAATAGAGACGAAAAAAAAAACGCTCCGTCCACGTCTGCGTCGCCATTTTACGCGTCTCTTTGTTCGCGGTAAAGTAGCTTAACTAATGGAAGTCGAACCGGATTTAAGAATAAAACGTTATCATCTTTTCCTCCAAACCGGAAGTTTCTAGTTAACAAACAACAGCATCACACCTCGCATTAATAACTTACTTGGCTTTAGTTTCATTTCTTTATATTTTTGTAAGAGTAAATGCTTCTTTATTATAATAATAATAAACGAAAACTCTATGAACATTCAAATCTGTTTTATTTTACCTATTGGCCATAAATATTTTAGTGGGTGACGAAGATGAAGTATTAAAATAACCGGGCCACGGAAAAAAAAATTTGGGAAACCTTGATATAGTAGGTAGGCCAAAGATTATGCCTTCCGAAAACTCTGCTCTACAGACCAATAAACAGGTAATCGGAGAACAATAGACTGCCACTAGAAGCTGTATAATTTCTCTTGTGATAGCAGCACATTTTATAAATTTGGCAATGTAAGCAAAAACTAAATGTTCGCCTCTGTTCATTAAGTTTTTTTTCATACATAATGAGTCCCATAATTACTATCAACTCAATGCATTTAAGCAATTTGCATACAAAGAAGAAATTAAACTACTGATTCAAATTAAAATAAAAAATAAAAAACACTGCGCCCAAAGGATATTTTTTTCGGCCCTTTTGCAAAAACCCCTCCAGGCTATTCAACCAGTAATAACGATAAATGTTATGTGTGAAAAGCTTCTCTTCTGTAATTTTTAAGCATTTTTAAGAAGGATTATTTGAAATGTTGTTCCTTATGAATCTAAGCAAAGGAAAATAAACTGCAGAAGAAAAATAAGTAAAATTGGATATTTCGATGGGATAAAAATATTAAAAACGAGCTGACTATGCTGGCAAGTATTTAAGTGCTTACAGAACATAAACGAACTATCTGGATGAAGCCTGCGAGTTAGAGAACCTCTCACGACAACACGATTAGAAACTCTACTAGGATTAATTCCACAAATCAGTTCGGCAAAGATGCATTTATCATAGCAGAAAATAATGAAGGAAAATACTTAACTCACATTAAGTGCAACAAATAACTTCGGCGCGTTCAAAAACAGCACGAAGGACACTTCCATTTGCAATCTCTTAGCCTCAAAGGCGACAGCAAATTTTTCAATAACTGAATTAGAAAGTCATACGTGTGTGGGGGGGGGGGGGATTACAATGTACAGATTGTAATTTTAACTGAATATTTGCCTTGAAAGCACCTTACTTATCTACCTTACTTTTTTAACTGAAATGCATACTTTAAGCAAAATATGCAAATTTATTCTTTACAGCCGTTATCTAAATAACAAAATAGTGTTTTACGTCATATTTACATTTCAGTGTTGCTTAATTTATGTAAATTGCATTCATCATTGTATTATTATTATTATTAAACCACTCTGTGATGTACTTGCATAAAAATCACCTAAATGTGCTTTCTGCACACAGAAGATCAATATAGTAACATTATATGAACTCATCATGAAATACACATAAATGAAGACAACCCCCATCATTCAAGGTAACATAAATATACCATTATATTAAGTATGAGGTGGCCTTGAAGGCTAAGGTGTCATTGGAATAATAAGACTCGCCTACCAGCTCACAGCGTGCATAATTACATAAATAAATAAATAAAACTGCTATATAGCTAACAATGACCATGACCTCGTCCATCTGCGAACAACAACGTATAAAATATGCGGACCAGACCGATAAGTTATAACTACAGTGAGTATCATAATGATTTGTAGCCAGTGAACTAAACAGGAAACTGCTAATGATCATTATGAAGGAATCCGAAAAAAATAACTACTGGATTTTTCTGTTTTCCATTTTATTTTTTATTCTCCATAAGATATTTTAAGCATTTGCGATCTCTCTCTCTCTCTCCCCACACACATATATCATTTTATCCTTTCTTAAATAAGTTTTTAACAACTGAAGACTTTTAAGACACTTTCTCAATTCATACGACTACAATTACCAATCAATATCTCACATATATAGAATGCATTGTGAATTCTATACACACGCACATGCTGTGCAGTCAAAATACGAAGGCGGTCTGGAAAGTTCCTAAAAGAAAAAGAACAAATTATTACAATTTGATGAAGCATGGGGGTTAAAGGGTTTTAATTAAGATGTGTTTTTTCTTGTGGTCATATCAGTTGTTTTAATATCGTTTTTGTTCTAGGTATTTTTAAGAACTTTCTAGGCCCCTTTCGTATGACCACCGTCCTACTAGTTCGTAGATCCCCCCCCCCACACACACACACCTTGCTCACAAAACTGCACTAAGCAATGTGGCATGGGTTCTATAATTATGACTCTTGAATATTGCAAGAGTTATGCTGCGCTAACGGGTCGGCATTACGTCCCATTAGATGTTCGTGATGGAGGAGTTAAAACACGGATCTCACGATCTGCGTAATTTAATACCAGAGATGGAGGAGTTAAAACACGGATCTCACGATCTGCGTAATTTAATACCAGAGATGTTCTATGAGATTCAAATCCGTTGGCCATGGCACCACCTAGAAGTTGCTGTCATGTTCGGCGAACCACCCTCGAACGATACCGCCAACGTGCATCGCACATTATCCTACTGGAATGAACCTGTGCCATCTGAGAAGATGGTTACCATGAAGAAGCGTATGAAATAGTAGTCAGAGGGTGCTAGATCCGATATCGGATCTAGCACTATCCTGCTAATATCGGTGCTAGATCCGATATTAGCAGGATGAGGAAGATCAATCCAGCCAAGTGTTGTAATTGCATTCCTTGTGTACGGACTGTTGTGAGGTAGGGCCTTATCATGGAGAAAGAGGACCTCAACATCTGACAACTTCTAAAACCCGTCTGGAAAAACGTGTATCGTCCCTACGCACATTTTCCAAGACAGATATGAATATCCATCGGACTCACGCAGTATGGAATTCAATCACCGCTCTCTGCTTCGTACAACTGCATTTCTAAAGTACAGTACTTGTGTACTGCGCTCATCAGACCGATCACAGCGCCACTCACTGTGGTGGCATCAGAAGGAATAAATAAATAAAAATAAGAGATATACATCCGGCGAGTGGGTCCTAGACATAGCGTTGTGTTTTGTTAATTTTCCACCAACGAATGTTACGAATGAGACCAAAATTGAAATAACTCAACAAATTTTAACCGAGATTCTAAACTGACAGCGTCGGCAAATGAATAATCCCTCTACAACTAATAGGTTGGGGAATCGAAACCCACTGTGGTATGGACGTTTGTTTTCAGGTGAAAGATGAATTTCATCAGCCAAATACTGAAAGGTCAGTAAAAAACGGCGACATTTTTTTATCTAAAGTAGTGTTTCCGGACTAACTCTTCGCACACCATGGGTGTGCAAAGAGTTAGAAATATTTAAGTATTGAAATACCGAAATACTTTGCAGTGTTTTTATTGTGTGTGTGTGTTTGTATGTTTGTTTGTTTGCACGTAGGAGGTGGTATTCATATAAACAAATAAAAAATTAAAAAAAAAATCACAATTCCACGTAGTAAGCAGACTTATTAATTTTGATTCGAATCGTCTGCTAATAAAAATGCGCTGATCCAAACCAAAATTCGTATCACGTGAACACCTTTGCGCGTATAACTATATTTCAAATTTTATTAAATTCCAGCCACCTAGAACAGAGCTATTGTTATATATAATTTCGACGCATTTTCCCCGTTATACCACTGAAAACTGCACGATTAGTATACAAACTGGAATGACTTGACAATTTCGTATTAGATTTTGAAGGCTCAATATTCTAATAATTAGAATATTGAGCCTTCAAGGTTTCGTAAGTGTATTCTTGTATGGTGATTGTGATTCATTACCACAAATGATCTCAGGCCCGTTTTTAAAGGGCGCAATGCCTAATTTTTGCCACTAGAAATTATCCGGCTGAAACTAGAATCGAGGTGATTAGGTGTAAATACCAAATTTCATTAAATTCAATACCCAGAGGGATATTAATACTCTCTTGTTTGGCCAATAAAAATAGTTCGACTAAAACTAAACTTAAGTGGACATCCAAAATCTCAAAGTGAAGAATTGTTGCTTATGAAATTTCAAAACGCTGAAATGCTATTTTACGAAACATGACTAAAAAAATGAATACTTAAAGCTGTTGAATGACTCTATTCAAATAAATAAAAATTAATACTACTAATTTATCAGTTTTTTTTTTTTAAAGATCACCTAAACTGGAACAGAAAAAAAAATCTGCAATCTTATTAAATTGCAAAGAAAAAAAAATAAGATATGAACTTCAAAAAATTAAATCCACAAATAATAACACACCTAAAAATCACGACATACAGAATTATAAACGCTGCTTTTAGAAAAATATGCAGCATTTTCTGCACGAGTATTACTTTTATATTATAAAATGCCTTAGGTGTTGATACATTTTGTGTATAACTTGTACCTCCAGAATACTTGCTACTCGGTATGGTCAGGTGATTTTCTTTATCATTTCTGAATATCAGTTAACTAACTCATTAACGTTAAGCATCAGTTAGCTCAGAAAACGAAAGGGGGGGGGGTAAGAAGGAAAGAAAAAGAAAAGATGTGCATTGAAACTGAAAACGAAGCTCCTCGCCATAACATACACGATATTAGCTTACTTACGCTCAACGTATATTGAACATGCGCAGAATAAATCGAATGAGTCACCTGTAGAGTGAGTAGTGTTTCGTATTCTCCACTTCAAAAGCCATGAGGAAAGTGTTGTGTTGTATAACAGTGCAGATTTTTCCAAACTTCTTATGATAATCATTATCAGTCGAAAGCAGAATCATAGTTAATGCTCGTCAGAATACAGTAAACTCATTCATAACACTAAGAAATAAAAGTTCTTTTAGAAAAAGCATGGCATTTGTTGTGTAACAAGAAATGAAGATAATAAAAGGTATTTTTTACCGGTTTCAGTAGTAACGAGAGCGCCATTAAACCATTATATAACGGAGTACTTTTGCCAACAAATGCCATGCTTTTTCTAAAAGAACTTTTATTTCTTAGTGTTATGAATGAGTCACTCCAGACAATAAAAAAATGACTTAAAATGGGGTACAGTTATGTTGTACACGATAATATATTAATGCTATTTTCACTTTGTCCACTATATTCACTTTGTTCACTATGGAAACAAATGATTCGACTATAAATTGTCAGTACCAAGTCTTTCCCGGAACATGTCCTCTGTTTTCCGTCTCTCAGCTGGTTTTTAAATATGTAAAAATGTCTGGGATTTTAACTTGGCGTTTTTTCGAGAACACGTCCTTTTTTTGTGGACCTCAGGGATTTATACTGTCAGCTGTCGGTGTTATTTCTGAGTTGGTATTTATCCCGATTCAGTCGTAAAAAAAAGCACTAATCTTCCGTGATCGAACGTGCTGATAACTTCCTTTTTTTTAATGTTATTACTAAATTACTATCCCCATAAATAAACGATGTCAAAACAAAAATGCAAATCAATGAAAAACTAATTAATAGCTTTTCATGCTTTAAAAGTGGAACGTTAATTTCTGTGACAAAGGTGTTTGCTGAATTGAAATATCACGTAGAAACTGAGAAGCACAAGAGCGCCACAGAGGGAGAGCATGGGAAGACTCTTCGGGAAAAAAAAAAAAAAAAAAAAAACTGACCACTTAGTTTGCAAAATTAGACAGCAAATCAAGTGACGTTTCCGGAGATGAATACGTTTTCACACTTCGTAGCATCAGCAGTTGCTAATTTTGTACTTATGCCACATTCTGTTTAAGTTGTTAGCACTTGAAGAAAATGATATTGCTACAGGTGGAAGCAATCACGTGTCACTGAGAATATTTGCAATGTTTCCACCAGAAGAAAGGTATACAGTCAAAATTACTCTAATTGCGAAACATGTGCACTGCAATATCGGGAACGACTGCACTACAATGTGCAGAGGACTCCAACGCAATGCAGAAGGAGATAATGTTTAAAAATCTGGTTGTTATTATTTCCAGGCATAGAGAGACAGAGATTGATAAAGGCCTCCCGCATTGAAGGTGCCTATTTTGTCTCAGGAAAAGCCGCCTCTTGCGCAAAGAATTTTCGAACACGAGTTCAGTAAGATTTACCTCTGTGAAAATGCTGCAACTTCGTATTCAACAGATGGAAACGGAAAGCAACTCTGTTGTGGAAGTTCTGAATAACCTAAACTCAGTCAAAAATATCCTTATTGAAAACGTACGACTCAAAGCTTTCCTCCCTCTGAAATTCACAGAACTACTGACCTGAAAAGCTTAAGGAGAGGTTTGCTCGAGACTAACATTTCCACAAGTGAATGAAACCTCCTGAAAGACTTCTCTGGTTTCTCTTGGATGACCGCCAATTTGTTACCCAAATGGAATCACATCGAACGCGCTGCTCAGTACCATAAATAAAGGAGCACCAATTGACGAAATTAAGTGGTTTGACCAGTTTAGTAATATGAAGAAATACACTGAAAGTTTGCATCAATGAAAGAGTTCAATGATTTGCTGTCGCACCAGAAGCGGACCAATATTATGAAAGGTCCAAAAATGTTGAGTTCACTCAGAATTGTGAAGGGATTCCATTTGTTCTATATAATTTCAAAGAAACATCCTGTAAAAACTTCCATACATATATACTCGAGGAACAATAAATCACCACTGAAAGAGACATAATCTACAAGGAAGTATCAATGGACACAGTAAAAGGAAAAAGAAAACGAGGGCAACAATGGGAATGATGGGTGACTACAATTTGGTAAAAAATAAAAATAAGCCTTTTTTTGTGTTCAAGACTTTTTAGGCGTCCTCTTTTCTTACGACAATCTCACTTAATAGGAGATTCGTTATAACATTTTTTCTACCAATGTGCACGCTAATTATAACTTAGAATGCATTTAGTCTAAAATTGTGGTTACATGATAACAATAAAACATAGCAGAGGGCGTTGTTGCTGCTGGTATATTAAACGAAAAGCTTAAATAATGTATAACTCTGCATTTCACTTCATTTCTCCATAGCAACAGTCAATGCCGATTTATTAGGAATTTTTGTGTTGGTCACCATTCAATAGTTGCGTGTTGGTGTAAAGTAGCCGCTGATGTGCCCATCAGGGCAGAGAAACAGAGCTAGAAAAGTCGATGCTAGCGCACGCCATATGAAATGTCAGCGAATACAGCAACACCTGCTGGCAAATGGGATAAGCATATTATGAATAATCGGAAAGGCTCAAAACAGGTGAGCCAATGACCTCATGGTCAGATAAGTCTCGTGGGCTTCTGACGTAGCTCAACTTTAAATTGTTCCTTTAAGAGCAGCTTCGTACCAGTAACGAGTATACATCGTAAATTTGCTTTAGTATTATGCATTGAAAATGCATAGTATTTACATAAATATTCTGCCTTTTGTTCTTATATCAAAGATAATATGTAACCATCATATTTTGCCACAGGCTAGTTTGTTTGCATTTCATTACATGACATAATGAATATTTCTGTATGACTGAATGTCGCCCGTTGATATTTCGCATTCTAATACAATTCTAATTATAATCAGCCTCAAGGAAATTAGGAATTAGCTTCAATGCAAATTAAGAATTAGGAATTCATCCATCCTCTACGGCGACTGAACACGAAATTAATCCGAACTGATATTGTCGAAATGTGTTTTAGTTGGTTGAAATTACATCAAATGAGGCTATGGGGAGGACAATGTATGACGTCCTGTGAACTTTGTCTTCTCCTTCTGCGAATTTCCCATTTTTAAGGATGAAAAACTAGAGTTTTCAGGAGAGCAAACCCTGCCACATTCGTATTAGACCGGAAAACTCACGTCACTTTAAAAAACTTCTTATAAAGATTCCTCAAATCCTCAAGAAGGGAATCGAATGCAGGTTTTTCTAACTGAAAGTCGTTTATTATTTTTACACTGCGTTCATTGTCTTGGCTCATCAAAACAATGAGATCTCGGTTTGAATTATGGCCGAGCAACTAAGACTATGAGGCTACTATGTTTATGTTAAAATTTGGGTTTCCTGGAGGTGAGACCCTTCCACCTCGGCGTGAGACAAACTAACTCATCCTCAACTGACAATTCCCTTATAAGTCTAGCACGCAAGAAATCTTTGGCAGGTTAGGTTCCTTGCGTTGTATACGCAATTCGAAGCAATCTTTGAGTTGTAGAAGGAATTCGAAGCTATCTTTCCAATCTTTTCGAAAAGCAATATCACAACTTCTTCGCCACTAGACAACGGAGACAATAAAATTCAGAGCAGCGTTATAAAAGTGGACCGAGTCAAATTCAGAACACTCAGCAAGAGGGAGAGTTTTCAAACAGTTTGATGAAATTATATTATGAATATCTCAGTTACTTCACATAATTTCCTTAGTGCATTTATAATTACTCAAAACAAATTTTTTTTTTACATTTAAAGGCTTATTTCAAAATCCATGTGATGCAAACTAATATAAGTCTTTCGCAGTGACCCCATCAAACGAATAAGAGGTGATAATCGAACGAATATGCTGATCTAATAAAAAGACCGGCGAAGAATAAACCGTACAATTCTATCTTCTTTACAACTACGCCAGGGAATCCTCGACTGGTTTTTCCAATAACAAGATAAAAGTTCAAAAAACTAATTTGTTGATGGCAAATTTTATGGTGTAATTTACTCTAAACAGCTATCAGGGATGTAATGATATTACTGTGCTTTTATTGTCCATTGCTGTTTAGGCTAAAAAAACTGACACGAGCAATATCAAGGAATCGATTCTTATAAAAAAATGTTGATTTGTTTATAAAGCTGAGCTTTATTTATTATTGGGGAAGGTGGGGGATAGAAAAGAGTACAGTACATAATTATCGATTACTTAATGGCATGTAATAAACAATCGTAATATTAACTTCAATGAGGAAGTGAAATTCTAAAGTATTTCTACTATAAAATTATTTGTATATTAGAAAAAATATCAGAAGCAAGACATTAATTCATAATCAGATCATAATTCATAATCGATTTGCATTGTCCATTTCTCAGTATAAAGTACACAGGAACTAGAAACAAGTTTCGTTGGTCACTTCGAAGTGACTACCAACATACAGGAGAGAGCAGAACATGCACATCAGTATTTTGTATGAAAAAAAAAGTTAAGGTTTTTTTGGAACAGCTGGAGATTGTAGTCTTTAGGAAAACAATGCGAAGAACGTTGTCCTAGTAGAAAGAAAAGAATGCAAGTGAAGTATGATAAGTTGGTTACATAGGTTTCTATATCGACTATGAATGAATGTTGGCCAGCAGTCATTTGCTTTTTCACAGACTTGGAAGAAAATCAAGTCAAGGAACAATAGAAACAGATATAGTAACGTCCATCAGTCCTCAAACCCCAGATGTGTTGGAGTACAGATGAGTTTTTTTTTCTTTCCTGGAGGCCATGCACATGATGTGTTCATATCAGTAAAAAGTAGAAGTCACACTGAAACTGGCTTGTTTGGAGATCTGGGTAATATCAAAGGTGCTACTTAATTGTCTATGCACCACTCGATCAGCCTTGGAAATGTCGAAGCAACCGCGTTATTTTTTACATGCCTTCCACTATGGATCGAGAGAGAGTGGAAGAATCCATACTTGATCACTATTCCTCCAGGCTGCGTGGGAGTTAACTGCTGATGACCACTTCCATCATTTTCGAAAGAATTGAGAGAAAGGTGAAGAGACGATAGTTTTTAATTACTGATTTTTATTAGTAGTAGTAATAGCGAAGTGATTAACATCATAACAGTAATAGGGAATAAGAATGAAAAATAACGGAAATGAACTGGTTATTAAGTTCGTTACGTTTTATGGTAACTGTGACAAATCTCATATTTGATGCTATCTTTCCTGATGTTAACGGCTGTGGATGAGGTGAACAAGATGCTCAGCAATGTGATGATTCAAATGTCCTTACATAGCAGTGCCATCTTTTTATAGATAGAGCATCCGCTTTAAGCTCAACTCATGATTTGCAGAACAGCAAGTTTTCTATCAAGCCTTACGCAACACTTTTATACCATTCATAGCATGAAAGAATATCTTCTAAGTTTTCTGAGCGAATAGAAAGAGATCTATCAGTTAGTGCTTTTTAACAACACACTAGTATTTATCAGTAAAACATAATTTACTTAATTCTGCCAATAAAAACAGTTCGATTAAATTGAGATTACTGGATAAAATTCAGTAAATATCAGTAAATATCAGGGGAATCAAAGGTAATTCAGTAAACGTACTGAATTACCTTTGATTCCCCTTAACCCGTTTCTCGTGAAGGTGGCAGGGTTTCATCATCGCTTAACAGGTAAACCGGATAGAAGAACATACGCAAACTAATATATCATTTTTTTCATCTATTGTTCTCTCATCTCATGTCAGTAACTGACATGCATTATTTGTTTCTCTACATCGCACACCATTGAGGCGCGAAAAATTAATATAAAATTTTATCGTTTACTAACTGTGAGATAATCTTGTCTGCTTTCCCTCTACCGAATTGATTTTGCAAATTTACGAATTGAATTAATGGTCTGCCTTTCATTCTTTCTTGATTTGGATCTTATTAAATTTAAAATTATTATTAAAAGTTATTGCTATTTTCATTTCGATGACAAAAAATTCACATATGATCTCTTTGGCGAATGTCTCTATTAATACTATATTGGTAAAAGTTCTGATTTTAACTCGGAGAGCAAAACATTTCCGTAGTTTTACTCTTCGTATTTCTCTGCAACGCAATACGAATTCCAGATCTAGTTGTCTACTTAAGCACTACTTAAGATCTAGTTGTCTACTTGGTAGGATGTTTTTTATCGAAACCATATACGAAAGTTCAAAAGCAGGTTCTTTAATTTCTACATCTCAACTTCTTCACTTTTGCAAAACTAAACATTTGACTTCTCAAATAAATTTAACACTTTTTATGTCACTATTTGCATTGGGATAAAAAAGAAGACGCAACTAGCAACAGCCACTGCTGTCTGAGTACTGCGACTTTGGGTTCAACTATTTATATAAACGCAACACGTGTAACTTCATTTCTTTCAATATTCCTTTTTTTCTTTTTTTATTCACGAGCGAAACTGTATCGATTACGGTTTTTCTTTTTCACACGTGTCGCGCAATAAAATCAAATCTTCCTCCAATCATTACCTCGTTATATAAGAATGCAGATACGAATCCCCCACAGTTCCTTATCCGAGCTGACACCATTTCTTTGTCTCCGAAAAACATTTCCTGTAATGTCTCCGAAAAACATTTCCTGAGTTTTTCTGTCAGAAAAACGATATTCAAGGATCACTTCCCCTCTCCGGCGAAAGTTTACTAATATTACCGAGAGTGCGAGTACCGACCGCTACAGGTGAAATAATGTTATTAAAATGTGTTGTAGACTCACCTGAACCGGTCTCTCTCCTGCGCGCTGGTAAGCGTCAGTTGGCTCTGTGTCACAGTGACGGGCATTGAACTTCCTCGATGGCGGCTTCACGGCACAGCTGACTTGCGGCCTCGTGCGACGGAGTAGTGTTAACAAGTGTCTTTCTACCTCAGAGCTTGACAAGAACTGTCGGAAAACAAAATTCTCTTCTTCCTCAGTAAAACGAGTGTTATGTGGAAAGGCATAGCACTAGTGTTTATCCTTATTCTGACATCAGAGAGTTCCGCCCTATTCTGTCAAAGGCCATACCTGATTGGACACTTTTGTGATGACTTCACCAACGTCATAGAGCCGAGAAAGTGATGAAGAAGAAGACCTAGATACGAAGTAGTTGAGTACGCGCAGAAGAGAGTACTTTTCCTTGCAGAGAGAGTGTGTGTGTAAGTTTCCTCTCTCTCTCTCTCTCTCTCTCTCACACACACACACACACACACACACATACATCTCTCAGTAGTATATTAAATTTGTGTGTGTGTGCGCGCGCGGGTGTTTTCTGTAGAACAGGAGTTAAGAATTTCACGAAGGAAAGAATAATGTTCCTTCTTTTTCCCCAAACCAGTTATCGTATTGTGTTCTGAAAGTGCAAAGCTTTATTTTTAAGGAACAGTTCTGATGATTTTATTTCATTTATTTAGGCATTATCACTGTCAAAAAGTGAGATTAAGAACTTGATGGCATATAAATTTTAATAAATAATTAAATTATTTAAATTAAATTATTTTGCATTTGACAATAACTATCACTTATCATTTAACTGGCATGGTCTCGGAGTTCATCAAAATAAGTTATTAGAATAATTTACTTTTAAAAGTCCTAAAATCTGTTTTTTTTTTTTTTTTTTTTTTTACAAAAAATCCTCTGATTGGCAACTTCTTAAAAATGAAACTTTACTGTTTATAATTAAAAGGAATTCAGATTAAGTGGTAATATAGTTTAAAATTCGTGCTTCTGAATGTATTGTGACACTACAGAGAGCAGCAGAAATGATGCTATTGCTGAAATAAATCGGCATCGCATTTTTAAAAACATCAGCACTTTAAAAACAAATCAGCATTAAACGTTTAAAATTAAAAAAAATAAATAAATATCCATTCCAGCATCCGAAAAGAGCGAAAGCAAACACTTCTGCTTAATTCTGTATTATATGAAGCTCAGTTCTAAACTTAAGTATGAGATATCATTATTATGTACTGAACTAAACGAAACTTTGTGCATTCCTATATATTATTTGTACGTACGTGTACAGATATTCAGATTAAATTAGTAGCAATAAGAATGCATTCACAGAGGGCGCATCACGTCTACATAAACGAAGAAAAAGCAGATTTGTAAAATAACTAAACAATAGTCACTGGATGTATGTTTCTTTGCTAGAATTGAACAAGTTTCTCATACTTTAAAAACTGTGACGCTATTAAAAAAAATTATCTTTCAAAAAATGATACACCTAGTAGGAAAACAAGACGTACAACATACTTGATAAGTATCTGTCCTCAGGAATTCTTTGGCAACCATCCATGATTATGTTTCTCACTCGCTTTATGGTTGCAATTTTATGCTTTTTATCATTTCTCGATTGACAGAGATAGCAAAGTAAGTGAAAATTAATTTTAAGAAAGTGCTGATTAACGTATATATACGTCGGGAGATGTGACTTGGTGCGAATTAAGATTCGTGTTTAACAGCCTTCGTAGCTCATTATTAACGATGCCGTTTGGATAGGATGCGAGTGATCTTTATACGCTTCTTAGACTGAAGGTGTGTTAGCTGCTGTTGAAATTATTGTCTAGAATTAAGACTGGAGCAACTGTGGCTATGGGGCCAGTACATTATCCGGACTCTTCCACCCAACATCCCTTCACAGTTGAAACTCATTCTTCCCAGCTATTGCTGTATCGGGGAACAGCCAACTCCCTCACGTATTTCCCAAGGAATTCAATACATAGGTCTTCAAATTGCGTGTAAACAATTTTATTCTTTCCCAATCCACTACCCATATACGATAAGAACATACTATAGGTTGATCAACACCAATCTCTTGCGTGTCGCCTCAACATAAAAATAAAATGAAAAAGATAACATTATGTCTGGTAAGTGTAGTACAGTGCGGCTCGTGGCTTGAAATCGTGGGGGGGGGGGGGGTGCAGCAACTTTTGAAATATACATGCACATTGTAAGCACAGTGTAGTATACGTGTTTGGATAAAATATCAAAGTTATGGTAAAAATGAAAAAAAAATTAAACACGAAAAAATATTGTTTATTATCGATAAAATTATACAGTTTGGTATAATTCAAAATTACTTAAAATTAAATCCATTATCATAACCCCAATAATGGTCTAAAATAAAAACTATAACAAATACTATGTCTTTAATTGTAATGTCCAAATATTTAAAGAGACGGAGTAAACACGATAAGCACTATGAACACTCTACTACTGGTGCAGACTGCATATAAACAACAGTGGAACTGCGCGACGGACAGTGTCGCATTACGCTAATAGCTCGCATCTCACTATGACGTGCTTATGCTTGCGCGCGTAGCAATATGACACTGTGGTAAACACAGTGCTGCTAGCGCCCTCCTCTAAGTGCTACAAGATGGATTTTTATTATTTTTTATGCAAAACAAGAGAATTGTATAGGATTGTTGATGATAAAATTAAATATTACCAGCAAATATAAATAAATTAATAAATATGTTTATGTATCGAGAAAAACTGGGGGTGCTGCAGTTCCGCAGTGCCTATGCATGAACCTCCCCTGGTGTGGTATACAAAAAGATCAAAAGATAGTGCATGGAACGACAATTCACAGAACAACTCAACGAAGAATTAACCAAAAAAGCATTTAATAGAACAACGATTAATCGAAAACACAATTCATCGAACAATAATTAACGGAGAAAGAAGTTCATTGAACAGAAGACGACAGAAGAAAGCAATTCACCAAAAAAAAAAAAATGAACTTAAAAGACGTGTCGTCAAAATAGTGGTGACAGAGACTTAAAATCTTTTCAGCACTCTAGTCTTGATTGCAAATTACTTTTGAAAAAAAATATTGTTGCAAATTCACTTCATAAGTAACAATGCATAGATATATGCGCTACCTGTTTTGTGCTCATGTGGTAAGCAAACATCTAAATACAAAAAAAAAAAAGATGTATTATAGGTTTTGCAACCTCTCGTGTATTTGAGATGACACACACACACACACACACACACACACACACACACACACATATATATATATATATATATATATATATATATAACTCAAATTAAATTTCAGCATGCAGGGCTGACTAAGGGGACTAATTAATTTCTCCACTCCTGTCCTAGAGAGAGTAAAATCCTTTATCCATCCCTGAGGGATAAGAATAAACTACTAGTGATTCAAAATAGGGAAAGGTATTTTCTTGAGTAAATAACAAACAGCAAGATAACTCTGTTTTTACCTACTCAGTTACACTACTGAGAAATATATCACTTTCATTATTTTTTAAGCTAAAGCTGAAATTATTCTGAAGTAAATAAGACATCCTAAAAACTAACCAACTTACCGCAGCAAAAAACTGGAACTGCTGCAAGAAGTTGCAAAGGTCATATCGTTATCATGGAATGTACGTTACGAGGACAGATTGAGAGTATATGGATAGCGGTGTCTGCAGTCCACATGTCCTCATCAGCCCTGTTTCTGGGGTGATGCGATAGAAGTCTATACACTTCTGAGAGAGTGTTATAGGATATCAGTTGATGAAATTTTTCGTTATATAGATGGTAGAGAGAAGACAAGGGAACAACGCAAAAGTTAAGTTTCTGTGCGGTTTAGAAAAGGGTGAGAGAGCTAGGCTAGATTTTTCTTTCTCAGAGCAGTTCGCCTGTTGAAGTGATGAGTGCATCTAGTGTGAGCGTGTTTAAGAGAAGGTATGATGACAGCTGGTGTGGGTGATGTATGGCCTCCATCGATGAGTCCTTGACTCCCTGGAGTCTCTAATAATAATAATAGTAATAATAATAATAATAATTTTAGAAACAACATCTGCACAAGGAATGATTGGATGAAAACAGCCTAACTTATTCTGTGAATTCCGATGTCGTCTCGAGTTTATTATTAATAGGATTTTACGACGTTCTCGTGCAGAGTATTTTTCTTCGAATAAATGTCAATATGACATATGTGCATTACTTTATTCTTACAGTCCTCTTTATCCAGGCTTACCTTGGCAGTCCATTTATTTGCTCGGAGATTGGTATTGGACATCTAAGAGTGACTTTTTCTTCTGTTCTTGGATGATGTTTTGATTTGCTTATAACGACTGTTAAAGGATTTGTTACGATTTTATTCAATTATCCACCTGTTCGGCCGAATGGCTGGCGTATCTGCTTTCCATCCATGAGACTGTGGTTACGAATCCCACTACGATTTTTATCTGATAATATGTAAAAACCGCCACTGGGCGGTTTTTACATAATACGAAGGATAATATGTAAAAACCGCCACTGGGCGGTTTTTACATATTATCCTTCGTAGCATCCTACGGTGATGTTCGATGAGTGTGGTGATTTGTCCGCTGCGAATAGCACTTGCAGTTGATTCCCTGCGCTTCCATCTCAGTATGGTATCACTAACTGTTGACTTGGGATGGCCCAATTTGTCGACAATGTGCCGAACAGGTAGGCCTGCAACACGGCGTCTTCTCATAAGGCTTCTTTCAAACTCGTCAGTTCTCTTCTCGCACCCATTTTACCCTGACACAGTTACACTGACTTCAGAGCATTATATTCTCCAATTTATACTGGCTACAAACACGTGACTCATTACATGGCACAACGCATCTTGCCCATGGAGGGGGTGTCCGTTCACTTCTTTCCAATATATATACAGCAGAAAAACTAGGTCCTATTTAACTGATCTAATCAATAATATGTCTCTCTTTCTCAATCTATCTGTTTATCTATTTCTTTCATCCCCATTCTCAAATGTTAGTAATACAATATATTTTTCGCTTATTACCGTTGCTCATTAAAACCTCTGCTGACAACATCCGATCCCATATATTCCAAAGCTAATCAATCATGCGGTTTCTTTTAAATAACAGTAGCTAAACAACCTAGCCTTTTTTATTTTCTTTGGTCTGATGAAATAGTTTTGTTCCTTGATCGTAATTAAATATTCGGAGCAAATTGACCCAACTAAGAGTTTCTATATCGATCATTTTCGACGCATATTCTGATGCAACTCTTGCTTTTATGGGTGAGCAAAATAAGGAATCTGTTTTATTTCCTGCGGTACGTCGATATACAATTACACGAATGCTGTTAACTACATTGTTTTAACAAGCAGTAATGCAACGCTTTTTATCTTTCTTCTTTGTCTTTATCTTCTTTGCTTTAGCCCAGTCCTTGTTCTGAGTGAAGTGTTATTTAACTTTTGAAAAGTCTTTATAATGATCCTTCTCGTACTGCAACACAAATCAAACTCAGGTGTTTCTAGCTGAAGGACACTGTCACTAACAACAGAGATAAGGAGGTACTTCGTGTTATCCACAGGTGCGATACTATTTTAACTGCTTCGTGCATGATTCCCCCAAGTATTGACTGCACTTTATGAAACATCATCTTATCTTATTTAAGATAAGATATTTTAATTTATATTATATTATTTTTGCATTTAGCAATCCTATTTTCGTAATCAGTTTAAAACTCTTTCTGGAATTTAAAAAAAAAATTGTTTTGGCTGAATTGGCTCGAAAAAAAGTCCAAGTTTGCATCTGCAAGGAAAACAGATTATTTAACGCCCTGACCCACTGACAATATTAATGTTCCAAGGGAGATTGGAATAAACAAAATGGAAGATCACTTATGAGATTCCTGTCTTCAAATCTTCAATCTGGAGCCCTGACGTGGTTTGAAAAAGTTCCATGTTTTTGGTCTCTAGGGCAGGGTTTCAAGAGTATGTAAAAATAAATAAAAAATATTTCAAAAATCGTTGGCCAGTCTATGAAATTTATTTACTGTTGGTTTACAACCTATGGTAAAAATAATTCCAGCAAACGCAATACAGAAATACAAGTTTTATATTTTCATTGTCGTTTTATGACATTACTTAAGTATTAGATGAGTACTGAGTATTATATCGAACTTAAAATTATTTCAGAAAAACCACTATGTCGCAGTTAAAAAAAAAAAAAAAACAGCTCGCAAATCTTTTTTTTTTTTTTTTTGGAAAGTGTGTGAAAGCAACTAGACACGTGTATATTATTGAAACATTCAAAAATCTTACAAAGGCAAGTATCACGATTTGAAACTTTTCATATCGCGTACGTAAGCAAAATTATCATCGCTTAATATTTGGTGAACACGTATAACCAACAAACCAAGCCTCTGTCATTCAAGGATGACAGAATATATGGAATATACAAGAAAGTTATTTAGAAAGTTTTATATTTTCAAGAAGAAAAATGTATGTTAACAAAAACTAAGAAAATAATATTATACTGTATTTAATAGCAGAAAAAAAATCAAATTAATTCAAAAATATTTCCCACAAGCTTGCCTGGCATATTATCAAAGTGGAATGTCAGACTATTCATGACTCTGTAACTGGAATGTTTGATTAAGCTTTTCTCTGGTACTAAGAAAAATATTTCGGTTAGGCAAACAAAATGCACTTTATAAGATGTACTTTAATTGTCTTCCAAGTTAATATTGGCAATATTGCACAAGCTTGTTTGCGCAATATCGCCAATAAATGAATATGTGTCATGTTCTGGGAACATACATCTATTTAATCCATACTCTTCTTTAAGTTTTTGTTACTTGTTCATACTTTTATTTTTTAACAAAAGTTTATAAGTTTATCGGCATAAACACATAGCCCTGAGAATAAAATGTATCTATTTGGATAACAAGATCCATTCAGTTAAAAATGAAACAATAGGAGGGAGAAAGTAGTAAAGAAAGAACATTATCTCGGATTTTACCAAAGGCATTCAACTAGATCTAGAACCTATGCATTTTCCCACAAAATATCACTACGAAGCAATTGAAAGGATATGCACATATACACTTCAAGATTGTGCGTGCGTGCGTGTGTGAAAGGGAAAAATGATTGCAGAAAGTGGTTCACAACCGGGTCACTATTTTGTTTAGAGATGTTGTACGTTTATATTTAATACTAGCTAGCGGAAAATGGAAATAAATGCCAAATATTCCTGGCCAAATGTAATCAAGATATGTTTTGAATTCCAAGTGCTTGCCATGATGTGTTATGAAATAGTTTTAGTATCTCTTATGGGGTGAGATTAGTTATAACACAGGCAATGCGTAAAGGGGAATTTTTGTTTGAGGCTGTACCTAAAAAAAGTTCGAAATATTTGGGAATTTTCTGAAATTTAATTTATTATATACTGTATATAGTATGTGTACTTCAATTATAGTTCAATTTCTTCCCGTTTTCTTTCATGAAGTTTTCAAAGACTTTTTTCACCCCCCCCCCCTTTGGCAGAAGTTGCCTGCTATTGAAAATAACTAGAAAAATTAAAACTTTAATGTTCCAGCAGAACTTTTCTACAAACATAAGAGAATTAAAAAAAAACGAAAGCTGTCTAACAGTAAGTAGTATAGTTCAACTGCAGTGATGCAAAACACTTTTTAGTTAGTAGAAAACATTTTACAATGAAAGCTGACGGTTTATAACTCGATTTTTACCTTATAATTTTCCTGAAATTCACGGAAGACTGGATCTATTGTGGAGTGGAAAAAAAAACTTCGACTTTCTTTCAGAAATGTTGGCAGTAGCGAAAAAAGCAACAGAAATTTATCCTGGTGAAGCGAAGTTTGTAGCATACAAATCTCTCTATAAATTAATTAAACATTCAAAAATCTTAAGTAATAGAATGTTGAGAAAATTTTCTTCTTCACTAAAACAGCAAGAATGGTTTGGAAAATATTAAGATTTCACTTCTTTTAAG
This sequence comes from Typopeltis vanoorti, assembly GCF_054136105.1. NCBI lineage: Eukaryota > Metazoa > Arthropoda > Arachnida > Uropygi > Thelyphonidae > Typopeltis > Typopeltis vanoorti. The sequence goes on from NC_143554.1 coordinate 16,734,754, forward strand.
GAAGAAGTGAAATCCTGTCATTAATAATGCATCTGAAAATTTTCGATCTTTTTCCTGCTGATAGAAATCCAAATCCAGAAACGAAATTGAAAGGAAATTTCAGAAAGTTGACATTTTCTAGACTTCCCGCTAGCAATATAAAAAGAGCAAAAAAATGCTCTTTTTATATTTCTAGATAAACGTCTGCGCGGAGACAAATTTTTTAGCTTTTAGAAAATTTAGCGGGCCTGGTTGGCCGAGTGGTTAACGTACTGACTGCGGTCCGAATCACGCGGTCATGAATGTTTGTGAATGACTTTAGGTGGGAGACGAATTTCACAGGCCAGTGTAAGACCACCTCTCTATTTACTGGAAGTCTAAAGTGGTTTGAAAAAGTTATATATTTGGGCTGTTTAACAGGGTTTCCGAAGTATGTAAAAATAAATTTAAAAATAAATAAATAAATAATATACCATAGCCCGCCCACGTACTGATGTGCTATACGTTTACAAAATTTCGTAAGTGAGAAACGTTAAAAAATGACGTAGAAGAGAGCTTTTTAATGCATATTTAAAAAAAAAAACTTTGGATTTGGGATGTGATTCTATGCTAGCAATATCATCCATTAACAATTCGTTTCATGGAAATTTCCTAATGTTGTTTAAGCTGTTTCTTTGAGCTCGGTTTTTTTTTTTTTTTTTCATAGTGAAGGACCTCGTAATCTGTCAAAATTTATCGACATATGATATCGTTGTAGTGGATTAAGGTAGTCAACCCTGGGACTGACTCGCTGCGTGTAGGTGAGAATTTCCAGTTTTCCGGGTAAAAAAAAAAAAAAAAACAGAGTTTTCAGGAGCATTGCACACAACTCCAACTTGTTCCAATTCTGCAATACCACTGGCCAAGCTGGTAAGGATGGAAAAAAAAAATTAAAGGCAGTTGGTGTTAGCCAGTGTCACGCTATATAACTGATAATACTACATACTCAACCAGCAGCACCCTCGATCTTTTCATCTCGATAACGCTTCCAATCATTTCCATTGATTCTGCCCTTTCCCATAGTTAACTCAAATCATAACTCTCTTTCATTCAGCAACTTTTTCACAGTAATCCTCATTCTAGCCGTTGGGATTAAAATAGTACTAAATCTGACCTACTGATAACATCTATTTCTATTTTCTCTGGCACTTTCGATCCTTTGATTCAAGCATTTACTCCAAACGCATTACTGAAATCATTCTCGCTTTAAGAATACCACAAATGACTTTAAAGCAAATGCATCAAATTAAAATCCTCAACTTTCCTCCCTGTCTGAAATGAAGCTCTTTCTTCTCTGTCTATACCGAAAAGTCCCTTCTGGTCGCTAACAAAAGCCATCTGCCGTAATTTCTGTCTGTCCTTACTTCTACCATTCTTCACTAAGGTCATCCCTCCCACTACATCACCTCCGTCGAAGTCTCCAACAAAACCACCTAATTAATACTCAATGCTTCTTTTGAATACCAATCCTTCGTTTAATCAATACAGTATCGCTTCAGTTACTCTCAATATAAGTGGTCCAGAATTAATTTTTTATCTCGTGTTACTATTTAAGACTTTTTTCTTCACTTGGCATTTAATCTATAGCGTGGAAATTAGCTCATATTCTACCATACACCAAAAAATGGAGACATATCTCTATCAATAAATTATCTTCTAGCCATGCTCACTATGGTCCTATCCAAGGTCATGGAGAAATACATTGAGTTAATTTCTATTATACAATTTCTGTTTCATATAACTTACATCTCTATATGTGGAGAGCCTCTCGCCTTATCAAGATTCACCACTATGAATGTCATAGCGATCCTATAACTATGTACAAGCACAATGGAAAAACTGTATTTTTCTATAGTGCTTCTACATAGTTAGAGGATCGCTATAACTATGTACAAGTACTATGGGATAGTGCTATGCACTATGTACATAACTATGTACATAGTGCTTATACATAGTTATGGCACAGAGGCCTTCTGGTTCACGGACAATTCAACGCGAGAAAATTGATCGAGAGGAAAATTCATCGCAGAAAAAATTTGCTGAAAGTGTTATTCACTAGAAAATTGAACTCAATTTGGTTTAACACGTGTTATGTAGAGGTGTGTGATATTTGGTAGTCAATTGTATCTGAGAGATACCGCGAACTCCGATGTCAGTATAGTATTGGCCAGTGTTTTTTATTTGTTTCTTTTTTTAAATAATTTCTAGATTGTAACTGAAAATAAATAAACCATCATGTATTATATTTGTAGTGTTTTTTTTTTTTTTTAAGTTTTATCGCATTTCGGCACATAAAAGTAATGAATGTATCTCTCGGATACACGCAACCTAAGCTGTAATTTTTTCGACCGCGATCCTCGCAGGGTTAATCTTCCAACCGGCCAGGACGCATATATACTCCCAGCAAATCCTGGATTCGAGTCAGACCATCTGTTGAAAGCATGGATATGAAGTGCATTTGACTGTCATATCCATTAGAAGGTGCGATAATCCTTCACGTTGAGGAGAACACTTAACCAGATTACCTCGCGTAAGTAGCTACGTTCAGTTACCTATTGCTAGAAACGCAGTTTATTGCCGTTTGCTCGGTAACTAGAATCTAAATTAATTATCTACAAGTCACATTTATTTTTGCTACTTGTTTTATCGTATAATTATAGTTTTTAATGCCATTTATATTTCTTCACTTAAGACTGTATCACTCTGGAGGACAAAGCCACTATCATTTATTTATTTTTATTTTATTTTATTTTTGCTAATTATCTTAGTCGAAAATTACATTTTATTCTCCCAGAACTTGATTCAAGATAATTATTTTTTGTCAAACAATTATTTTATAAATTCATAAAAATCTGAATCTTAAAATAAATACAGCCTCCATCTGTTACAGATTGTTTTCTTTATTTTTATTCATAATCTTAGTCAGAAAATTAGTTCACAGATTGCGTGAAGGTTCTCTCTGTTACGATGTTACCTTATAGATAATCATACGTAAATCTTGAATCATATCACATAATGTATAATATTTGTAACGTAATCTGTAGTTCTTTGTACTTCAACTTTCTTGGTTTTTCCCCCAATCACTCCCTACAAATCGAAATAAACGGCGGTTATGAAGTCAACTATTATGTACATATTTTCGGCTAATTTCAGTATTATGCGGTGGTTTTGAAGTAGAGATACTTTCCCTACAGTTTATCATTCGAAACATGTACAGGTGCATGCAATAAAATGAAATTTTATTTCCAAAATTTTCATAATAGAATTAAAATAGTATTTCTTCTTTGATAGCTCATCACCCTCCTTCCAAACTATCACACACAGAAATACTGCTAGGTAACATGTGTGCGCCTTCTTTTTATTTGAATTCGTTATTTTTCCCAAAGTAATTGTTCCAGATAACTTTTAATATTCCGATACTGAAATTAAATTGTGATTATTACAAATGAGCAAATTTTGTATATTTTCTTCTTCTTCTTCTGCAGCTTCTCCCACTTAAGTGGGGTCACTGTTGATGATGAGTCTCCTCCACATCCAAGTTCTTCATCCTCAAGTCCTCTTCTACCAGCTCCCTCCATCTCTTCTTTGGTCGCCCACGCTTCCTCCTTTTTTGCAAATCCATCTGCATGACCCTTCTTCCCACATATTCTTCCTCCCTACTCATCACATGACCAAACCATCTCAACCTTGCCTCCTGTATCTTCGCTCCTAAGTTCGTAACTTTCACTGTTCCCCTTACATAGTCATTTCTCAGACGATCCTTTCTGGTTACACCGCACATCCACCTAAGCATTCTCATCTCTGCTACTTCCATCCTACTGATGTTATTTTTCTTCAGGGCCACAGTTTCTATAGCATACGTCATAGCTGGCCTCACTACTGTCCTATAAATTTTGCCTTTCAGATTGATCGGCACCCTCTTATCGCATAACACTCCAGCGATCGCCTTCCAGTTCCTCCAACCCACTTGTATCCTGCATCCCACTTCCTTCTCAGCTCCTCCATCTTCTTCCACTGTTGAACCTAAATATCTAAAGTCCCTCAGCTTCCTGATGACATTTCCTTCCAGCTCCAGATCTGTCTCCTGGCCGCCGCCCACTGCGCAACACATATACTCTGTCTTACTTCTGCTCAGTCTCATACCTCTCTCTTCCAGTACTTGTCTCCATCTTTCCAGTTTAGTTCCTGCTTCTTCTCTTGAATCTGCACACAGCAAGATGTCATCTGCATACAACATTGTCCAAGGCGCATCTTCTCTCACCTCCTCCGTCACCACCTCCATCACAATGTTAAACAGAAACAGACTTAATGCTGACCCTTGATGCAAGCCAACTGTTACTTGAAAACTTTCTGTCTGTCCCAGACAGGTCCAAACACTTGTTTTCACATTTTTGTACATCTCCGCACCAACCTGTCATATTTCTCCGGTACCTTCTTCTCCCTCAGACACCTCCAGACTTCTAGCCTTGGCACTCTATCGTATGCTTTCTCCAGATCAATAAATGGCAGATGTAGCTCCCGTTGTTTCTCTCGAAACTTTTCCATCATCTGCCGTAACCCAAAGATAGCATCTGTTGTTGATCTACCAGGCATGAAGCCAAATTGTTCCTTTGCAATCTCCACCTGCTTCCTCAATCTTCCATCAAGAACCCTTTCTAGGATTTTCATTGTATGGGACATCAACTTTATTCCTCTGTAATTTTTACAGTCTTGTGCATCCCCTTTACCCTTGTAGATGGGGGACAAGAGTACTCTCCCTCCATTCCTCAGGTATATTTTCCTGTTGGCAAACTTTCATGAACAGATCCCACAGCAGGTCAATTCCCTCTTTCCCCAGTGCCTTCCATGCCTCTACTGGAATCCTGTGGGGGCCCACCGATTTTCCATTCCTCATCCTCTTCATGGCCTCCGTCACTTCCACTCTACTGATGTTCTGCACCATCCCCTCAGAAGGCTGCCCTTCTGAGGGGATGGTGGAGAAATTTTGTATATTTTTTCATTTATATTATTTTCTGATAAATATAAATCATTCAATTATGTGATATTGGGGAAATTAATGTTTAAAAAATAGTGTAATCATACAAAAGCAATATCAGAATAAAATTTTAAAAAAAAATTTTTAAAGAAATATTTTTAAAAAATATTCTTATATGGGATTTTTTCTTTTCGTATATATTTGCGATGAATTTTTGTGCGATTCATTTCCCCCACGATTAAATTTCCAGCGATGAATTTTCTCCGAGATGAATTGTCGGCGATGAACTGTCCGGACACGGGCCTTCTCAGCAAGCTGAGAAAGCTTTCACAGTCTTCTTATATAGCCCAGTCTTCCTTCAGTTTCTTCCAAATGCATCGCTAGCAGAGAATAATATGAGATGTTCTCCTGACTTCTCCATATCAGGAGATTATCTTTTTTTTTCAACAATCTTCTTTAATCCAGGAATTCCATGTGCAATAAAAAAAGAAAAAAAAGAAAATGTTTGATGCTGTCATGCTAATCAGCACACCACTTTTCCGTTTAACGAGCTATATAACGTACAAAAGCAAGACATCTACAAGATTTCTACAGTTAATTCCTGAAATGGTAATCTCTATACCATAAAAGAGGAACTTTTCTTGCCCTTCAGACAAGAAAATTTCTCTTCTTAGAATAAAAAACTGGAGCTTTTCGTTGTGTATTAGTATCGTGTCCGCTTCCTTTCTTTTCCCCTCTACAAAAATTACCTTCTCTCGCTGACTTTAAATCCTATCTATACTTTTGATAACGAGAGTATGCTCCTTTTCACTACTGAATTAATCAACCTGTTAGTGCTCAAACATCCTCTACTGCGCGCCCTATACAGTGAGCACCAAACCATCTTTCGGTGATAACAACCAAATCAACTTCATTGCTATAAAAAACCGTGTCTCTCGTTTTCTGTCTTTCTTTTTTTTTTTTTCATTAAAAGGTTTTAATCCTTCCCGTTACTTGTGATACATCTAGCTATACAGAAAATACCAGATCTCTTTCTCTCTCCCTCCTTGGGTCGACGTATTTCTAGCCTTCCCTGGCACAAATGCTTCATATTAACTTTGAAAGCCTCCAGAAAACTTGGACCTCTTTTCATGCATCAAAATACTCCCTCTCTAAAAATAGTTGATTTTCAAAAGGCATTTTCGAGTTCGGCTAATTGACGATCCCTCTTTAGTCATTCCGGCCAATGTCTCGCATACGTTCTGTTTCTGTGAATTTCATCTTCTAGTAACCCGTCTGGTTGGGAATCTGTAAACCATGCTTGGGTCCAAATTCCCAAAAACTAGGAATTCTTTTCAAGCCATTCAGTCCTGCAATAAGCAGAGACGAGATTTCACACCGCGTGAAAAACCCATTGCCTGTTAGTCAGAAAGCGTAGATACTACCACGCGGCAAACCAATCTACATCAGAGTCACAGTAGCGACTCTTACGTGATGTAGTGAGTCATCAAGTATTAAACAGAGAAAGAATTCAAATGTGGTTCTAAGTAGAATATCAAGCTGGATTCAATTAAAGAAAGAAACTAGAGCACTTTGAAAATAGCAAAAAATATCCAAAAAAAGCGTTCTTCTTCTCCTCTGTCTTCCTTAGTTAGTAATGACGATGTCATTTAGAAGGAAGATCTGGAGATGAGTTAATGATATCATATTGTGGCTGCAGGATTTTTTTCTTCTCAGAAACTCTGGGTTTTTCAATCCGGAAAAACAGAAAAACCAAAGCAAGTAACAAATGTGATACACTTTCCTAATAGCCTTGGCCAGTAATTCCAAACAATCCAACCCCATTTGCGGTCTCTTTTTTCAACTATTCCGCACTCATCGCATCGTTGGATCGATTGCACCAAATACAGAATATAAATGTTTACTATGGTATTTAAGGTTCCTGAAAATTTCAACTTAATGTAAGCCATAAATGATAGAAAGTGGGGAGAACTTCCTCCACAGATCTCTACAGGGCGCATAGTTAAAACGATGCAAAACAAACACGTCCTTTGCAGCCACCTGCACTTCGGATCATTCAACTAATGTCGAAAATTTGGAATATAACGGTTGCTGACTTTAGAAGCCTGGGAAAAATCCATCCCGCTCGGAAACTATTGACATTGCATAGTTCTGGTTGGTCAGGTGTCTGAGCAATTTCTCATTACGTAATAACATCTGAGAACTGGTGGATGACTAGAGACGATGAACGATTTCGTCATCATTCTTCTCAACTAACAGGCAAATGTGTTCGGTCCAGAGGTATATTACCATTTTGAAAGCAGTCATCACGAAGTAGTGGGTGCTTGACGCAGCGAGATGCTCGTTATTGGAAATATTGTTAAAATACACGATAGAATTTTGTCGTAGCCTTGGAGATAGCAAAAGTTGCAACTATGACTATGGGGGACGCAGAGCTGTCAAAAGATCCTCTTGAAAAAAAAAAGTGTATAAAATGGACAACTTTGGTACTTATTATTATTATTACATGACACTTCTAAGGAGTCCAAGAATTCATCGCGGGAGAGCACACAACCCGCCGTCAACACTACATAAACATCCAACAATACACAACGCCATCTACCGCCATTGATGGCATTTTTTTGACTGTAAATTTGTGTGTGCGTGTGTGCGTGTGTGTGTGCGTGCGTGCGTGCGTGCGTGCGCGCCACGCATGCATGCGGGATGAAAAACTCGAGTTCCCTGAAGAAAAAAAATCCTGCTACCTCCGTATGAGACAGCTAACTCACCGGTATTTCACAGTCCAGAAATGCTTTTAAGCTATGATCAGTTGATATATTCGTACGACAACCACGAGTAAGAAAGGAAATTCGACCATTGTGGTCCTAATTCTAAATCTTATAAACCACTTTTAAGAAGAAAATTGGAATAATGATTTTAGTCTGCAGTGGTACAAATGTGTTGACGCTGGCTTATAAAAATGGAACAACAAGCGGGAAAAAATCCCGGTTTATACATTTTTAGTTAGAGAGAAAGATTTGAGTGTGGAGACAGTCACACGATAACCAACATTCATATCTGCCTGTGTTCTACAAGCTACTGGAAGAGAATAATTGGGAGTAACAATATGATCGAACGGTATGGATATGATATTAGCACGTAATCCGATCATGGACGCGAAGCTTATGCATCATCGATGTCAGAATGTAGATTGAAACTCTCAATTGCTAATGCGTTAACTATCCCCATGAAAATTATTAAGTACCACGTACGAATGATATTGTTCAGTCTGAATTGTCGCTTTCGAAATCCCAATCCTACCTATATATATATATATATATATATATATATATATATATGAACGACAAAACGATGTTCTGATAATTTCACAAAAAAGAAAAGAAAAAAAAACATGGAAACAGAAATTCTTAACGTTATCGTGATTGACGTCTTCATTCAGTCAGCCGTTAGCATAATAACTTCATGACCTGCAAATGTTATCTCTGAAACTTTTCGTATTATTTCTATGCGTCGAATGTTTTCTAATAAAGAGGTCTTCTTTAAGTCCATTTCTTTCCTGCACTTACTCTTGTCGAGATTACTATGCACTGTAGATTAATTACCAACATTTAATTAGCGACTCGTTCTCCACTCTCGTAGCGTTCAGAAACTAGAACGTCAGAGCAAGTCCATCCACATCACTCAAGTGAACGTAAAGGTCACGTTTAAATAGAGCGGTATGAAATGAGAATATTAATCAATGGCCTGCAAATATGTAAGTAGCTTGGTTTATAATCAATAACCGAGAGAGAGAGAGAGAGAGAGAGAGAGAGAGAGATGGATTACAGCCTCATTTGGGTACACAGCCTCAACAGTATTAGTCTGATAGGAAACAAAGCTTAAAACAGTTTTTATTAAAAGGAAATTTAAAGTAAATTAGAATCAGGTTACGAATAACATCTTAAAATTTTTATGTGAATCTCATGTACTGTAAACATATCACACCTTTCAGCGCTGTAATTCGGATAAGGGTTAGATAATCTTGAGTCGAAACTCAACTCTAGAGACACGGCAGATTCGGAACTTTTTCCCAAGTCCAGGAGTCCAATAAGCAAGGGTGCGGTCTCGCACCGAGCAATGGCTACTTAAAGGTATTCCCAAACATCCAAGATGTAGCCGGATTCGAAGCAATACCCTGTTAACTGGAGAGGATACAAATCCACCCACTCAACGAAGATGGCAAATAATGTTCAAGCTGAAGACCTTATAGGCTTCAAAAATATTGAAGCTACAGACCATCGTCATATTATTAAAATAGCTTAAGTTTAATGAAATGCAAAAGTACTTAACATTTTGAAAGAGAAATTATCTTTCATATATTGTATTTTTTTCATAATCTGGAAACGCTGATCTAGAGAACAAGCATGGAACATTTTCAGGCCTCCAAAAAGCAGAGCGATAGCCTTGCACCAAGCAATGAAATTCATATGAAAGTCCTCTAAATAAAGTACTTTACAAGTGACGAGACGTTAAAACGAAATGAAAAATAAAAAATAGCATTTCAATGGGACTTGTTACAGTAATGCAATCATAACAAGTGTCCAAGAATAACGGTACAGACAAGGAAAAGAAGGGGTAAAAATGCAGATCGTTGTTTCATGTGGTATTAGCACAATGCAAGATAACAATAGTTACAAAAGAAATCGTCCATAGAAGAGATCAACAAAGTTGTTATATTTTGAGTTAGCAATGCATACGTTGAGTATAATTAAATTATATATTTGGTTTAATCCTTTATCCAAGTGTAAACAAGTAAAGTCTGCGGCTGAAATATCTTCAGGACTGGGCCAACTCGTGGCAAAGATGGATTGAGTTCTCGTCACTTTCCTTAGTATCCCATAATGCAAAGCAGATCTCCTTGCGGACATGCATAATGCTATGCATTATTGGAAGGGTCACTACCCAGACCGGTTTCGACCTTTATTGAGTTTTCTTCAGTTGGAGCCAGACTCAGAGGTGATACCAAGGTTGAAGTGATGCAGAACTCATATTTCCATATGCCAGTTGCCAAAAGGTGTCGCACCTTATTATTAAATTACTCTGGATTACAGAAGGACGTTGGAAGTTTTTTTTTTCCACTTGGTTAGACTATGACTAGGCATATGGAAATATGAGTTCTGCATTACTTCAACCTTGGTATCACCTCTGAGTCTGGCTCCAACTGAAGAAAACTCAATAAAGGTCGAAACCGATCTGGGTAGTGACCCTTCCCATAATGCATATCTCCGCAAGGAGATCAGCTTTGCATTATGGGATACTAAGGAAAGTGACGAGAACTCAGTCCATCTTTGCCACGAGTTGGCCCAGTCCTGAAGATATTTCAGCCGCAAACTTTGCTTGTTTACACTTGGATAAAGGATTAAACCAAATATATAATTTAATTATACTCAACGTATGCATTGCTAACTCAAAATATAACAACTTTGTTTATCTCTTCCATGGACGATTTCTTTTGTAACTATTGTTATTTTGCATTGTGCTAATACCACATGAAACAACGATCTGCATTTTTTTTTTTCGAAATTCCAAAGTCAGTATATTGAGTGAAAGCACAGAAATTATTTTTTAAATATTTTTGAAGAATGCCAGTCATGAAAGACCTTCCAAAATCATTAGCTGATGCTCTAAAAAAATAATAAATATAATAATAAATATATAAATAAATTTAAACAAGTTATAAACTAAGAGGCCTGTTCGGGAGTTTCACAACATAAAACGATGCTACACATCTGGGATATTTGGTTATGTAGAGAATAATTAATCGATTCAACGAAAGTATCATATATAAACAACCCTACGAAATGGGATCGGTCGGAAAGATGTTTGTTGATATTGGATACCAAAAGAAAAAAATAATAGCGCCATTTTTTCTTAGGGGAAATGCCAGTGCATGGTAACGCACACCAATTGCGCACTGCCGAGTCCACTGTTAGTAAGTGCAGTAATTTATATGAGCCAAACGCTCCTTCAGATGGTCGACTACCCATCTCGCTGTTATAGTCCAGAAAATCTGTGTGTGGAGATACGAGCAGCCAAAAGCAATCTCATTAAGCGTTTTCTATCCACTACAAGTAGAGAACTGCAGTCTACAAGTCTTTTCTATGAAAAACGAAGACACATCGTCGACTAAGGCAAAAAAAAAAGTTTGTGAAGCAACAAGTCGCGTCCATCACAACGAAAGAGCAAGAAGAATGCTTGGGAACTTATATGCGAGTGTGCTGCCCAATGATGATGTTTGAAGGTGGTAGTATAATGATGCGGGATTGCTTCTTGTGATATGGATTAGGTTCACTAATCTTAGCCCATGGAATCATGACTACTAGATCATATACTGATGTTCTTCTGAGATATGACTGCATTCCATGTCACAAAGCAAATGACTATAAACGTGGTTTGAAGACAGTTTGAAGAATGCTGGAATAGTTACGATGACCAACCCATATCCTAATATGAACTAACCTGACAGATCATTATCTGTGTAATAAAATGAAGCATTGAGACACGATTAAAATGGTCATTCATTTGTAGAACTTACTAATCAGTGGTTTAGCTAGAGCTTTTGCCGCCTGGGGCGGGTCTTGAGCTTGCCGTCCCTCTCAGCATACACCAAAAATACTACAAAAAGTCAAAATGACGTATAGGGAAATAAAATAAAAACACTATTACTTAAATAAAAGAGCCAATAGGCTTCACTTCGGCGATGTAACATTATTTAAATGAAGGGGATATTAAATCCCACATTATTTCCACCTTTACCCACTTTTGCCACGAGTTGCCCTAGTATCGGCGGATACTAGCGTAAGCTAAAGCACGTAGTCAAACTAGGGCAACTCGTGACAAAAGTGGGTAAAGTTCTGGCTCTTTTATTTAAGTAATTTATGGGTGCACCTTTTTTTTTTTCAACTAGTATAATAAAGTATATAAGCTCTTTTCGCTATACCTTCAGTATTAATCTGGTCTGCCTACTCACTGATGACACCCCAATGAGGGTTGAAACCGGTCTGGGTAGTGACCTTCCACCATAATGTATAACATCATACATCTCCTAGGAGATGTGTTTTACATTATGGGAAATACTAAGAATAGTGATCAGAACTTTATCCACCTTTGCCACGAGTTGCCGTAGTTTGTACTACGTGCTTTAGCTTACGCTAGTATCGGCCGATACTTTTATAGTTTACTATATTCGGCATGAAACGCTTTGATTCGGATCTTTCAGTTTCTTATTCGGCTTTGAAATAATGTGGGATTTAATATCCCCTTCATTTAAATTAAAACACTATGTTTATTTTTGAAGTAAAACTTTAATTCCAACATTCTAAAATGTTATTTTTCTTGCTTTTCTGTTAGCAAAATCGTCGATGACACTGGCGAAGTCTATTTCATCATTCATGCTGTTCTATAGACAGTATAGAAGATTTCTTAAACGCAAAGTGCCGGCCGTGGTGGATCGCCAACCCCCCCCCCCTCTAGCTACGCCACTGTTATTAATGCTTTAGAGGAGAGGAGGGGGGGGCAAAATATGACTAACTTTCTACAAAAAATAAGCTTCCAAAGAGTTTTGAAACAATAATTATAGCCAATGACGATAAGTTTTTTTTAAAAAATTTGGTATATATATTTTAATGTTGTCCTAAAAAAGTTTGGTAAAATATCGTATATGATATTAGTATCTTACACATAGTTTCTGCATACAGGATTTTATAAAATAAAAATAATAATAATAATAATAAATAGATTAAAGAACCATTTATCCAAACACTGAATTGCCGAACTCGCAAGCAACGATATTTTGTTCGCTGTTTACGAGTTCGGCATCACAATACAAAGATGATGTAGAAATAAAGGAAATAAAAGAATTAAATACTTACCTAAAGCTGCTGGGTAGAGCCTTTATAGCGAGGCTGAGTTTGCTGGAATCTTGCTAAGAGAAACATAAGAAACGAAATCAAAAATTTGCAAAGAGCCATTTTTTTAATTTTAGAAATGAATCATTGCATATAAATAAATAATTTCAAGCTATACAAAACGGTAAATTCTATTCTCCACCATCAAGAGAAAATGATTATCAAAAAAGGAAGCAAAACAATAGACAAAATGCATTCTCTCTAGAAATTTTGTTTGTAAAGATCATTGTGGGTGTAAATTATGGTTTTGTTTCATTTTCTGGTAATTCCACTCAGGTTTTCATGGTTAAATATAAGAAGGAGCTAAAATGATCTTCAGATAATTGAGAAGCATGTCCAGGAAGTTCGTTGATGCGTAGATGGATATATGAAAAGAGTTAAGGTATATCTTCGAAGATTCTACTTTCTCTACAAACACTGACGTCTCAACGTAAGAATATGTTTCAGAGTAGAAATGACATGGAAATCGTCATTAAACAAGTTCATAAAGTCTTCTTTTAGCATGTGGTAAAATAGATCGTTTCGAAGATCAGTCAAAAGAAATGCTGAAGAGTTTCTCTTTTCTTCTGATCGAGAATCAAGAAACTAATAGAGGATTTTAGGAAGCTGTTAAGTGTACCGTCCCAAATATGAGAATGGTGTTAAATGGTTAGGTGTGTTTGTGATTTCTATAGAGTTCGTAGTTATTGAGAGGTAAAGTGATGCCTATAGTAGCAAAGAAGAAAACTAATTTAAACATAAGAATAAAACATCTGGTAACGATCTACTGTCAAAATCAAAAATCAGATTATTCATTAAGTTTTACAAGCTATTAGTGCATAGACACAGCGAGATTTACTGGCATACAATCTGAACACGTTCTTCCAATTGGACTTCGTTGTCCTGAAAGAACCAAATTGCTTGAGGCGATTAGAATAAAAGAAAAAATGCAGAAAAGGGTAAATTTCGTCTCTAAATACACACGACGTAGACGATGCCATAACAAAATCGAAACAAGTATTCTGAATCAGTTTCTTTAACAGTTTAAATCAGTTAAAGAAACTGATTTAAACTGTTTCATCTGAAAGAATAAATTTTTAAATTCACTGGCCTCATGATCTGTTGTACGAAACGGAAAACCATTCGCAAAATGTGTAGTTTCTTTAAATGAGATGATAAAATAAATTAAAAGTGCCAAGAAATTGTATTCGTGGTTTAATCCTTTATCCAAGTGTAGCCAAAGTTTGCATGTGAAGTATCTTCACGACTGGGATACTTGTATATAGGCTAAAGACTTCACATCAATTGCCTTAGTATCCCATAATGCAAAACACATATCCTTATGGACACGTGTAATGCTATGCATTATGGGAAGGTCAAGATCCAAGACCCAGAAGTGATAAGGTTGAAGTAATAAAGAAGTCATATATTTTTCATACACAAGTAGTGAAAAGGTGTAACAGATCATTAAAATACTCTTGATTACAGATAGATGAAATTTTTTTTTTTTCACTTGGTTATAAATTTTAACCTTGATATCTCTTCTGGGTCTGGCTCTCACTGATGAGACCTCAATAAAGGTCGCAACCGGTCTGGGTAGTGACCCTTTCCATAATGCATGGCATCATACACACCTGAAATGATGTATGCTTTGCATTATGGGATACTAAGGCAATTAATGCTAAGTTATTATCACCTAAATACAGTAGCTAGTCGTGAAGTTACTTCACGCGCAAACTTTGTTTGCTTACACTTAGATAAAGGATTAAACAAGAATATAATTTCTTGGCATGTTTAATTTAATTTGTAACCGAGATCATAAAATACCTCACTTCCGACGAACCCCTCGGGAGTAATTCGAATGTCAAGAAATTCTTCTTGAAGATGTAATATCTCAAGAATGAAGTAAGATTAGTCTTAATGCAATAAGCAGAGCAGTGATCTCACCTGGACGATGAAAATCATGCTTAATTTTCTAAAATATGTGTCCAATTCTAGTAATTCTCATTCAGTCACTTTTAAATAATGACTGGATGGCCCTTTCTTTCACACAAGAGCACGTCTTTTTCGCACGGTGCGCACGCACGCACGCACATAACCATTCATGGAATGATCCAAAAAAAAAAATCCATATCTGATGTAGAATTTGAAATATCTTTAAAAATACTAACAGGATAATTAAAATAATTTGTTTTTATATAGGTAATAATGCTTTAGTATACACTTAAACACTTAGCGTACCTTCCAAACAGTAAGTAATTAACATATGTGGACGTGAGGAAATCATAATTACCTTATGGGTGCACAGAAGCACATGATTCACATCAGAAACAAATCATTTTAAGCAAACAGAAAACAATAAAACAACTCAACGAACAGCATTTGTGTGTGTGTGTTAATATTTGGAATTTTCATATTGAAAAACTATGCGGTGTAACCTGTATAAATAATAAATAGTGAGTAAATTCAATTACAAGAACAGACACTGATATAGGGGACATTAATTAATCCAACTACTGTTTCAAACAGAATCGTGGATTTTAATGAGATTTTAGGAATAACGCTCCAAATGTAGAAATATCAGAACAGACGTTCACAGAACCTGAAGAATCAATTTTTCTTGCAGTACCTGGTTATGTCTTCGCCTTAGTGTTTAAATCAGTATTCATAATGAGAAGGTATAATCAGTATTCATCAGGTTGAATACAGTGAACAGAAATATTCTTAAAATATATTGACTTCTGGGATGTCGAGATTTATTAAATAATAATAAATGCAGCAGTTTCGATCCTCAGAGGATCTGAGACTGCTGTTAATGGGGGAAGTACAACAACAACTCCAGCTCTAATAATATAAAAGCAACTGCCTGAATTTGTTTGAAAATTTAATTGGCACTTATCCAAACGCGAGTGATGTTAGTAAGAATATTCCCTCATTCTTGCTTGCATAATCTGCTCACTCTGTATCAGACAGGATTTCAAGTAGCTGACTATTAATAGATTTATCTGTGATTTTAGAAAGGATCAGGTCTAATGTAAATATTTGTATCTCCTTTTAAAAATGTTTTCGAATGGACATCGAATAGTTCAAGAGCGACAAAAATGGATATTTAAATGCGTAATGTAAAAACGCAACTTTGAAGCACAAGTTTTAATAAGAGTACAGGCACAGTGTCTCCCGCAGCTAGGGTGATTGAAATCGTCTGATTTTTTTCTGAAAAAAAAAAAATCAAAGTTCAATTATTGCTGGTGTGAAGGAGTAAATAAGTTTTTTTTTTTTTTCAAAATTACCTGCAAGCACTACAGTATTTGGAGACGTAAAGATATAGTTAATAGCGCTCTTATATATTGACATGTATGAGTAGTACTTCGTAGACCGAATTCGAAAACGGTACGCCAGTTCCATATGTCAGAAATAATAATTGATTGCAGACAGATAATAATGGCAGCAACATGTTTGTGTGGACGAAGACATAAAGTGAATTTCGAAATGTTATGTCACAATCCCAGGACAGTCAAGATGTACTCAGTCGGGGTTACAAATTAAAGACAACAATTACGTTATTACATTTTTTATCATTTCGGAATGATTTAAGGATGTTGTTCGGAACAAATGTACCATTGTGACGAAATTCATTCTTTAAATAGATGTAGAATAAGTAATTAAGAGTCATTCACCATTAACTACGCAACTGCTATGGAAGTAACATACACAAGGTGAAGTGATAAACAGCACACTTTTTATTATGATTTTAGTATGTCTGAGTTCACAACAACTTGAAATATGTAATCCGGGATTGGAACATACACTTATTTTCTCAGCTATCAACAAAACAGTAAAAAAATATTGCTTTTTGAATAATTTTCTTATTTCAAAGCCTAACGGCTACTTCTAGAAGCTAAATGTGCTACAAGTAATACATCTAAAAAACCATTCTAAAAAGATTAATATTTCAAAAATTAATACCAATTTAAACAGCAGATTATATTTTTCTACCTTGAATACAGTTCAAGAAGTTGAATTTCTGAACAATAATTCCGTTCATGTATGCAAATATTCTCTTTTGAAAGAAGAAGAATCATACGATTTTTGAAATAGCTGTATAATATTTTATGAGCGTAAAATTATAGGAAACAATATTCATTAAAACTACGCAGTGATTCTTTGATCAAATAGTGTATTGAGTCTTATTTTAAGGCTCGTAACACTCTGTGACCACTCATGTTATAAGGACCAATACCAATACAATCTCCTTTGGGAATATATATTTATTTAGGATTTATTTGCAATAAAAAATATAATTATTATACTTTTATGTCACTCTTATTAAAATACTGCACACCAATTGTAATTATATTAACTGCATTGAACAACTTGTAACAAAATGTAGATTGTTGCCTAAATTCTAAGTAATATGCAATTTGTCTGAGAGATAAACTCTTAAAATTATGATTATATAATACTAGCAATACTTTTATAGATATTATAAAATATAATAGTATCATTATAAGAATACTATTATTAATTAATATAATATTTAACATCACAAATACTCTTATGTAAGAAAAGAAAAGAAGAAAATTTTTCTTCAAGAAAAATGCCAACAGATTTCTTCTTTCTCGATGCTTACTTTGACCCTACACACACAGTACTGATGAGCTATAGGTATTGTGCACCGAGTGCGTGTGATAAAAAAAAAATTAAAACATAATAATGATTACTAAGAACCATTTGCAACCCAGAATAGAAATGTTTAAAAAAAAAGAAGAAAGAAACTAGTATGTAAAACAAACGAAACGATGTAAAACAAACCTAGCATCAAATGGCATACTGTATTCACCAATGCTTTTGAAACTGTGAAATATAGCTTCTTGAAAGAAAAGTAGTTAAACTTATTTGCTCACCCAGCCACTACTTTGATCTGTGCTTATTTATAAGGATAATTATACAGAATCGTGGAAAATTAAGAATAAGCAAAACCTTTTATTACAGATCATTGATTTAAATTTCTTTTTACCTAAGTAACAGCGCCAAGGTGGCGGCAGAGAGTACTAAACAGATAATATGTTCAGTTTATAATCTGAATCGAATGCATACCGTATGCACTATATTTAAGATAATTTCACATAATTCTTAGTGCTTTTATGTTATGTTGACACTCAACCTTTTGTTCTATTTAGCTTGCGTCCATTATCCGAAATTTGCTTCATAGATGGTTAATGTGGCTCTTCCAGTTTATATTTGCAGCAAGATAAATTTCAAAGTATCGAAATTTCAATTTTAATATAAGAAAAGGTATGAAACTTTATTTCGCTCGAACCTGGATGATTCTAATAGAAAAACAATTCAAATACATTTGAAAGACTTGTGAAGATAGAAAGAAATTACTAAAGTTGCTTTATTCACAAAGCACTCAACAATTTCGTTCCTTTGAATTGAGAAATGGGTGCATGCGCACTCAGTGCAGTTGGGACGCGAGGTGCGTATGAATGTAGATATATGACGGTATAAACGATGACATAAATGCCCTCGAGTCTTAGTAATTAAGCACTTGAAAATGAGAAGGCATCAAAAATTTATGGACTTTATTAAATATGAGCCCCAGTCTACGTTTTTAAGCTGTCCTCGAGATCCTACTTTACATACAGCAAAAGAAATTTCCATCAACCTCATATAGTTCAGAATTTATTACGTAAACGTCCAAGGTTATCGTGAGAAGTAAATTAATAAAGACAGGCTTCAAAATCATTTGGACCTCGTGAGCATGATTAGGCATGAATAAAGAAGGTTGTTATAGCGAAATATTCCAGAAAGCCCCTTATTCCTCCGAGTTTCATAAAATTTAACTGATTAATTGTGAAGAAAATTCTGATGATGCACTTTACCAAACTTGTTACACGAATACTAGCAAAATACTCGATTACATGGAAAGGGTAGTGAAATTGCAATATTACAATTAGTGGAGAGTGTAACAAACTGAATTCTGATGTTCAGATCTGGTGTGCTATCGCTTAAAAATTAGAGATCGCAATTATGGGATTCTGGGATTTTTTTTATAAATATGCAGTATTGAGAACATTTGTAATATCACTTCTATAGTGAGAGAAGTGCTAAAAATAATAATTCCCATACTTCTGCTATACTTTTGAACTTTTGTTATGTCAGGTAGACGAAGAAAGATAACTATTTTCTATTCATTCATTTCGTATGGTGATTCAACGGCCGTGAGTCTTTTTTACGGGGAGGTACGACACCACCTCAATCCTCCCATTTTTATCCGGGCTCGGGACCGGCATAGCTGACACTTCAGGCTATGGCTGGAGGGATTGTCTCAAGTATTCTTGACTGTATCCGTGTGTGTTCACGGGACCGGTTTGCCTGCTTGGGGGATGAAAAACCTCAGATAAACTGAGGGAAAAACCCTGCTGTCCACGCTCAAGACCGGCTAACTTGGCTATGGCTGAGGAAGATCCTTAAGCTCCTCACGTCGTCGACGGGAATCGAACCTAGGACACTCCTTCCCCAGACATATGGTTACGAAGCGCACAGCCACTATGCTAACAACGCGGATACTATTTTCTATAATAAGCTTTGATCATAAACTCAGTGCATCGATTGTCTGTTTCTGTTATAATAACTGACCGTCAATGGTCGTTATATTACCAATTAGCAAAAAAGTCTTTCCAACTAATGGACTTAGTCGAAACCAACTGAACTACAAACTTACCAATAATAATGACTTAATGGATTCCCAGCAATGCCGTACTTTTATTGTGTAAGCGTTTATTATTATTATTATTATTAAGAGAGACCTCCAAGGAGTCAGGGACTCATCAAGGAAGGCCACACACACACACACACACACACACACACACACACACCAGCTATCATTACTTATTCTTGAATTCATTCATCATTAACATTGCTTGTACTCACAACATCCAATGGCAATCCATTCTATAATTAAGCACCACCCTATGAGAGAAAAATCTTGCCCTCATCCCTTTCTTAGCGGCCTTCATTCTCGGCTTCTAAGGATGTCCTCTCGTCCTTCCCCCACCCTCCATAAATTGAAAAATTTCATCAATTCAAATTCATTTAAATCGATATCATTTTTTTATTAAGAAAATGCTATTTCAAACTATATAATTAATAATGTACAACTTATTTTACTTCCATCTAAATAATTTACTTAGCTAATCAGAAATCCAGTCTTTGCCATTTCTTTTGCAACCCAGTATACGATCAACATAGCACATTTACACAGTAACAAATTTTAAGGCAAACTGAGGTGAGCATTTTAAATAATGCTCTTTGATTTCTATGAAATATCATTTGAAAGTTGTCAGTTCTGTTCACGTAATCCACGGAGATTATTGATCATCCTGCGACTTCCGACTGACTTCGGTATGGTTGTAAGGATCAAAAGTTAAAATCCCCCCCCCCATCTCTCCGTGCACATCCAAGACAAGCAGCCTCTAGACCAGAACATTTCATAAATGATATTCCCCTTGCAGATTCATCGTTCTGAACACTCCTTTCTACATTCATCTAGTTGCCAATGTTGATTTTGGATGGGTAAAGCAGCCTCATTGGTCTGTCGTCTATTGTTATATCCCAAGAAAAAGTTACACGTATGCTGCATGCAGATACACATTTAATGGAGGGGGAGACAGCTTCCAGGGGCTCCACCCAACACTGATTTGATGTTTGCAATTTATTACATGGTGCTCATCTTAGTGGGCAGGTTTCTAATACACTTACTTGACCCGTGTGACATTCACTAATATCGCGTTCCCAAGTTATGACTTTTGTTCATTAGTAGCTTGTGATATGGTGGTTATTCTTTAAGTGGAAGTATCCATCACATAATTGGTGTTACAAATAATGTGCTGTTTCCGAATAATGCAAGCGCAAATATTCATAATTGAAATAACAGAAAAATCTCTTACTGTATTATTTATGGATAGTGTTGCAAACTACGTATATATACTATTATAAAAACTTATTCTAAATGAAATGGCAACCAACTAATTACAATAAATGGAGATTTCGTGTGCGTGCGTGTGTGTACACCGACTTATTCGTGAACGAACGTTTTCCCATGATTAAATTATTATTTTAATTTCATCCCTATCCTTCGGTTGTTTCTTTTTTCCTCTCCGTGTTAATTTATCTCAATTCCTGTCTTGATTTTATGTCATCAAGCAATGTACAAATGAATCGGAACAAGTGTTTCTTATCCAGGAAAGTATGTATATTAACCAGTGTTAAGCACCTCCTACAAAGCACGTGATGTATGATCTCGATAAGTGGTTTAAATTATTCATTAGGAATGCTTACACAATTCATCAACAAGCTGAATTGCTTGATGAATTACATTAAGATGAAAGAAATGATTTAAAGATGTGCCCACTGCTTGAGTTGCGACATGACACACAGCACCAGCGGGATGTCGGCGCCAAACTTTTTTTTTTTTTCGTTTTGCTGTTTATTAATGATTTTTTAATGATCGGAAAAGTTTATATAATGCTGAGTATTCAACAAATGTAATAAAGCATGCGAAAAAAACTACAACCAGAATCGAAAATGAATGGGAATGCTGAATCACACCGTGCAGTACTACACTGTTATTGTACTGTCGTTCGTCAAAAGTTGCCGTGTCCCACTTTTCGCTGATTAGGGTCAGATATCGTGATTCTACTGCGTTAGCTGCTGAAACTTAGAACGGTGCTACTATTTTGTGGTAGAATGAAAACCCAGGCTAAGCGATGTGCCCTCGATCACAATTTTAATGATGTTCTTTGTTTAGAGAGCCTCCACATAATACTGATGACTTGACCTGCACATATAATTCTTCTTTAAAGACAGGAAATACAGAAACAGAAAAGCATAACACAACTGAAGAATAACAGCGGCATCAAAGGCATGCGTAGCACAATTGCTCTGTTTTATTATTGTTATGCAAGATATCTACTTACTTTTAATATAATAAATAATTACTCACAGAGCTTTACATAACAGCAAACTTGCATGTAATATCTGATTTCATGTTCATTAACCATTTAAAATTCTTCTTCCGGACACGGGTTTATTAAATATTCTAGCTAATCACATTCACGTCATTCGTAAGTGGGTAAGAAGACATCCTTAGGATAATAAGAGTTTACAGCTTGAAATCCTAAACGTGAACATCTTTTCCTACACAAAGCGACGAACATAATACGCAAGCTCAACTGGGTGAATTTGCGCTTGTCAATTTATCTCGGCTGGTCCAATTACAGAACGCACACCTCTTTCAATTCTTAAAATGTGGCACTGATGAATATATTTGTTCCGCCATCCCAAGTTACGGGATTTTTAATGAAAATGTTTCTCCTTGCTTATTATGATTTAAAAATTCCTTAGAAGCAGTTTGTTTATTTCATCTTCTCATTTCTTCTTCAAATTCTAAATATCACCTTGAACTCTGATTTTTTTTTATCTTAATTTTGTAAAGCTAAGTCGTTTTCAGACCACTGTCAATATGACAGAACTGACCAAGCATTCGCCATCAGGAACCATCTAATACAAATTATACACTTGATTATCAGGAATATCCAATAACCCAGCTACTCCCCTAATTTCTGCAACAATTTCGTCACCAGTAAGCCCTTCAAGTGTGTGGCTTCCGGACAGTAGATTCCTTCTCTATAAACTTAAATCATGGCGCTGGTTTCCCCTCTTTGGAGAGGTTGGCACAGCCATTATTTGTCTCTCATAATGTCTGAAAAGTAGCTGGTCAGTATTTTAGCAATCGTTGCTCATCCATGTAGCCTGCCTGGTTGGCCGAGTGGTTAGCGTATCCACTCTCCAGCCAAGGGCATAGATGTTTGTGATTGTCCTACTAATCAATGTACTGCTGTGACCTGTGTCCTGGCGCAGTATGACCTTTGATGTCTTTGCCCCATAAAAATCAAAATAAAAAAAAATCACCCATGCTTTCCTACTCGACACTGTAAATAAGGATACAGTACGGATCAAGTCATCGTACCTCTCTATGTAAGAAATCATTTTGGATAAAATGTTTTTTTACCTGCTGAACTCCAGCTCTAAACTGAAATTATCGGTCTGCCTATTTTATCCGACACAGATAACCACACGACAGAGTTTAGAAATTTCAAAGCGTTATAATAGTACCTATTTTCATAACTGGTACGTTTCTTCACAAGCTTGATATTGAAGATAAAATCTTCCTGCGAGTTATGTAATCTCGAATTTCATAAAATAACTGAAATATTTCATTTTCAAAAACTGCCGTTCGTCTTCTTCCACTCCACTAACACTTCTAAAAGTTACATTATTCCCTCGAGTGTAATAAACATTGAAATATACTGTAAATGTTTCTTGCATTGCTGAAGGTCTGAGAAATTCAGTCTTCCTCTTTCACTACGCGTTATTCCCGCTTCCTATGCAGGGTCCGCATGTTACTTAGATGCGACTTCTTGTTAGTACCACTCCCAACCGACCTGTCGCCTAGCCTGCCGCTGGGGGAATATATTTTTTGACTGTAGCAGCGTATGTTCACGGGGTCGGTTTGCCTGCTTGCGGGATGAAAAACGTCAGATAAACTGGCGCAAAAAAACTCAAGCGCCCAAGACCGGCTAACTTGGCTATGGCAGATCCTCAAGTTCCTCACGTCTTCGACGGGAATCGAACCTGAGACACTCCTTCCCCCAAGCACATGGTCGCAAAGCGCAAAGCCACTAGGCTAACCGCGCAGACTGACAAATTCCGTCTAATCAGACCAAAATGAAAGAACTGTGATGGAGGGACGGCACTTTTCCCACAAACACTTCTAGTGGTGACATCCTTCAACCGACTTCGACCAAATTTGGAATATCTCGTTGCTACGTCGCTCAACGTTATCTAAGAAACTGACCACATTCGGACTAAAATGAATGGAAAAGGAATAGCTTTCTTTGTAACCTTCTTAAACCCTTTCTTAAGCACTGAAATGAAGGGTAAGGATTATTGTTGTAGATGAGTCTCTTCGTCCTCAGGTGCAGGTGACACCGTTCAATTATTTTATGCAAAAGTTGGTATATGCTTGTGTCGTATGTTGTTTAAGGTCTCTTGGCAATTCTACATAGAATTGTTGTAAAAGAAGGACAATGAAAGTAACATCAGACATAGTTATAGATCACATCATGCAACCTATTTTGCTCCTTCCAAATTGCACTCAATTCATGGCTTCTTTAGTGGATGGCTCACTTGTTTTATATAATATTGTTTTTTTTTAGACTAAAATTTCCTCTCATACTGAATGAAGCGGTATCATAATGGAACAAAACATTTAATGAAGATAACAAAAATCAAATACGTAAACAGAAAATATATAAAATTTTGTAACGCGTGTATTTCAGGAAAAAAAAAAAAAAAACAGTGCCCATCCAGGTTCATGCATTCTTTACTAAAATTCTCGATATTCATCGATCGATGAATATCGAGACAGAGAGGATAAGATTATGTAATTTATGTTCTTTCTACAAAACCTGCAAATTAATTAGAGAATGGAATATTTTTACACGTTTCGGAAGTGTTTTCAAATGAAGCTCTAATTGCCATTTGCCGTAAAATTTTTCAAAAATTGTCGTACTCAGGGAATAAGTAGCACGATTCCTTTCGCCACGAAGGTGCGTTATTCTTGATAGTACGTCACAATTACCGTGATTCAGTAATCAAAAATTGAATAAAATTCGCTTTGACCGTTATTTATTTATTATTATTTATTTTTAAAAGCTTTTGCAGTAAGCAAGTATTGGCTTTTACTTTTACAGCAGCTGGCCTGGCAGCTAAGTCAGAAGCTCATTCTGATACAAATGAACACGAGTTTTCTACTTTTATTCGGAATATTAAAATGGACAATATTCAACAGTTAGTGTAATAAGGTTCACTTTTCCGAGAACTAAACTGTAACCGGCAATTTTAAAAACGCCGTATCCGCAATACTGTCGATTAAACTTATTAAGACTTGGAAATATCAGCTCCAAAAATCCCCCCAAAAAAATTAACACTGCGTTGAAGACGATAATAAAGTTATTATTATCGTCTTTGCTCGCATGTATATATATATATATGTGTGTGTGTGTGTGTGTGTGTGTGTGTGTTTCTGTTCAGTACTGGCGCACTCGCGACAGCGCGTAGTATATATTTGTTTGGAACTCATACTCACATTTGTTTTTCAAACACGCTACTGTCTTTTTATACTTGTTCTGTTATTACAATTTTAAGTCTCTGTAATTTTTTATATACTTCTTTGATTATGATACCTGAGGATGTTGATCTATTCAACGAAACTAGTAAACTAGTAGTATCTTTTTAAATATATCTTGTCATCTTTTTATCTCTCGGTAACAGTCATTAAAGCTTTTTCATAATATTCCAACCGAGTAAAAATGAATTCTCATAATATATATATATATATATATATATATATATATATATATATATATATATATATATATATATATATATATATATATATATATATATATATACATATTACACACATTGCGTGTACATGTTTGAGTGTGAAGAGCGAGCAATTACAGAACTTCTAAAACGGTTTAAATTTAAGTGAATTGAATGCCCCCCCCCCCCCCTTAAGCCTTTTCCCATAGAGAAGACCCCGATAGTGTCTTGCTTCACAGCTTGAATGTTATAGTTTGTCTAGTGAATGGCACCGGATGTAAGATGAGTCAAATGCATGACAACAATAACCCTATAGATTTACAGGCAATTGTTAGTACTTCAGAGCGGACACGCTTACTGCGAATCGATTTGACCCTTCCCGATATCATATTGCCTTTCTGTATCATAAAATAGAAATTTAATATCTTGCTTTTACAGTGACCATTAACCTTAACTCGCAGGGACCAAAGTTAGAATTTATAGGTCTTTATCCTTCCCGGGACTGTTTTTCACACAACCAGGGAGGAAGTGGAAAACTGCTCTGTCCACGTAGCTAATAATATATAGATCTCCTGAGAATATCTTAAGATTATTGCAACACATACTGCATACGCTAAAATAGTAGGAACCTTGTAAAAAAAAAAAAAAAAAAAAAAAAAAAAATCACCTTCGACTTGAGAAACAGGGCAGGATTGGAGACTCCCCTTACGCGGAATTCCGTTCCCCCATGCGTCCACGAAATGCAGGACATATACTACTGTGGATGAAATACTGTGAGTTCGAAAATTCGGTAAATAAAAAAAAAAAAAGAAAGAAAGAAAGAAAATCACAGTCGACAATAATTGTGCTGCTTCTGCTGATGCTAAGATTGTGACAACTGTTGTTTGCAATGGGGTATTGAATTCGGCACTTCAAATTAAACTGCTCCACAAAATGCGCTTGAGTAATATATTGAGTAATTATACAATAGGGGTCTTGAATCTGGGGGGACGGGCTCCATTAGATACACTTAAACACAAATTGAGAGGGAGGGAAAGGCAAGAAGCTAATACAGTAATAATTAGTAATCAGAATAGACATGTGATATCAAAAGAAGAAGATAAAAGAAAAAATATTTAGAACACACTTAAATTACATGAAAACGGCAAACACTTAAAAGTCAAATCACAATTTAATGTAGAGAAGCAAAATCAAAAAGTGGATATATGTCAGAATGCAGCTACTCATCAAGATACAAAATTAATTGATACAATAAAATAGCTTGCATAATATATAAGCTTTATACCATTAAAAATAAAAGAAGCAATCTCAATAGGGAAGTTAAAATTATTTCAGAAATTTGGAATGATCACTTCAGATATTACAAAAGCTAAAAATTGTGGGGGAAATGTCTGAACAAGAACAAGGAAACTACAAACGTTTCAAGAATTGAAATAGACGCTGCGATCAGATGAAAACAGGTAATCCTAAGTACACATGAAAGATCGATGAAGTTTTAGAAGTATGGAGGAGAAATAACAACACTTTATTAACTGCTGTTATTTAATCAGGTCTTAAATTCTGGAAAGATCCCTAATGACTAGAAATTAGGAATAATTATCCCCATGTATAGAAAGATTATAATCGGAAATACGCAACTACAGGCGCTATTAAGCCATACATATAAATGATCATGAAATAAAATATGTATGGCTTAATAGCGCCTGTAGTTGCGTATTTCCGATTATAATCTTTCTATAGTAAACTAATATAGTTTACTTTTTATAGTATAAAAAAGTAAACTATATTATTTTTTATAAACAGGGATTTCACCGAATAAGAAAAAAACATTATTTGTGATCTTAAAACAAAATATAAAACAAGAAAAATACTCAATAGTACAATAAAAATACTGCTGCAATAATAAAACTTGGAGAGTTGAAACATGAAACTGAGAAAGGGACATGCAGGGATGACCTTTCTTCCCTCTATTTACTAAATTATTCCCGGAGAATTGTCTTCTAATAAGTTGGTGAATTTAGTTTTCAGATCCACAGAAACAGTACTCCGGTATGGTAAGAGTTTATCTCTTACCATAGCGGATTAGGCACCTGATTAATCAATCAGATGTAAGTTAAGTGAAAGAAACTATTAAACACAAAATGAATCGTATAAATATTTGGAAAAATAACGCATCCCTCCAAAGAACTTACAAAGAAGTACATAGTTCAGTGATACTCTCCACAGTTCTTTATGACAAAAGTTGTTAAACAAAAGGAAGAACGAACGTTAACATTTTGAAAATAAGTTGTTTGAGAAGAATAAATAAAAACAATGTGCACTAAGATGTGCACATTGTTTTTACAATGTGCACATCTTGTTGGTGCACATTAAGCAATGTGCACCAACAAGAAGGTCAGAAAATAATTCAAACATCAATTCCATAGTTACAAAAAATAAAAAATAAATAAAAATTTACCGTGGTATGGATATGTGTACAAAATGCCTACTAAAAATTTACACAATTTTAAAACTGTAGAATATGATAGGAACGCCAAGAAGGAGACGTATAAAAACACAAATAACAAGCTCTGGACTGAACTACAGAAATCTAAATAACTTGGCTGCAGAAAGAATTGAAAGCTGTGTTCATAGGCTAGTCTCAATCCCCTTAATAGGAGGATGGTGAAGATGACTGTAATAGCTTCTTTCCTACAACTCATATGAAAATTATTCACAATACAAACTTCGAAACACGGAAATTTATTGTAAAGCTCCAATGTGATCGCTTCGAAACTAACAAGAATACAGAACTACATCATAATTTAGGAAATTTAGGGCTAATCTCATTTGTGCTATTAAAATAAATAAACATTTATTTATTTATCCATTGAATAAATCGCCTATCCCCCTTAAACATAAATGATCATCTGTGTACAAGAGAACAGGAAAAAGAAAGCAGAGAAAAAGAAAGTCCATCATCTCTCTCTACCTTCTTTCCTTCTTAGATATTAGATCCCCCGATGTACCTTAGAAAGAGAGATAAAATTAAATTAGCAACAGCACAGGAAAATAAGAAGAATCAGCACTGCTGATAACATATGTAATTCTTTTGTCTCAATAAGTTTAATTTGCTCACCTATGAGGTCATCTTTGAAAGCACTCACTGTTGACCGTGAGTCACTTTTCTCAATTTTTAGCTGACCTTGTTCGCCATCAAACCAGGTTACTTGATATTAAAAGACAATAATTCCTTTCTACGAAACAGGCACTATATTCATGGCCATTTATGAATGCTAAAATTACTTGGACTGTCTACTGTTTTGCTGATTACCTGCGGTTCATGGTAACGTGTAGATGAATTCCATATATTGTAAATAGCCTGTAACCTTAGGCTATTCACAATATGCGGAATAACCTGTACCCCTACAAATACGAGTCTACAGTGCGCATTTTTCTCGTAAGTGCTTGCTAGTAATGAATAATAGTTTTACTATTTAATTTGTAAAGTCGGCAATCAGCGGACGCTCTGATTGGTCTACTTCCCCTTAACAACAAAACATTACTTTTTTGGAGTTTATGGCCTTGTTATTTAATAGTGGAGTATAAAATGCCATTCGGGTAAAATAAATATTGGGATAAATATATGAAATTCACTATTGATGAATGCAGCCATAAACAAACAGCCAAATAATTTGGGGTTTCATTACAAATAGTTGCGAGACCGCTGAATTCGAAGAGGTTTGAACATCACGTTCATGTAACTTCAGTAGTTATCCTGGCAGATACGTTTCATTCCTTTGGCAAAATGATGGTCCTTTGTATTCATATGAATCGAACGGAACTTGCAGAATAATATGATGCAGTCCATTAGTTTTTTTTTTTTCAACCTAGCTATTCATGACCAAAGAGTATTTTTAAAAATCTCAGTTCATCAATATATTTCATCCGTTAACTAGTGTGTTCACTAGGCTGAGCTTTGCTGTTTTGAGAGATGAAAAAAAAAAGTTTCTAGAATGAAAAATTCAGCTAACTTAGAAAGAGCTGAGTTCGAATCCGGACCAGAACTCGAAGAAAATTTTACAGTTTTTTCACCTGAAGGTCTCATACGAAGTTAAGAGGAAGAGCAAATTGATGAAACTAAAGAGATATTCTACAAACATCGACACAACGCCATTTAGGATTTGAGGACCATTTCTACAGCTTCTGCTGCTTATTGCAGGCAGGTGAAGAGGATGTCGCCTAGCTCTTGAGAAGCAGTTAGACAAGCTCAAGTGCTTCGGATCGTTGAAGCCTTTATGCAATGTCTCGGAACAAGTTTCGTCTTAGAGAGTAACATTGCCGGTCTCGAACTTTCTGAAACAATACGCCTCTTCACAGGATTCTAGGCTCTTACTCTGATTATATTTCTGACTTCTAACGTTACAATGCCTCCAAACTAGATCTCATTAACTAAACATTCTTGAATTAAACTATTTTGTTCATTTCCTCATTCAAAACATTAAAAACTTACTGAAGCATTCAATGACATATACACTATCGGGCCACAGTTGAGAGAACCGTAGATGGCAGAGTGGCAAGAAGAGTTAATTGATGTTGAAGGGGAAGAAAGGAATAAGGAATGTATCCATTAGTCACCAACACGCGAAATGTGCTTTATACGTAATATTTTCCAACTGCTATACAAGCAAAATAGTTTTACTTTACTTAATCCTCCCTCTTCTACCTTTTATGGTGTCGAGGTTTTTCCAACTATTAATCGCAACTCGAGGATAAGGTGGTTAGCCTATGGCTCCTGGTATGTCCTATATCTGTAGATGCGTGTGTTCACGGGAGAGACGATATGAGACCGGTATGAGACCGGCTAATTCACCTTTCGTCGAAAGAGACCAGATAAAGGTTCCTCACATCACTGACGGGAATCGAACCCAGGTCTTTCCGACCAAAGGTTCTCGTCTATATCGACTGAGATACGGAGACTCGGAAAATTAGCTTTACTTTAAAACCTAGAATGTTCATAAAAGAAAAGCTAATTTTCCGACGTGTAATAATAAACTCATCCCACGAAAGGATTATTATCGGAATGGATTCACCTTCTTCTGCCATGCGCAGAAGTGTCGACGGTTCTCTCATCTGTGGTCGAACAGAATAATTTTAATTTCGATCCACCCACGAAAAAGTTGTACACTTTTACTGCACTGGCACCGTGAATAGGCTAGGGTTAGATAATTTGGAAATCCTGCTCTAGAAACCAAACAGACCTTTCAAGCTAATTCAGTCATGGACTCCAATAAGCAATGAAAATCCATGAGAAACCACTAATGCTAATTTCACACGGGTGATGAAAATCATCCACTGCCTAAATACCTTCAGATACATCGACACCACGGGATTCAAACTCACTCCCAGTGGTTGGAAGTGTGGCGAGCTATCGTCTCCTAAAACAAAAAGGACCATGGACGTAAAAGTGGGGAAGAGGGGAGAAAACATTTAAGAAAAAAAGATCAGTAAAGCAAAAAGAAATATTACAGAGAAGGAATATTTTCATGTTGTTATTTGGAAAAGTTATCAAGTTTTTTTTTCGTGAATATCACATTTTGTTTTGTTTTGTTTTAATATATCACATCAACACAATTATAAGAAACCAAGAAAAGGAAAAACTAAAGAAATTAAAAAGTTTCATGAAAATATTCTTCATGTAACAATATGAATAACAGATTAAGATATGTCAAAATATGGATTTATTAGCTCATGTTTCACCGCTTATTGCAAGGGTATCTCCAGAGAAAATGTGCTAGGAACAGTTTATAAAACTGTATTCAAGAGGAAAAATTTATCACGCGCATCCCGCTTTTACAACTCATGATTTGGTCAAATTTATTTATTTATTGGCAAAAGGAATAGAAAGCATTTACAGGTCAATGTCCAGCTAGAAAGCCAATTCAGGGCGCCATTCGTCATCTCGTGGATGTCCTGGAGGCTACCACCATGAAATTAGCGCCTTGGGAAGTCATTCACAATATGAATAATCGTCTGAGTCACAGGGGAACAATCACAATAAAGGTGGTCTGACAATCTCTATTTATGTAGAAGGTAGCCACATGTGCTCTAGTTAGTTCTGATCCTGTTTGATAGATGACCAAATCTCCCTAGGAAGAGCTGCAGGAATCTTCAACCAGGAAGCCATTTGTTGGAAGATGTTAGACTAGTGTTCTCTCCACATGTCAAGTGTTGATGGTAAGGCAGCTGAAGAAAGTTCGCCCATGGACCAGAAAGAGTTTCTTGATTTTAGGCGAAGACTATGTAGATTTATGAGAGTCTGGTGCAGCAGGAGTGGGTTTGTTCATTTTAGTCAAAACTGCACGTGCAAGAAAACAGATCATCAAAGTTTTCATAAAAACAAACTAACGTTTAAAATCGTCTACGACCTAAAGGCACATGACAAGGCTGTGTCAGGTGCTGTTGGTTGGAGAGCAGGAACATTAACCACTTGGCTATCCAAGACGACTTTACGTGTCCTCACTGATTGACCAGTTTGTCCAAATATGACAGATAACAAGAATATACCTTAGACATGTATTCCAATAAGAGGTTTTGTTTCAAATTTCTACGGAAAAGAATATTTAAAGAAAGAATTTTAAAGAAAACGTATTTACAAAAGAGATGAAACACAACATGTTCACAAAATGTTCACACAACGCAACTGATATTAGAATATTATTCTAATATCAGTTGTGTTGTATGAAACAATTTGTATCCAAATCCAAATTAGAGAACCAGAAAAAACATTTGAAAAAACAAAATTCTCTGGTAGGTATTTGGATATTTTCATTTTACCACCTAAGTGTGGTAAAAGGAAATTAAATCATTACGTAAGATGAAGCCAATAAATTATGATTTGAGGTTTTATCTAAATAGAAATCATCGATATCGAATATTTCCTTCTCAGAATACAAGCTTTACGCTTTCTACGTCGAAACAATAATACTATTATAAGATAAGACAAAAGTAATGAACACTAAAGAGCACAACCAGGCGTATCGTTTTACTTAGATCTCCTTACAAGTAAGGACCATTAATATGAAGCATTAATGTATGCAATGCACAGCATTCGCTAGCTAAATCAACCCCGTCCTTCTGTGGTAAACCTGATTACACAAACTAGGCTCTGGCGAGGCGAGTATTGAAGCCTCATAAGCATGTTTTCCTAAGTTGGAGTAAATGCCAACTAAGCCCCCATCGCCCAGTGGAATACCACCGCTCTGTTTATTAAAGGCAGTGGCTATTGCTATGTTTCGTCTCTAAAGTAGGGTCTCCGATTTCTGTCCTCTTTATTTTTAAATGGATGCGGATGGTAATCTTACTGGACCACGCCGTAATTATTCAACAATAGAGACAGTGTCTCTTCCATCTGATGATACAGTAGTAAAGCGGTTTCCCGCAGGCCGGCCTCCAGATAGTATACGGACCAAACCTGTTGGTAACAGTTTAGGAGGCTTTCCGATTAGCTGGCCAATAATCCTGCTTCTCTCTGGCAAGTTGAGCTTCTACGGAGTTCGAGTATAGTAGCCTTCAAACGGCACTGTCGAAGCCAAGCTGGGATTGAGGGGGGTTCGGACACGCCCTATGTGAGAGTCGCGTCCACTAATCCTTCATCCTTATGCTGCGCGCCTCTATTCTGAGTTTTCTAGATGTTCCACTAACATGAAAGGCTGCATAAAAAATTAAGTGTCACAGAACCAATAACAAACTTTTTCAAAAATGCAACAAAAATATTTGCAGCAAAAAAGTATAACCCAGAAATTTATGATAATATGATATGTTACATATATCAATCTGAATGTTTCAGTTGTTTTTTATTATTTTTAATTGTAAATGGTGAAAATTAATGTCAGCTATCTGCCAATATGGATTTCTGAGCGCTGTTACTATAAACTTTCACTTAATATTATAATATCCATAATCTCACTGTAGTCGATGTTTAAATAAGGTTTGAGACGTGCGACGTTGTCACCAGAATGAAGTTTTTCGTTCTTAACTCCCTCTCTCTCTCTCTCTCTGAAAAGCTGTACCAATATACGAGACAATAAATCCTAATTCTTAGTATTTAAAGTGTTATATTTATAGTATGTCTGACAAGCAGGACTGGATTAACCATTAAGCAAAATAAGCACGTGCTTAGGGCATCATGGAAAGGGGGGGCACCACAGAATTTCTGCTTTAGTTAGATGACGAATTTAATTTAAATTAACTTTTAATTAGTTTTTCGTTGTTTTTATCTTTTCTTAGTGTTACCTACTTTGTTTCAATAAATAATGACGTGTATAAGGCCTAATACAACGCTAACCACGTGCATGACGGTTCGTTTACACCGTATTGTCGCTCACGACGCTTTCTGGCACTACCATTGCGTCAAACGAGGTAATTTTTTATAATTAACGTAACCATTTTATTTTTTATTTTCCTGTCTGTTTTTGGTCTTGTTTTAATAAATTACGTCTTATAAAAGGCTCCAGAAGCAAATATAAAACAAATCACGTGGTTGTCTCAGAAACGTGCCTCCGGTAAAAGGCCTAGCTGTCGCAGAAGTGCGACTTCGGTAAAATAAGAGTTAATTAAAGCACGAAAGAACAAGATTCAGCTGTAAGCCGAAAATTAAATTGTTCGTATGATTTTGCCTGTGATATGTGTAACCGTGCTGATTGACACCTAATATTCAACAAAATAATCATTTTCTTTCTGATCCCAAGAACCAAGATGAAACGTGTTCAGTTAAGTGGTGCACAAAAGCGAAAACTATCAAAAAAGAAACAAGAGGAGACTTTGGAATTAGATTCCAAGACTGCAAAGCTGACTGATTTCTTCACACAAGTTCCACAACATTATATACCAATTCCTGATCAGAGCCAATCTCCGTCATCAGAAGTGGACACAAATACCACTTTGATCACTCCAAAATCAAAATATGATGTTGGAATCATCAAGGTGTCACAAGCAGGTTCATCTAACACATGTCTCACTACTGACCTCACTTTGTCTGTAAATTCTTCTGATATCTCTACTGCAAATGTTGAGGCAAGTTGCTTTACAAAACATGCTGAGATTGAAATAATTGCTGAAAATGAAAGTTTAGTGGGCCATGGTGATGGTGGTGAAATGATTCAGTCCGCAAAAGATGAAGTAAATCTAGCAAAAGATCCAGGGTTGTGGCTTGATTTCTCTGCTGATGACGTGGCTTATTGGACTTCTTGTGGACCCAGTGACTGCCAACACCACAATGGGCCATTTGACAAGTCTTACCGACATTTCAGTAGTGGCAAACCAGTAGATACTGTTCGCAGAAAGTTTTTGTTGGGAACAAAAGCCAATGTGAGGAATACAAGAGAGAGTGGTTATTGTATCACCATCAACGGGATCAGTTTATTGTTTTGTTTGTAAACTGTTTTCTCCTAAAAATTTCTCATATTTTGTTACAAGAGAAGGCTTTAGTGACTGGCGAAATACTATTGTAATTGATCAACATGAAAAAAGCACTACTCATCGAGAATCTATGCTAACATACTTAACTCGCAGACAAGGTGTAGGGTTGGGACAACAGTTGGAAAAACAAATTCAGGAAGAGTGTGATTACTGGGAACATGTCCTGAGGCGTGTCATAGCTGTTATTCGTACGTTAGCTGAACGTGGCTTGGCTTTTCGAGGAACAGAAGAAAGATTTGGATCATTGCAAAATGGGAACGTTTTAAGGGCTGTTTGAGCTCATAAGTCAGTTTGATCCATTTTTAGCAGGTCACATTACGAAATATGGAAATTTTGGCAAAGGAAATCCTTCTTATCTGTC
This sequence comes from Typopeltis vanoorti, assembly GCF_054136105.1. Classification (NCBI taxonomy): domain Eukaryota; kingdom Metazoa; phylum Arthropoda; class Arachnida; order Uropygi; family Thelyphonidae; genus Typopeltis; species Typopeltis vanoorti. Next base: position 16,769,945 of record NC_143554.1, read on the forward strand.
CAAAGCCACCTGTGAGGAACTCATTCAACTGATGCCTCAAAAGATCCACGTGCTTATTGTTGATGAAGTAAAATCTTCTGGTTATTTTAGTTTGTCAGTTGATTCAACACCAGATCTGTCACATATCGACCAGTTAAGTGTTATACTTAGGTACTTAAAAGATGGACAGCCTATTGAACTTTTTAACCTTTCTGGAAATGAAAAGCCATACCGGTGAGGAAATGGCAAATCAAATGACAATGCTGCTAACATGTCTGGGCGTTATAAGGGGACGTAGCAAAAAATTTTAGAAACAAACAAGTTTGCTATATATGTGCCCTGTGCAGCTCATTCACTAAATTCGGTAGGCCGAAGTGCTGTTGACTGCTGTCAAGAGACGGTTAGTTTCTTCTCTACAGTACGGTCGCTCTATACCTTTTTTTCAGCCTCAACCAGCCGGTGGACAATTCTTAAAGGTTGTATTGGAAATGAAGATGTCTTAAAATCTCTCTCTGACACCAGATGGGAGGCACATGCTATGGCAACAGCAGCAATTTTAAAATCTTTCCTTCAAATTTTAGAAGCGTTAGACTGTATAGCCGAAGACCAGTCACAAAAGGGGAGACACTAGAAGAGAAGCAGATAATATTGTAAATAAGATGCAAGAGATAGAATTCGTTTTTATGTTGAATTTTTGGGATCAGATTTTGCAAAATTTCGTAAAGTAAGCCAAGTTCTACAGAATGAGGATGTCAACTTAAAAACATGTGCAGATCTGTATGGATCATTAGCTGACCAATTGTGCACTTCACGAAACGAATTTGAAAGATGTGAAGCAGCTACAAAGGAAGTGCTACCAGATGTTGATTACAAGGCAGCTGAAACTCGCAAACGTATCAGAAAGAAGGTACCCAATTACGGAGATGCTCCAGAAGTATATCTGAATGCTAGAGATAAATTTCGTATCACCACATTTTACACAATTGTTGACAAACTTGAAACTGAGATGAGAAGAAGAGGAGAGATATACAAAGAAATATCAGAGAGATTTTCTTTTCTGAGTGATGTGTCACATAATGATACTTCAGTGACTTCATCATCTACTGAAATTGAAAGGTATTCTCAGTGTTGTTAAAAGCTGATTGATGCTTACCCAGAGGACTTGAACACTAATTTCTCAGCTGAGCTTCAGCAGTTTCACTCATATGTGCGCCATAATTTCAGTGCATTAAAAAATGTTAAAACAAGATTCAGTCGTGCTGAACTTTATAAAATAATTGTAGAAGATAATATTGAGTGTGCCTTTCCAAATGTAGACATTGCCTTTCGTATATTTTTAACATTAATGGTCAAAAATTGCTCAGCTGAGCGTTCATTTTCTCAGTTGAAGTATATTAAAAATCCCATTAGAACAACTATGCAACAAGGCAGGTTGAATGCCTTATCTCTACTAAGTATAGAAGCAGATGTGTTACGTAAGATTAATTTTGAGGATCTGATCAAAGACTTTGCAATTAAAATAGTAGGAGAAAACTTTGAAATCTAAATAAAGTTGAAGTATACAAAAATAAACATTATTTTCCATCTTACTATAAGTTTTGTTTCATTTTGAAAAATAAAAAAATTATTTTATGGTTTATTATTGTTTATATTTTGAATTACATATATATGGGGCACCAAAATCTTTTAAGTGCTTAGGGCCTCTAAGGGCCTTAATCCGGCCCTGCTGACAAGGATGTTCCGCTCAGAAGTTTTTTTTTTCATTGCTTTCTTTATAACAAAGATGACTAAACCTCTTTATGCCATAAAAAAAGAACAATGAAAAAATATGAAATAAAACTAACTGTAAAAGATCAAAGAGGCCTATAAATGATGGCATACAAATGATATAAAAAGGGCTAGTTTATTAAAAAACAACTACGGACAGGAAAAGTGCTGCAGATAATCAATGATGGCAATCAACAGGAGGACATCATAAATAACAGATAATTAATTGAAGAAATAAAAACCGAAAATTAAAAAAAAACAATTAAAAATAAAAAAAGAACAAGATAGGATGAGTAAATGAAAGATTAATAAAATGTTTTCGTAAATGATGATTGCTGGTGCTCTTCAATAAATTATAGAAAAAAATGAAATACGCCATCTGACTGGGAGAAAAAAAAACATTAATAATCCCTGTTGATAAAAAAATGATAAATTACACTGCGTTAAAGAGTACGATAACTTTATTAGATTACGCTATACTAAACTAAATGTGCATACATTACACCAGAAGCTGAAGCTATACTCCAACTCTTGTCGAAGAAGCATAACGGTTTCGTAAAGGAAGATCGTGATTTTTTCCAATATTCGTACAGAAATTATTAATGAAAAAAAAAGAAAGAAGAAGAATTTAATGTGGAAACTCATATGATATTCATTGACTACTAGAAAACTTTTGTTGGGAATGAATAAGAATTTTTTTTAATGCCACAACTTTATAATAAATGCATTATAGTTGAAATGTGCAATCAAATGCATGAAGGTTAAAACACCGTCGCATATACTGTGGATTCGGATAAACACGGGTGTGGGAATGTCTCCCTTCTTTCAATCCTTCTCTCCTAGCATTAATCGCCATTGTGCGTCTACTACCGCTACCGACTTCTGGTTGTTTGCCTGTGCAGAATGTAGTTTCGTGAGTTTTAATATTAATTTTATGATGTTATAGTAAAATTCTGAATTCAGTTATTCGTATTCGACATACAAGTACCGACCATTCATAGAATTACATGTTAGTTTATTTTTTTAATTAACCGCCTCATTTTTTATTCCTATTATCACTCTATACGTCTGAAGATGGTCTGAAAAGTTCTCGGCCTAACAATGAAAAAACGAATTTATAATTTCAAAATTATTTTTATTTTTCAACATTATCTCCCTTAAGACTAATACATTTATTCCAGCGATGCTCCAGCTCCGTTATCCCGTCCCTGTAGTGGTTTTAAGTAAGATCTGCAAAAGTGCATTGTACTGATGAAATATGAATTTTTTCTTCTCCAAACCGAGTCTTTTCTCACGAATTTTTTCGTCTAGTCTGGATAAAAGATTGGAATAATATTCCCTGGATATAGTTTTACCCTTTTCAAGATAATTAATAAACAAAATGCCTTTAGCATCCCAAAACACCGATGCCATGACCTTTCCTGCTGAATGGAACCGACTTTGTCTTCTTTGGCACTGAACAACCGGCTTCTGTCCACTGTGTTGGCTGCTGTTTAGATTCTGGTGTGTAATGGTGAATCCAAGTCTCATCCATAGTAATAAATCGACGCACAAAATCAGTTTTATTCTTGTTAAAACGCTTCAAGCACTGTTCAGAGATTTTCATGGGAGTGCGTTTTTGATCTGCTATAAGCAAGCGCGGCACCCATCTTGCGAAAAGCTTTTTCATTCGAAATTCTTCATGCAAAATATATCCTACACGTTCTTTTGAAATGCCTATACTCTCAGCAATTTCGCGCACTCTGACTCGCTGGTCATCCAATACATTATCGTGCACTTGATCAATGATTTCTGGTGGTAAGGCCACGTTTAAACTCGTCAGCCCATTTCTTAATTGTCGAAAACGAAGGAGAAGCTTGCCCATAAACTTTTATAAACTCCGAATGAATTTCTTTTTGCGTTAAACCTTCTTTTACAAAGAATTTTATAACCGCACGATACTCATTGTTATCCATGACAACACTTTTGCTTCAGACAGCCGTATAAAACTACTTGATAGAATGACTTGCAATTTCACATGGATGCTTAACAGATGTGCCAAATTAGGGTGAAAAAATCTTGTCGATAGTGTTGCCATCTATGGTCGAGGCCGATAACTTTTTAGATTTTCATGGGAGTGCAACCACTCTCGTATCTATAGATACTTGTCATTCTAATATTTTCTACAGTTACCTGTAATATGATACTTGTAAAAATTAAAATGAGAAATGTAAGGAGTGTTAGACAATATAAACAAACCACATCGGGAATTTGACTTACTGTGTACATATCATGGTAGGCACTATAACGCGGGTATATACAGATTCTTTACACTCTCGTTATAAATTTATGGAGGATCACTGTAAAAAAATCAAAAACAAAAACGTAAGAAGAAAAAGCAAAATGAAAAATATCAGAGAGTGATTAACACAATGATGTCATCCCTCACCATTAATGAAACTATCCATGTATATATATAGACAAGCAATCCTAGGAAAGAAGTAAAAAAAAAATGCAGACTGCTAAATGAAATACTACCGCAAAAAAATAACTTAATAGAAAAGATCGAGAAAATAAGCAAAACATTATTGCAGGCAAAATTAATGAGCAAGTAAATATATCTTTATATCTTAAAAAGGTTATGACGATATTCCCATCCCTATTTATGTATTTGATCCTATAGTCTGTGACATCCAGATAATTTGATTTATGACCTAATTTTAAGTAATAATAAAGCATTTAATTCCATCTTCACAGTCTTTTGTCACTCAATGGATTTATTTGACTAGTTTATTTGTTTCAAAGAAGAAAAACTCTCTCACTTCTATCATACCTGTAACTCGTAGCCAATTAAAAAGTCCTTATAAATGTTCTCCATGTACTCTGCGAGTTTTTGACCACCATCTTTACCGACAATGGTAAGGAGGCACTCAGTTATGAAATTAACTATGGAAAAAAAAAAAAAAAACAGACAGGAACCAAGATTCAACCGCTATACTTATAATCCATCGCTGCAAATCGACTATTTGATCGCTATCTATTCAATCGAAAGAAGTTGGAAGAAGAGAAAAAAGAAACTTCGAAAACGCGCTGGTTAGCAAAGATTCGCGTAGACCGATCGCGTGAGTAGTCCGACAGTTATTGATATGATTTTTTAATCTTATTGGTTGCTCGTTTTCGACTATATCTCAACTTTTTTGATGTGGATATCTATATCGGCACTTTTTTTGTAACTTCAAAAAGCAAGTAAGCTGTCATAGAAAAAAGTAGTGGAAGTGAGAAAAGCAATGCAAAAAGAAGTCATAAAAAATAACACCTGGCATTAAAATAACAGAGAGAAAAGTAATCTCGAATTAACTCGATCACCAGGCACATCCATTACCCAATGATTGAGTTATTGTCAAAAATAGTAACTCGATAATTAGGTATAACACTAATGATCGAGTAACTATGAAATTAGTTCGTTCAACCTGTAAAATAGGTTAAACGAACTATTTGAACAGAAGCCGGTAGTGACCTAAAGTTTAATGTTTGGTCTTAGAGCAGCGTTTTCTGATTTTCGAACCATTACAATAATCATAGTAATGCAGTCCATTCAAAATATTACGACCAACATCAATAGTTGGTAGGTCCGCTCTTGCTACCAAAATTGTCGTTAGGCAGAATGACACGGACTCGATAATGCACTTGAATGTTGCAAGAAGTATGCTTTACTTCCCGTAGAGTTGCGAGTGTTCTGGGGAGAGGATTCAAAAGCCGGATCTCTCAAATTCCTAGTAATCCCAAAACTTCGCTGGATTTGGATTCAGCAAAGTTGACGATCTGGGATGATTGTCAACTTTGCTGACTCCAAATCCAGCGAAGTCGATGGTCGTGGTAACAGATGGACGTCAATGTCGTGTTCAACGAACCACTCTTGAATGAAACTAGGAACGTGACACGAGAATTTTTTGCTGGAGTACCTGTGCCATCTGAGAAGACAGTGTGTATGAAGGGGCGAACCTTAACAGGCATAACGCAACATTCAAAGAACGATCTGCGAGTATCGGGATTCCAAGAGATTCTCAGGAAAGTATACCCATGCCATAACGCAGCTATTTCCTATTTGTTTCTTCTAAACAGTGACATATGAGTGATTCCTCTACCCAGGTCTTCGCCTAACGCTCCAATTACTGTACGTATTGCAAAGCTGGAAACGACATCCATCCAAACGGTAACTTTTTCCATTCTTCAGTAGCAATGACGTCCCTCAGATGCAAACTGTAGACCTAATCGTCAATGATTAGGCGTAAGCTTGAATACCTTGACGTCTACTTCAGAGGCCCATACGCAGGAGGGTACATTGGACTGTGGTCTATCAAACACCACCATTCTTTTCCTGGATAAATTCCATGGTTAGCTGTTCCACTTTTTTTTTTTTTTTTTTTTTTTGTCGAGGTGAACTTATGTTCATCGAGAGCATCCATAATGCGTAGACACCCAATACTGATCTGGCAAGTGGTTCTGTCCAGTATCCTTCAACTCTGGAAAGACCTTCACCGCATATTCCGTGAAGAACCTATAATATTGGCAGTTTTCTGATACTTCCATCCTTCAACGGGTACCCTACAATCATACCTTTTTCGAAGTTGGCCAGATCACGCCCTTTGCCTATGTCGATTCAAATGAACAATACGTCACACTTCCAGTATCATGCATACTGACTTTCACCGTGATACGAGTGGAATGACCGATTGTAAAATTGCGAGGGTGGTCGTAACATTTGGACTGAAATGTGTAAATATATAACAGGGTATCATGTCATCGGTAGGATGTACACATTAAAAAAATTCCTCTGAAATTCCAGCAACATTATAACAGCACCAAAAAATACCATTAATTATTTTTTAAAAAATGACAGTAAAGTGGTTGCTTCTGAATTGCACAATTCAGAGATATTTGTCAATGGGATCAATGACACTAAAGACCTTTTACAAGCAATTTAAAATAGCGACAGTCACGAGGAAATAAAATCATTAACTTAATTTCGAACACATTGAAATAACACTGTTGGTATTTTTCCGTTTCGAATTAATTGCTTATAACTTGCTAATCGAAGTAGTATAATGAGGACTGTAAGAAGGAACTGGGGCAAAATAGGTAAAATCTCGTTCGATCGAGATCTACCTTCATTGTCTCTAAATGCCTGAAGGTCAAATATACAACTAAGAGTAGAAAATCATGAAATCATTGAAAATTTTAACTTTAAAATGATACATTTTTTTTTTTTTTATCATTAGCAGTTTATTCACTGTTCATAAGTTATGAAAATAACTCTTAAAACCTTTAAAATTTTGACGTATAACACTCTAGTTCTAAATTCGATATAATGGTTATGAATGAATATGATCGCATAGTATGTTTGTTAATTAGCATTCTGGTACAGTGGATCATTCATTATCATAACAACTGAACCTACTGTGAACATAATTTTGTTTTGCCTAATTATACTTCCATTAAAACGAACCGGATGAAACCAAAATGAGACGACTCAACAAAGTTTATTATTTTATTTTGGATAATTATCATCGTTGCGTATTATATTTCGATATCAATCGATTAAAAAATCTTGTTTCAACTAAAATAAATACAGTGCTTAATTATTTGCAAAAACCATAGAAACAGGAGCAAGAGAACGTAAAAGAGTGAGTATTGAAAGGGGCCACGATTACTTACAATCCATTTGCAACATCTTTTTTCACAAAAGCTCTTCCTATTTTGGTTGAAGGATAAGAAACCAAATAACGACGTGATTTTCTCCTCTGCTGCGTCGTGGCATGCCTTCTGTGATCTCGTGGCACGTCCTCTAGAGACCACTATTGGCTGTCTGAATCTAAGTCTACTAGAATGGAGAGAGCGCTAAGTGAAGTTTTATTCCCAGAGATCAATAGGTAAGCAGAGCAGTGATGCCAATGCCGCTGGCAGTAGAAGAAGAAAGCAGGATACGCATTGTGAAGCCTCTGAGATGTCATTCTGACTACTTCGGTGCTGTAACTAGCCCTGTAAGTGTACATTATATAAGGAGCTGAGCCAGAGGCGTAGTTAGAGGGGGGGACAGTCCTCCCCGGGCGGCACTTTGAACCTTTTTGAACTTTTGTAGTTAATTCTAAAATACAGTCTCGAGAACTCATTTCCAAATGTTGTAATACTACTACTACGAATTTTCCTCACAATTGCTAAGTGTTGCTAGTTGTGAGAGGAGTTTTTCTAAATTAAAATTGATTAAGAATTACCTACATTACTATGAAATAGACTTCGTCAATATCATAGACGATTTTGCTTACAGAAAAGCAAGAAAAATAACATTTTAGAATGTTGGAATTAAAGTTTTATTTCAAAAATAAACATGGTGGTTTAATTTATTTCCCTATATGTCGTTTTGACTTCTTGTAGTATTTTTGATGTGTACTGAGAGGGGCGGCAAACTCAAGGACCGCCCCTAGCGGCAAAAGCTCTAGCTACACCACTGAGCTGAGCCTTCGGTCATCAGTCTGTTTCTAACCAGACGTCTTTTAAACTTGTTCAAAATATTTCTTCTGACTTTAGGAATGTGCTTGAATCTCTTCTATCGCATCACGCTATTTTCGGTCTGTGAGAATGACTATCGCAGTCAATTAGTAGGAAAAAATTATTTGTTAGGAATGCATTACAAATATATAAACTTGCGATTTCTGACTATCCAAAAAAAATAAAAAATAAAAAATAAATAAAAATAAAAATAATAATAATAATAATAATAATAATAATAAAGAAAATTTATACTTTTCTGAGAAAGTTTAAATTTCGTGAGCATTGAGCGTCCATTAACACATTGTTTAAGGTAGTAAGTTCATCCGCTAATATTTATCACAACAAACAGTTTGTCTGAAATATGACAAATTACTGTCAATGAATCATGGCTTACGTATATGACCCCAAATCAAACAACTACAGTAAATGGTGTAATAGCTCCCGAATTCCCAACAGCTAAAGAAATCCCATTAAGCGAGATCGAAAGTAAAAATCATGCTCATCACATTTTATTTTTCGATACGGAAGGGATTGTTCACCACGAATTTGCACCAAGACCAAACGGCAAATGAAATAAGCTAGGATAGCTGTGGAGATCAAATATAAGGAGCTGCAAAGCTTCTGTATTGTAGTAGGTATCGACGATGTCCTTATGGTGGAAATACCTGAGTTCTATCCGCATTTAGGACGAGAACCCTTAATCGGGGTCCTTCAACTGACAGGTGAGTTAGCCGGTCTCAAGTTGATGTTCTTTATACTAAGTGTTTTCTTAGTCATTTTAAAGGTCACGCAGAGAAGGAATAAATAATATTATGGCTGTTTTAAAAATGAATTCAGTGTAGCACTCAAAGAAAATGCTCTATCTTAAAGGTATTTGGCGAACTGGCTAATTCGTGTAATGTTATTTTTTATTTGTGAGTGCGTGTGAGTGTGCATCTGAGCAACCTCCGACTGATCAACGCTAGGCGACTTTTCCTACGTATACATAGAACTTCAGTACATAAAACGTCTGTGATGGCCAGTTTCTCGCAACTGTAATATATCAGCAAATCCGAAGAATTTTACCAGGATATCGCATGACTCATTGTAAAAGTTCTTCTTAGACTTTGTATAAAAGGATTTGTATATTGTGTTTTATGTAGTTAAAATGAAATAATATGCGGATTCATTGGTCAAGTGGATAGGCATTAACTCTCAAACCAGCAAGTTCTGACGTAGATGTTTGGGAGAGTCTGAGTCGACTTTCGTCAGCAGGTGTGAGACCACCACTCTGTTTTTGAAGTGGCTTCAGACCTTCAGACAAAAAGCAGGTTCTCTATACAATTCTATTCGTTGCATATTATATCGCAAATTCACATTTCTATTAAAAATATGCAAATTTAGAGACAATTGAGATACTTAAACAAGCGTGATGAGAAAATTAAAAGTAGTACAGCTAAAAATTATAGGATGGAAGATACGGAAAGTTGGCATTAGAAGAAGGAGACGCCAATTAAATTACTGGTAATAATGCAAATACTTTTCCTATTCATCTTGTGATGAAGGTGCTTGGAAATGGGATGGAAGTGATCTCAGGACTGAACACATATGATTAGTATCCCATACCAAGTACAACTAATCAACAAACCAACCAGGGGGCCTACTGATTTTTGCTAGGAAAAATGCACTTTGTTTATTTGTTAATTTGTAATTAAAAAAAATGAGACCGTTCCATATGGCAATCAGCAACGAATGAACAGAGAGCCCTTTGGTTGCATGTTATTTGGGATTACCGTCGAAGCAAATATGGCTGTGAGATCAGTGTGTTTTGTCTCTTAATAGTGTGTTTCTCTGTCCGTTTTCTGGGATAAAAACACAGAATTTATGAAAGGAAAAAGTCTCCCTAAAAGCCTTTATAATCTTTGGTTGAAAAGACTTGGATTCGATGCATCCTATATTGGGAAGCCTCGTGGCCTTACATGTCTTTATCATAATTCCAACCAATTGCATTTTCATTCCTGCTGGGAACTCTTGCTTCCAGTACCCTTAAAACAGACAAATCAGCTAGGGAACAGTGGTGTAGCTAGAACTTTTGCGCCGCCCTAGGCGGTCCCTGAGTTTGCCGCCCTCTCAATACATGCCAGAAATATTACAAAAAGTCAAAACGACGTATAGGGAAATGAATTAAGACCTATGTTTATTTTTGAAGTAAAACTTTAATTTCAACATCCTAAAATGTTATTTTTCTTGCTTTTCTGTTAGCAAACTCGTCGATGATATTGGCGAAGTCTATTTCATAATAATATAGGTAATTCTTAATCAATTTTATTTAGAAAAACTCCTCTCACAACTAGTAACACTTACAGCAATTGTGAGGAAAATTCGCAGTAGTATTACAATATTTGGAACTGAGTTCTCGAGACTGTATTTTAGAATTAACTGCAAAAGTTCAAAGTGCCGCCAGGGGCGGATCCCCCCACACTCTAGCTACCCCTCTGCTAGGGAGCACAAACAGTTAATAGGCATTACACTATCTAGATAGATTGGCTACCCTCCTTCTCCTCTCTCTCTCTCTCTGTACACACACACACACACACACACACACACACACACACACACACACACACACAGCAAACCTAAAACGGAAGATGAGATGAGAAAATAAACAGGAATACAAAGATTAAACATGCCACTATAGAGACTTTACCTTGATCCTACAAGACGTTTTTAAAAAAATAAATAAATGAATAGAACGCCCGATAACGCGTTCTATTTTTTTATATAGGCGTTCTTTCTGGACTCTTGTCCAGTAAGCTTAACTTCGCTACAAGAACCGATATCCATTTTGTTGGAAGAAGGAATCAAAATACCTGAGTCCATTTATCAATATTTAATAATAGTAATAATAATAACTAGCCATAAAAGTGATATCTGTACTCGCTGTCAGAGTGAGGAAAAGTTTACAAAGGTTTTTAAAAATAACACTTAGGAGTCGGTTTAATTTTTGAATAGTGGATATCAGAAAATCTTCGAGGAAAAATTATTACTGTAGCCAGAAGCCACCTTCAAGGAAGTCCACGGTTGTTTAAATTTATTCCTAAATTCACACAATCACTTAGAAATTGAATAGAAATAATTTCAAGAAACGGAAGAATTGTCAGACACTTGAACAGAAACGATTGATTCAAAAATGTATGACGTGAGTGGGATTAAAAAAAACAAAAAAACTTCGGTTAAAATGAAGGCAAGGATACCTAATAGAATTACAGGATATATGTTAAGAAATGTGTTCTGATCACAAGCATCTTTCATTAAATTTACAAAGAGCCAAAAAATGGCAATATTTTAAAAAAGAAAATTATAAAAAATAAGGAAATAACCAGCGTCAGCATAATGAGAGCACAGAAACCGAGAACAAGTTATTTAATGCTGAAAGAAACAGGACAAGGTTGCCTGTTTTACTACCGGAAGAAGAGTGGTACTCTTTTACATAATTAAACTGCTTTTGAAATAGGTTTCTGTGCTAGTCAAGAGTTCAAGAGCAGAACATCTTTTCCATAGTAACAACTAGTAAGCCATTGTTTCTCCTTACCAAAATCCAAGCGAATGACTACAGATTGAACTGTTGGTTACACTTACTTATTATGAGTTGCGTAACAATGTGCAAAGTAGATCTCATGTGACCTGAAGACATTTTGTCAATAAAATGCACTTATTCTCGATCTCGTAAAGGCTCATCCATAAATTATATAATGGTTTGAATGGAGGTTATTTTTTTATTTTTTATTTATTTATTTATTTTTTTATTTTTTTGCAGCAGGCTGAGTTGAACTGTTTGGAATCCCAACCAAACTACCAAGCCGTAACTCATATAAGCACTCACAAATTAACAGTTTTAGGAAAACAGGCCTAAAAGAGTCTATTATATATAATTTTACATAAATGTGATATATATAGATATATCTAAAATCTATAAATGTAATGTAATATAAACCAAATTTTATGATAATGTAGTCGGACGTACAACATTATTATAAATATATATAATACAATTACAAATATGATCACATAATCGTGAGTACATGATGTACATGTCTATCATGTAAAAACACCAGAAAAATGACCAAAGTTCCATTCTAGTTGCTCATGAAAGAACGTGTACGCATTTTTTCCCCATCCAGTTCCTCAGTTATTTGATTGTTGGAATAGGCATGCTTTTGATTGTTTTTTTAACTCCAAGAAATTTGTGTTTTTTAATCCTATTACTCAGAAAACGTGATTTTAGAAATTAGATTTTGTTCATACGGATTAGTTTCATGCAGTACAACAGGTTTTAGGATCACAATATGGCAGTAGATGTCGGACATTTAATCGCTCGATGCCTTCAAAATGATTGTAAATTCTCTCAGCTATCGATGAAGGCCATGGGCGGAAAGCGACTGTTCGCCAATTTTCAAGTTAGTAAGCACTAAAAGCGTTTCGCCTCCTTCCTTTGGGAATAAAATGGCGTTAGAGGATTTTATTTAATGATTTTATCACAGGATGACATGCAGCTGGCGGATTTTTTTTTTAATTCTTCGTTTGCTAAACGTCACCTACATATCACGTCGGGAAGATTATCCTGTAATCACCAAACTACAACTAGTCAATAAATTCTTCACCTCTTTTTTAATAATGATTCCAATAAGGAATGAAGACAGGAAAAAATGTTCTGCGAGCTTAGAATTGAACAGTGAATAAGTGTTGAATAGCTTCTACACGTATTTAAACAGATTTACAAGGTAACGAGGGAATCATTGTCGATGATGATCAGTGACCATGGAAATAATTGGTAAACGCAGGCAGCAAAAAATGAACGATCAATCTAAATGCCCTCTTCTGTAATGAGTCAAGTAATTTTTAGGAACACCTACGGAGAATTATCTCAAATATGAGAGCACTTTTCAGCAGCTAGACGGATTTATGATTTGTGTAGAATTAGTAGCTGTTTAGAACTAAAGTATCGCCTTAGGCAAAAGAGATCACTTAAGATTTTGGATGCTGATGAGGCGATATTAGTAAGATAATTAATAAGAAAAACAGGAGGGTTTATTTATTTATTTTGTTCCTCCTACCCATGAAAGGTTATAAACCTATAATTCATCAGTACGGTAGTTAGGCCAAGGAGTTTTTAAATTATTTTTCATTTTATTTTTGAAAGAAATGATTATTATTTCTTTCTACAGGTTTGTTGGAATCACGGTAGAGAACCAGCTAAGGCCACGAAGTCGACATTGTCTGTTTTTGTCTATTTTTCATGAATAAGACATTTTTTCCATCCACATGAGCTAACAAAGCTTCAGTTGAAAAATTCTTGTAAAAGTTCCTCATGGCCTAGACAAGCTCGACTTGGATCTTACAGACGAAGGATAAATGACGTGATTTTGCAGTAAATACAGGATACAGAGACCAGTGCTAATAAATATATTTTTAATAAGAAATCGTCTTTAAACAATACTACTAACAGAAATGGTCGAATAATAGATTCGGCCAGCGAATACTGCAAAACATAGGAAGTTGTCCAAAGTCTGATTTCAGCTTGAATCCCTATTAAGGTCATTGTGCAACGCTTAAAATACAAAAGAAAAAAAAATGCCACAGCTGATGAAATACGCATAGTAAATAGCGTCTCTGCTTTCAAGATGCGAATTTGAAGTCCACCCTGGAATGGTTGTCTGTAGGCAACAAACGATCTTTACTGCCAGAATGAGACTGCTATCCCTTTTACTGAAAAAAAAAAAATAAAAAATAGCGGTCTTTTTACTGGGGCTTGAAAAAACCATAATGTTTGGTGTCTGGAGTAAGGTACCCGAATTACCTAACCCTTAACCCACTTACTGTTACATAGGTACCAAAATCTTTTGTGGAAACACATTTTCATTAAAATAAGTTAAATTAATCCATAAAACTGACATTTACCAAAGTTGAAAAGATGTTCGAACTAAGAAAAAGCTGGCAAGGCAAATTCCTAGAGGTTATTCTAGAATAATAACTGCTCTTCAGTTTATATTAAGGTTTAAAAGTAGAAAGGAGAAACTGAGCCATATTCGCTTGTTTTGACATTTCCGGTTTAATAGTGTTTCATTATTAAAACGTTATAATTTATGTTTTATACATGTAATGCCAAAAATATTAATAATTACATTGTATATTTTTTGAATTAACGTGGTAACAGTAACATGACGGTCCAGGATCACTTGTGCCTGTTGAAAATACGATGAAAAGTGACCAATACAGTTCCAGAACATGTTTATGAGCTTGTTGAAGGTGGGCGGGAGACGTCTTCTCAGCCGCTGATGTGCGAACATAAGGCATTCGCTCTCTGGATAGAGAAATGGCTCTCATCTGAGAATATGATCTTCCTCCACCTCTCAACAGTGCAATCTTTGTACACTTTTACCCACTAGAGCCTCTTTTTCTGCATAGCCTTCATCAACAGTTTTTCTTTTTTTGGTCCATGGGCAGTCCTACCTACCTCTGACAATCTTCGGCGAACTCTCATGTCAGAAACAGTAATCCCACTAGTTAGCTGCCAAGTCTCTACTTAAGTATACAGCAGACCCTCTTGGATTCATTTTGCTTTTTTTCCTACCAAGTAAACGATCTTGAATAAGTATAGTTTTCCTTTTTCGCCGACATGTTCCTTTTCTGTCAGGAGAAAAGGTACCTATCTCCCTAAACCTCTTTAAAATCGCATTAACAGTACCCAAATCAACACCACACTCGTTGGCAATTTGTCTTTGAGTCATGGATGTGTGCTGGGAAAGAGTACATATTTTTGAACACTTTCTTGGAGATGTATCCATTTTATAGCTACACAAAATGAATAAAACGTTACGAATGTCAACTCGTTTACTCTATTTAAAACGCACAACAATATTAATAAACATCGTAGAGACAGTTACAGTAAAACATGCAGCACTCAACCAAAATAGTGAACTAAAGCCAAAACTGAAACTATTATCAAAATTATTGTGAACAAAAACCAAATCAAAAACTTGACTAAAATTCCACTTGTTCAGATTCATTTGTTCGCTACTCTATCTCTAATTCAACGGCTGTACCTTTCAAGGTCCATGTTGAATTAGAGACAGATACATCGGCTAAAAATCAGTGCAAATCGTAATTAGCATACAAATGTACTGTTTGAACCAATTTAAATAAAAATTGTATTTTAAGCAACTTATCAATACGTGTCTAATTTCTTGACATTAAAAAAATGCACAATGATATTACGGATATTAGTTAGCGCTAAATACAAGAACTGAATTAAAAATTGCGGCGGTGATTTTTAAATGTGTTAACAGCATGTGATCGTACATAGTTATGAACAAACTATTTGGTAACCTTCTCTAATGTGTAATCTGATATTCAGATATTCGGACTAGGAAAAAAAAACGGGAAGGAAAAGAAGTTCTATTAGTGCTGAAAGTGTCATTGCAGCACAGAGATAAGGCATAACAGTTAAAATAACTAAAGCTGGTATGGTTATTAAATGTTTCTTAAATTAGATTTTTCTTAAATCGAATTCAGTTGTGGTTTGAGCTACAGACTATGGCGTCATGCAGCATATTTTGGGTGAATTTACATTCACCCAAAATATGTCACCGTTTACAATGCAGTCCCAGAGGATGCTTTAAAAAAACAAATGCATTGACCACAGTTTCCTGCAGAACAGCAAGCCGAAAAAATAAATAAATATATTAACTAAAATAAAAAATAAACATAACAATTGCTGGCAGTGAACAATCACCTTTATGACTTAAGTGGAGATTTTTAAGGTCAAGAAACCTTGGATCGTTCTATCCATTCCTTTATTTATGAATTTCAGTTTGCAGGACAGCGACTACTGACATGCCAAACTGCAACTTCAGCTTGATCATCATTTTCACATAAAACTGCATCATTTATCACAGCAGGCGCAAACATTGCTGCAAATCATACTGATATCATTCGAAGAATAAGTCTCCAGACATACTGTCGGCAGTGCACCGTTTTCTTTAACCTTCTAATCCCTATAAATGGTAAAAATTTATGAGTAATAAAGTGAACCACAATAATCTGTGAATTTACAACGTGTGATGAGCGTATTTACATTCACCCAATCGCCCATGGCGAGTAGTTGTACACTGAAACAAAATGGATTTTTTTTAATAAGTTTATGAAGAATTTTTTAGCTTTAAGAAAACACAGAACATGCATAATATTATAAAGGATCATTCTAGTGACAAAAATTAACGTAACAAATTATATTTTCCAAAAAATCGATGTTGTTTTTTTATTCTTATTTTTATTAACTTCTCCGTTTTGGAATGGTTCTCACACAAAGGAAATGTGTTCTCCAAACAATGACAAAGAAACACTGATCAATATATGACACTCTAGGCTTTTTCGGACATATTATTAAAAAAAAGGGGAGAAGCGAGTACATATTTTTTGGGGGAAAATAAGGTTTTGCCGAATTTGTCGTGCCCTGAATATATATATATATATATATTGTTTCTAGAAGGATTTATTATGTAAATCAGTAATTCTGTGAACCAAAAACTTCTTTCAAAGTGCGTGCAATTTCGTCATGTGTTATCATTACGTGAAATGAATCCTTTATTATATTAGGAATTTTTGCTGCACATGACCTTCCTAAGCGAACAAAACAACTTCAAATATTGTGCAACACAACAAATCTATTAGGCCAAAACAATCTGTTAAACATTCTTGAATGTCATTGTGAACAAATATTCGCTTGCTAAATACGCATTCATATGTACACAAACATGAATAGTGCCAAAGATATAATCAGGAACAAGATTCTTTCACTTTCACTTACGTCATTATTGCGTAATATCGTTAGTTCACTTAAATGAAGGGCAATAAAGAAAACATGGTTAGGAATAAGCTTTGCTCTTTTATGAACACAAATTCTATTTTTTTTTTATCTAAAATGCACAAACTCAATTGTGTGTGTGTGCGCGCGCGTTCTCGGACTGGTTGCACTATTTTGTATGGGGAAACAAAACCCGTAGGTCCGAAATAGGAAACCATATCGGCTACCTTACCTTCAGCTGTTTGCACAAGAACCACCTTGCTTACTAGATGAGATTCGAATCTACAGTAGGTGTCAACCACAGATCTCAAAAACATGCCATCGTATTTATACACTTCCCTTCCTTCCTATAAGCATGAAATGGAATCATATTAGTACTGCATATATATCTCTATCTATCTATTTTTCCCTCTCCTCACTCCCCACATTGTGGCACTATCTTCATACACACAACCAAGTTATGCAAATTACCTGGAAATGAACGTCAAAAGTTTCTAATTGAACGTGAATATTTTAATGATAACTCGTGAAGCATTGAATAATTCCAACAGCAACAAGTGGAGTTCGCAAAAATCCGTAACCTAATAAAAAAAAAAAAGTAAAAGTAACCTTGTAATAATCTAGAAAGAGGTATTGTATTTCTTACTACGCCCAGCACTAAGAAACCTAAATCCACTGCAACTATGTCATTCAGAGCGCTGCAGATTGTTATATGAAAATAGTCATTTGCAAGAGGTTCAATTCCATCACATTCAGGGGAAATCATTATTCGTGAATAATGGTTAAAAAAACTGTCAAGAACACTGGAAATATGTTCTGAAGTGTGAATGCCTCTCACTGTAACTGAAAAAAAAACACTGATTCAACTTATATATATATATATATATATATATATATATATATATATATATATATATATATATGTTTTTATTTCAACACAACAGATCCCAACAAATCAAAAACAACATCATCGCAAAATTCAAGCCTGTAAAGAAAAAAAAATTGTTTTCAATGTCTGATTCGAAGCACATACACATGTATCATGGACCTCAATATTTTCCTCTAGTGCTGTGAACGATAAATGCTTACTGTTTCTCTCTCTCTCTCTCTCTCTCTCTCTCTCTCTCTCTCTCTCTCTCTCTCTCTCTCTCTCTCTCTCTCTCTCTCTCTCTCAAACTTTTCTTTCACAGCCAAGCGAGAAGAGAAATAACTTTGAACTCACAATTGCACTGACCTGGGAGCATCATATTCCTCCAATTTATACCAGCAACAAACACGCGACTCGTTACATGAAACGATGTATCTTTCCCAGGATGTCCGTTGACTTGTTTCCAAGAAGTGTATGCGACTGTTTTACTGAGCATTCCTGATGTAATGCTTTCCATATATTTATTTCCACAATCATCAAGCTTCTAACTTTATCTGAAGCACACTTTATACTTTTATTGCGTTTAACCTATATAATTCTACCTGTAATCAAATTTTCTAGTTCACAAATGGTATGCACCAACTGTGATATATTTTATTCTGCCGTAGTGAATTATAAACGCAACAACAGCATCTTGGTCCAGCAACTCAGTCATCGCTTCAGTCGTTGATTTTGCGTTGAGTTCATCAACTCAATGCAAAATTGTGAATGCGATACTTTTCTTATTAAAATATTGCTCTTATTCGATGCAACAGAAGAAAT